>NC_136422.1:80490000-81697500 GCF_052625555.1 Lactuca saligna | reverse complement strand
ATATATATATATATATATATATATATATATATATATATATATATATATATATATAGCAAAGTTATATATTTAAGAACACCCCCTAATAAAATTATTCACATTTGTATGTATTAAATTACAAAAAGATGTTTGGAGATGCAATATATACAAAGTTAAAGCCCTACAATTTCATAAATAATAATTTTCATGTGTTTACAATTGTTAGTTGATAACTTTCAAGCCCGATATCCAATCGGTATATAAAATTAATCACATTTATGTGTATTTTATTATAATAACTCAATCATGGAAATATATATTATTCCAAAACTATTTTACAATAAAAATTTGGGAATTTGACGCGATGTGAAGAATTTTCAAATTATAACTCTTAAAAAGGTAAGAATTCAAAAGAATTATGGAAATAAAATAAAAGTCGTGATAGTGACAAAAAAAAAGAACAATAACATCCATAAAATTTTCTTATATTTTTTACAATATCAACACAAAAAAATAAGTCATAAAGCAAATAAATTGGAACATTTATATTTTCATAAATATGAACATAACCCATCAAAACTAATCCTTATTCTTATTTTCATTCTTTCAAAAACACACTTCTAACACATTAATATTTGTAGTTTCTTCTTTACTTATTTCATCAATGTGAAGAGAACTTAACAAAACACAATTCTTTTTTAAAAACATTTCAAAACATAAAAATTCACAATATTTTTCTTTTAGCTTGAAATGTACAACCTTTAAATAAAAAATTCTTGTTGTTTCTAACTTATTTTTCTTTCGCATACGTACTTTCAAGATATAAATACATCAAAATTGACGATACTTTTGTGACAATAGTCAATTTCGGGTCAAATCAAAGTCAAATAATGTGATATCCGCATTTTCACGGCCAGAAAAAACCGATTTTTGTTTATGCTTTATAAAAATCAGAGTACTTCTTTTAATAAAAATGTTGCGGAATTTGTTCCCAGAAAATACGATAAATACGTTCTTAAAATATTTTCGAAGAAACGTATTTTATTCATTTCAAAATGTTTGGGATGTCATTGTTAATACAGAAACATAAGCATAAACAGAACTTACATTTATTTACACTAGTGATCTACATCTCTTTAAATCTGTCAGTGTAAAGTAGTGTAAAGTGACTTCATATCAACACCTGTGATATAAATAAACTAAGTGGGTCAGGTTGGAAAACCTGGTGAGTACATAGGGTTTTCAACCCACAATAATATAATTATTATGTTTAAACAATCAAACAATCAACCCAATTACCCATCCCCATTATCTTCTTTAATCTTAAGGATCTACCCTAAGAATCAGTTATTCCTCGTTTATTTATTCCTAAGGATCATCCTAAGGAATTGACATGAAGTCCATCATTACCAAGGCTTATAGAATATATCTGGTGAACACGTAGTCCGAAACATCTGGTAAACACTTAGTTCAAAAGTAACTAGTGAACACACTTAGTTCAAAATACCTAGTGAACACACTCAGTTCAAAGATACGTAGTGAACACACTCAGTTCAAAATACCTAATGAGCACCTAGTTCAAAAACACCTACAGGTTACAAGCTTACTAGCGTTCCATCGGACCATCTAGTATCGCCCATGGTCATCATCTATACTCCACTAGATGACTGGATCACTGACAACATCGTGTTATCACAAAACAACTATTTCATCTACCCATGTTTTACCTAACACATTTTGTAGATATAAAATACATATACAGTTTAAATCCTTTAAAACATGTATAAAACGTTCATCCAGCATAGACAGCAAGTATTCAGATAATATGCACACATAGCACGTAGTTTATATAAAATACTTCATATCTATGTGTAAGATGAAAGGGACTATGCACTCACTTGAGTAGGTGGTGACTCAGCACTCGGACAACGCTTCGATACTCTCAAAACGATATTCTTTCAATAAAACCTAGTACCAATACCACTAGGGTTTAGTCTAACGATAACCGCGACAAATTAATTAGTCTGACTATTATTAAGCGTTAATAACGCTCAATATAACTCATAATAATAGCCCAAATAATTATTTTAAGGACCTAATAACATTCCTATAATTATTTGAAAGCTATATTAAAACTAGCGTAGGCGTAGCTCACTTACAGCGGGTTTTTCGCAAAACCGGGCTTCGCTGGAGCAGCGTTTCCCAAGCCGAAAGGCTCTTTTCTCAGAGCCGTCGGGCGCTCCGGGGCTTCCGCCTCGTGCTAGGGAGTTACCCTAGGCTTTAGGGGGTTAGGGAGGCTTAGAGAGAGAGTTTAGAGAGAGAGAAGGGTTTGAAGGTGTGAGAATGAATGGAACCCGGCACCTCTATTTATAGGCGAGAAATATGATGGAATCGTCGAGTTTGAGTCATGACTCATCGAGTTGGTCCATGTGGTGGCCTTCTGGTGGTGCCACGTGTCCAATTCTGGTGGTGCCACGTCACCCCTATCGTGTATCAGCCTTCAAACTTAGAAAAATTATAACTTTCGCATACGAGCTCCGTTTTTGACGTTCTTTATATCCACGCGTAGGTAAAATCAAGATCTACAACTTTTGTTTAGACTCCATCGGCTAATTCTCGACCGATCTCAAATTTAACAGTAGGAGACGTTTAGATTGTTAAATGACCGCGAAGTAGTTCATAACTCCTTCATACAGACTCCGTTTTCGTCTATCTTTTTACCGTTGAGTTCCTATTAATGAGATCTTCAACTCTCATTTAGGTCGCGTAAGCCAAAAACCGCTCGAACTAAAATTCGAGTTTCGGGCTGTGCACTGCTAAGCCGAATCTTAGAAAAATCATAACTTCCTCATACGAAGTTAGATTTGGGCGTTCTTTTTATCGACGCTCTTAGTTTAACATATTCTACGAATTTCATTTAGATCACTAAGGCTAAAAAGTCCTCCATCGTAAATTCACTATTTACGCTTCCCGGTGCCGTGCCGGTTTTGCCGTAAAACTTCGACGGACCATAACTTCTTCGTTATAACTCGGATTTTGGCGTTCTTTATATGTACGGAAACCTTGTGACATATTCTACAACTTGGTTAAGATTATTTATTCTAAATAATCTTTTGTCGAAAAGTCGTTTTCGACCCCTATTGCCTCTAAATTGACTAGCCCAGATCTATGGGAGTTACAATTATCTCCCCCTTAGGATGATTATGTCCCGGGATCATCAACGAAAAAGGGCTCACATGATGACTCCATTTGTTATCTATTCATCCTAAGTCATAACTTCGATGTTTCGTCGAACGAGTATCTAACTCTTAGACTCCTTGACTATAGGCGGTGCTCGATCCTACCTCCGCCCTCTATCTCACATTAGACTCCCAATTATGACCTTCAAGTCACAATCTGGATACGAACTTAAGATAAGTTCTTTAATTAATACAATGGACCGATGTGTCATATTCTAATGACCTCTCATCATATGTTGCAATGCGCAGACTCAGGTCTCTTAGAGTCAAATTCCAGAACAGTCTATACCTTCCTTCATATTCTAGTCACATCTAAAAAGGTAGCATCTCTAGCATCCATCTTCTTTTAACAATGAACGGGATACTTCTATTGATCGCTTTGATTTCAGTCGTTTGGTTTAAGTCGGACGCTACATCAAACTTGGTTCTCTGAACCACGTAACATACTCATCGTAGTCGGACTCGATTCGATATGACCACTAGGGTCGGAATATCAAGAATCGTCTTAGTCATTACCAAAACAATGGTAACAACACACTTGAATAAATCGAAATCAATTACTAGTTTCTTGGTAACCTTGTGACTTTCCCTGATCCAAGCGTGAGTCCTGTGCTTCCGGTAGTATATGCATCTACTACCTTTCACACCTACTCATACTTGTCCCAAGTATTGTCTCGCAGTTTTCCCAAGTTATTATCACAATACAATTTTTAACACATAAAAATGTGTCCAAACAATCACAAAATTTTCCCTAGACTCTACTAGGACTTCTTCTATGCGTATCTTCAATCATCAATTCTGCTTCAGCTCGGTGGAAATACCATACGATGGGTCAACTTCATGAATTATGCCAATCATTCCATCATCCTGCCAATCGAAGGTGTACTTCGAACGTACTGTACTCCTCTAAACGTACATCATGACATATTCTAAAGGCAAGATACCACTCTCATGATATCTTCCGATAGGTGTCATTCACTATCGTAAGCCTTTTCATTTCCTCCACTTACTCAATTCTCTATGAGTCCTTATCATGACATTCTATTCTCCAAAGAAAGCGTTTGTTGTATCGAGACGAGAATATAGATAGAGGAAGAATTAGACACGTATTCCTCCTTATTACTCCAAAAAGTTACATGCCAGTTCTAATATCATAATTAAACGTTTAGAAACCTGAGCACATAAAATTTCCAGATCCGGTCGGCAACAGACCATAGATCCGATCATATAATGCATATCATAAATCATTTAGCACATAAAAGCATGTTAGGAATTTTCCCTAAATAAGCTAGTGCTTATGTCTATTCAGGTGTATTACCTAAATTTTATTAAACACACTCCTCACAATTATTGCTTAGCATTCTAAGTTTAAGTCTAGAAATAACTCCATATTCCTAGTTCGCTTAAACTAATGCTCTGATACCAACTGTGACATCCCCATTTTCACGGCCAGAAAAGACCGATTTTTGTTTATGCTTTATAAAAATCAGAGTACTTCTTTTAATAAAAATGTTGCGGAATTTGTTCCCAGAAAATACGATAAATACGTTATTAAAACATTTTTGAAGAAACATATTTTATTCATTTCAAAATGTTTGGGATGTCATTGTTAATACAGAAACATAAGCATAAACAGAACTTACATTTATTTACACTAGTGATGTACATCTCTTTAAATCTCTCAGTGTAAAGTGACTTCATATCAACACCTGTGATATAAATAAACTGAGTGGGTCGGGTTGGGAAACCTGGTGAGTATATAGGGTTTTCAACCCAGAATAATATAACTATTATGTTTAAACAATCAAACAATCAACCCAATTACCCATCCCCATTATCTTCTTTAATCTTAAGGATCTACCCTAAGAATCAGTTATTCCTCGTTTATTTATTCCTAAGGATCATCCTAAGGAATCGACACGAAGTCCATCATTACCAAGGCTTATAGAATATATCTGGTGAACACGTAGTCCGAAACATCTGGTAAACACTTAGTTCAAAATACCTAGTGAACACACTCAGTTCAAAGATACATAGTGAACATACTCAGTTCAAAATACCTAATGAGCACCTAGTTCAAAAACACCTACAGGTTACAAGCTTACTAGCGTTCCATCGGACCATCTAGTATCGCCCATGGTCATCATCTATACTCCACTAGATGACTGGATCACTGACAACATCGTGTTATCACAAAACAACTATTTCATCTACCCATGTTTTACCTAACACATTTTGTAGATATAAAATACATATACAGTTTAAATCCTTTAAAACATGTATAAAACGTTCATCCAGCATAGACAGCAAGTATTCAGATAATATGCACACATAGCACGTAGTTTATATAAAATACTTCATATCTATGTGTAAGATGAAAGGGACTATGCACTCACTTGAGTAGGTGGTGACTCAGCACTCGGACAACGCTTCGATACTCTCAAAACGATATTCCTTCGATAAAACCTAGTACCAATACCACTAGGGTTTAGTCTAACGATAACCGCGACAAATTAATTAGTCTGACTATTATTAAGCGTTAATAACGCTCAATATAACTCATAATAATAGCCCAAATAATTATTTTAAGGACCTAATAACATTCCTATAATTATTTGAAAGCTATATTAAAACTAGCGTAGGCGTAGCTCACTTACAGCGGGTTTTTCGCAAAACCGGGCTTCGCTGGAGCAGCATTTCCCAAGCCGAAAGGCTCTTTTCTCAGAGCCGTCAGGCGCTCCGGGGCTTCCGCCTCGTGCTAAGGAGTTACCCTAGGCTTTAGGGGGTTAGGGAGGCTTAGAGAGAGAGAGTTTAGAGAGAGAAAGAAGGGTTTGAAGGTGTGAGAATGAATCTCTATTTATAGGGGAGAAATATGATGGACTCGTCGAGTCTGAGTCATGACTCATCGAGTTGGTCCATGTGGTGGCCTTTTGGTGGTGCCACGTGTCCAATTCTGGTGGTGCCACGTCACCCCCTATCGCGTATCAGCCTTCGAACTTAGAAAAATCATAACTTTCGCATACGAGCTCCTTTTTTGACGTTCTTTATATCCACACGTAGGTAAAATCAAGATCTAAAACTTTTGTTTAGACTCCATCGGCTAATTCTCGATCGATCTCAAATTTAACAGTAGGAGGCGTTTAGACTGTTAAATGACCGCGAAGAGTTCATAACTCCTTCATACGGACTCCGTTTTTGTCTGTCTTTTTACCGTTGAGTTCCTATTAATGAGATCTTCAACTCTCATTTAGGTCGCGTAAGCCAAAAACCGCTCGAACTAAAATTCGAGTTTCGGGCCGTGCACTGCTAAGCCGAATCTTAGAAAAATCATAACTTCCTCATACGAAGTCAGATTTGGGCGTTCTTTTTATCGACGCTCTTAGTTTAACATATTCTATGAATTTCATTTAGATCACTAAGGCTAAAAAGTCCTCCATCATAAATTCACTATTTATGCTTCCCGGTGCCGTGCCGGTTTTGCCGTAAAACTTCGACGAGCCATAACTTCTTTGTTATAACTCGGATTTTGGCGTTCTTTATATGTACGGAAATCTTGTGACATATTCTACAACTTGGTTAAGATTATTTATTCTAAATAATCTTTTGTCGAAAAGTCATTTTCGACCCCTATTGCCTCTAAATTGACTAGCCCGGATCTACGGACTTTACAAATAAAGTCAACAAGTCAAACCGGACGACTCAATTGACCCTTGTATATTAGGATTTACGTTATCTAATTACTAAACAACTCGCTATTTTAATGAGAAAACATCAATTGGAAAATTCGCGTGTTTAATTTTCCTTAGCCTTGATAATGTTAGACAATAAACCAAAGAGATAAAATATTACTGCACATCATCGGGAGTGTCTAGGACACTATAACATGGCTTAACGGGATTTACAGACCTTATGTTGCGAAGCCGGACGCTCAAAAAGGTCACAAACGAAACCTCCCTCAATCGTTTTTATCCGATCTCTTTCTATTTGAAATCTCTCCCAAATCTCTCTCTCAACTTTTTATAATCACTCGGGGCATCCCAACCCTCAAAATTGACGAAAATAGCTTGAAAACGGATGTCTACGCGAAAAACAGCCTTAAGGAACCAAACCCTCTTAAGAGCCAAACCCTTTTAGGAGCCGAACCTCCTTAAGAGACGAACCCTCCTGAACCAAGAAACATCCGAAGCCGAACCTCCCTTATCAGCCAAGACCGAACCTCGCAGGGAGCACCGGAACCGAACCTCGCATCATCCGAAACCCTGGGAGCTGAACCGAACCTATCAGAGGCGAACATGTTAGAGCCGAGCCCCACTTTCGCTTCCTTCTTCCAAGTTCGGTTCCTCGCCTCCGAAAGTCTCCAGCTGAACCTCGCTCTCGGTTCTTACCTCCCAGCCGAGCCTATCTCTCGGTTCCCCTCCTCTGACCGAACCCTTCCTTCGGCTCCCTCCTACTTTCGGTCCTTTCTTTCTCTTCTCTCAGTTCTCAGCCTCTTGGAGCCGAACCTCGCAGGGTCGGTCCAGATTTCCGGTTTTTGACCCAAACTTTGTTTTAAGCCTGTTTTTCATCATTTTAAAGCGGGTTTTTCACCCAAAACTTTATTTTAACATATTAAGACCCATATGTCTTAATTAATCATGTTTTTAATGCAAATCTTATCCAAGATTTAGTGGTTGGAGTAATTAAGGTGGCGTGTTGACTTTCCTTTACCTTATGACACAAGCAACCACTCACACCCACTCCTTAACCAGCCACACTCCTTCCACCATCCCTAGGTCATGTAAATGTATTTTTTCATCATTCCAACCATTTACCATGTTTTTAGAGATGGAACATCCCTCCTCTCTCCACACTTCACTCATTTTCTCTCATTTCACCAAATATCAAACACAACTTTTCTCTTATTTTCTCTCTCTAAAAATTCGGGATTTCAAGGCTGATCATCAAGTATTCTTCCACTCTTATAATTCATCCTCCTTGTGATTATTACACCTCATTCTACTCAAATCATGTGTTGCTCACACAAATTCCATCCCATTGGTGTTAGATTCTCGAAATCTTCAAGGCTTCTTGAAGTCTTATGGAGTTGAACACTTCCCTTCTCCAACACTCATCCACTGAAATCACACAAGGTGAGTTCATACCCCTACATTTTCATGTTTTCTTAACTTTTAATAGGGGAGGGGGGGGGGGGAATACAAGTTAAATCACCAATAACACAACTAAATGCTTCTAACACCTTTCACCAGAAAAGTTTGGTTCGATTTACAAAATGTTTTGATCACCTTAAGCATTTTAGTTTTCAAAACTGTTTTAGGTGCAAGTAGGTCCAATTCTTAGATTTAAAATGGTTACTTGCAAATCTTTTTACGATTTTTCTAAACATTATGGTGATTTTTACAAAACTACCTATCATTTCAAGGACCAATGCAGACCAGTTTGTGTTTATGGACGTTTTCACCTAAGTTGGAAGTCACTAAAAATCGTGGGAAAATTCATGAACAAACTAGACTCATTTTCCAAACTCTCAGAATTTACGGATTCTGATTTGGACCTGTTATGAATTTTCTATAAATTTTCTAAGAGTAGTAAAAGAAAATGTTAATAACAGAAAAATGCTAACAATTTCATTTCACCTTGTAACATGTCGAGCAAGGTGTATATCTTTATGTGAACATATGTTATTGCAAATAAACGACATTTTGTCTTAGTATATAGACATGCGTCAGTTAATAAATGGATTTTGATAATATATATATATATATATATATATATATATATATATATAGTATATAAAAGATAACAAATTGTTAAAATCAAAGTACATCCATTACATACAAACATTGAATAAACTATGTTAAGTATAGTTTACGTACATCACCACTACTACCCTTGTTTTGATAAACTATAGTAGGTATAGTTTATGATACATTACATAACACAATCATACAAAACGGGTACATTTATACAAAAGGGATTTTCATTACATTACACGTAAATTCGTTAATGACTTTGTGAGACAGTCGCTTCACATTTACCTATAAGTCCTATATTGTAACCAGAGTCTCCTGGAGGGAGAGCGTGATAGTTGTATATAGATCTATATTGGTTTCGACAAACCCACAGTTTAACTGCATGCAACAGTTAGACCGGAAGGTCTGGGGTGACAGAAGAACGTCGTTTCAAGCCAACTAGCTCATAGCATGGTTATAATAATTCACAAAAAGTATTAACAAACATAGGAATTTACGGTAATTTCATTGAAATTATAAGAGTTTATGTCGATTTAAACTTGCATTATTTACTATAAGTAAGAAAGGTTACTTATACATTTCGGTCTCTAGATATAAGACCACATTATACATTTTAAGGAAAATATCGAATTTTTCTGGAACAAACGTTACTTTTACAAGTGAAAGGCTTTTATTAATTCAAAACAAAAGCTTATGAACTCACCAACCTTTGTGTTGATACTTTTTCAAACAACTTGTATTCTCAGGAAATCACTAAACAGGTAACCAAGTGCATTTTGAGGATGGGACGCTAAGGCGTCAAACATTTCACATGTTGTCAACATATTGTAATTGATAAACATGTAATTCATACAATGATGTCACTCTTTCAATTGTATATATGTTGGTTTTGTTTTCTTGAATTAGTATTGCAATTGTGGTTATGATACTATACATGAAGTCCTCCACCCCCGGACGTTTCCGCCATCCTTGGTTTGGGGGTGTGATAGATTGGTATCAGAGCACGGTTTATAGTGAATTAAGTGTATCAAACCACATAAGATATACAAACTATAAACACAATTGGGACTAAAAGTCTCTAATTTGAACATTTTTCAGTTGATTATACTTTTAGAAAATAAATAGTTTTCTTGTTTAAAGTAAACATACATGCTCGCATAGTGTCATAACTAGGAAAACATAAAGTAAAAGAAGAGGATTTGTACACCAGGAGTATGCCTTAGTATATGTGAATCAAGTCTGGGAGGGATATATCCTGATCAACTATATCTGTTCGAAAAGTGATTTACACATACTAGGGGATAGTCGTAGTGGGAAACAAATCTAATAACCTAACTTCACTCTAAAAAGAATGCTCAAAGAACCAAATCTAAGCACTCATAATACTATAGGAGTATTTGTATGTTTCTATAGCGCAATATTATTATTATTAACCGTTGCATGCTTCTTACACCCGATTTCTCGCGCAGACGTCATGGTCGGATTTCACCTACCTGGAGACTGCTACTTCCCGAATGAGGGAAATACCGGATGGCTTGAGGCAGAACCCGAGGAAATGATCAAGGAGGATCCTGAGGAGGATCCTGCGGAGGACCCGGAGGAGATTGACGAAGAAGAGGAAGATGAAATGGAGGATGAAGAAGTAGAATCGAAAGAGGAAGAAGAAGAAGAAGAACCGGATGAGGAAGTCTTCAACCTTCCTTACATCGCCAGGGTGCCTGCGAACCACTTTGGCCACAATGGGCCTGAGCCCCATTGGGCAACAATGATCGATAGGTGGAGCCAACAACAACACCAACGGTCACCATATGGCGACCAACATGGTTACTACGACCTCAGCCACGGGGGACCGGTTGATAGAGCCTTCCCAGTCATGACTTGACAGATAGCGATTATGGATGATCTCGGTAGGATGACGACCGATTAGGTCCGGGAGCTAAGTGCCATCATAGAGTCTACCACTGCTCGCACCAGAGACCTGGAACGAGACTCCCACTACATAGATCAACTCATTCAGGACCTTCTCGCTACTCGAGCAGAAGCAAGGGAGTATCGGGAAAGATACATGGCGCTCGAGGAGAGAATGGTTGCAACTGAACGGATATTAGCAGAATTGCAAGGCGCATCGACATCATCCCAAGCTCCATCAGGGAAGGATCGTCGTGAGTAGGACTCATTACTACTCACACATCTTTGTAGTATAAGTTTATGAGCATGCGTTAGTGCTACTCTTTTGTACGTAGGTTGACCCTGTGACTAAGTGATTACACTATTCGAAGGGCTTTTGTGTTATCAAAACTATCTTTTACATTGATGTAATGTAGACCCTTATGAGGTCAAATTTTCTCCAAAACAATATGTACTAAAAGTCTATCAATGAATTTGGCATGCATTTTACTTCATTAGATGTTGACATGAGATTTTACTATGTGGTATTACAAACAATTTACAACTGATAACTCTAAGATTTTTAAGTGTACCTTGTTCTTATGTGTAATTAAAGAAGTAATTGACCTAGTAATGGTGAGTCCGCCTTAGGACTTGTTCCTTGTTTGGCTGTGGACTTAGGGCAGAATCATTAGTATCAACAACTTATTAAAATTTTAATTACACATAACTGGGGCACATCGAGCGAATCTTAGGAGTGGGTCAGACGCGGAACCAAACACATGACTCCGTTTGAGTCACCACTATTTAATTCATAAGTTTAATTGCATAAAATTTTTCTATGAATTACTTGCTTATGCAATAAAGTCAGGATATAATACAAATGAGATAAAACAAGTAACACTCGACTTGTTATTACTATTGAAGTCTTACTGACTTGTCATTTTAAAAACTTATGACAGAACTATGCCACCAAGGAAAAGACCAAGACCTTCCAGTAGCGCAGCAGCACCTCCTCTGCCGCCGCCACCACAATTTGATCCAACAATGTTCCAGGCTGCAGTAATAGCAGCTGTGGCGGCAGCTATGTCGCAAATCAGCACTAATAGCAATGGTGGATCTGGATCTGGTGCTACACCCTCTAACCAAGGTGATAGTTTGGGGCGCACAAAGGAATGCACCTACAAGGATTTCACAAATGGAAAACCCGATACCTTCGATTGGAGCGGGGGCGTCATCACACTGATGCAATGGTACGAAAGGACCGAAGCAGTTTTAGAAATTTGTGCTTGTCCCGAAATGAGAAAGGTCAAGTATGTAGTATTCACTTTCACCGATAGAGCTCTCACTTGGTGGAATGCCGAGTTAAATCACTTACTCCCTCAGTGGCTAACTCCATAAGCTGGGAAGATTTGGAAGCGTTGTTGCTATAGGAGTATTGCCCGAGGGGTGAAATACAAAAACTCGAAGAAGAACTCTGGAACCTCAGAATGTCGGGCACAGATCTTGAAACTTACACTTCCCGGTTCAATGACCTAGCATTCCTCTGTCCAACAATGGTCACTCCAGAAGGGAAAAAGGTGGAATGATACCTCTGGGGACTATCATCCTAGATTCAAGATAGTGTACTGGCCTCAAAACCCGCTACCTTTGAAAGTGCCAAGGAATTGGAACATCAACTTATCGATCACAGGGCCATCTGTGGTACCGTGATCACCACCATCGACCAAGCAAAAGGAGGGAATAACAAGAGGAAGTTCTGGAAGAATAGAAAGAAGCAACCGACACAGGAACCCGCCAAGAAGCAACAGACTGTGGCTGTCCGTCCTGCCACTACTGCTACCACTCCAGCACCACCGAAGCAATATGCTGGAAACCTCCCTAAGTGCAATAAGTGTAACTTCCACCACACTGGTGCTTGTCGGGAAATGCACAGCAAAAACTGCGACAGGAAGGGGCATGCCGCTCGTTTCTGTAAAACACCAGCATGACCAATCAACCAAGTTGCCAATGCAGGTGCAAGACAAACCTGCTATGGATGTGGTGAAGCAGGGCACTTCAGGAGGAACTGTCCTAAGGCACAAGCCCCTAATACTGGAGGTGTAGGGAGAGTCCTGGCGATAGGACATAAGGAAGCAGTCAAGGATCCTACAGTGGTTACGGGTAGGTTTCTCCTCAATAACTCTTATGCATGCGTACTATTTGATAGTGGAGCGGAGAGGAGTTTTGTGAGCCACCAATACAAACAATTTCTTAAACAAAATCCCCAGCCAGTAAAAGATTCATACGTCGTAAAAATGGTAAATGGAAAGGTTGAGTGCACTAATGATATATACATGGGGTGTACCCTCACTCTAGATAACCATTCGTTCAAAATCGATCTAATGTTGCTCACAATAAAAAGTTTCGACATCATCATTGGTATGGATTGGTTAAGTTCTCATCATTCCGACATTCTATGCTACGAAAGGGACGTTCGCCTTAATCTGCCAAACGGCGAAACCCTTCTCATCTATGGCGATAAACCCAATGCAAATTTGCAAATCATCTCTTGCGTCAAAGCCCAAAAGTATCTCCGAAAGGAATACCACGCATTCTTATCCCACGTCGTAGATAAGAAACAAGAGGTGAAGGATATCAAATACATTCTAGAAGTGTGCAACTTCCTTGACGTATTCCCAGAATATCTGCCAGCTGTACCACTCGCACGACTCCAAATCGACTTAATTGCCAGAGCTACCTCCGTTTCCAAAGCTCCATACAGCCTAGCACCAGTAGAAATGCAAGAACTGTCCAGCCAGTTCAATGAACTGTTGAGCAAATGGTTCATCAGACCGAACTTTTCACCTTGGGGAGCACTAGTCCTTTTTCTAAAGAAGAAGGACGGATCCTTTCGCATGTGCATCGACTATCGGGAGTTAAACAAACTTACCATATACCCTACCTCGAATCGAAGACCTTTTCGACCAACTTCACAGAGCAAGCTACTTTTCAAAAATCGACTTGAGGTCGTGTTATCATCAGCTACGAGTTCAAGAAGAAGATATCCCCAAGACGACATTCAGAACTCGCGATGGACACTACGAGTTTGTAGTGATTCCATTCGGATTAACAAACGCGCCTGTGGTGTTCATGGATCTGATGAACCGAGTGTGTCGACCCTACCTAGATAAATTCGTGATCGTGTTCATCAACGATATCTTGGTCTATTCGAGAAGCGAAGAAGAGCACAGCCAACACCTACGACTAGTACTGGAGACTCTAAGAGCCGAGAAGCTTTATGCTAAGTTTTCAAAGTGCAGATTTTGGCTCCGAGAAGTGGGATTCCTTGGCCACGTGGTTAGCAAGAAAGGGATACACGTGGATCCTTCAAAAATCAAGGCGATTGAAAACTGGTCAGCACCTACAACGCCAACAGAAATCCGACAATTTTTAGGACTCGCAGGCTACTACCGAAGGTTCATACAGAACTTCTCTAAGATTGCTAAACCCCTTACCACTTTCACTCAGAACAGTGTGGTGTTCAAGTGGGAAGATAAACAAGAAGTCGCCTTCCAAATGTTAAAACAAGCTCTATGCAGCGCGCCGATCTTGTCTCTTCCATAAGGAACCGATGACTTCGTGGTGTATTGCGATGCTTCAAATCAAGGTCTCGGATGCATGCTCATGCATAGAGGGAAGGTTATCGCTTACGCGTCAAGATAACATAAGACCCACGAAGTTAATAATACTACCCACGACTTTGAATTGGGAGTAGTAGTGTTCGCCTTGAAGATCTGGAGACACTACCTCTACAGCACAAAGTGCACCATCTTTACTAATCACAAAAGTCTTCAGCATATCCTCAATCAAAAAGAGCTCAACATGCGACAAAGAAGATAGGTAGAGCTGCTGAACGACTACGAGTGAAAAATCCGCTATCATCCGGGCAAAGCCAATGTTGTAGCTGATGCCCTTAGCAGAAAGAAATATTCGGGTTGCCGGGTGAAGTCATTAACAATGACGATCCATTCGCACCTGTTCACACAAATCAAGGAAGCTCAACTAGAAGCCTTGAAACCAGAAAACGTGACAGGTGAGACATTGAGAGGGATGGATAAAAACCTAGAAGTCAAGGAAGACGGAGCTCGTTACTTCATGAACCGGATCTGGACACCGAAGTTTGGTGGGTTTCGAGACGTTGTCATAAATGAAGCACACAAGACATGATATTCCATCCATCCAGGTTTGAATAAGATGTATCTAGACCTCAAGAAGTTGTACTGGTGGCCGAACATGAAAGCTGAGATTGCTACCTATGTGGGCAAGTGTCTGACTTGCGCCAAGGTAAAGGTAGAATACCAGAAGCCATCAGGACTACTACAATAGCCAGATATACCTCAGTGGAAGTGGGAACGGATAACCATGGACTTCATAACCAAGCTTCCTAAGACATCAGGAGGGATTGACACCATATGGGTAATCGTAGACAGATTGACCAAGTCTGCGCACTTCCTGCCAATAAAGGAAACCGACAAGATGGAGAAGTTAACCAAGACGTACATCAAGGAGATTCTCCGACTGCATGGTGTACCAATATCCATTATCTCCGATTGAGATAGTAGATTCACCTCACGATTTTGGCAGTCCCTACAGAAATCTCTGGGAACCAGGCTAGACATGAGTACGACCTACCATCCACAAACCGACGGGCAGAGCGAGGGAACTATACAGAGAATAGAAGACATGTTGAGAGCCTGTGTGATAGACTTTGGTAAGGCATGGGATACCCATTTTTTGCTTATCAAATTCTCCTATAATAAAAACTATCACACTAGCATTAAAGTCGTCCCATCCGAAGCTCTTTATGGTTACAAGTGCCGATCACCCCTGTGTTGGGTAAAAGTGGGGGACACATAACTAGCTAGGGGACAAGTTCCTAATAACACCCTTACTGGTCCTGAAATCATAAGGGAGACCACAGAAAAGATTGTTCAAATTCGAGAAAGACTAAAAGCATCTCGAGATCGACAAAAGAGTTACGCAGACAAACGACGCAAACCCTTGAAATTCCAAGTGGGCGATCGTGTGCTACTAAAATTTTCCCCTTGGAAAGGAATGATACGTTTCGGTAAACGCGGGAAACTAAATCCAAGGTACATCTGTCCATTCGAAATCCTTGGCAGGTTTGGGCCAGTAGCATACAAACTCCGACCACCATAAGAACTTAATAACGTACACCCTACCTTCAACGTATCAAACTTGAAAAAGTACCAATCTGACGAGACTCTCGTGATACCCCTCGAAAATAATAAAGTAAATGAGAGTCTCCATTTCGTGGAAGAACCAGTTGAGATTATGGATTGGGAGGTCAAAAGAACAAAACAAAGTCGTATTCCCATAGTGAAGGTTCGTTGCAACGCGAAACGAGGACCCGAGTTCACCTAGGAACGCGAAGATCAAATGAAAAAAAAAATACCCGCATCTCTTCCCAAACTCTTGAAGTCTCAGCCAAAACGTAAATTTCGGTACAAAATTCCCTCTAACGGGGGGATGATGTGACAATAGCAATTTTTTGGGTCAAGTCAAAGTCAAAGAAAGTCAACAAGTCAAATCAGGTGACTCAATTAACCCTTGTATATTAGGATTTACGTTATGTAATTACTAAACAACTCGCTATTTTAATGAGAAAATGTCAATTGGAAAATTCGCGTGTTTAATTTTCCTTAGCCTTGATAATGCTAAACAATGAACCAAAGAGATAAAACCCTATTAAACACTCATCGGGAGTATGTAGGACACTAAAACATGGCTTAACAGGGATTAACGGGGTTTACGGACCTTAAGAGCCGAACTCACTTAGGATCCGAACCTCCTTAAGAGTCGAATCCTCATGAACCAAGAAACAGCTGAAGCCAAACATCCCTAATCATCCGAGATCGAACCTCGTAGGGAGCACCGGAACCGAACCTTGCGTCAGCCGAAACCCTGGGAGCCGAACCGAACCTATCAGAGGCGAACATGTCAGAGTCGAGCCCCACTTGCGAAAGTCCCTCTCGGTTCTTACCTCCCAGCCGAGCCTATCTCTCCAGCCGAACCTCGCTCTCGGTTCTTACCTCCCAGCCGAGCCTATCTCTCGGTTCCCCTACTCCGACCGAACCCTCCCTTCGGCTCCCTCCTAATTTCGGTACTTTCTTTCTCTTCTCTCGGTTCTCAGCCTCTTGGAGCCGAACCTCGCAGGTTCGGTCCAGATTTCCGGTTTTTGCCCCAAACTTTGTTTTAAGCCTGTTTTTCATCATTTTAAAGCGGGATTTTCACCCAAAACTTTATTTTAACATATTAAGACCCATATGTCTTAATTAATCATGTTTTTAATGCAAATCTTATCGAAGATTTAGTGGTTGGAGTAATTAAGGTGGAGTGTTGACTTTCCTTTACCTTATGACACAAGCAACCACTCACACCCACTCCTTAACCAACCACACTCCTTCTACCATGCCTAGGTCATGTCAATGTATTTTTTCATCATTCCAACCATTTCCCATGTTTTTAGAGATGGAACATCCCTCCTCTCTCCACACTTCACCCATTTTCTCTCATTTCACCAAATATCAAACACAACTTTTCTCTTATTTTCTCTCTCTAAAAATTCGGGATTTCAAGGCTGATCATCAAGTATTCTTCCACTCTTATAATTCATCCTCCTTGTGATTATTACACCTCATTCTACTCAAATCATGGGTTGCTCACACAAATTCCATCCCATTTGTGTTAGATTCTCGAAATCTTCAAGGCTTCTTGAAGTGTTCTGGAGTTGAACACTTCCCTTCTCCAACACTCATCCACTGAAATCACACAAGGTGAGTTCATACCCCTACATTTTCATGTTTTATTACCTTTTAAGAGGGGGTGGGGGAATACAAGTTAAATCACCAATAACACAACTAAATGCTTCTAACACCTTTCACCAGAAAAGTTTGGTTCGATTTACAAAATGTTTTGATCACCTTAAGCATTTTAGTTTTCAAAACTGTTTTAGGTGCAAGTAGGTCCAATTCTTAGATTTAAAATGGTTACTTGCAAATCTTTTTACGATTTTTCTAAACATTATGGTGATTTTTACAAAACTACCTATCATTTCAAGGACCAATGCAGACCAGTTTGTGTTTATGGACGTTTTCACCTAAGTTGGAAGTCACTAAAAATCGTGGGAAAATTCATGAACAAACTAGACTCATTTTCCAAACTCTCAGAATTTACGGATTCTGATTTGGACCTGTTATGAATTTTCTATAAATTTTCTAAGAGTAGTAAAAGAAAATGTTAATAACAGAAAAATGCTAACAATTTCATTTCACCTTGTAACATGTCGAGCAAGGTGTATATCTTTATGTGAACATATGTTATTGCAAATAAACGACATTTTGTCTTAGTATATAGACATGCATCAGTTAATAAATAGATTTTGATAATATATATATAGTATATAAAAGATAAAAAATTGTTAAAATCCAAGTACATCCATTACATACAAACATTGAATAAACTATGTTAAGTATAGTTTACGTACATCACCACTACTACCCTTGTTTTGATAAACTATAGTAGGTATAGTTTATGATACATTACATAACACACTCAAACAAAAAGGGTACATTTATACAAAAGGGATTTTCATTACATTACACGTAAATTCGTTAATGACTTTGTGAGACATTCGCTTCACATTTACCTATAAGTCCTATATTGTAACCAGAGTCTCCTGGTGGGAGAGCGTGCTAGTTGTATATAGATCTATATTGGTTTCGACAAACCCACAGCTTAACTGCATGCAACAGTTAGACCGGCAGGTCTGGGGTGACAAATGTCATAACATTTTCGACGCCTAAAGAACGTCGTTTCAAGCCAACTAGGTTATAGCATGGTTATAATAATTCACAAAAAGTATTAACAACATAGGAATTTACGGGAATTTCATTGAAATTAAAAGAGTTTATGTCGATTTAAACTTGCATTATTTACTATAAGTAAGAAAGGTTACTTATACATTTCGGTCTCTAGATATAAGACCACATTATACATTTTAAGGAAAATATTGAATTTTTCTAGAACAAACGTTACTTTTACAAGTGAAAGGCTTTTATTAAGTCAAAACAAAAGCTTATGAACTCACCAACCTTTGTGTTGACACTTTTTCAAACAACTTGTATTCTCAGGAAATCACGAAACAGGTAACCAAGTGCATTTTGAGGATGGGACGCTAAGGCGTCAAACATTTCACATTTTGTCAACATATTGTAATTGATAAACATGTAATTCATAAAATGATGTCACTATTTCAATTATATTATGTTGGTTGTGTTTGCTAGAATTACTATTGAAATTGTGGTTATGATACTATACATGAAGTCGTCCACCCCCGGAAGTTTCCGCCATCCTTGGTTTGGGGGTGTGACAACTTTTCTTTTGGCTTTGATCTTTTTGGGTTCAATTGGGTCCAATGAAATGGGTTTTCTATCCAATGAGGCCCAAGGAAAAGTTTCGGCCCAATAAGGCCCAAGGAAAAGAGTTCTTGGTCCAATAAGATGTTTGGGCCGAGAGCTCTTGTGTTTACGAGAGGCTATTTCACTTGACTCTTAAATGTATGCACATATGATTTCATGTAACATTGTAGTTTGAATTTCATTAATGAGATGCAAAAAGGTTACATAGAGGAAGTTGTTGTGTACAAGCTTCACATTTTAAACCCTAAATTGCTAGTTGTGACAACTGCTTGTGTAGCTCTTTATATAAATATCTTCTTCAAAACTGATTAAATCATGTACATTCTCTAGTTCTTCGTAAGTACTCTTAGAATGTCCTTATATTCATCTAATGAGTTTAGCATGTATCTTATTGGTATCTTATGTTATGTTCATAACATAATCATCTATCTGGTCTTCTGCATAATGACATAAATAATGGATTTATTTGTCAGCGAAAATAAATTATAAATCATTTAATCTAGCTCAAACCTATATATGATAGGTCCTCTTAAGGCAAGCAGAAATTGGTGCCATGTCGCAATGCCAAGAGTCATCCAAAAGAATCATGTATCTTGATCTCTTTCAAGATATTTTCAACATGTGCATAAAGACTTAAAACTATAAAATTCCTCTTTATCTATCACCATAGATTTTACATTCCAAGAATGTATTTTGTTATTCCTAACTCTTTTATTTTAGAAACACTTTCCAAGTCACGTTTAAACGACTTTGTATAGTCAGATTGTGATTTCTTATGATAAAGTATGTCTTATTCATACAATATTAGGAATGTCACCATGCTCCCACTAGTTCCCTGTGACATCCTAAAATTTAGGTCATAGACTGCAAACGACTAAATTATAGTAATATTCTTTGTAATTTAACTCACTAAGTTTTAGTACATCTAATGTGAAATAAATGAGTTCATTTAAAATATTATAAAATCTCAATTGATACCTTACTTCCAAATGTGTAAACATTCAAATGAATTAAACAACTCAAATTGCAACACTAGTTAATGTGTCTGAAAAACTAAAAATTTGTATTAAGTAGTTATGAGCAAAGCAAACATTAAAACGGTATAATACATGTCACCTTGATTCCGAAAATATAAAGAACGTCCAAAGTAGAGTTCGTATGCAAAAAATACGACAGCTTTATGAAAATAGACAGTAAAACGCTGGTTTTCTTTAATCGTATAAAACCGAATCGATCCGTTGAGGCACTTGCACACCTCCGATGGAAATTCCGAGAGCGTTTTTTAACTCAGCCTATGGACTAATATTTAATTTCATACTCAAAATATATTTATCAAAAATATTTGAAAAAGTCGAAAAATCGAACGTTACGGGTTATTTAGAAAGCAAAACATTAAACGCGGTTTCCCGGAGTTCCGTAACTCGAAAAATTAATTTGTTCAGATTTTTGAATCTTTGAATCGGAAAAAAATTGTGACGTCGGGATCCTGATACACCAGAATATGATAGTTTTGGGCAATTTAAGAGGGTTTGACACCCTTGTAGGACCCACCAAGACCCAAGACACTCCAAAATTTTGATCATCCCCTTACTCCTTCCCTCTCCCACATTTTTTTTCCTTTCATCCACCATTTTAGATTATGTACACACTTCACCAAAGAAATACAAATACTCCCACATATTCTTCCTTTCCTCCGCCATTTTAGATTATGTACACACTTCACCAAAGAAATACAAATACATGGGTTGGGGTATGGCCTTAAGGGCTTATGAGTCTCCATTTCCCCTATAAAATGAAGCACATAGAACCCATTCTTCACTCACAACTTCCAGCAATCATCTCACTATATATATATATATATATATATATATATATATATATATATATATATATATATATATATATATATCTTTTTCTCTCTTTAACTCTCTCTTGGTTATACCCCATCACCATCCCTCCACCACAAAACCACCACCCCAAACAATTTTTTCTTCTGATTTCGACCACCATAGCCTCTCCCTCCTCATCTGCATCTTCCCGGCCGAAAGTAAGCAAGAAGGAAGCAACGGAAGGTCACAACGATGCTGTTATACCCTCCCCCACCCTCTCCTCTCTCCTTCTTGTTGTGTTGCCGCCTGAAAAAAGAGTAGGAAACCAAGCAGCAAACACTGTCACCCTCCCACTCTCGCCAAAATTTCACTGCCACCCTTCCTCATCACCATCATCAACCTTTATTCACACCACCGTAAGTACTTTCCACATTCGTCTATGATTATGTTCCAACTGAAATGAGAAATCAAAGTCCCAAACATTTTTTTGCTATGTTTGTTTTCGTTCGTATGCGTGATCAAACACAGTTGGAGGAGGATGATGACCTCCTCCACTGTGCGAACTTACTTTCTAAAAAATTCATTTATACCTAATTTTTAAAATTGTTACAAATTCAATACCATGTCCTAAACTTTACATTAATATATTCATAAAACCCCCTTATGTCAAAATCCCTTACAAACCTAGCCCAAAGTTAATTTAAATGTGATAGTTTCTACCCCAATTTGAAAATTCCCTTTCAAGCTAAACCCAATACCTTCAAATTTTAATTTAAATATTCAAAACCTACCCCGATATAGAAAATGTTTTCAAAATAAATCCAAAATTATAAAATAAAACTTTAATAATACAATTTGGAAATTATTAAATAAATTTTGGATTAAATAAAATTATGGAAATTATTAAATAAATTTTGGATAAAATAAAATTTGGAAATTATTAAATAAATTTTGGATTAATTAATATTTTGGGAATGTTTGAATAAATTTTAGATTAAATAAATTTTGAAAATTATTAAATAAATTTTGGTTTAAATAAATTTATAAATAAGCCTTATACTTTAATTAAAATACCAAATATCCTTCCAAATAATGATTTAAATTGAAATTTTCTAGGAAATTAAATTAATCCCGAAACTTCTAATTCACGAAAACATGGCCTGGTTCTCGCATCCAATACTCAAAAACAACTTGATAACTGCATGTTAAGGTGACTGTTATGGCCCTACCTTTTATATTTTTACATGTTTTGGGGGAGAATACATGTGCAATATAGTATAAATCCATACATAATCCACATAAAATATTAATAATTTAATGCAAACACTATATCTGTTACGAAATAATATTGTATGTTGAGAGGATATTACAACTATTAAGATAACATATACCTTGTCGCTACAAAGTTTATGCAAGAAGCATACTTAGTTATAAAAGCTAGTGTCTTATATCATACTGTTGGATTAGCGTCTAAGCTTGAACTATATTTGGTATGTATGTTACGTCCGATTCTAGATCTAAAACTGATAATCAAACAAACATGAATCGAGAATAACACAATAAGATGAATGAATTGAGCTTGCACACGATTAAACACTAGAAATCGTTAGGTACAACTCAAGACTGACAGTAAACTTCTAGAGCATGCAACCCATCAAATGACCAGCTGCAACACTATTTATACCAAACTGGACCGCAAACTTAGTTTGCGGTCGTAAACACAACAGAGTACAAAATAACATAAAGTGAGATTACAGACACAAAAACCAAAAACAATCACATGCTAAGCCTAGCCCAAACGATTTCCATGGCCCTTCAATCTCCCCCTTGGTTTGGAGCAGGCTTGGATTTAGTCTTTGTTGACAACTAGCGCATCGCATCTCCCCATAGCTCCATTCCATATTTTCTTGTCAATAATTGTAGCCACCATCCTTGTATATTCCTTTGCAGCAGGCTCAAATAGCTCATCAGTAACAACAATCTGATGACTTGCAAGCTGATGAATGTCTCGTTCACCAAACTTAAGTAGATCCCTTTTGTCATACAAGAGAATACAATCTTCCTTGAGCTTGATAACAACAGCATCTGATGTTTCATCATACACCCAATAAAGCATAGAGTGTAGAGATCAATCAGGACAATTTTGAGGAACATGGATGTGTTTGACTTGAGCGGTGGCTGGCCACATCACTGCCCGGATAGGCTCGCTGGTTTCTTTATCCAAAACATGCTTGTGAACTGCAACAAAGGACTCCGCAGTTTTCATTGATGGAAATCCCTTAGCCACTTGATCTTCCAAGAATGATTTGAATTGACTGGCCTTGGAATTCTTTGACGGATTCGAGAAGGGAGCTTTACATAGCTCAATGAGATCAACCTTAGTAAAGGAGTTGAAATCATGAGCATCCTTGTACAGTTCTTTATTCCCACTCCTCCTTCGAACCATGAACATATCTAGCGTATCATGAAATCCCCATGAAATAATTCCTAAACTATCACCATATACGTCTCTGAAGGTTTGAATGCTTAGATCGGTGAAGGTTACTAGAGGCCTATCCCAAGGAGATTTATGATCCACACTTCTTTTAAAGAGCCATTTATTTTTGTCAGTCGACTTATCAGCAACTTTCTTTCGTTTAGCTCCTTTTTCCTTCGCAGCTTTGTAGGCATGTTCTGGATCCACTTCAAAACGATCTACAATTATCGTGGATCTGATTGATTGAGAAGAAATGGGAGCATCATCGTTTGGAGCATTTGGAACCGGGGTATCGACATGAGGTTCATCAACAGTTGTCTTGAAGTCATCACCAAACCTATCCTCAAGCTTCTTTTGTAACTCCATGAGATTTGCAGCTACACAACCATATTGTGTCTGAAGATCAGAAATTTGATTTGTCTTCAGAGCATCTTCTTCTTTAAGTACAGCCATTAGAATGTTGAGCTCAGTATTCTCGGAATGGAGTTCTATGACTTTGATTATCAGCTCAATATTCCTATGATCAAGTTCAACATTTTTCTGTTTGAGAGCGTCAATCTGGCTTTGGAGTGAAGGGGAGCAATCTCTTGTGTTGTCACCTCCAATAAATATTCCCTTGCCACGAGAAGGTGGTGTTGAGAATTTTTCCTCAGCTAACAGATGAGCTAGCTTGACTGAGGCATCGTCTTTGTTTAGTACTGGAGGTAAGAGATCCGCTTGAATTGAGGAACCACCAGCTTCAAATACAGTGTTGGGACCTTCACTTATGGGTTCGGCTGAGACAATAGCTGGTGTGATTGTTGGAGGAGCTGTAGCACTTTGTGTCGTTGAATTTCGAGTTGCAAGTCTCAGAACGAGTCTTCTTCGTTTTGTTGGAAGAGGAGTGGCTTGAATGGTGGTGAGATCTTCTTCCATTGGCGTGGATGTAGGTAACCCAGTGTCAAGAGGAGGAATTCCTGACACTGTCACCGTAAGAATTGCTATTTCCACCTCTGGATTGGAAGTGGAAGGTGCAGTCACAAAAATTTCTTCTTCTACCCTTGTCTCAGTAGTTACATGAGCTACTTCATCGACATTGTCAAGCAAGTTGTCGAGGTTTACTTCAGACAAAAACACATCATTGCTATCAAAGTTCAATGGGATATCATCTCTGTCAAAATCCGTGACATCAACATTCTCATTTTCTTTGTCGTCTTTTCTCAAGTCCTCATTGTAAGTACTCTGAACATGAACGGACTGCAATTCCTGTTCATCATCGACTTCAGTTTTTAGGGCTGGAGTTTCACCATCCTCGTGATCTGAAACGGTGATGATGCCTACAGAGGATACTTTTTCTGATGAAGTTGGCTAAGATAGAGTCTTCTCAGAAGTTCCATTAGAATCGGAAGACTCATTGATCTCTGTAAATTGTCCAAACTTCACCAAGGGATGCAGACCTCGAAACACCACTTTCCCTTTTCGATTCTGTTTAATAAGACCAACCGTATGAGGACCTAATGACTTTGTGTCCATAGTATCACCGGATTTAACCATGTCAGGAAACTGATCATCAATGAAGGTTTGAATGAATCTGGGATACATTAGAAATGCATCTCTATTTCCTCGAGTCAGTGCACCAATGTTCACAAGAAACTCATCAAAGATATACTTTGAGAAGTTGAATTTCTTGCCAGCTGCCAGGGATACAATCGCTCCTGTGTTTCTGATTGAGATCTCATCCGCTCCTGATCTCCTTCCTGACACACAGCTAATGAACACGTGAGCCAAGAAGTGCCAGTAAGGAGGTAGAAGCTTTTTCATAGTTGGAGGATAAGAACCCTCGTATCCTATTCTCTCAAGAATCCGTGGAATTTCTTCTGCTTCAGCTTCAGTTGGATAATCGGACTCATCAAGGATCATCAGAGTGCTTCTGATGTATTGTTCAGAGATTCTGATTTTTCAATTTTGCACCACAACTTCAATGATCATTTCTTTATTTTTATAGGTTACTTTGACTGTTTTCCAGAATTCTTGAATACGGCGTTCATAGATTACAGGATTCACTGTGATCGCATAAGCCAAGCAGCACTCTCGAAGACGGTACATCATGGACATGAAATCTCTGTGAGCTGCTGGTGGATCATCCAACACAATTGCAATGTTGTGCATCTCAGCTGTCTTAAGATATGCCATTATCTGCACTAAAACGAGCCAAGTAAGAAAACATAGTTTATGGTCAAACTAGGTCAATGGACCGTAAACTAAGTTTATGGTCAAGCTAGGTCAATGGTCCGTAAACTGAATTTGTGGCTGTAAGGTCAAACCTAGTTTACGGCTGTAAAACCAAGGGACCCTTTATGGTTGCAAATGTCAAAGTGGATTTACGGTCCATGAATTAAAACAGGTTTACGGTCTACGAAGAAAAACGAGTTTACGGTCTATGAGTTTACTCCCTATGAGTTTACGGCCTATGAGTTTACTCCCTATGAACATTCAAAAACCGTAAACTCCGACAACCTTCAAACTCAAATTATTCTATGATTCTAAGTCGATTTAAACAAAAGTTACAAGTTCAGAGTGGGAATTTACATACCTTTGACGTGGACTAGACAATTTTGAGGAAAACTCACACTTTGTTTTTCGAAGATTAGAGAGAGAAAAATGCAGTTTACGCTTTTTGAATAAGAGAGGCGGTAAAGAGAGTTTACCGCAGTAAACTCCCATATATATACTCCTTTGACTTTTCAAAACCGCATACACTATTAGATTGCTAGTCCAAATTCCAAAAAAAAATTTCAAAAATAAAACCTTTTGAGGATTAAAATAAAAATAAAAATTTAATAGTAAAGTAAAAATAAAAATAAAATTAACATAAAATAAAAAAAATAAAAAAATGCTAATTTCAACAAATAATAATTTTTTTTGTCTATTAGTGAAAAAATTAAAATAAAATAAAATTTAAAATAAAAATAAAAATAAAATTCTAACGAAACAATCTTTATCTACTTGAGATACTAGGATCAAAGTTGTTAGCCAATCTTTATCCACTTGTCGGTACCTTCCATATTCACATATTTGTCTGGTCGATCGTCGGTATTGTTGTCCACTTAAACAAGAAAAATTGTGACAGATTTAGGATACACTACTTGTTACAAGACAAACTAAACTTAAATTCCTACAAGATTATATCTGATCCTAAGTTCCTAGATACTAAATCTTAAGGACCATTCAGCTGACGACGACCAGGGATATTGTTGTCCACCTAAATTGAGCAGCGAGATCTATAGACAATCTGTATGAGTTCAATTTTAAGTGTACTGGAACATGTTTCCCGCTTCCAGATATGCCCCGGTAATCAAGGACTTCCAGAGTACTCCTTACATCGGATGATTAGACCATCATTAGGAGAGAAGATAGATTCAGAGTATTATCATTTATAGTGCATATGCTGTGTACCAGGTCGGATGGTTAGTCACGTAAAGGAGACAACATATGGCTAACAGATAAGAGGAATTTCATATGTATATATATATATATATATATATATATATATATGTATAATATGTAGAGAGATAGATTTGCATATGTTACAGTCCAAGTCGGATCTCTTCCAATCACGCAGAGGAGGTAACATACGACTAACAGACAGAAAGAAAGAAAATTATTTTCTACATACCTAACTTATCAGAATTTACCAGTTGCCCCATCAATACCGAAATTAAGGACAGAATCCGCACATGGCGGAAAAGTTAAACCACGGTTCCAAGTACGGGTTCGATTTATGTGACGAGTAGATTCCCATATATATCTCTCTGCTCAACCGATCCGAGCGTCCTATTGTCAGGCTGAATGGATCTAACTAGGTTAAGATTTGTCAAGTCTATAAATTTCCTAAGTTCAACTTTGCCTAGTCATGTCCATTTTAAAATTTTCCGTGCCTATCGACGCATCAAACCAGATCATAGACCCTTCAACTTTGGGTACGTTACGAGGACTCAGGTTGCCTGTTATCACTTGATAATATCACTTCCCAGAACATCTCCGTCAAGCACATATCATAACCAACATATTTTTAGATTTTCTAATTTTCTAATGTTTTTGGGTTTTTGAAAATTTCTATTTTTTTTTGTTTTTATTTCTCCCCCTAAATTTGTGCATAGGAGAGAAACAAAAGTAAATGTGCAAATTTAAACTATCCTAAAAACAAAAATTAATCCTCAAAAGGAATCATTTTTAAAAATCCCACAAGCACATCGAATCGAGCTTTGTTAAACGGCTTAGTGAACAAATCCGCCACATTGCTAGTGGTGGGAATCTGTTCTAGCCGGATGAGCGAGCGCTCATAACAATCTCTGATGAAATGAATTTTGATGTCAATGTGCTTGGTTTTGGAATGTTGGATAGGATTTTTAGTTATTTGTATAGTGGCCTCATTATCACAATGAATTGGGGTTTCTAGATAGTTCAGACTGTAATCCAACAACTGATGTTGGATCCAGATAACTTGAGAACAGCACGCCGAGGCAGCAACGTATTCCGCTTCTGCTGTAGAAGTAGATACCGTATGCTGTTTCTTGCATTGCCAGGATACCAGTCTATCACCAAGGAACTGACACCCTCCTGATGTTGATTTCCTGTCAAGCTCACAGCCTCCATAATTACTGTCAGCAAAAGCATATAAATCAAATTCAGAATTTTTCGGATACCAAAGACCTAGTTTTGGACTGCCTTTGATATATCGAAAGATTCTTTTGATAGCAATAAGATGTGAAAGTTTAGGATTAGCCTGATAGCGAGCACATTGACACACTGCAAACATGATGTCGGGACGACTTGCAGTGAGATACATCAAGGAACCGATCATCGATCTATAGTGAGTTTGATCTACGGGTTCACCGTCAATATTTGGAGTCAACAGGGGTCTTTCAGCCATGGGAGTTGAAGCAGGCTTCGCGTCTGAAAATCCAAACTTCTCAAGAATATCTTCAACATACTTTGCTTGATGTAGCAGGATTCCGGTTGAATTTTGATTGATCTGAAGCCCCAAAAATATGGTAATTTCACCTAGAGAACTCATCTCAAATCTCTTCTTCATCACGCTTTCAAACTCTTTGCAAAGCTTTGGACATGTGGACCCGAAGATGATATCGTTAACATAGATCTGAACCAGTATCTGATCATCACCCACATGCTTGATGAATAAAGTTTGATCAATAGTACCGCGAGAGTAGCCATGTTGGAGCAAGTGCTTTGTTAGGGTTGCATACCATGCTCGAGGAGCTTGATGTAACCTATACAATGCCTTGTCCAACTTGTAGACATGATTAGGGAACTTTGAGTCAACAAACCTAGGGGGTTGATCAACATAAATTTCTTCCTTCACATTGCCATACAGGAAGGCAGTCTTGACATCCATCTGGTAGACCGTGAAATTCTTATAGGAAACATACGCGATGAAGATTCGAATAGCCTCTAGACGAGCCACGGGAGCATACACCTCAGTATAATCAAGACCCTCGATCTGTCGAAACCCTCGGACCACCAATCATGCTTTATTTTGAACGATTACACCAGAATCATCTTGCTTAGTACGGTAGACCCAACGCGTGTCAAGAGACCATTTGCCTTTTGGTAACTCAACCAGTTTCCAGACCCCCAGTTTTTCAAATTGATTTAGCTCTTCATGCATCGCGTCTACCCAGCTGGGATCATTTAAAGACATTTCAATATTTTTGGGCTGAACTTGAGATATAAAGCAAGAGTAAAGACATTCATTAAAGTCTTCACTCCGACTTCTGGTTTTAACTCCATCACCTAGCCGGCCAATGATATTTTCGATCGGATGATCGCTTTGAATTCGGGAGGGTATGTCTTGGCTGATCTCATTGATAGAAACAGGAAGAGTGTGAATATTGAAGCCTCCATCATCTGCTGGTTGAGTCCAATTAGAAGACTCTGCTAAAAATTCATTTGCAATTTCTTCAGGAAATAGGAGTTCCATAAATGTTGGATTGACAGCGGAAGCATATCTAGACATGAACTCTCTCTCGATGGGTGTTAGAGGTGTAGCTTCAGCATTAGGAGTTTCAGTTGGAATCTCAAACACTGGACTAGTCGGTTGTACAGATGACTCCCCCTCAGATTGAGCAGAGAACTCCCCCTCGAGTGGAGCAGAGGATTCCATTTCAACCATTGGGGGTCTGTAAACAACCTGTTCATCTTCGTCTTCAATCATAGGAACATTCTTCAAACCGGAGGAAGATCTACTTGAATTATTCGAAGACACGTTTAGAGATCTGAATAGGGATTTGTAATCAAATAACCAGTCGGGACCCACTCTAGCGTCAATTTCATTCTCCTCCAGCCAGCGCACGTCATAAGATTCAGTGATCTGCTTAGTCCTTTTATTGTAAACCCTATATGCGGTGCGCACAACATACCCCACAAAGTAACAGTCATCAGCTCTGGCATTAAATTTAGGGTTGGAATCTAAGTGAAGAAGGGTGCAAGGGCAGCCAAATACACGGAAATGGCTTACGGAAGGCTTGTGTCCGTAAAGAATCTCGTATGGTGTCTTCATCTATGATTTGTTGATTAGAACACGATTCTGCACGTAGTAAGCAGTGTTAATCGCCTCGGCCTAAAAGAAGACAGGTAGCTTGGAGTCACAAAGCATTGTCCTTGCAGCGTCTTTCAATGTTCTGTTTCTCCGTTCAGCAACACCGTTTTGTTGAGGCGTGTGAGCATAACTATATTGATGCACTATCCCCTTTTCTGCGCAAAAATGGTCAAGAATTGAATTCTTGAATTCAGTTCCATTATCAGTGCGAAGTGCCTTCACTTGATTGTTAGTCTACTTTTCAATCATCATCACGAACTTCTTTATCAGATCAGCAACCCCCATTTTGTTGGATAAGAAGAAGACCCACGTAAATCTATAGAAATCATCAATCACAACAAGATAGTACGAGCTTCTGTTGATGCTCAGGACGTTGACCGGACCAAATAAGTCCATATGCAATAGTTGAAGCACTTGATTGATTGAGCTGATTTGCTTGGGCAAATGTGCTTTCCAATGATGTTTGCCTTGAGCGCAGGAAACACACTTTTCAAACGTGATAAAGTCTCTGACAGGAAGGCCTCGGACCGTCTCATTTTTCGCAAGACGATTTAGATTTTTCACATTTGCATGACCAAGTCTTCGATGCCATAACATTAAATTGTGTTTGGAAACCTTTGAGAATAAACAAGTGACTTGTTCAGGTAGGTTACTGTTCATATCAATAATGTAGGCGTTCCCATCCCGTTTCGATTTGACTAGAATCCATTCTTCTGGGATGACGATGCCAGGCTTGAGAATCATACACTTTTTTTATCAGTAAAATGAGTTGAGTAGCCTTTGTCACATATCTGAGAAATGCTCAACAAACTATGCTTTAATTCGGGTGCAAAGTTGACATTTTCAAAGCTCAACACTCCATTTGTAGCAGTTCCGCACTGTGTGATCTTTCCACCGTCTCCAACCGCAAAGGAAACATAACCCCCATTAAAAGATTGAATTTCGCTCAGCTGGGAGATATCTCCAGTCATATGCCAGGAACAGTCGCTATCGACGTACCAAGGACGGATGATATTCCTCCGCAACTGCCCCTGAAAAATGAGCGGAATCATTTAAACTTAGGAACCCAGGTCATCACTGTCCTGGTTTCCTTTTCAAATTTTCTGATTTAGATTTTAAAATTTGCAAATTAGGATCTTCATTTCTAATCACTTCAGAGGGAGATAACGATGAACTTGAACGTGATTTGGGCTTCCATTGAAGTTTAGGTTTTACAACATTCTCTGATGGTTTTGAAATAGACTTCACATGAGTTTGCATACACCTTCTGGATTTTCTACCAAAATTAGTAGAAGATCTAGAATTGCTTTTTGACAAAACCGATCTTAGCTGAGCTTTGTTCGGTTTTGACAAACAGTTTTGATTTTTGTTAGTAAAAACCTTTTTATTTGTTTGAAAACCAGCCCCTTTTCTATTCTTACTATCTTTCTGATCCTTACTTCGAGAGCGAGTTCTTGAGGATTTTCTAATTAAAGACCATCCTCGAGACTCATTCTCCCCACTTGGTGACAGATACTTTACAAAGATCCTAATTTGACAATTTCTAGCTATGTGACCACCAACACCACAATTAAAACAAATTTGTTTATTATTTGAATTTGTATTGCATTTTTCAGATTTATTTTCTTTATAGACACTCTTACTCTTCTTAGAAAAACATGCATGAGAATTAGATTGAAAAATAAGTGAGGGTGCCTCATTTGATTTGACTTGTGGAGTTGATGATTCCTCATGAGAATCACAAGCATTAGAATTACCAAAGAATTCATCAAACATATCGAAAAAATTAAATTCAATAGTATCTGATGATGAGCTAACACAAGAAGCTTTTTTTGTCTGAACATCATAAACACACTCAAATTTGTTCACAATAGAAAAATCAGAATTAAAAATAGAAACAGATTCTCCAGCTTCACACTTGGCCTGATCTAAGGATGTATCTGCAGAGGAAGTAGAAACATTAGTACTTTCAAGGTTAATAAAACCTCTTGAAACAAAACTAGCAGGTTTGGTATATCGAAGATGTGGCTCCCTGTCAGTTTCGTCCTGTGTCAAAGGGATTGATGTGTAGTTATGATTAAAAGGAGGAGGAACACAATCATACCCTAAACCCTTGTTTGCATTTTCTTTGAATTTCAATTGCGTTTCATATAAAGACTCAACTGTTTTACTAGAAGCAGAATAATTTTTGAAACTGACATCTGTTTTTCCACTTTTAATTTTTAATTCGTCAAGTTCTTTGGTCACAACATCAAGTTGTCTCTTAGTATAATCATAAATTTCACACTTTTCACTGAATTCTGATTGAATTTTTCTAAAATCTTTTGTTTTGGCTTCTAGTTGGGCCTTAAGTGGTTTTTGTCCCTTCCTAAGTTGATAACCCTCATATTTAATGTCCTCTACTTGTCTACGTAAGGTTTGAATTTCATTGCGAAAAAGTTTAACATATTCTTTGCAAGCAAAAGAACAGGACGGTAGATTTACCTCGTGCTTCTTGGGCTCGGAAGAGGTGGAAACCATTAGTGCAAATTGCAGTTCCATCATCTCTGCCGCGGGATCAGTATCATTGTTCTTTGAAGCAGCATCATCAATTTGAGCTAGATGAGCATTCTCTGACCTTGTGATGTTTAAGGCTAGATTTTGATCCCCCCAATCAAATGATTGAACAACCATAGCTGTCTCTCCATTGGTTGTAGCTCCTGCACGATTGTTTCCCACTGCAACCATCTGTCGGTTGTTGTTGACTCTGTAATCTGGCTTCGGGCAGTCACGAGCAAAGTGACCTGGCTCGTGGCAGTTATAACATCTCAGCATATTTTTGTTGAATCCCACCTTTTTGTCAGCATTCATAGCCCAGTTGCTTTTCCCTGTTTTCTTGGCGAATTATTTGGCTCTGAAGACAGCCATGGCAATCTACCAAGTAATGTCCATTTCCTCCACATCTTCGGGATGTATTTGGTCCAAGTCAGCAAAGGATAGCTGAGGTGGAAGATCTCCGGCTACAAAGGCATTGTAGCAATTAACTAGCCCAGTGGCTAGAGCCATATTTTCATCAGATTCTTTGGTGTTTGAAGAGGAGAATTTGGCTGACATATTAGGAGCAGTAACAGTTTGTGGAAATGGCACAGTTGAAGTTTTATGTTAAGGGATGGATGTTGCAGCATTGAGGGTTTGAATCTGAGGTTGTTGAACTGTGAAAGCTTGACCTGAGGAAGTCATGAAGGATGATAGTGCTGCATTGTTGGATGAAACACCAAGGTTTGCAGTAGAATATGAATTCATATGGTTGATTTCTCTCTGTTTGTCATCAATGTCATAGGCTTTGATGACTGCCATGATTTCTGCAAGAGTGAGACGGTTTAAGTCCTTGGTTTTCTTAATTACAACAACATTCATATCCCATGATCGAGGAAGTGCATTCAGAAGTTTCTTGTTGATTTCTGACTTGGACAAATAAATCCCTGAAATGTTCATGTCAGTTGTGAGAGCGGTGAACCTTTGCAATTGAGCCTCAAGGGTTTCTCCTGGAATGTAATTAAACATGTTAAATTTTTGTCTTAGCATGTCCTGCCGACTTTCTTTCATATCTTCATTGCCCTCGTAGACCTCAATAAGAGCTTCACATAGAGCTTTAGCAGAAGTGTATTCACGAAAACCTTGAGCAATATCAGGAAATAATGCCATGGTTAGAGTAGCTCATGCTCTTTCCTGTTCTTCAACCAGTTCAACCTCTTCATCAGTGTAGTTTTCAATGGCTTTGTCAATCAACTGACCTCCAACTGTCATCGTGATTCTGATAGGGCCGCTTAGGATACTTCTCCAGATCTTGAAATCTTTCATTTTGATGTATTTTTCAATTCTGTATTTCCACTCAGGAAAGCCTTCAGCAGACATCAACCTCGGAATGCGTGTAGTAGTGCCCATAACAGCATCAAGTTCTTAAAAATGAGTTTAAGAATCCATTTGAAATTTAAAGTGATTTAACAGTTCCAAAGGAGTTTACGGTTGATATGACAAGACAGACAATTAAGGCTGTAAACTAGGTTTACGGTTGAGGTTTACAGGTGAAATGATTGTGACCGTAAACTGATTTTACGCTATGGGATTTACGGTTTAGATGTTTACGGTTTATGGATTTACAGTTTATGGGTTCACGGTTTATGGGTTCACTGTTCTTCAAACTTGTTTACGGTGTATGAATATTTAGAGATTACGGTTTTTAAGTGGACAGTAAACAATGTTCACGGCTGGTAGTAAACTCTCAATTAGCCTTTAAAATTCTTATTTTCCAGACGAAAGTAGTTCCTCCAACGCCTAGAACGCAGAATCTAACGATCAAACGGTGAGAATAACAGATTGAAGACACAAAATCTCGATCGGATGAGTTTGATATCAGTTTACGGCTCTGATACCAATTGTTAGGTCCGATTCTGGATCTAAAACTGATAATCAAACAAACATGAATCGAGAATAACACAATAAGATGAATGAATTGAGCTTGCACACAATTAAACACTAGAAATCGTTAGGTACAACTCAAGACTGGCAGTAAATTCTAGAGCATCCAACCCATCAAATGACCAGCTCCTACACTATTTATACCCAACTGGCCGCAAACTTAGTTTGCCGCCGTAAACACAACAGAGTAGAAAATAACATAAAGTGAGATTACAGACACAAAAACCAAAAACAATCACATGCTAAGCCTAGTCCAAACCATTTTCATGGCCCTTCAATGTACTTGACCCGGTTGTGCATAGTCCTTTTGGGTTGCCTTCACCAAAGCAACTTGATAGGATGATATATCAAGAGCGAGGTTATTATGGTTTATTAATATATTATATGAATGATATATTAAAGGAGAAATCATATTTTTTAATTAATATTAGTCAAGAATTATTAAGAATTAGTTTTGTGACTAAAAGGCATTAATTAAATAAAGGGGCCTATAATTGTCAATTGTGTCATAGTTGAATATTGGGCTAATGGACTCCATAGAAGTTGGAGTGGACGAAATCTATGGGGAAACCCATGAGAAATCGTCCAAGGCTTCTAAGGAGGGAGTCCATGGGCTTAGCGCCTAAGCAGTCAGATTAGGGTTTCCTAGTTCAAAACCCTAATAGCCTCACTATATAAAGACCCCCTAAGGCCCCAAAAACGGGGTGAACTGATCCCCAAGAGTTCTTGGCCGGTTTTGGTGCTCCTTCCCCTCTCTTTAAAGTCATTCTCTTGCTCTTGGTGTTTGTAATCCATTAGAGGAGTGACATTTGTCACTCTAAGCTCCCAGGAAAGAAGATCCAAGCATTCTTGAAGAGATTCAAGCCATTCTTGAAGAGGTGATCATCTAGATCTGTTCTTATATGTTAATCTTGAAATATGTATGCTAAATCTAGGGTTCTTAAGTCTTGGATGAATTGCATGTACAATAGAGAAACCTAGATCCAAGCTTTACGGCTCAGAGCTTTTTCAACCACCTTAGTTAAGATCTTTTAGTGAGACTATATTCATTAGCTAAGAATAAATACTTAGTGTACCCACAATACTATAATCATTAATAATCGGATTGAGATACGTATGTATAGATCTATACAAGGTTAACATCCGCACTTGCGGTTGCTAGCTACAACATCGACTGATCAATCGAAGCTGGTGATAAGTAGTCTACAATCGTTACTAAGGAGTATAATTAAGTGTCGTAGGGGGTACACACAATCATATACCTCGGCTATAGGACTCACTATAAACAATAACTAAACTCTCTCTCTCTCTTTCTCTCTCTCTCTTTCTCTCTCACTACAAACGATGGAATTAGTTGATCTCAAAGCTATTTTTAAGTATGGATTTAATTATGATATATTTTGAAAATGCAAATCTTATTAACAAACACTGCTTTGATACTTAAAACGAAAATACTTTATAAAATTTTTAAAAGTATTACACTGCTGTTAGCAGAAAATGTGTGACTCTCACCAACCTTATGTTGACTTTCAAACTATATGTATTCTCAGGAAATCAGTGATTTCAAGCATTTTAGACATTAAAAAAATCATGGATTGTAGGCAATTTAAATTCAAGTTTTTGTTATGTTAAGCCTATCTGTTTTGGCAATTCATATATTACTTCTTGGATTAGTGTCTAAGTCCATAACTATTTTGGTATGTACTTGACCCGATTATGAGCATGGTCCTTTTAGGTTGCCTTCACCATAGCAATATGTAGGATGAATTAAGGAGAGAAAGGTTTAATTATGATTTATTAATATACTATGAGAATAACATATTAAAGAAAATCATATATTTTAATTAATATTAGTCAAGAATTAATTAAGAATTAATTTTGTAGCTAAAAGTAATTAATTTAAGTTATGGGACTGGATTTGTAATTATAAGATAATTGCAATTAAGGTATGGATCACCTAATAATATGGGTTGGAAGAATTCTATGGGAAGCCCATAAGAAATTCATCCAAGGGATATAATTAAAGGAGTCAATAGACTGCTTAGGGCCTAAGCAGTCAAATTAGGGTTTCATAAGTTCAAAACCCTAATAGCCTAAGTATATAAAGACCCCGCAGGCCCTAAAAACATGTGAAAGGAATCCTTTAGGGTTTCTAGTCGGTTTTGGTGCCTCCTCTCTCCTTCATCTTCATCTAGTTGCTTAGTGGTGTTTGTGACCCCATTAGAAGTGCAACACTTGAGGCACTAAGCTTTTTGAAGCCAAGGATTAGATTTTTATTGCTATATAACAATCAAAGTTTAGATCTAAACTCTATTTTATGTTAATATGATTAATTGTATGATAGGTCTAGGGTTTATAGCTTTGGATATTCAATTGCATGTTCATTAGACAAACTAGGTCCAAATGTGATTAGCATTTGCATGTACACCATAGGAATGATGTAGTGCTCGCAACCCATCAGTGGTATCTGAGCCTAGGGTGTTTTTCTAATTTATTTGATGAAAAGGGTAAATTTTTGAAGCTAGAAAAATTCGTTTTTTGGACTCTGACCAGGCTCACGACGTGAGCACAACTGTTTGCTGGATTTCAAATTTTTTGCCTTATTTTATTTAGGATAATTGCCATATATTGCTTTATTCAAATAAAAATCAGATTTTTTTTTTGTTGTGGTAATTGATATCCTAATCAAATTAATGGATAATGGTCAAAATTAAGATAATAATTTGTTTTATTAGATAAAGATTGATTATTTGTAATTTTGATTTGAATTATCTTATGAAAAATTAAATTAGGTGACATTTAGATAATTCAAATTATTTGATCAATTTAATTATTTCTAATTTGATTTATATAGTTTTAAAAAGTTTCAAAACTTGACTTCGAGTTTTGGAATTTAAATTTCGGTTAAAAGTTTAATTTTGAAATATTTAAATTCTAAACGTTAATGTTTTGAAAAAGTTCAAAACTTGCCCTCAAGTTATGGAATTTAAAATTTGATTAGAAGTTTGATTTTGAAATATTAAATTCTAAAAACCTAGTACTTTGAAAAATTAAAATTACACCCTTATGGTTTTATTAAATTAGTTAAGTGTATAATTAAAGAAAAGTTAATAAATCCATAAAGTTTTGGTTTACATTTAACTAAATTAAAAGTATAATTTATTAAATTAGACCACCCAGTATTTTAAAAGTATAAAATACACTCTTATACTATGTGTAACATTAAAAGTCTAATATTATATATGTATGAGTAAAGAGTCAGTCTTACCGTTAGTAGGCCTTATTCACGAAGCTGGTCTATAAGGGGTGAATAAGGAAATTTCCTATAAAATGGCGATTGAATGGGTATCCACTCTTACCCACGGTACTCTTGACTAGTGGAGGGTCGTTAGCCGAATAGGTAGGATATGACGAAACCTTCCATTATAAGTATAATAAAGTACTAAGTAACTACATGCTTTTACAAATTCCCAAATTCTAGTTACTTTAGGCAAAATGTGAAATTTTATGCTAATCCATGGAATTACACTTTGTACCCTTGTCAAACATTAGTGGAGCATGTGTGGTTAACCGACACACTAATTTGGGATTGACATTGGTAGCAAAGGGTGGCTCGATGTTTAGCATAGATCAATAGAGCGTGTGTGGCTAACCGGCACATTGATTAGGTGATAGTGGAATTGAGTGCAACACGTAGATTCGTATGGTTATTCACACCTTGTTTGTGATCCTTGGAATCCCAGTCGCAAACTTGAAAGGCATAATCGAGATTAAACATGCCATTGAAAAGTTCAATGAATCTCAAAAGATCTAGGAGTTTCAATTCATTTAAAACTTAAACCTCATTTTTGTTTTTCATGGTGGAAATTTGTAAATCGTCATTTACCTACCTTTAAATATTCTACAACTAGATTATGGCATCCCTCTTCTAGGTTGTAGAATATTGTGTTGGATCCTAGCCTTAATATCACATTTGAGTGTTTTATTAAGGACTCAATCAATTTAACTTGAATTTTCTCTCGTTTTGTAGATGTCTAGTTCTGACAATCATGGTCTTCCTGAATTCCTTGAAGATGATATTCTACGATATGATTGAGGAATAAGATTTCAAGCTTCACTTCCTCTACCTCCTCCAATTATTCTCCCTAAACCACAAGTTCGAAGGCTTGAAAAGTTCAAGCTCACTTAAGCCATTTTGGCAAGTAAACATGAAGATGGGAAACCTGTGTGTGCACACGTCTTAGAGATGAAGTCACACATTGACTAGTTAAGGATGTTAGGTGTCGAGATTTTAGGTAAGTTGACTGTTGATTGGGTTCTTCAGTCACTTCCCCGAATCATATAGTGAGTTCGTAAGAGAGTACTATATGATGGAACATGACGTGACCCTAATTGATCTCACCTATGTGCTTATAGTTGCTGAATCAACAATGATTTGGCATGCTGGTCAAGTAAATTTGTCTCGTGAATCGAACTCCCAAGATTTAATGGACACTGGCAACATTGGATGTCCAGAAAGGACTAAGTATGAGATTCTCCCATGTAACGTGCCAAAGGAGTCCATTTGCTTTTTGTGCCAAGAGAAGGGGCATTGGAAACGAAGCTGCCCAAAATACCTGAGAGATCTAAGAGATGGGAGAGTCATGGCATATGGATCTACTTCAGGTAAAATCCACTATCTAGCTCCTTTTTAAGTTCCTATTCTAGATTCTTCATACATGATGTGATAAGATTACATTTTGATGTTTTGCAGGATCGAAAAAAGGAAAGGAAACTTAAGAAAGAAGTGTGATGAATCTGATCATGAAGAAATGCATTTCAATCGCATAGATTCAAAGATCATATTTTTGAGCTGCTACTTTAGTGTTAGAATAAATTTCTTAGGAATGTGTAATAACATAGTTTTCAGTTGAATTGCATTGTAAGGACTAGTTTTTCTGCAATAAAATAAAATTTGAGTTTTATATTATTAATTTATCCTTGCTAAGGCATGTGTGATAATGGATGTTTGTATTTTAGCAATGTTAAGTTGGATATGATTCTTGTTTTGCTATTTGTGGAAATGTCGAGCATTTACCAAATAAGGAAAGATTCTCATCACCCAAGTTTCAATAGGACAGAAACTTGGAATCATGCAACATGTATGATGAATGAAAAATTTTCATATTTGGAAATTAGACTAATTATTTGACAAAGTGTCAAGTGAAGGACTAGGAGATCAAGTACACTAGGTTGTGTGTTGATTAACTTCACTACAGGAGTGATAAATATATTCGTCATGATTTACTAAAGTTTGGTAAATATGATTATACTTATAAGAATAAGTGTAATTCTGAGTTGATTGGATGAGTTTCAATGAATAGAAGAATGAATAAGAAGAATCAAGTAGGAAGAAAGATAAAAGTTTCTCTATTCTAAGAAGAAGGGAGAGTACATTTTATTGTGTTTTATGATCGTATTAATGATTGAGAACCATATTACGACTGATCCTCTAAGTGAGTATTAGTGCATTTGTATGTATAAGAAGAGGAATCAAGAATTGTGGAAATGGTTAAATCAAGAAGTCAATCATACTTTGTTCCAAAATCAAATCTTAGAGTAATACTCCAAGATTGTGACTTGAGTGACAAGTCTTAAGTAGGTTTGTAACACTTATCAGATATAGAATGAGAAAGTTTCTTATTCTTATACATTTGAAATTGGTAAGTTGTGATGTCTTGGATAAGACAAAGGCCAACTAAGACCAATTGAGTGAAGTGTTAAACTTGATAAGAAGCTACACTAACTCTTGAATATTTGTTTTGTCAAGGAATGTTTCTTGACAAGAGAATCTTATGTGTCAAGGAGTCAGTGGGAGTCTTAATGGTCTTGAAAAGGTTCAGGAACAAATCAACAGTAAACCTAGTTGATCATCACTAGCATGTTACTTGAGGTTTATAACATGTCATACTCTTATTTCTGTGCAATTCTAGTTGGGTTAATTATGCGTGTAAGTTCTATTAGTTCTCATTTGAAGGCATAAAGATAATGCACCTTGATCAATGGAAATACATTGATATGTAGGGGTGATTTGCTTGGAAGACACGGTGGGCATTCATGCTACCATGAGGCAATGAATCAAAATTGAACAAGTTCAGTTTGTATGAGCTTGAATTTGTCGCAAACCTTGTTTTTGGCAAAATTTGTACGGATAGGAACATATACACTATAAAATTTAAGTCACATAAGGTTTCCCTCCTTCATGAAAATGATTGTGAGGAAATGCTTTCACTAAGAGAGATTTTAAGGAGATAGCAGTTGTGTAAATTGTATTATCGAATTCGATTATGATTACGGCATCCCTCTTCATAGTTCGAATTGTGAGATTTGGCAATTACTCTGAACATTTGTGACTTAGTAACATAAGTTTTGAATTTTTTTAGACACACATGTGAGTCTTCTAAGAAAAAGGTGTATGATTTTAAGAAGCTTGATAAAGTCTTATCAAAGCATCAAGTATTAGAAATATGAACTTAAGGAATTCAATAAGTATTGTTTTCTGAAAGTTCAGTTGTTTTCTGAATACATGTCAAAGTTAGTGGGAGCATAAGTGTTATGTTGGTAAGGAAATAATCATCATGTTAGTGGGAGCATGATTATTATGGTAAGTATTGTGAGTTAGCAATATTAATTATAGAAAAACAAAGATTCAATTTGCAAAGTTGCAAGGGTTGAAAAGTTGTTTTTCTATAATTAAGGGAGAGAATATTATACTTCATTTCAAAAAAAAATCTAAAGCTTAGATCAAAAAATGTTAATAAATTTAGTCAAGGATACACAATGCATTCTCAAAATTCGATTATGATTACAACATCCCTTTTCATGGTTCAAATTGTGAGAACGTGACACATAAAATGTTATGGCAGCAGATTGATAAAGTATCATATCTTTATGTAAGACATTATGCATCGTGTCCCATACGCTTCGGGTATAGGATCGATTGCATATGCTATAATATTTGACCATTCTAAGATTTTCCAAATGCCTAGCACATTAAAAGGGAAAAGGGACTAAAGTTCGCTGAGGGTTGATCGCTTGTGAGTAATTGGAAGTATAGTACTGGATGGATCATATCGACATTATTATGAATAGACAAGATTCTATTTAGAATGAGTTGTCATATAGAAAATATGGAATGTTTCCATGTTTGGAAGTTGGAAATTAAGAGTTTATGTGTAGATTAGAAAATTTTATGCAAAAAGAATGTTCAAAGGAATGTACTTTGAGTGAGAGACATCACATCTATAGAATTGTTTTATAACAATTTCTGAGAGTGAACTTTGTAATTTCATTGGCCAAGTCTTGGTGACTTCGTGCTATGACATTACGAAAGGATCATTGCATTAAATGTTAGAATCTAACGTATTCTGATAGTGGCAAGAATTTTGTATTCTTACACTAATAATGAGGATTAGTAATTGTGAAATGAGAATCATTGGAAAAGTTTTCAATTGATCTATTTCACAAAGCATGGACCATAGGAAACATAGTGTGCATGCCTGGTGCATGGGACAACTATTGTTTAAATTCAAGTGTCAAGTTGATTATCTGAAACATTAAACAATTAATAATGAGTATTATTCAAGTGTAAATATGGTGTTTAAATAAAAGGTGTTTTACTTACGCTCAAAAGTTTTGAGGCCATATAGGACTAAGTATTATTGTTGTGTTTCACTTTGCATGTTTTGACTTCCAGAATAATTGGGTTATTCAAACCTCCACAGTCGGTCATACATTGGAAGTAGGTATGAAGCAAGACTGTCATGAATCTGTCTGTAGATCGTCTAGAGTGTTTAAACATAGCACAACTTTGTTGCAGAGTTCATGAGTGCTTTGATAAGATTAGAGTATTGGATTAAACCCACGCTCACTTGAATCACTTCATGTTTTTTTTATCACGTGTGATTGTGAGACGATAATATTGTATATTCTTGAAACCAAGACGTGTGAGTTGTAATTACAATTCAGTTGCACATTGATAATATGTAAACGCACCAGTAACTTGGTGTTATAAAACATATTGTTGTGTGTGATTTGATGAGTAAGAGCAAGCGAGCATTTGAGTCAAAGTTTATCCATTCCTTTTTACCCAAAGTGGGATAAAAGCAATATATGTGGGCCCCTCGATGATTTAGTGATGACACCTAAGCGCTTGGCCAAGCCGAGACTAAGTTGGTGTGTTCAATTGTAGTCTATTGCCAGTCGTCATAAATCGGATGTCGGGAAACAATATAGAGAGAATGATTAAGATCCATGTCTCGTGTCTATATGATATATTGTGAATGGAGGAATGTATGATCCCTTATCTAAAGCACATGCATATCTGATAAGATCAGAGTTGACAACGGCTTTTGAAAGCTACGATTACTGATCAGATTCTGAAGTTATGCAAAATAGCTATTAGACTTATCCAAGTGGGAGACTGATGTCGAAGTCCATAACTATTTTGGTATGTACTTGACCCGATTATGAGCATGGTCCTTTTGGGTTGCTTTCACCATAGCAATATGTAGGATGAATACATGTGAAATATAGTATAAATCCATACATAATCCACATAAAATATTATTAATTTAATGCAAACACTATATCTGTTATGAAATAATATTGTATGTTGTTAGGATTTACAACTATTAAGATAACAGATACCTTGTCGCTACAAAGTTTATGCAAGAAGCATACTTAGTTATAAAAGCTAGTGTCTTATATCATACTGTTGGATTAGCGTCTAAGCTCGTAACTATATCTGGTATGTACTTGACCCGGTTGTGCATAGTCCTTTTGGGTTGCCTTCACCAAAGCAACTTGATAGGATGATTTATGAAGAAAGAGGTCATTATGTTTTATTAATATATTATATGAATGATATATTAAAGGAGAAATCATATTGTTTAATTAATATTAGTCAAGAATTATTAAGAACTAGTTTTGTGACTAAAAGGCATTACTTAAATAAAGGGGACTAGAACTGTCAATTGTGTGATAGTTGAATATTGGGCTAATGGACTCCATAGAAGTTGGAGTGGATGAAATCTATGGGGAAACCCATGAGAAATTGTCCAAGGCTTCTAAGTAGGGAGTCCATGGGCTTAGCGCCTAAGTAGTCAGATTAGGGTTTCCTAGTTCAAAACCCTAATAGCTTCACTATATAAAGACCCCCTAAGGCCCCAAAAACGGGTGATCCCCAAGAGTTCTTGGCAGGTTTTGGTGCTCCTTCCCCTCTCTTTAGAGTCATTCTCTTGCTCTTGATGTTTGTAAACCATTAGAGGATTGATATTTGTGACTCTAAGCTCCCAGGAAAGAAGATCCAAGCATTCTTGAAGAGATTCAAGCCATTATTGAAGAGGTGATCATCTAGATCTGTTCTTATATGTTAATCTTGAAATATGTATGCTAAATCTAGGGTTCTTAAGTCTTTGATGAATTTCATGTACAATAGAGAAACCTAGATCCAAGCTTTAGGGCTCAGAGCTTTTTCAACCACCTTAGTTAAGGACTTTTAGTGAGACTATATTCATTAGCTATGTATAAATGATTAGTGTAACCACAATACAATAATCATTAATATTCGGAGCAAGATACGTATGTATAGATCTATACAGGGTTGACATCCGCACCTGCGGTTGCTAGCTACAACATCGACTGATCAATCGAAGCTGGTGATAAGTGACTACAATCGTTACTAAGGAGTATAATTAAGTGTCGTAGGGGGTACACACAATCATATACCTCGGTTATAGGACTCACTATAAACAATAACTAAACTCTCTCTCTCTCTCTCTCTCTCTCTCTCTCTCTCTTTCTCTCTCACTACAAACGATGGAATTAGTTGATCTGAAAGCTATTTTTAAGTATGGATTTAATTATGATATATTTTGAAAATGCAAATCTTATTAACAAACAATCCTTTGATACTTAAATAGAAAATACTTTTTAGAATTTTTAAAAGTATTACACTGCTATTAGCAGAAAACCTGTGACTCTCACCAACCTTGTGTTGACTTTCAAACTATATGTATTCTCAGGAAATCAGTGATTTCAAGCATTTTATATATTAAAAAAAATCATGGATTGTAGGCAATTTAAATTCAAGATTTTGTTATGTTAAGCCTATCTGTTTTGGCAATTCATGTATTACTTCTTGGATTAGTGTCTGAGTCCATAACTATTTTGGTATGTACTTGACCCGATTATGAGCATAGTCCATTTAGGTTGCCTTCACCATAGCAATATGTAGGATGAATTAAGGAGAGAAAGGTTTAATTATGATTTATTAATATATTATGAGAATAATATATTAAAGAAAAATCATATAGTTTAATTAATATTAGTCAAGAAATAATTAAGAATTAATTTTGTAGCTAAAAGAAATTAATTTAAGTTAGCGGACTTGATTTGTAATTATAAGATAATTGCACTTAGCCTATGGATCATCTAATAATATAGGGTGGACGAATTCTATTGGAAGCCCATAAGAAATTCGTCCAAGGGATATAATTAAAGGAGTCAATAGACTGCTTAGGGCCTAAGCAGTCAAATTAGAGTTTCATAAGTTCAAAACCCTAATAGCCTAAGTATATAAAGACCCCTCAGGCCCCAAAAACCTGTGAAAGGAATCCTTTAGGGTTTCTAGTCGGTTTTGGTGCCTCCTCTCTCCTTCTTCATCTAGTTGCTTAGTGGTGTTTGTGACCCCATTAGAGGTGCAACACTTGAGGCACTAAGGTTTCTGAAGCCAAGGATTAGATTGTTATTGCTATATAACAATCAAAGTTTAGATCTAAACCCTATTTTATGTTAATATGATTAATTGTATGATAGATCTAGGGTTTATAGCTTTGGATATTCAATTGCATGTTCATTAGAAAATCTAGATCCAAATGCTATTAGGGTTTGCATATACATCATAGGAATGATGTAGTGCTCAAAACCCATCATTACTATTACATATAAGGACCCTGTATTAAAACTTAAAGATGGAATACAAATGTTGTTTTCTTTATTGTTGTACTTGTGTTATATATTCAGTTTATCTGTGATCCATGAACTTAGTCGCATAGACTGGCATGTTTTGCCAACTCTGTCGGGGGTGTGATAGATTTGTATGAGAGTTAAATTGGCTATAGAGAACTCGTATCTTTGAAAGAGGAAATACAACCATAGAAATGAGCTCCTAATAAAAGTATTATTATTAATTACACTACTTCTTCGCTACATATGGTATGGGGAATCTGGTTTGAAGGGTCGCATATGCTTGTTGGATTTCAGAACAACTTAATTGCCAAAATGATCCTGTCCTTCAGTGTTTTCTGTCTGGCCCTCGTCTGTACGTCTTATCCTTGGAGTACAAAAAAAAATTAATAATACCAAAACCTCACCAAAAATAATATATATATATATATATATATATATATATATATATATATATATATATATATATATATATATATATAGATATATACTCTGAACCATGATGAGAACACTTAATAAAATTTTAAACACCCCTTCAACTAAAACACCAAACTCAAACCTTTAGGTTAGAAACCTCAATTAAGGTTAGTATTGTACATAATCCATACTCTAAATAAACTTGGAACACGCGCTTATATTATTTATGGTCGAGCCAGTACATACCCAACCTTATGCAAGGCGTTTGACAAGCTACAATGATTGAGAGATTTAGTAGTTGAAAAATGTTCTGAATATTTCTTGCAAGATACCTAGTACCTTAGAACCTTTATGTCAACCTTAAAAACACTTATGCAATTTGAATATATTTAAAAACATACTAACACACTTAAAACCTTTTTATGTAGATGGCAAACATACCCAATGATCCACCAGCATGGATGCAGATTGTAGACCCCGATGAGTTACACGAGGTTTTGATACATCTAGCCAGGGATACATATTTCCAACAGTATCCTCTTGTTTCCCCCCGCATATTTCTCAAAGGAGGAGGATCCATCTGAGGACGAGGAGGAAGACGACCCCAAAGATAACGAAGAGCCGAATGATGAGGGCGTACTACAAGATACCCAAGAGATTGAGGATGTTGTCCCCATCGAGGAGAGCCTTACTGATGAGGAGGCTGCCCCTCCTACCCCATCATCCTCACCACCTAGACCTCAATACCATCCATATCTCATTCATGTCAAGGGTCCTCGTCTGATGAGGACCCGAGGATGAGTGCTCCTCCCCTTACTATTTGGATCCTGTTGTGTATGTTTACCGACACACTTATGGTCAACTGGGGAAACGAACCATGCCCCACGAGCCATCTTGGCTCCGAGACCTCCTCCGCAAGAAGAGGAATACTGACCTTCTTCCATGATTTGATATTGGGGAGTCTTCACAAGCACCACTCAAGGATGACCCTGAGAGTGATCCCATACCACTCCTTATGTCTCAGACCGATCAGCTAAAAGATAGAGTCGGATCTCTAGAGATTTTTGTTAGAGATTTAGGCTCTACATCACTAGGGTATCGAGTTGAGAGACTCGAGGAAGAAAATAAGGAGGAGATTGATGCCATCCAGACCTTGTATCATCGCATAGGTGCTAACCGCACCGAGGCAAATGCCATGAGTGCTCACTATAAAGCATTAGGCAGTTGTTTTCGCATAGGTGAGACTTTATATCTTGGACTAGGTTTAGGAGTTTGTCCTCTATATGATGTCATGTTTTGGGAGATATATGCTTTATACAGGGTAGGTTGTGCCCTAGGGTAAGGTTAGAAATTTTTAGGAATAGCTTTTGTTTTGCAGGTGTTTATCACTGCATGGTTTGTATTAGATCTTTTGTAAAGCATTTCTATTTCTTACCTTACATGGTTGATACTTTTGTAACCAAAAACAAGTAGTTCTAATTAAAATATTTCACTATGTTGTTAAATGTTTTCACTTATTATGTATTGCTTGCAAGACACTATATCATGTTAGACCTTCATTTTATGACTTGGAAATCTGTAGGATTTCAGAAAAAAGCAAATTGAATGAATACAAATGCATGAATTATTGTTATAACTACATAGTGAAAAATAACTTAAGATCTCTATCTAAAACATATTAGGACAATGCATCCACGAAAAACATCGGTAGAAACTCCAAACCCTGGAGGAGCTCCCCGAGGCAACAGAAGGAGTGCTCCAGAAGTAACTAAAACATTGGTAGAAACTCCAAACCCTGGAGGAGCTCCATACGTAATTGATGAAAACCCACCATTTCAAATTGACCTAACTCTAATGCAGACCTTGCATGTATAAGGAATTGCTACTGCTCTAGCCAGCTATAAGGCTGTTAGAAATGGAAACACTGGGAACATCATAAATGGTGGTGGCACTCCACTTAATATTCAAAACTACTCTAGAACTTGTACATAAAAAGAGTTCATGGGTTGTAAACTCCGATCTTTCTATGGCCCAGAAGGAGTTGTTGGTCTATCCCGCTAGATAGAAAAAATAGAGGTAGTTTTTCACATCAGTTCTTGCCTCAATGACAACCGGGTCAAGTACACTACATGTATATTAATGGACTCCGCCTTAACTTGTTGCAATAACCATGTCAAGTTCATAGGAATCACTGAATCTTATGTCATGGGCTGGGAACCTCTAAAACAGTAGATGATCAAGAATTGATGCCTAAGACAGGAAGTCCAGGGTCCAGAACAACAACTTTGGAATCTGACCATGCAAGGATCAAAGGTAGCTACCTAAACCTCCTGATTCAATAACCTTGCTAACCTTTGTCAGTGAATGGTGACCCGAAAGACAAAAATACAGAAAGATACATCTGGGAACTACCATCATCGGTCCAAGGTCTACTTACTGCATCCAAGCCTTCCACTTTTGACAGTGGCCAAACAAATGGCCTATTAGTTGACTGAGCAATGTATCCGTTGAGGTACAATGGCCCCGTCCAAAGAAAAGAAACAAGTTGTGAAAGACCCCAACTTTTGTATTTATGAAAGACCCAAACTTTCATACTATTTCAAAAGATTTCTTAAGTTACTTCCTCAAAACATGCTACATGCATATTTATAAAACAATATTTTGTATTGATAAAGTGATTACAAATGATTGGATACAAACCGACTAAGTATTATTACAATTTCATGTCTACCCAGGAATCTACTATTCATATATATACATGAACATTAAAAATACAGAGAAATACTATTAACTATTCTAAATCTTTTAGTAGTATAAAGCTATATTGGAATACTCATCACGTAAAATTGTTAAATATTGAGAGGAATAAGCGATAACGCTTAGTGACTTAAATAAATAGATACAATATAATCTTATGCCTTACATGTACCAATATGACAGAAGCAGAAGGGAACAAGAAGACATATGTGAAATCATGTGACAAGCGTTCATATCAGTCAAAGACTTTATTCAAAGATATACTTTTCAATGAGACATAATGATTTTCAATACTTGATATGCATCAATAAAGCTTTGGCCCAAATGGCACAGAAGACATATAATTTATGATTAACATTTTGGTAGATTTCAGGCTTATAGCCCTGTCTAACCATTTGCCAATACCATAGAATAGAGTTCATTCTCTTACGGAGTCATGCTCTACATGATCAGAGGCTACATACCATTCCTATCAAACCTTATGCCAATGCGATAGAATAAAAGTCATTCTCTTACGGAGACATGCTCTACATGGCCAGAGGCTACGTATCAGTACCAATGTGAATCAAAGTCCTTTCACTGATCACATGGTCAAAGGTATTATATTTGCTATAAACATAGCAAATAAAATAAAACGGGAGAATAACTCAGAATAACAAAACTGAGAAGCACATAGCACATATAACACATAACATACAATTTTTCCTATATATTGAACTCACCTTAAGTTAACCGGGGGTTAAAATAGTAATTTGGACAACATTTCGGCTTTAAGTATGTCTTTCTATTTTGAAAACTGAGAGCTTAATTGAAAACCAGGCTCTGCGAAGGTAGGGCTTCAAAACCGAAAAGATCAAAATTTTCGAGCTTCTCGGGGGTCTCGGGACGTGTTACGGGTGCTAAAATTGATACCGGGGCTTCGGGAAAAGTCAAAATAGTGAAAATATGAAAAAAGGGGCCAAAAATGGAAATTTTCCAATTCTAGCCGGGAGGGTTCGCACCCTCCTATTTATAGGGGCGTGTTTCGGATGCTGTGGCTGAGGAGGTAACACGGCACACCTGCGAGGTTCGGTTAGGAGGGAGAAGACGTGCACCTGCGAGCTTCGGAAATCTGGCAGGAGGAGCGAAGGCCACGAGGCCGTTGCGAGGCTCGGACGTGGCGTCTGCGAAACTGAGCACGTGGTTCGCATGCGAGATGGGTGCGGTGGTGGCGAAGCGAGGTTCGGACACGTATAAAGGCAGGTGTCGCTCCGAGGCGAGGACACGTCTCCGGTGACGCACCTGCTTCGTGCGAGGTGACGTGGCCGATTACTATTCATGCGAGATTTCTCGATTTTTGAGCCCCGAATTTCTAAAATCCATAACTTTTGCATACGAGCTCCGTTTTTGACGTTCTTTAGATGCACACGTAGCTAAAATTATGCTCTACAACTTTTGTTTAAACTTCGTCAGCTAATTTTTACTTTATTTTAATACTATTATTTTTAACAGACCGGAACAGTAAAATTCGTTGAAAATTCATAACTTCTTCATCCGAAATCCGTTTTCGTCAGACTTTTTACTGTTGTACTACAAATGACGAGACCTTCGATTCTAGTTTAGGATGTATCGGTAAATTATCGCTCGATCTAAAATTCATGTTTTTAGCTGTCAACTGCTAAATTGAAACTTCAAAAAATCATGACTTCCTCATACGAAGTCAGATTTTGGCGTTCTTTTTATCGAATTTTTCGGTTTAACAAATACTACGACTTTCATTTAGATTTCTAAGGCTAAAAAATAGTTTATAAAAAACTCACTTTTTACGTCATTCGGCACCGTGTCGGTTTTGTCGCGGATCTTCCGTTGGTCATAACTTCTTCGTTATAACTCGGATTTCGACGAGGTTTTCACCTACAAGTTTCTAACGAGATAATTTACAGCATCAAATAATAAAATTTTACTTATTTCAAATTTTATATTTTCACTAAATTTTACTATTTGACTATTAATTGGAATCTCATAAGACTTCCAATATTTTATGAGTGATTCTAAACATAGTTTTACTTCATTTCTAGTAAAATATAGCTGTTAGAACTCAACACTCAATTTTATTCACTTTTAATAATAACAATACGCAATTTCAGAACGTGTATGTTACAAATACCTCCTCCTTTTGAGGATTTCGTCCCCAAAATCATAACGATTAAAACAATTAGGGATACTTCACTCTTATTTCATTCTTATTTTTCCCATGTATAATTTGAGCCTCAATGGTGTTTCCACTTAAGAAGCACCAACTTCAGTTCTTTATTACGTAAACTAGTCATTCTTTCATTTACAATCTCTTCTACTTAACTTATTATCCAGTTTCACCTCGGATAATAGAACCATTTCATCATATATGCTTAACCTTTACATAGATAGCTCACATCAAACACTTCATGAATATCTGTCAAATCTTCAGGCAATTCCAAGCAGTATGCATGCATACCAACCGTTCTTTCTTCCAAAGTAATATAACATCTATTTATGAAATACCTTCAGTATTACTATATCATCCACCCGAAATTCTACGGGTCGTCTCCTCTTTTCTGCATAGGACATTTGTCAATCCTGGGCCGCTTTCATTCTTTCTTGGAAAATTTGTATCTTGTTAGTGATGTCTTCAATCATTTTAGATCCTCTATAGATCTTCCGTCTTACGTCACGCCAACATATTTGAGTATGACATTTACGCTCCTATAGTACTTTATATACCTTCAGTATATTTTCTACTGTTTGGATTGCTCTCTTCTTTTGACCATTTGTCTGAGGATGATAAGTTGTACTACGAGCAACTCGAGATCCTAATTCATGCTTCATTCTCACCCAAAAGTGAGGAGTGAAATGAGTATCACAGTCAGAAATAATCTATAGTGGCGCATCATGACTTGCCACAATTTCGTCTAGGTAACTTACGCGTATTTCTCCAATGGAGTCGTTTCTCATGTGGCAAGAATATATGTACTCTTCATCAACCGGTCGATAATTATCTAAATGTTATTATTCACAATTTTCTTCTCCTCTTTCAAGGTATTAACTGTATAAGTCGGATAAGTAGAATATCCCTTCGACATAATTTACGAGTTTTTAAGAAAGAAATTTATTACTTTCACCGTACACATAAATAGGAACTTCCCTTTTAATAGGGATGCGTATCATCTCTTTCTAGATCAAGAGCTTTGCGTGGTTCTTTAACAACCAATCCATGTTGAGAATAATATCAAAGATAGGAATTAGGTTAGCAGGAAGATTAGAACTTTCAATTCCTATAACACTAACTCTATAGGCTTCATCAGCAAGTAATGATATATTTCCTTTGTTATCTATATGAAATGATTGGACAACTGCGTAACAAGTAATTTGAAAAGAATATGCGAATTTATAAGGCACGAAAGAATATGAGGCATTGAAATCAAATAAGATGTGAGTAGATCTAGAGTTTACGAGAAAATTACTAGTTACAACATTCAAGTTTTTAACTTACTCCCTTTGTGATAATCTTAAATGTACGATATTTAACTTTTAGTTTGCCAAACGATTGTAAAATTCTTCAAACTTCCTAATTACTAGCGGTGTTCAAATTTGCACCCACTCTTCATTCTCTATTGAACATTCAATCTTAATCTTTGAGTTAAAACTCAATTCTCATTGTAGACTCCTGCTCCTTCTTGGTTTATAGACTAAACCCAAGATAAGGTCTTTACTTTTCCTATAACGACAACTCGAATGGTCATATTCAAATGACCTTTGATTTTATCTCGCACAAGACATACAACGATCCAAACTCATGTATTAGAATTAGATCGAATAAATCGAGCTGATAGAATAATGAAAACAAAAAGAGTTTGATCAACACGTAGATGCTTTGGAACAGAAAGAATAGCACCACGTATCTCTAATTCGTGCTTTCGGACCTACACATCTTTTAGATTTTGGCACCACCTCCTTTTTAGTTGGAGTACTCTTTGATTGTTGATCGGCAACTTGACTTCCCGCCATTTGACTAGTAAGAGTAGGGCAGAAACATTTCTTGTGGCTGGTAACACCACATAGCAAGTGTCATCTCCGGCTAATGATTGCTAAATTCATTAATGAAGATCGTTATATTTCTATCGACTATCTCGACCATTTACTTCTTCAGTATTCCTACTTATTTTTTTGTCACTATATAAGACATGGTTCTCTAAGCCAATCAACTCCTTTCGCAGATTTATACTAATCGGACTCAATTCTTTATGACATTAAGATTTGAACGATAATTATCTTCTTAGTCATTACCGAAATGAAGGTAATGACACACATGAATAAAACGAAATTATTTACTAGCTTCTTGGTAACCTTGTGACTTTTCCTGATCCAAGTGTGAGTCATGTGCTTCCAGTAGTATAGGCCTCTACTACTATTCATACCTACTCATACTCGTCCCAAGTATTGTCTCACAGTTCCCAAGTCACCATTCAAAAGTTTTCACAAAGCAACTTATCACACATGAACGTGTTTAAACAAATACATACAACAGTTTCTCCTAGACTCAACTAGGGTTTTCATGTTTATGTCAAACATATATTGGATTACCTATACTCGCCTTATAGGATTCTTCTCATGCATATTCTTGCTTTAATATATCCTAATACTTTTCTATAGGTCGATAGAAATTTTACTTCCATTTCTTCATATAAATTCTTTCTTGAGTAGTGTCTTACTTTACAAGACACACTATTCCAAAATTTACTTTAGCCGCATGGAGATAAATGGTCTTCTACTATCTGCATCATCTTCTAACTCATGAAATCCATCATGCACTTTTGTTCATTTCATTATTCTTCCTTGACGTCGTTATTCTTGTATCTGAGTAAGTCTAAGTCTATTTCATAGGTGTCTATACTAAGAAGTCTGCATCTTAGTTGCATCTCAGCAAAGCTTTATTAGCTTCAACTTGGTTCTCTGTCATTCCTGACTACAACATCTCTTCTCATATGATACTATGGGTGTATTTCTTCTTTAATTAAGCATTCTACCTTACTTAAACAAGTAAGTTGCTTAACCATTTACCGCTAAATGACTCAATTCACCATCCCAATCTTGTATGTTAAAGTCAGCTTAACATACAATAGAACTTTATATCACAAAGTATTGGCCTATTGAGTCTGAAAACTTCATCAACCTTTCTTTTGATCTTTATTTAATTCTTCTAATCTTGTACATCAATTGAGATACTATCAAAGTATTTATCGCTATCTTCGGTTCTTTCAACTTTCTAAACAATCACTGCTTCAATCTGAACAGCGGTAGAACCACTTCGTGGATTTGTACCAACACATTTATCTAGTCCAAACGTGTTTCAAATGCACATCTTTCTTCCAAAGATGTTATTATATATCAAACATACTTTAAATGTATATTACCACTCTATTGGTATTTATACACTTATTACAATAACAATTCATATTTATTATTTTACGATATCTCGTGATCGTTTATTTATAAACATCGATGTCAACTATCATAAGTCTCTTTATCACTCCGAAAAATTCTATTATGGAAATTCTTAAAATTTTCTAAACCATGGTCGGAAACAGACCTTAAGCTTTATCACATAATAGAATATAAGGCATATCTCTTCTCTATATTCATTTATCATTTAGCACATAATAGAATATAAGGCATATCTCTTCTCTATATTCATTTATCATTTAGCACATAATAGAATATAAGGCATATCTCCTCTCTATATTCATTTATCATTTAGCACAGAATAGAATATAAGGCATATCTCCTCTTAATATTCTAGTGCTTGCCTCCATTAGGTATTCAACCTAAAATATATCGTATCATCTTTACTTAATAGTTCTTGTTTAAGTTTAGAAATTCTTAAAATTTCTAGTTCACTTAAACTGATTTTCTTAAAATTCTGAAGTAACTTAATATCTCAGAATACTAGGGTTTATCACTACCCAATCCCCCACTTAAATATTTCCTATGGTTTGTATCCATATACTTACAATGAATCAGCTCAGATATTGAGCTTCCAACAGTTTAAGTCTAAATATCAATCCGTGATATTTAGTTCACTTAAACCATTGCTCTGATACCATGATTGAAAGACCCCAACTTTCGTATTTATGAAAGACCCAAACTTTCATACTATTTCAAAAGATTTCTTAAGTTACTTCCTCAAAACAGGCTACATGCATATTTATAAAACAATATTTTGTATTGATAAAGTGATTACAAAGGATTGGATACAAACCGACTAAGTCTTATTACAATTTCATGTCTACCCAGGAATCTACTATTCATATACATACATGAACATTAAAAATACAGAGAAATACTATTAACTATTCTAAATCTTTTAGTAGTATAAAGCTATATTGGAATACTCATCACCTGCAATTGTTAAATATTGAAAGGAATAAGCGATAACGCTTAGTGAATTCAATAAATAGATACAATATAATCTTATGCCTTACATGTACCAATATGACAGAAGCAGAAGGGAACAAGAAGACATATGTGAAATCATGTGACAAGCGTTCATATCAATCAAAGACTTTATTCAAAGATATACTTTTCAATGAGACATAATGATTTTCAATACTTGATATGCATCAATAAAGCTTTGGCCCAAATGGCACAGAAGACATATAATTTATGATTAACATTTTGGTAGATTTCAGGCTTATAGCCCTGTCTAACCATTTGCCAATACCATAGAATATAGTTCATTCTCTTACAGAGTCATGCTCTACATGGTCAGAGGCTACATACCATTCCTATCAAACCTTATGCCAATGCCATAGAATAGAAGTCATTCTCTTATGGAGACATGCTCTACATGGCCAGAGGCTACGTATCAGTACCAATGTGAATCTAAGTCCTTTCACTGATCACATGGTCAAAGGTATTATATTTGCTATAAACATAGCAAATAAAATAAAACGGGAGAATAACTCAGAATAACAAAACTGAGAAGCACATAGCACATATAACACATAACATACAATTTTTCCTATATATTGAACTCACCTTAAGTTAATCAGGGGTTAAAATAGTAATTTGGACAACATTTCGGCTTTAAGTATGTCTTTCTATTTTGAAAACCGAGAGCTTAATTGAAAACCAGGCTCTGCGAAGGTAGGGCTTCAAAACCGAAAAGATCAAAATTTTCGAGCTTCTCGGGGGTCTCGGGACGTGTTACGGGTGCTAAAATTGATACCGGGGCTTCGGGAAAAGTCAAAATAGTGAAAATATGAAAAAAGGGGCCAAAAATGGAAATTTTCCAATTCTAGCCGGGAGGGTTCGCACCCTCCTATTTATAGGGGCGAGGTTTGGATCCTGTGGCTGAGGAGTAAATACGTCGTGCCTGCGATGTTCGGTCAGGAGGGAGAAGACGTGCACCTGCGAGGTTCGGACATCTGGCAGGAGGAGCAAAAGCCACGAGGCCGCTGCGAGGCTCGGATGTTGCGTCTGCGAAACCGAGCACGTGGCTCGCATGTGAGATAGGTGCAGCGGTGGCGAAGCGAGGTTCGGACATGTATAAAGGCAGGTGTCGCTCCGAGGCGAGGCCACGTCTCTGGTGACGCACCTGCTTCGTGCGAGGTGACGTGGCCAGTTACTATTCATGGGAGATTTCTCGATTTTTGAGCCCCGAACTTCTAAAATCCATAACTTTCGCATACGAGCTCCATTTTTTACGTTCTTTATATGCACGCGTAGATAAAATTATGCTCTAAAACTTTTGTTTAGACTTTGTTGGCTAAATTTGACTTTATTTTTAATATTATTATTTTTAACAGACCGGTACAGGAAAATCCGTTAAATATTCATAACTTCTTCATCCGACATCCGTTTTCATCAGACTTTTTACCGTTGTACTACAAATGACGAGACCTTTGATTCTCATTTCGGATGTATCAGTAAAATATCGCTCGATCTAAAATTCGAGTTTTTAGCTGTCTACTGCAAAGTTGAAACTCCGAAAAATCATAACTTTTCCTCATACGAAGTCAGATTTTGGCGTTCTTTTTATCGAATTTCTCGGTTTAACAAATACTACGAATTTCATTTAGATTTCTAAGGCTAAAAAGTAGTTTATCAAAAACTCACTTTTTATGTCATTCGGCACCGTGCTGGTTTTGTCGCGGATCTTCGGTTGGTCATAACTTCTTCGTTATAACTCGGATTTCGACGAGGTTTTCGCCTACAAGTTTCTAACGAGATAATTTACAGCATCAAATAATAAATTTTTACTTATTTCAAATTTTATATTTTCACTAAATTTTTACTATTTGGCTATTAATTGTAATCTCATAAGACCTCCAATATTTTATGAGTGATTCTAAACATAGTTTTACTTCATTTATAGTAGAAACTAGCTGTTAGAACTCAATACTCAATTTTATTCACTTTTAATAATAACAATACACAATTTCAGAACGCGTATGTTACAAGTTGGGTGTATAAAGAGGATGTTCCATGGAAATTCAAAAGGGAAATTCTAGCATCGGAAGCCAGAACCTATAACATTGTACGTTGCAGTCACAAAAACTCCCACTCAAGTAAAACCCTACTCTGGAACCCTACCTCACTGCACCAAATGCAACTACCATCATATTGGAAATTGCATGACCTAGAACAACTACAACTTAAGGGGTCACACCGCTAAGTTTTGTAGAAAATCTCCGAACAACACAACCCCAACTACTGATGTAGGAGGAAGCCGAAACTGCTTTGAATGCAACCAACCAGGGCATTTCAAGACAGACTGCCCTAAGCTGAAGAATCAGGGTGGTAAAGGAAGGTAATTCGTGATAGGTGCAGGAGGTGCATACCAGGAACCAACTATGGTGATTGGTATGTTTCCTATCAACAATATTTATGCTTCTGTATTATTTGATACGGGTGTCGATCGGAGTTTTATTTCCTATAATTTTAGGAGAATGATAAATCATAAATCATGAAAACTTAATGAAACTTACACAGTAGAAGTAGGAAATGCTCAAATAGAAAGCACCTTAGAAATACTCACCAATTCCCTTCTCTCCCTGAATAATCATGTTTTCCATGTTGAGTTAATGCCCATGACCATTGGAACTTTGATGTAATCATCATAATGGATTGGTTATCAACCCATCGAGCAGAGATTTTATGTTATGAAAAGGTTTTATGATCACCCTTAACAAACGATGAAGCCCTTGTGATTTATGGAGACAAGGCAGGGAAGAAGCTAAGATTCATCTTTGCATGAAGTCAAGGAAGTATTTGCAGAAGAGATGCTTCGCTTTCTTGGCCTACATGGTAGATATGCAAGACAAGGTTAAGGAAATCAAAGGTATACCGCACGTGTGTGATTACCCGAACATATTTCCAGGAACCAACTATGGTGATTGGTATGTTTCCTATCAACAATATTTATGCTTCTGTATTATTTGATACGGGTGTCGATCGGAATTTTATTTCCTATAATTTTAGGAGAATGATAAATCATAAATCATGAAAACTTAATGAAACTTACACAGTAGAAGTAGGAAATGCTCAAATAGAAAGCACCTTAGAAATACTCACCAATTCCCTTCTCTCCCTGAATAATCATGTTTTCCATGTTGAGTTAATGCCCATGACCATTGGAACTTTGATGTAATCATCATAATGGATTGGTTATCAACCCATCGAGCAGAGATTTTATGTTATGAAAAGGTTTTATGATCACCCTTAACAAACGATGAAGCCCTTGTGATTTATGGAGACAAGGCAGGGAAGAAGCTAAGATTCATCTTTGCATGAAGTCAAGGAAGTATTTGCAGAAGAGATGCTTCGCTTTCTTGGCCTACATGGTAGATATGCAAGACAAGGTTAAGGAAATCAAAGGTATACCGCACGTGTGTGATTACCCGAACATATTTCCAGAAGATCAACCTGGATTACCTCCAGTCAGACAGGTCGAATTTCAAATAGACCTAATTTTGGGTGCAACACCAGTGGCACTGTCTCTTTATGGTCTAGCTCCATCGGAAATGCAAGAACTATCCAGTCAACTTCAAGCACTTCTTGATAATTTTTTTATTCGACTAAGCTTCTCTCCTTGGGGAGCCCCAATATTATTTGTCAAAAAGAATGATGGATCGATCAGGATGTGCTTCGACTATCGAGAGTTGAACAAGCTCATCATCAAAAACCGGTATCCATCCAGGATCTATGACCTACTCAACTGATTGCAAGGATCTTGCTACTACTCGAACATCGACCTAAGATTCAGCAACCTGTTCGAATAGTGTCTAAGCCCATAACTATATTTGGTATGTACTTGACCAGGTTGTGCATGATCCTTTTGGGTTGCCTTCACCAAATCAACTTGACAAGGTAATTTAAGGAAAAAGAGAGAATATTATGGTTTATTATATATTATAAGAATAATACATTAAAGGAGAAATCATACTTATTTAATTAGTATTGGTCATAAATTAATTAGGAATTAATTTGGTGACTAAAAGAGATTAATCAAATAAAGGGGTATAAACTATCAAATGTATGATAATTAAGTTTTGGGTTAAGGAAGCCTTATGGACTTAAGGGGGAACGAAATTATGATGGGGATCCATCATATTTTTGTCCAAGGCCTTATTCCAGAAGGTTCCTTGGGCTGCTTGGTGGTTAAGCTGTCTATTAGGGTTTAGACTGAAACCCAAGCAGCCTGCATGTATAAATAAGACCCCTAGGCTATAGAGATCAGCTACACATGCTTCTAAGAGAACCCTAGGGCTGATTTTAGCACCTCTCTCCCTCTCTTATATTGCCTTCTTACTTGTGGGGTTTGTGAACCATTAGAGGAGTTACAATTGTGACTCTAAGCTCAAGATCAATAAGATTACAAGGATATCAAGCTACTTGGAAGAGGTAAAACACTTAGATCTTTTTTCTTTATGATAATTTCGAATTATATATGATAGATCTAGGTTTGTAAGTGTTGGATTCAAATTATGTACAATAGAGAAACCTAGATCTAAGCATTAGGGTTTGTATGAGCACATAGGATTGTTTCTTATGCATAAAACCTATCAGTGGTATCAGAGACTTGACTGGTTTCAATTGTATGTGATGCTTAACTATTTTTCTTACTGAAAATCGAGTTTTTTGCCTCTGCCCGACTCAAATCGGCGAGTCAGTATCTGGACTCGGCGACTTGGCCCCTACTCGGCGAGTTCAGATCTGACTCGGCGAGTTCGCATGTCAGGCAGATGATATTTTGAGATTTAGTTGTTGTTTTGTCTTGGATTTGATGCCTAGATTGTTTTTTCAAGTTAAAATCCGAATTTTACCTTAATTAAATGATTATCCTTGCCAAAAGAATAGATAATTTCAAATCTTTTGAATATTGGTTGTTTATATGATAAATATGGATTATTTAAAATTATTTGGTAATTATCTGATGACTAAAATCGGATTAGGTCAAATATAGATAATTATAAAATTAATTGTTCAATTTAAATTATTTGTTATTTGATCCCTTTAGTTTTGAAAAGTTCAAAAACTTATAGGTCAAATATAGATAATTATAAAATTAATTGTTCAATTTAAATTATTTGTTATTTGATCCCTTTAGTTTTGTGCTTAAAAGTTTAATTTTGAAGAATTTAAATTTCAAACCCTTAGAGTTTTACAAGTTTAAAACTCAACCTTATACTATTATATTATTACAAGCTTAATGAATATATATATATATATATATATATATATATATATATATATATATATATATATATATATATATATATATATATATATATATATATATAATTAAACTGCTAGTCTTACCGTCAGTAGGCCTCATTCACGAAGCCGGTCTATAAGGTGGGTATAAGGTTGTTGCCTATAAAATGGCGCTTAATGGGTGTACACTCACACCCACCGCTTGCTTGACTGGTGGAGGGTCGTTAGCCAAATGGATAGGATAGGGCAATCCTCTCCTCATTAAAAGTATAATGTAAGATACAAAGTAACTACATGTTTTACAAATTCCCAATCTTAGTTACTTTGGGGTAAAATGTGAAAATGATGCTATTCCATGGAATTAAACTTTATACCCTTGTCAAACATTAGTGGAGCATGCGTGGTTAACCGGCACACTAATTTAGGATTGGCATTAGTGGCGAAGGGTGACTCTATGTTTATCATAGATCAATGGAGCGTGTGTGGTTTACCTGCAAATTGATTAGGTGATAGAGACATTGAGTGCACCATGTTGATTCGCATGGTTATTCACAACTTGTTGGCGATTCTCGGTATCCCAGTCGCAAATTTGAAGTGCATATCGAGATTTAAACATGTCATTGAATAGTTCAATGAATCTCAAAGATCTAGGAGTTTTCAATAGATTTAAAACTTAAATCTTCTTTTTCGATTTTCATGGTGAGAATTAGTGAATCATCATTCACTTACCTTCAAATTATTTACTTTTAGAGTACGGCATCCCTTTCTAAGTTGTAAATAATGTTGTTGGGTCCTAGCCCTAATTTCTCATTTGGGTGTTTAATTAGGGACTCATTTCTAATCAAACTTTGTTCCTTTTTTTTTAGATGTCTGCAAACAACAACAACAACAACGCTTCTGGGTCATTCTCATTGATGAACCTATGTCAAAAGGTGACATTTGATAGCTCAAACTTCAATAAATGGATGAGGTATATTCTCATGCACATTCGCTACGAGGACATAGAATATTTCCTCGATGAAAAGCTTGAGAAGATCATCCCAGATGTTGCTACTCCTAAAGAGTTAGCCGCCATTGAGGCCTATAAGCGTGATTCTACGAAAGTTCATTGCATCATGCTGGCACCATGAGCCTCGCACTCATAAAGTCCTATAAGGACATGTATCCGTATGAAATGCATCAGGATTTTCTGGACTTGTACCACCAAAGCGCGAGGCAAGAGCGCTATGAGATCATTACTAACAGAGGTATGTAGATCGTCTTCTCAAACTTAATGTTAAGTTTGATGAGGATTTGGCTATCAACATAATCCTCCACTCTTTTCCCTCCTGTTACAACCAGTTCATAATGACCTACCACATGAACACGAAGGAGGTCTCCTTGAGCAAGCTCCAAGGACTGCCGAGGACTGCTGAGAGCAACCTCAAAGACAAATCCGTTGCACCATCCCCTACTGTGGCTGCTCCCGTGTTGGCAATTGGTCAAGGAAAAGGAAAGAAGAAAAAGGCTCCACGTAAGGGCCACCACAAGAGTAAGACCCAAGATGGTTCCTCTTCTAGTGGAACCAAAGCTGGTTCGGTCAAACCCTCTTCCGACCCCAAAGAAGCAGAGTGTTATTACTGCCACAAGAAGGGCTACTAGAAACGAAGCTGCCTTCAATATCTGCAAGACATAAAGGATGGGAAGATTAAGCCCACCTTCGCAGGTATGTATTCTATTAGATCTAATACCTCATCATTTGCTACTTCATGGGTTCTTGATATAGGGTGTGGTTACCACATTTGTTCTGATTTGCACGGCCTAAGAAGAAGTAGGGAAATGGAACATGGGAAGATAAACTTGATTATGGGAAATTGAAGACCGTCGCCTGTGACCAGAGTTGGAGTTTATTCTTTAGTGCTGAGTAATGGGTTAGGGTTAGATTTAGAAAATTGTTGTTATTCGCTAGATATGGAAAGAAACATCATTTCATTTCATGGATTGTTTAGATAAGGTTTCAGATATTCTTTTGATAATAGTAATGGTTATATTAATGTTTATTTGAATGGTGTCATTTATTTCAATGCATTACCTTGTAATGGGATTTATGAATCTGTGATGGTTGTTGATAATTTAGGAAATGATGTATTGAATATTAATTCGTCTACTATCCTAGACAAAGCATGTTTGTGGCATTGTCGCCTTAACCATGTCAACAAGAAACTCATAGCCCAACTCCAAAAGGATGGAGTGTTGGAGTCGTTCGACCTTAGGGACGATGATGCGTGTGAATCTTGTTTACTTGGGAAGATGACCAGGTCACCCTTTACTGGCACTTGTGAAAGGGGTGAGGGTCCATTGGATCTCATACACACTGATGTGTGTGGGCCCTTTAGATCCACCACAAGGGATGCTTGCCGCTTCTACATGACTTTTATGGATGATTATAGCAGATATGGATATATCTACCTAATCAAGCAAAAGTCGGAAACCTTTGAAAAGTTCAAAGAGTTTAAGAATGAAATGGAGCATCAGCTGGGCAGGAAAATCAAGATGCTTCAGTCATACTGAGTAGGAGAGTACCTAAGTCTTGAGTTTCACGACTATCTAAAAGAATGCGGAATTGTTTCGCAATTGATGCCTCCGAGAACGCCACAATTGAATGGTGTGGCTGGGAGACATAATCGAACCTTGTTGGACATGGTTCATTTTATGATGAGTCAGACTTCGTTACCAATATCTTTATGGGGGTATGCCTTAGAGACTTCCGCCCACATCCTTAACTTAGTTCCCACCATGAAGGTTACCAAGACTCCTCACGAGATGTGGATAGGGAAGGCTCCCTCATCAACACATATTAAGGTTTGGAGTTGCGAGGCTTTTGTAAGACGAGAGACTCACGACAAGCTCGAACCTCATAGTGAGAAGTGTTATTTCATCGGCTATCCACAGAAGTCTTTTGACTATATTTTCTATAGCCCAAATGACAATGTTGTCTTCGTTGCTAGAAGAGGAGTGTTCCGAGAAAGGGAATTGATAAGCCAAGAAGACAGTGGGAGGCAAATTGATCTTGAAGAGACTCAAGAAGAAACCGATGAAGGAACCTCTAACACCGGTGCTCAACCCGAGGAGGAAACTCCTATTGACCCGTTGACGAGTCCTTACCTCTTAGACGTTATAATAGGGTTAGTGTTCAACCCCCGTTTTATGGTTTTCATATTACTACTGAAGGGGATACGTTTTTTAGTGATGAAACACTAATGAATTTGGACGAACCTAGCAGCTACAAAGAAGCCATGGCGGGCCCGGAGTCTACTAAATGGAAAGAGGCGATGGACAACAAGATCCAGTCCATGTACGACAATCAATTTTGGAACTTGGTTGATAATGTATTGGGTCGTAAGATAGTCGGGTGCAAGTGAATCTTCAAGAAGAAGATAGACATGGATGGGAATGTTCACACTTATAAAGCGTGATTGGTTGCGAAGGGCTTTAATCAAGCTCCCGGAGTTGACTATGATGAGACCTTCTCACCAGTTGCAAAGATAAAGTCTATTAGGGTAATGCTTGCAATAGCTACGTTTCATGATTATGAAATCTGGCAGATGGACGTGAAAACCGCTTTCCTTAGTAGGAAGTTGACTGAGGATGTGTATATAAATTAGACAGAGGGTTGTGTCGATGCGAAGCATCCAAATAGAGTGTGTAAGCTTGAGAAATCCATTTATGGATTGAAACAAGCATGTCACAGATGGAATTTGGATTTCCGCAAAGCGAAGATGAATCTTGTGTATATGTCAAAGCTAGTAGCAGTATAGTGAGCTTCCTCATATTGTATGTTGATGACATACTATTCATAGGAAAGGATGTCCCAACCTTGCAGGAGGTCAAGTCCTGGCTTGGGAAATGTTTCGCTATGAAGGACCTCGTAGAGGCTGCTTATATTCTGGGAATAAGGATAGTAAGAAACAGGGAAAAGAGACTGATAGGACTCAGTCAGGATACATACTTGGACAAGGTACTAAAGCGTTTTAGTATGGAAAATTCCAAGAAAGGGGAGTTTCCAATCCAAAGCAATACCAAGTTGAGTAAGACTCAAAGCCCGAGTACAGAGGTAGAGATAGTTGATATGAGCTGAGTACCTTACGCTTCTGTAGTAGGCTCTATCATGTACGCTATGATTTGTACTCTCCCTGGTGTGGCCTTCGCTTTGAGCATGGTCAGCAGATATTAGGGGAACCCAAGTAGAGCTCATTGGATTGCGGTAAAGAATATTCTTAAGTACCTACGAAGGACCAAGGAATGGTTTCTAGTCCTCGGTGGGAGTGATAACTTGAGGATACGAGGGTATAGTGATGCTAGTTTTCAGACAGATCAGGATAGTTACCGATCGCAGTCGGGCTTGGTCTTTAACCTAAATGGAGGAGCAGTGACTTGGAAAAATTCCAAGCAGGAGACTGTGGCTGATTCAACGTGCGAATCAGAGTACATTGCAGCAAGCGAAGCGTCGAAGGATGCTATATGGTTGAAGAACTTCATTGGAGACCTTAGAGTTATGTCATCCATAAAGGAGCCGATGGAAATTTTTTGTGATGATGAAGGAGCGGTTGCCTTAACGAGGGAACCAAGAGATTGAGGAAGATCTCGACATATCGACAGAAAATATCATTTTATCAGACATCGGGTAGAAGAGGGACTCCTCATTGTGAAGAGGGTATCATCAGAAGAAAATCCAGCAGATCCCCTTACGAAGGGACTGAGTAGGGTCAAACACTTGCAGCACGCTAGGAGCATTGGGTTAAAGGATGATATAAGTTTGGATTAGATAGGAAACGTGTAATAAATAGTTTGTACTTGACATTTGATGAATAAATAAAGTTGTGTTATTTATAAGTAAAGTAACTATCTTGTGTTGGTTATTTATCTATTGTTTCAATTTTGCATGTTTTGACTTCCTGAATAATAAGATTATTCAAACGGTCCACAGTCATTCATGTTTTGGAAGTAGATGTGAATGAAGATTGTCATGAATTTTTTGTAGATTGTCTAAAAGGTTTTAGGCATAGCAATGGTTTGCTGCAAAGTTCATGAGTGCTTATGAATTTGATTTGAGCATTGCAATAAACCCGCATTTGCTGGTATCACTTCGTTGTGTTGTACCTAAAGTGATCGCAAAGCGATAATATCATATAGTCTTAAAACTTAGAGGGGATAATGACTTGAAAGGGTAACGAACTTTCGATTTTGTTCACATTTAGTCACTAAACTTTTTTTCGTATCTATTTGCCATTGAACTACTGAAACTGCTCACATTTTACCCTTATGACTGGCTGTTACCGGTCATAAGGGTAAAATGTGAACAATTTCAATAGTTTAGTGGCAAATAGATAACGAAAAAAAAGTTTAGTGACTACATGTGAACAAAATCGAAAGTTCGTTTCCCTCTAAAAAGTTCAATGGCTAAATATGAACAAACTTCCTATTGTATTATGTTTTAGCAAATTATTTATTTTTGTTTAATTGTAGCAACATTTGTTGATGAAGAAATCTATAAAACAAACAAACAAAATGTAACATCCAGATTTCTAGGTATCATAATTTAAGCATTTTTCTTTTGAGTTAAGAAGAGAGACTCGACGAGTTGACGCCTCAACTCGTCGAGTAAGGTCGCAACTGATGACTCAGATTAATGAATGGACTCGACAAGTCGGTGAGGCGACTCGACGAGTCCGCGCTGTTGGCAGAAACCCTAAATCTTTGGGTCCGAGCCATATTTAAAGGCACTTATGGCCTTCAATTGCGACTACCTTTCCCATAAGTGAGAACCCTAGCGAGCTTGAGTGTGTAGAGTGAGAGGAAGAGTTGTCTTGAGCTTTTTAGTGTGATTTTGCAAGAAAGGAGAAGAGTTCCAGCAAGAGGGACCAAAGAAGGTTTGTTCTGAGTTATTCAAGCAAGGAGCTTCATTCTGAGGTACAAAAATGAACCCCTTTCCTTCCCTATTATGTAGATTCCATTTTGGGGTTAGGGATTGAATCACTTCATCTTTGGGGTTTTGAATGCCTTAAACCCCCCTTGCAAGTTTGTGTTGTAGATCTAGACCCTTCTAGGTCCAGAGAGCCGAGAATATGAAGTTTTAGTAGAGTAAACCTTGGGGTTTGAAGTTAGGAATCTAGACCCTTCTAGGTCCAGAGAGCCGAGAATATGAAGCTTTAGTAGAGTAAACCTTAGCGTTTGAAGTTGGGAAGCATTTATGGGATTTTTATGGTATATATAGTTACTTTCATCTTACACATAGATATAAAGTATTTTATATAAATTATGTGCTATGTGTGCATATTATTTGAATACTTGTTGTCTATGCTAGATGAACGATTTTATACATGTTTTAAAAGATTTAAACGGTATATTTATTTTATATCTACAAATATGTTGCGGATAAAACATGGGTAGATGAAATAGTTAGTGTGTGATGAAATAAAATGATGAGAGATATGTGATGATAGAAAGGTGATGATAACTAGGTAAATAGATGATGAATAGGTGATGTAGGATGAAAGAAGATACCATAACCTTAACTGGCAATGTGGCGATGTAGTCATCTACCAGAGTAAAGATGGCGACCACAGACTATTCTAAACAACCTAGTGGAAACACCAGTTGGCTCGTAACCTGTAGGTGATGAATTACGAGTTCAGGCGATGTTGTAACTACGTATTCATGCGATGATACTCTAACCCCTTACTATGAATTACGAGTTCAGACGATGTTGTAACTACGTATTCATCGGATGTCACAAATTCCGCATGTCAAACCAATGGTCATAATTCACATCAGTGAGAATGCTTCATTTTTTTGTAAAACCAAATCAGATTGGAAATTCCGATTTTTTTATTTTGGAAAATGTCAAACCATTGGTTTTTTATTTAGGTTTAGGTTTTTTGTTTTTTTTTAATATATTTTCAGGGTTTTATTTTCTTTTTTATTTCATAGATTTCTTCATCAACAAATGTTGCTACAATTTAACAAAAATAAATAATTTGCTAAAACATAATACAAGAGGAAGTTTGTTCACATTTAGTCATTGAACTTTTTAGAGGGAAACGAACTTTCGATTTTGTTCATATTTAGTCACTAAACTTTTTTTCGTTATCTATTTGCCACTAAACTATTGAAACTGTTCACATTTTACCCTTATGACCGGTAACAGCCGGTCATAAGGGTAAAATGTGAACAGTTTCAGTAGTTCAATGGCAAATAGATAACGAAAAAAAGTTTAGTGACTAAATGTGAAAAAAATCGAAAATTCGTTACCCTTTCAAGTCATTATCCCAACTTAGAGATATGGTTGTTGTTTGCTGGTTAGTTATGCATTGATGATGTGTAAATGCATCAGTAACTTGATGTTATAAAACACATTGTTGTGCATGACTCAATTAGTAAATAATAGATGCATATGAGTCGAAGTTAATCTGTTCCTTTTACTCTATGAGAATAAAAGTGATATCTTGGCCACTTGATGATTTGGTTTGACTTATGTGTCGGGCCCGGTAAGAATGAGGTTGATGTGTTCAACTAAATTCTATGTCAAACTAATTAGAGATCAAGAAACAAGTGTTGGACAATAAGCATTGTCAACATGATATCTAGAAGAGAGGATTATACGATCCCTTATCTGAAGGACAAGCTGATCAGAGTTGACAGCGAACTATAAGAGCTACTATTTCTAATCGAATTCTAAAGTCATATGTGAGATATACTTACTAGACTTATCAAAGTGGGAGACTGTTGGAATAGTGTCTAAGCCCGTAACTATATTCGGTATGTACTTGACCCGGTTGTGCATGGTCCTTTTGGGTTGCTTTCACCAAAGCAACTTGACAAGGTAATTTAAGGAGAAAGAGAGAATACTATGGTTTATTATATATTATAAGAATAATATATTAAAGGAGAAATCATACTTAGTTAATTAGTATTGGTCATAAATTAATTAGGAATTAATTTGGTGACTAAAATAGATTAATTAAATAAATGGGTATAAACTGTCAAATGTGTGATAATTAAGTTTTGGGCTAAGGAAGGCTTATGGACTTAAGGGGGAACGAAATTCTGATGGGGATCAATCATATTTTCGTCCAAGGTCTTATTCTAGAAGGTTCCTTGGGCTGCTTGGTAGTTAAGTTGTCCATTAGGGTTTAGACTGAAACCCTAGCAGTCTGCAAGTATAAATAAGATCCCTAGGCTATAGAGATCGACTACACATGCTTCTAAGAGAACCCTAAGGCCGATTTTAGCACCTCTCTCCCTCTCTCATATTTCCTTCTTGCTTGTGGGGTTTGCGAAACATTAGAGGAGTTACAATTGTGACTCTAAGCTCAATATCAATAAGATTACAAGGATTTCAAGCTACTTGGAAGAGGTAAAACACTTACATCTTTTTTCTTTATGATAATTTCGATTTATATATGATAGATCTAGGTTTTTAAGTCTTGGATTTAAAGCATGTACAATAGAGAAACCTAGATCTAAGCATTAGGGTTTGTATGAGCACATAGGATTGTTTCTTATGCATAAAACCCATCACTACCATCAATTTAGAGTTAAAGAAGCAGATATTCCAAAGACGGCATTCCGAAATCAATATGGAAACTAAGAGTTTCTAGCTATGTCATTTGGACTGGCCAACACACCAGCCATATTCATTGACCCTGTGAATCGGGTGTGTACACCTTACTTGGATAAATTCATGATCGTCTTCATCGACAACATATTGATATATTCACAAACCAAGGAAGAAGATGGCCAACACTTACGTTTAATTCTGTAACTATTAAGAAAAAAAAGAAACTTTTTGAAAAGTTTTAAAAATGTGAGTATTGGATTAACGAAGTGCATTTCCTCGGCCATGTGGTCAGCAGTAAAGGGATTCATGTCGATTTCGCGAAGATTGAAGCAGTTAAGAACTGGAAAGCACCAACAACACCAACCAAAGTATGATAATTCTTATGACCTACAGGTTACTATCAGATATTTACCAAGAACTTTTCCAAAATAGCCTCTCACAACAATAACCTAGAAAGAAAAAAAGTTGGATTGGGGAAATAGTCAAGAGTCTACCTTCCGAAAATTGAAGAAATTATTATGCAGTGCACTAATTCTTTCATTTTCTGAGGAAACATAAGTCTTTTTAGTGTTCTTCGGCACCTCGAGCCAAGGGTTAGGATGCGTACTAATGCATATAAATAAAGTAATTGCATACGCATCCCGACAGCTAAAGCCAAACGAGACAAACTACACAACCCATGACCTAGAGTTGGGAGTTGTAGTGCTTGATTTGAAGATTTTGTGGCACTAATTGTATGGAACAAAGTTTGTCATTTTCACCGACCACAAATGCCTTTAACACATCTTTGATCAGGAGGAGCTCAATATGAGACAACCAAGATGAGTTAAATTGGTAAACAATTACGAATACAAAATTCGTTATCATCCTGGTAAAGCAAACGTCGTGGCAGATGCTTTAAGAAGGAAAGATCAAGCAAAGCCTCTTTGAGTAAATGCTCTAACCCTAACCATCTGCTCAAACCTCACCACCCAAATTCTTGATACTCAGCTAGAAGCACTCAAACCTAAGAACATTGTAGAAGAAAACGTGCGAGGTATGGACAAGTAGTTCTAACTCAAGGAAGACGGAACACGATATTTCATGAAACAAATTTGGACCCTAAAGTTTGGTGAAGTTAGGAGTTTAGTTTTAAACAAAGCACATAAATCAAGATACTTAATATATCCTGGATTAGACAAGATATATCTTGATCTCAAAAAGCTTTATTAGTGGCCCAATATGAAGGCCAAAAATGTCACCTTTGTTGATAAATGTTTGACCTGCACCAAGGCCAAGGCAGAGTACCAGAAGCTGTCGGGTCTACTATAAAGACCGTCGATTCCAAAATGGAAGTGGAAACAGATAATAATGGAATTTATAAAAAAGTTTCCAAAAACATCAAGCGGTTATGACACCATCTGGGTAGTGGTTGACCGTTTGACCAAGTCTGCCCACTGGTTAGCCGTCAAAGAAACTAACAATATGGAAAAACTCACTAGAACCTATCTCAGAGAAATAGTTAGACTACATAGCATGCCCATATCTATCATCTCGTACCAAGATAATAGATTTACTTCTAGATTTGGCAATCACTACAAAGGTCACTAGGAACCAAACTCGATATGAGTACACCATACCAACCTCAAATAGATGGCCAGAGCGAAAGAACAACACAAACTCTGGAAGATATGCTCCGTGCTTGTGTGATAGACTTTGGTAATGTATGGGATACTCACTTACCACTATTTGAGTTCTCATATAACAATATCTACCACAGTAGCATAAAGCCCGCTCTATTCGATGCCCTATATGGATGCAACTGTCGTTTTCCGCTATGTTGGGTAAAAGTTGGAGATACCCAACTAGCAAAAAAACATGTTGATGATACACTAATTACAGGTCTGGAGATCATTCGGGAAACATTGGAAAATATTGTTCAGATAAAAGAAAGGTTGAAATCCGCACGTAGCCATCAGAAAAGCTACGCTAACAACATATGCAAACCATTGGAATTCAAAGTAGGAGACTGTGTCCTACTAAAGGTTGCTCCATGGAAGGATGTCATAATATTTGGAAGAAGAGGTAAACTAAACCATTGTTACATCAGACCTTTCTAAATCTTGGCAAGGGTTGTTTTGGTAGCTAACAAGCTCAAATTACCTCAAGAACTCAGCAAAATTCATGATAACTTCCATGTGTGTAATCTCAAAAAGTGTATATCTGATGAGAACCTCGTCATTCCACTCGATGAGATCCATGTCAAGACTAAACTTCAATTCGTAGAGGAACCAATGATCATGGATTGAGATATCAAAAGACTTAAGCAAAGCTACATACCTATAGTAAAAGTCTGATGGGAACATGAGGATCAAATGAAAAAAGTATATGCAATTGTTTAGCGGTGATCCCTATACTCGTTGAACGACTTAATGGTATTACAAAGGATCCTTGAACTTAATAATTTCGAGATGAAATTCTCTTAACGGCGAGGTAATGTGGCATCCCGAAATTTTGGTCAAAGACTGCAAACGACTAAATTATAGTAAATCTCTTTGTAATTTAACTCATTGAGTTTTAGTGCATCTAATATGAAATAAATGAGTTTATTTCAAATATTATAAGATATCAAATGATACCTTACTTCTAAATGTGTAAAGTGTCAAACGAATCAAACAACTCAAACTGCAACATTGGTTATTGCGTCTGAAAAACTGAAAATTTGTATTAAGCAGTTATCAGCAAAGAAAACATTAATATATTATATTACATGTTACCTAGTTTCCAAAAATATAAAGAATGTCCAAAATGGAATTCATATGTGAAAGTTACGACAGTCTTAAGAAAACAGCCAGTAAAACACCAAATTTCTTTGACCGCGTAAAACTGAATCAAGGCAGCAAATCCCCTTCACCCCATCCCATTCTCACCAGAATTCCACTGCCACCCTTCCTCACCACCGGTGACCACCATCATCAGCCTTCATTCACACCACTGTAAGTACTTTCCACCTTCATCTATGACTTCGTTCTAGTCAAAATGAGAACTCAATGTCCCAAACCGTTTTTTTATTTTGTTTCTTTTTGTTTGTATGCATAATCTAACACAGTTGGAGGAGGAGGATGACCTCCTCCACTGTGCAAAGTTACTTTCCAAATAATTCATTTATACCTAATTTTTAAAATGTTATAAATTCAGTCCCAATGTCCTAAACTTCACTTTAAATTATTCATAAAACCCCCTTCCTATCAAAATCCCTTACAAACCTGGCCCAAAGTGGATTTAAATGTGATAGTTTCTACCCCAATTCGAAAATACCCTTTCAAGCTAAACCCTAAACCTTCAAATTTTAATTTAAATAGTAAAAACCTACCCCGATATAGAAAACTTTTCAAAATAAATTCAAAACTATAATATAAAATTTTAATAATTCATTTTAGAAATTATTATATAAATTTTTGTTTAAATAAATTTTTTGAAATTATTAAATAAATTTTGGATTAAATAAATTCTGGAAATTATTAAATAAATTTTGGATTAAGTAAAATTGTCGGAATTTTTAAATAAATTTGGGTTTAAATAAATTTATAAATAAGTCTTATACTTTAGTTAAAATACCAAATATCCTTTCAAATAGTAATTTATATTGAAATTTTATAGGAAATGAAATTTTATCCTGGAACTTTGAAGTCACGACAACGCGTCCTGGTCCTCACATCCAATACTCAAAACCACTCGATAACCACACGTTAAGGTGAGTGTTACAGTCTGTCTTTTATATTTTTACATGTTTTGGGGTAGAATACATATGCAATATAGTATAAATTCATACATAATCCGCATAAAATATTATTATTTTATGCAAAGACTATACCGGTTATGAAATAATAGTTTGATAATATATATCATGAATACATAATTAGTTTCCAACATCAAGATATACATATGTTATGTTGTTAGGATATTACAACTATTAGGATAACATATACCTTGTCACTACAACGTTTATACAAGAAACATACTTAGTTATAAAATCTAGTGTCTTATACTATACATGCATACCAATTATGCTTAGCCTTTAAAAACTCTATACAGGTTCATTATTGTTAATAACTTATCCACTTATAAGTTAGGGCTGAGAGCTTTTTCAACTACCTTAGTTAAGGGATTTTTAGTGATACTATATTCATTAGCTAAGTATAAATACATAGCATACCCACAATACTATAACCGTTAATCTTCGAGTGAGATACATATGTATAGATCTATACAGGGTTCACATCCCCACCCGCGGTTGGTAGCTACAACCTCGACTGATCAATCGAAGCAGGTGATAAGTGTCTATAATCATTACTACATCATATAATCAAGCAAAGTAGGGGGTACATATAGTTACATAGCTCGCTTATATGACTCACTATAAACATTAACTAAACTCTCTCTCTCTCTCTCTCACACACACACACACACTCACTCACTACAAACCATGGATTTGGTTGATGTCAAATCTATTTTTAATTATGGATTTACTTGTGATACATTTTGAAAATGCAAATATTATTTACAAACACTTTTTGATATAGATGGAAAATACTTTTTAGAGTTTTTAAAAGTATTATACTGTTGTTAGTAGAAAACCCGAGTCTCACCAACCTTGTGTTGATTTTCAAAGTACATGTACTCTCGGGAAATCAGTGATTTCAATCGTTTCATACATTAAAAAATGATGGATTGCAGGCAATTTAAAGTCTAGTTTTTGTTATGTTAAGCCTATCTGTTATGGCAGTTCATGTGTTACTATTATCTGTAAGAACTCTATATTCAAATTAAAGTTGGAATACAAATGTTGTTTTGTTTATGTTGTACTTGTGCTATATATTGAGTTTATATGTGATCCATGCACTTAGTTGCACAACCTGACATGTTTTACCGCTTCAACCGGAGGTGTAACATTCCTAGTAAACACATATGTTATCTTCATTTTGATGTAAAAAGTACTTTGTGTTTGCATATTAAAATGACAATTCTAGCATTGAGATATTTCTTTATATCGATAAATAGATCTTAAGACTTACATATTTGTTAGGATATATGGGATTAACAAAACATCTTGGCTAAACTATATAGATATCTTAAGTATGTATCTTCTAATGAAAGCAGTTTTTCTTGAAATCTATTTTTCCTATCTCATAATCATAATATGTAGTTATGTTAAATAGTATCCTTCTTGATCAAATCATACCTACTTGAGAAAATGTTTGATCATAGCCACTGACATTACTATGAGTAAAGTCGTATATATAACATATCTTGTTAAATGTATACAGATCTCTATGTTTGTTTTCTTTCTATAATAGTCATTTATTCCTTCTAGTTTTACTATAGGGATGGATATTGATCAAGCCCATACTTAATTATTATACATGGTTTACATCTCATTATTTATGACTATAAGTCATTTATCAGGTTTAAATTTTGATGTAGCATTTTAGTAGTTGATAGGTTTACCAAAAACTATCAAGAAAACTCATCAATGAGAGATTCCATATTTCTTATGTTATAAATGATTTACACCATATATGCGAACAATTTTTGTTTTTGAATAGTTATTATTTTTGTTTAACAATTTCTTATTTAAACTAGTTCCAACTCATTATACATCATGCTATGGTTCTTGAGCTACTTCAAGTAACATGTGCCTCCCACTTTCTCTGCCATCAGAATATTGCTTTCTAACAACTCTCCTCTTAGAGGAACAAGAGACCTTATTCTTGGTGGGTTTGTAAATAATAATCTAAATGGCCTTTTAGAATATTCTATAAATATGTATTTAGTAGATTTTCGGTTTAGAAGCTTTAGTCTAACATAGGCTTCACATCCTCAAAACATTAAGTAAGATAAGGATGGATCCTTTCTATACTAAATCTTATAAATTGTTTTATATACTCCTTATTTGGTGTTTGGATTCAAAATAAAAGTAATAGTGATTAAGACACAATCCCAAAGGATAAAGGAAGATAATTTCTACCGATTAGAAAGTAAACCATATATGGTAAGGTTTATTTCATATATATTATCTCTAAGGCTTTAGAGGCTAACTTTAAATTTGAAAATTTCATGAAAGGTTTTCCAATTATCCTTTATCATACAAAATATAATTACAATGATTATAGTTTTTAATAAAGTTCATAAGGTATCTTGTGCTACATGTAGACATTCATTAGAAAGAATTCATACATCACAGTGTATAGTTCCTTACTAATTATTTTCTCTATTATTTAGTGAAAATATCAGTAGTATTCTTTTATACATAAATAAGATTCATATACGTCAAAGAAATTATTCTATTTGCCTTCAAATTCCATTTCTTGAAGTTAGAATATGTGTATTTTATTTATATAATAAAGATAACAATATCATAGATTAGTTGGATTACAATCATGTTTGAGTCAAAGTGTTTGCTTGTAGAACATATTATTTAAAAAACATTTATTTTTAGTTTATAATTCTATTAAGAGATCTAGTTCTCAAAAATAAAATTAAATCATTTCAGAATATGAAGGTTAATCATTATGAAAAATAATCAATCATCTAACCAATTAACTGATATATATATATATATATACATACATATATATATATATATATATATATATATATATATATATTAGTTAATTGGTTAGATGATTGATTATTTTCTTAATAATTTCAAACAAACATTGTTTTTCAATACAAATATTTTATGTTCTAAGTGTCACACCCCAAAACCATGAATGGCGGAAACGTTTTGGGGTGGAGGACGTCATGTAAAGTATCACAACACAGTAAATGTAAATAAGCAAACAACATCATCCATTGCATTAAATATATAATTTTAATACAAGCGTGTTCTGTACAGTTATAGACACCAAAAATAATGTAAATCAAAATAATAAGATGAGTCTTGGATGCGCTCCATCTTCTCAAAAGTTGGTCTCGGTATTTGTCTACCGATGATCTGAGAATACAAGTTATTTTGAAAGAGTTTATCAGCATTAAGCTGGTGAGTTCATAAGTATTTTAGTGTCGGTATTTGTCATCCAAAAACGTTTGAACATGTATGAAGTGTAAGTTTGTAAAATGTAAGTAAGTGTTTGTAAGTGTTTGTACAAGTTTGAATCTCTCAGAAAAACATATATTTTCTATTAAAGTAGCCTTTTACCAAGGCTTAACTGTTTTGTATGCTCGTTTGTTGTAAAAGTGTGTAATTTCACAAGTGTAACTATTATTTAACAAAATACAGTTTGTACATTAAAGTTTAAGTGAAACAATCACTAAAAGTATGTAATGGGTAAATTATTGTAGTACTGTAGTGTTGTATTATAGGAACTAATGCTGTACTAACTACCTTAAACCGGAATTATATTAAGGTATCATGTTATAAATTGCACCATACTATCGACTGGTAACAACGGCATACGAATGGTCGAAATAACGGAATGACGTTTGGCACCCGCAGACCTGCAGGTCCGGCTGTAGCTAGCAGCAAGGTGTAGGATAGTCGATTAGATCTATACGCAAACTAACGCTCTCCCTCCAAGAGAATTCTGGCTAGAATTCGGGCCATGACATTTAAGGCATGCTCCGATACACTGGATCACAATTGTTAACGTGTTCTTGTATATGTAATGTAATGAACTGTTCTAGTATAGTTGTATATGTTCTTCCTCTAGTGTAGTTGTATATGTTCTCTTTCTAATATAGTTGTATAAGTACTCGTAGTAATAAGTATTGACTCATGAATGAACTGACTTGTAACAGCTCAAATTTTCAAATAAATTTTTCATTTAAAACAAAACATCATTATTCGACAAAAGAGTTTATTCCAAGTTTATTGCAAAAGTATAAATAATAAATCTCCAAGATCTTCAACAATGGCAGTGTGTACGTGTCACGCCGGCGCCTTTCCACGGTCATCACTAGTACCTGAAAAACATAAACACAACTAGTAAGCATAAATGGTTAGTGAGTTCCCCAGTATACGACTTACCCACATACGCCTTCCGGCCCGGACCTTTCGGTCCACATAACATTGCCTTCCGGCCCGTAATATAATCGCCTTCCGGCCCATAACATATCGCCTTCCGGCCCGTATTAGATTGCCTTCCGGCCCATAGTATTTTGCCTTCCGGCCCATTATAAAACACAACACATGTAACATAACGCACATAACACATAAGTCATACATCATACCGTTCTTTCTGTCACATAAAGTCTCGCCTTCCGGCCCGTATAAGCATACATCACATATAAGCATACATCACATATAAAGCATCTACCTCTCTAGACATAACATAAATATAACACATACGACCTTCCGGTCTCACAGTCAAACCCTTCCGGGTGAAGTATAGTGAGAAGACTCACCTCGTAGTATGCAAGCTATAACCCCTTCAAGCTACTCGCACTCGATCCGCTAATCCGCAGGTTCCCTATAATACCACCTACCTTTATTAATGATCTTATCAAACAAGACAACTGACCCTACTAAGTTACATACAGGTCAACGGTCAATCTTGACCGGACTCGTCGAGTGAAAAGGGCAACTCGGCGAGTATAGACACCCCGACTCCACTCGCCGAGTCTAAAGAACGACTCGACGAGTTCTAGTAGATCTTCAAGCTACTCGCCGAGTCTGAAGAACAACTCGGCGAGTCCTAGTGAATCTTCAAGCTACTCGCCGAGTCTGAAGAACAACTCGGCGAGTCCTAGTGAATCTTCAAGCTACTCGCCGAGTCTGAAGAACAACTCGGCGAGTCCTAGCCATGCAGTCAATCCGCTGCCTCCTGTATTTCGCATGATTTCGAAGTATATAGATATGGGGCTTCCTGGACTTTCACATATACTATTACGGGGGTTTTTAAACACTTGTAACAACACTATAATCTAACAATTCCTTAAATGGGTTTCCTAAACCCTAAATTCACATACAACGTAAAAGCTACAGATTATGATCCGAAGATTACCTGGAAACGTGTTCCCTGTGTCCCCAACCTCCAGTAATCGACTCCTTGGACTTCCTTTGATCACCACCTTGCCTCTCCTTGTCTAACAATCTCTTCAACCTTCCTCTAGCCCTCACTCTTGCTCCAGATGCCCACAAACTCCCAAGGTATCTTCAATCGGCCAAAAGACGCGACATGACGGCCATAAGATCATTATATACGATTCAGAATCGAAACGGCTAGGGTTCAGCTGAACAGCGTCGACTCGTCGAGTCCCTTATTGGACTCGTCGAGTCCAGTCGCGTATCTGCGACCAAGACCATGGCCCTACTCGGCGAGTCATGCACCAACTCGCCGAGTCCCCTCCTAAATGTTCCCCAAAAATAATTTAAAGAAATACCTGAAATTCCGGGCTGTTACAACTCTCCCCCACTAGAACTAGACTTCGCCCTCGAAGTCTCATTCTGCGAATAACTCCGGATGTTGCTCCCGCATTTCTCTTTCCGGCTCCCACGTCATCTCCGATCCCTTCCGATGTTGCCACTGAACCAACACCAGAGGTATCTCCTTGTTCCGTAGAATCTTAATCTTCCGATCCCTGATAACTACTGGTCTCTCGGCGTAATTCAGACTCGCATCCACCTGAATATCTTCTAACGGAACCACTGCTGCCTCATCGGCTATACACTTCCTCAGCTGTGATACGTGGAAGGTATTGTGAATCTGACTCAGCTCCGCTGGCAACTCCAACCGATAAGCTACCCGACCTACCCTTGCAATTACCCGAAATGGACCTATGAACCGGGGCCCCAATTTGCCCCTCTTCCTGAACCGGATCACCCCTTTCCAAGGAGAAACCTTTAGGAGAACGAAGTCGCCGACCTGGAATTCGAGCTCGGACCGGCGTCTGTCCGTATAACTCTTCTGTCGGCTCTGGGCGGTCAATAACCTCTGCCTCACTCGTTGAATCTGTTCGGTCGTTTGAAGTACGATCTCTGTACTGCCCATCACTCTCTGTCCCACTTCTCCCCAGCAAATGGGAGTCCGACACCTCCTACCATACAACAACTCAAAAGGTGGCATACCAATGCTCGAATGATGGCTGTTGTTGTAGGAAAACTCAGCCAGCGGCAGGTGCGCATCCCAGCTACCCCCAAAGTCTAACACACACGCTCTAAGCATATCTTCCAATGTCTGGATCGTCCGCTCGCTCTGACCGTCGGTCTGGGGATGGTATGCGGTACTAAAATGCAGTTTAGTACCCAACTCCTCATGGAATTTCTTCCAGAACCTGGAAGTGAAACGTACATCGCGGTCCGAAACAATCGAGGTCGGCACTCCATGCCGAGATACTATCTCTCTCACGTATAACTCTGCCAACTTCTCTGCTGATGAACTTTCACTAATGGCAAGGAAGTGTGCACTCTTTGTTAGCCTATCCACAATCACCCAAATTGCATTGACTCCCCTGGCAGTTCTCGGCAATTTGGTGATAAAATCCATCGTGATCTGATCCCACTTCCACTCAGGAATCTCCAAGGGTTGCAACTTACCGTGCGGTCTCTGGTGCTCGGCCTTAACCCTACGGCAGGTCAAACACCTCTCAACGAACCAGGCAACGTCTCTCTTCATGCAAGGCCACCAGTACTCCTTTTTCAAATCCAAATACATTTTCGTAGCACCGGGATGGATCGAGAATTTCGATCTGTGTGCCTCCTCCATCAAAGTAACACGCGTACCGCCCACGAATGGTACCCAGATCCGACCCTGAAATGTCAGAAGTCCCCGCCCATCCGTAACGAACTCTGAAATCAACCCGACGACCCGCTCCTGTTTCTGCATCCCAGACTTCACGACCTCGGCCTGTGCCCCACGAATAGCATCTAATACCGGAGTCATCACCGTCAATCTCAAACACACGTCCCGCAATGGAGTACTCTCAGCCCTACGACTCAATGCATCAGCTACCACATTAGCCCTGCCTGGGTGGTATAGGATCTCACAGTCATAATCCTTAACCACGTCTAACCATCTCCTCTGACACATGTTTAGGTTGGGTTGATCCATCAAATACTTCAAACTCTTATGGTCCGTGTATATGGTACAACGAACCCCGTACAGGTAGTGACGCCAAATTTTGAGGGCGAACACTACTGCCCCCAACTCTAAGTCATGCGTGGGATATCTCGCTTCGTGAGGCTTCAGCTGCCTCGATGCATAGGCTATCACATGGCCCCTCTGCATCAACACTGCACCCAGTCCTGAAATCGATGCGTCGCAATATACGACAAAGTCCTCCATCCCCTCCGGGAGAGCTAATACTGGTGCTTCGCACAGTCTCTGACGAAGTGTCTCGAAGGAAGTCTGCTGCTCGGGTCCCCATGAGAATGTAACACCCTTTCGGGTCAATTTGGTAAGTGGCATCGCGATCTTGGAGAAGTCCCTAATGAACCTTCGATAGTACCCCGCCAACCCAAGGAAACTCCTGATCTCCGAAGGTGACTTCGGTTCCTCCCAACTCATCACCGCTTCCACCTTGGCCGGATCGACCAATATCCCTGCCTGATTTACAACGTGCCCCAGAAACTGAACTTCCCGCAACCAGAAGTCACATTTGGAGAATTTTGCATATAGTTTCTCCGACCTCAGTACCTCAAGGACCTCCCTCAAATGTCCCTCATGCTGCTCCCTAGACCGCGAATACACCAGAATGTCGTCGATGAATACAATCACAGACCGATCCAGCATCGGCCTGCATACCCTGTTCATGAGATCCATAAACACTGTTGGGGCATTGGTGAGCCCAAAAGGCATCACCACGAACTCGTAATGCCCATACCGCGTCCTAAAGGCTGTCTTCTGGACGTCCTCATCCCGCACTCTTACCTGATGGTACCCTGATCTCAAATCAATCTTGGAAAACCAAGATGCCCCTTGCAACTGATCGAATAGATCATCGATCCTCGGTAACGGATAGCGGTTCTTGACTGTCACCTTGTTCAGCTCCCGGTAATCGATACACATCCGGTGTGAACCATCCTTCTTCTTGACGAACAGAATCGGTGCTCCCCACGGCGAGCTACTCGGCCGAATAAATCCCTTCCCCAACAACTCTTGAAGTTGCGAGGACAATTCTTGCATCTCTGGAGGTGCAAGACGATAAGGCACCTTCGCAATAGGCGCAGCCCCTGGAACTAGATCGATACCAAACTCCACTTGCCTCGCAGGAGGTATTCCTGGCAAATCCTCGGGAAAAACATCTGGAAACTCGCGCACCACTGGAACCTCCTTCAATGTCTTCGGTCTCTCGGAACTCTCCCGCGTATCCATCACATACGCCACAAAACCGTTACATCCCCGCTGTAGGCATTGCCTCGCCCTAGCGGCCGAACAAAAAGCTGATCCCGAACGGGTACCCTCGCCGTATACCGTAAGAACTCCCCCACTAGGGTCTTGTATAGTCACCAGCTGACGCTCGCAGTCTATAACAGCGCTGAATCGGCTCAACCAGTCCATGCCTACAATGACACAGACATCCCCCATCGCAATAGGAATGAGGTCAATCGGAAACGGGACCCCGAAGATCTCTAGCACACATCCCCGAAGAACCTCCGTAGCACAAATCACCCTCTCAGCCGCAATAGAAACGCTCAAAGGTCGACTTAACGGCTCACGTCTAATGCCGATGTGCTGACTAAAAGCTAACGATACAAACGATCTACTCGCACCCGAATCAAATAACACTAGAGCAGGCATAGAGTTCACAAGGAAAGTACCTACACATACATTAACATAAGCATAACATTTCGACCTTTAATTAAATACGTGAATGATAACATACCTGCCACAACATCGGGCGCAGCACGGACCTCCTCCGCAGTCAGCTGAAAGGCTCTCCCGTGAGCCCTCGGGGCCTCGACCTTCGCCGGTCGGGTCTCAGTAGTCCGGGTAGTAGGTGTAGCTCCCTGACGAAGTTGCGGACACTCAGCCTTCCGATGGCCTGTCTGGTTGCAGTGAAAGAAAACCATAAACCCCTTAGGGCAGTCCCTGGCAATATGTCCCTCCTTGCCACACTTGTAGCAACCACCAGCTCGACACGCCCCCTCGTGACTCTTGCCGCACTTCGCGCAAGTGCGACCCTTCGAACCTCCCATCCTCGAATCAGCGAACTTAGTCCGCTTGGCTGCCGGCTGAGACTGGGCCGGCCGTCGATCCACCTGCCAAGACTCAGCCTCCTCCCTCGCTTGAGTCTCCAACTCGATCTCGCGCTTCCTGGCGTTCGCCTGAAGCTCAGTGAAAGTACGATAGGTGGAGTTTGACACAAACTCCCGGATCTCCCTCTTCAAAACACCCAAATAGCAGCTCATCCGCGACTGCTCCGTAGATACCAGCTCGGGGCAGAACATTGCCCTCTCATGAAACTTCCGTGTGATCACTGCCACGGAATCAGTACCCTGCTTAAGGGTCAAGAACTCCTGAATCAATCGCTCCCTCTCTACCGGGGGAACGTACTCGTCCCTGAACATCTCCGTAAACCTCTCCCATATCACCGCCGAAATCTCTGCCTGAGTGAAGTTCGCCGTCACGAACTTCCACCAATCCTTCGCTCCCAGACGGAGCTGGTTCAAGGCGAACCGTACCCTCAAGTGCTCCGGGCATGAGCAAGTATAGAAGCACCCCTCGATGTCGGCGATCCACCTCATAGCTGCAATCGGATCCTGCGTCCCATCAAATTCAGGGGGTTTCGTGTTGCTGAATTCCCTGAATAGTAATGAATCACCCCCTTGCGGCCTGGCAGCAGCCACAGCTGCGGTAGCGGCAGCAACTGCAGCTTCAGTAAGTGTGGCGTACCGCTCCTCAAACTCCTCCATCAGCGTGGTCTTAATAGACCCAAACATCTCCGGGATCTCAGCCCGGACCGCCGCAGCTACCTCTTCCTGAATAATCTGACGAATCTCCTCGTCACTCGCACCGCTCGAACTCGCCCCATTGTGTGTGATAACCATGATGTCTCTGAAATACAACATAAAATCATCAGAGACTCCACCAAGTACAATTGTACTCGATACGTGTCACAACTGTAAATTTTGAGCCATGTAATCTATGCATTCAACCTAATGTGAATCAAAAACTTCAATCAAATACAAGTACTATAAGTAGTCATCAAACAATTGGAGACTCTAGAAGCTCTTGTTAAGTCCATTTTGGACTAAGACTTCCTTATTGGATCCAAATGGACCAATGACCTTCCAATTGGACTATCATGGGTTTAGGACCCTAATTGGGCTCTAATTAGACCCACACTCGTTTATTTCAATAATTTGGGCTAGGTAGAACCGAGAATGAAATAAAACACAAGTTTTGATCCATAATTTAACCTAACCTAGCTTAATAAAGCATAAAAACCACAATTTTATTTTATAAGGCCAATAAATACCCTAAACTACCTCTAATGTTGGGCTTAGGGGCAAAAGCCCAAATTTTTCCTTTTTCCCTTCATATTCTCGGCCCAAGGCCCAAATCCAAGGGAAGTTGACTTTGGTTGCCACCTCACTATTGTCCATAGGATCTCCATGCAAGATATTTCCTTTTCCCATGCAAGTATCACCTCAAGATCACATCTCTTCTCTCCTCTCTCTCACTCTCGGCCATATACACATACACACACCAAAAATATCTCCATTTCTCTCTAGATTCACTCAAGAACTCCCTTCCTCCCCTCTCCAAAAATCTCGAAAATTAGGGACTTTCCAAGAGGATTTTGCAAGTAAATCATCATCTAAGGTAAGATTATGCATAGATCTATGGTTTAAATTCTTTTGTTATCAAAATCCTTTCCTAATCTATGCAAAAATCGTGATCTAGCATCCTAGAACCCTCTCAAAACTCGAGATCTTCATCAAAGGGAGCCAAGGCCAAAAACACTTCATTTTTCCTTCCATTTTCCTTGCAAAAACCGAACCAACACCCCAAGGTGAGCTTCATACCCCCTCTTTTCTGTTTTCACTTGTTTTTGGGGGGAGAATACAAGTCATATGTGTAGATCTATATGTATTTGTGTGCCTTGTATGATTTTTATGCTTATATGTATGCTTTTATGTGTTTTTATGTTGGATCTAGCCTCAAAACTCATCAAAACCGAGATGTAACTTGTGCTACATGATTTTAACTTCAAATATATTTCTAAACACTAAGTGCTTCAAGAAAAATTGGCTAAGTAGTTAATGATAATTTCTTTGGGTTAAAAACACAAATTTTGGGCCTAAAATGTGAAAAATGCAAAAATAAGGGTCCAAAACGACATTTCACAGATTCTGATGGATGAAGTGTGCTAAAACAGTTTTCATAAGTAAATTTCTGGAAATATACTCATTTAGTGGACTAAAATCATAAATTTTAAGCTTAATGGGCTAAAATTGTAATTTTCGGCCCAATAAGGCCCATTATGCGAATTTTTCTGTTTTGGAGGGCCAAAACTGTAACTTTCTGTAAAACAGTGGACTATAAGTGTTCCAACTCCTTTTCAAAGGTTTAAAATGCTTTTTAAATTTAAAAAGGACCAAAGTTGCAAAAATTTTCCAAATTGGGCCAAAATTGTAAAAATTGCGAAAAGAAGGGGTTAAAACCGTAAAAACTGCATTTCCAGGAACTTAAACTGTTTTTATGAAAAATATGTTGAAAAATATTAATTTCAATAATTTTTGGTGTTAAAATGTCAAGAAAAATAGTTTAAGGACTAAACCGGGAAGTATTTTATATAAAGGGTTAAAAATGTAATTTTTACAAATGATGAGGGGCTGAAAACAGAAATATTTCAAGGCTAGTTCAATATACACAATTTGATCAAATAATGGCATCGTGACTATCAACGAAATACAAAACATTACAATACCAAAAGTCGTTGTTAAACGAATTGGCTCGGTCTCGAGCCAATAAAAATCTACAACTACTAACACTACAACTCATACAAGTAACGTTTGGTTATACATACACATACGAGTGTGCGCAGACGTCTATGCACCATCTTTGGGCCCCACAAGTGTAAAATCTTGTTCGTTGAGCCTAGCTAGCTCAATGACCTGATCTTAAGGCCCGAAGACATTTTTTTTACGGAGTGTTGGGTTTTACCGATCCGACACAACGTAAATGGACTTTCAATGGCTTGTTTACCACCGGTCCCCAAGGGTCCTTTGGTCTTGCTAGTAAGGTCTACATTTTATGCGAGACGGGTCTGGGACCCCTCGTACATTTTATCCCCAACCGGCTAATGGAGTTACCGGGGTCTTCGTGACCTCTTACTCTTCGGATGTGGGACCACTCATAGTCAGGGCGATTGGATAACGTGATTAGTACTGACGACACCTTCGGAGTCGTTAGTATAACTACAAACTGGGTGTTTGTGTAACGCGGGTTTGTAGTAAATAATCAATGCTCGAGAACCTTCCAACGTCGCCCGTGACTGACACTCTACGCTATGCAATGGTTTCAACGTAACTTCGTGTAACTCAAAGTACTAGGAGAACATCGGGTTTTCCTAGGGTTTTCAACACATACAATTTGAAAGGCATACAACTTAAATGAACATTTTTTTTTTGTATAGAAACAAACAAAGCATACCTATGGATCTTCACAAACCTTTTTCGAAAGCGTTCCTTTTTCAGAAAATATCGGATTTTCTGGTGGTTTCTCAAACAATGCAAACATTCGATTTTAAACACTACTTATGAACTCACCAACATTTCATATGTTGACGTTATTCAAAATACTTGTATTCTCAGGGAACCAGTGAATCAAAGGAAATCACATTCAGTGACGGTTGCAGTTTATTTATGTACGAATCAAACAATTTAATTTTTTTGGGAATGTACTGTTTAAACAATGTTTGATATGTAAACACTATTGGTTGTACTATGTTGATGAATGGTAACGAATGTTGTTATGTTTCATATATATTCAATGTTATGATATACAATTGAGTCACGGCAAGCCCTCGGACGTTTCCGCCGTCTGGTTCGGGGGTGTGACAGGTTGGTATCAGAGCTTTGTTTATAGTGAACTAGCATGTCGAGCCATACATTGATATGCAACTATAAACCAAAAAGAGGGACTAACATAACTCTGAACAAAACAAGTAAATAAAACACTTGCTTGCATTAGGATAAGAACCTAACGTCGAATCAAACACAATAATACTGGTATCTCGGTTAATTCGGGACTGTTCTTAGTGATACCAAGGAGTGAATGTAGCCTGATCAACTACATTCTCTCCAAGGTAAAACTAACACACGTCTTGATGAGATCGGAATAGCCAGGGAACCTAAAACTATACCCTTTATCACCCAAAAAGAGAATGTTTGCTTAGTCTGTACCATAGTCATAGCATCCTAGGATAATGTTAGCATATTTACGTACTCGCGCAGACAGCATGGCTGGTTTTCATCACCCGGGAGACCCCTACTTCCCTAATCAGGGAAACAACGGGTGGCTAGAGGAGGAGGAGGAGCCTGAGGAAGAGCCTGAAGAAGAACCTGAGGAGGACCCCGAAGAGGAATCTGACGGGGAAAACCGAATCCACTAGGGAGATCTACATCGGATGTACCCTAACCCTTAACCAACACGTCTTACGAATAGATCTGATGCCAGTGTCAATTAGGAGTTTCGATGTGATTATCGGCATGGATTGGTTAAGCCCCCACCATGCTGAGATTATGTGTCACGAGAAGGCCGTTCGCCTTCGTCTCCCGAATCACGAAACCCTAGTAATTTACGGAGACAAACCTAGCACGAGTCTTCGTCTTATCTCGTGCATCAAAGCATAAAAACATCTGCGAAAGAACAACTTAGCGTTCTTGGCCCACATAGTGGACAAGGCTAAAGAAGAAATTAACATCCAAGACATTCCGGTAGCGTGTGAATTCCCGGACGTGTTTCCTGAAGATCTTCCAGGAGTACCCCCAGAGAGACAGGTTGAGTTCCGAATAGACCTCGTCCCAGGAGCAACTCCTCTCGCTAAGTCACCATATCGATTGGCACCTGCTGAAATGCAAGAATTGTCCAGCCAACTCAGTGAGCTTCTGGACAAGGGATTTATCCGACCTAGTTACTCGCCATGGGGAGCTCCGGTGCTCTTTGTCAAAAAGAAGGACGGATCTTTCAGAATGTGCATCGATTACAGAGAGTTGAATAAACTCACTGTTAAAAACCGCTACCCACTTCCACGAATCGATGATCTATTCGACCAGCTCCAAGGAGCTAGCTATTTTTCTAAAATTGATCTACGGTCCGGATACCATCAACTCAAGGTCCGAGAAGAAGATATCCCAAAAACCGCTTTCCGAACCCGCTATGGACATTATGAATTCGTCGTAATGCCCTTCGGTCTAACAAATGCACCCGCCGCATTTATGGACCTAATGAATCGAATCTGTAGACCGTTCTTGGACAACTTCGTCATTGTGTTTATCGATGACATCCTCGTCTACTCTCGAAGCAAAGAGGAGCATGGCCAACATCTCCGACAAATCCTAGAGACCCTGCGAATGGAAAAGCTGTACGCCAAACTCTCCAAGTGCGAGTTCTGGCTCCGGAGTGTGAATTTCCTAGGCCACGTAGTAAGCCAAGACGGAATTCATGTGGATCCTTCTAAGGTCAAAGCGGTGGAAGGATGGGCAACTCCGACTACGCCCACAGAGATTCGTCAGTTCTTAGGCCTAGCAGGCTACTATAGGAGATTCATCCAAAACTTCTCAAAAATCGCCAAGCCACTTACCTTACTTACGCAAAGGAGTGTGCCATTCAGGTGGACAGACCGGCAAGAATTTGCGTTTCAAGCCCTGAAGCAAGCTCTTTGTAGCGCTCCTGTATTATCTCTACCCGAAGGAACGGAAGATTTTGTAGTTTACTGCGACGCGTCGAACCAAGGCTTAGGTTGCGTTCTCATGCAACGTGGAAGAGTGATAGCATATGCGTCCCGTCAACTAAAGACGCACGAAGTAAATTACACAACCCATGACCTAGAACTGGGAGCTGTGGTCTTCGCTCTAAAAATTTGGAGGCACTACCTGTACGGTACAAAGTGCACCATCTTCACGGACCACAAAAGTCTCCAGCACATCTTGAATCAGAAGGAGCTGAACATGAGACAACGAAGATGGGTGGAGTTGTTAAACGACTACGAATGCGAGATCAAGTACCATCCAGGCAAGGCCAACGTGGTAGCTGACGCATTAAGTCGGAAGGAGTACACAAATCGCCGTACGAAAACGCACTCGATAACCATCCAGTCTCATCTGACCGCTCAAATTGCATCAGTCCAGGCCGAGGCTATGGAAACGGAAAATAGAACCAGCGAGGCATTACGCGGAATGGAGAAGAACCTGGAAGTCAGAGAGAATGGGGTATACTACTTCATGAATCGTATTTGGGTTCCAAAAATCGGAGGATTCAGGGAGATCGTTATGAAGGAAGCCCACAAGACACGATACTCCATTCATCCTGGTTCGGACAAGATGTATTTGGACATTAAGCAGCACTATTGGTGGCCTAACATGAAGGCGGAAATCGCAACTTATGTTAGTAAGTGCCTTACGTGTGCCAAAGTAAAAGTGGAATACCAGAAACCTTCCGGATTGTTACAACAACCGGAAATCCCTGAGTGGAAATGGGAGGGGATTTCTATGGACTTCGTGACCAAGCTGCCTAAGACGTCAGACGGTTTGGACACCATATGGGTAATAATCGACCGACTGACGAAATCTGCCCATTTCCTGCCAATCAAAGAGTCTTACAAGATGGAAAGGCTGACGCGGTTGTACCTACGAGAGATTGTAAGACTTCATGGAGTACCAAAATCTATCATCTCGGATAGGGACAGTAGGTTCACGTCACGCTTTTGGCAGTCGCTCCACAAGGCAATGGGAACTCATCTCGATATGAGTACGGCGTATCACCCACAAACGGACGGGCAAAGCGAACGAACCATTCAGACGCTTGAAGACATGCTTCGTGCATGTGTGATAGACTTCGGAAAGTCTTGGGATACCCACCTACCGTTGATCGAGTTTTCATATAACAATAGTTATCATTCGAGCATTAAGGTGGCCCCTTTCGAAGCACTGTACGGGCGTAAATGTAGATCACCGTTATGTTGGGCCGAAGTAGGTGACACCCAGCTGGCAGGAACACATACGTCGAACGGAGCATTAACGGGACCGGAAATCATTCGCGAGACTACAGAAAAGATTGTCCAGATCAAAGCTCGACTACAGGCATCGCGTGACCGGCAAAAGAGCTACGCTGATAAACGGCGAAAGCCCTTAGAGTTCCAGGTCGGTGATCGAGTAATGTTGAAGGTCTCACCCTGGAAAGGGGTTATACGTTTCGGAAAACGGGGAAAGCTGAACCCGCGATACGTTGGACCTTTCGAAATCGTCGCCCGAGTAGGTCCAGTAGCATACAGACTACAACTACCCCCAGAGCTAAATGGTGTGCACCCCGTGTTTCATGTTTCTAATCTGAAAAAGTGCCTGTCGGATGAAACCCTTGTCATCCCTCTCGACGAAATCGAAATCAATGAGAATCTCCTGTTCGTCGAAGAACCAATCGAGGTTATGGACAGGGAGGTGAAGCGTACTAAGCAGAGTCGCATCCCGATCGTGAAGGTACGGTGGAACGCAAAGCGTGGGCCAGAATTCACGTGGGAACGCGAAGATCAAATGAAGCAAAAGTACCCTCACCTATTCTAGTTTTCTCAAATCTAGCTTTCAAACAGAATTTCGGGACGAAATTCCCTCTAACGGGGGGATGATGTCACAACTGTAAATTTTGAGCCATGTAATCTATGCATTCAACCTAATGTGAATCAAAAACTTCAATCAAATACAAGTACTATAAGTAGTCATCAAACAATTGGAGACTCTAGAAGCTCTTGTTAAGTCCATTTTGGACTAAGACTTCCTTATTGGATCCAAATGGACCAATGACCTTCCAATTGGACTATCATGGGTTTAGGACCCTAATTGGGCTCTAATTAGACCCACACTCGTTTATTTCAATAATTTGGGCTAGGTAGAACCGAGAATGAAATAAAACACAAGTTTTGATCCATAATTTAACCTAACCTAGCTTAATAAAGCATAAAAACCACAATTTTATTTTATAAGGCCAATAAATACCCTAAACTACCTCTAATGTTGGGCTTAGGGGCAAAAGCCCAAATTTTTCCTTTTTCCCTTCATATTCTCGGCCCAAGGCCCAAATCCAAGGGAAGTTGACTTTGGTTGCCACCTCACTATTGTCCATAGGATCTCCATGCAAGATATTTCCTTTTCCCATGCAAGTATCACCTCAAGATCACATCTCTTCTCTCCTCTCTCTCACTCTCGGCCATATACACATACACACACCAAAAATATCTCCATTTCTCTCTAGATTCACTCAAGAACTCCCTTCCTCCCCTCTCCAAAAATCTCGAAAATTAGGGACTTTCCAAGAGGATTTTGCAAGTAAATCATCATCTAAGGTAAGATTATGCATAGATCTATGGTTTAAATTCTTTTGTTATCAAAATCCTTTCCTAATCTATGCAAAAATCGTGATCTAGCATCCTAGAACCCTCTCAAAACTCGAGATCTTCATCAAAGGGAGCCAAGGCCAAAAACACTTCATTTTTCCTTCCATTTTCCTTGCAAAAACCGAACCAACACCCCAAGGTGAGCTTCATACCCCCTCTTTTCTGTTTTCACTTGTTTTTGGGGGGAGAATACAAGTCATATGTGTAGATCTATATGTATTTGTGTGCCTTGTATGATTTTTATGCTTATATGTATGCTTTTATGTGTTTTTATGTTGGATCTAGCCTCAAAACTCATCAAAACCGAGATGTAACTTGTGCTACATGATTTTAACTTCAAATATATTTCTAAACACTAAGTGCTTCAAGAAAAATTGGCTAAGTAGTTAATGATAATTTCTTTGGGTTAAAAACACAAATTTTGGGCCTAAAATGTGAAAAATGCAAAAATAAGGGTCCAAAACGACATTTCACAGATTCTGATGGATGAAGTGTGCTAAAACAGTTTTCATAAGTAAATTTCTGGAAATATACTCATTTAGTGGACTAAAATCATAAATTTTAAGCTTAATGGGCTAAAATTGTAATTTTCGGCCCAATAAGGCCCATTATGCGAATTTTTCTGTTTTGGAGGGCCAAAACTGTAACTTTCTGTAAAACAGTGGACTATAAGTGTTCCAACTCCTTTTCAAAGGTTTAAAATGCTTTTTAAATTTAAAAAGGACCAAAGTTGCAAAAATTTTCCAAATTGGGCCAAAATTGTAAAAATTGCGAAAAGAAGGGGTTAAAACCGTAAAAACTGCATTTCCAGGAACTTAAACTGTTTTTATGAAAAATATGTTGAAAAATATTAATTTCAATAATTTTTGGTGTTAAAATGTCAAGAAAAATAGTTTAAGGACTAAACCGGGAAGTATTTTATATAAAGGGTTAAAAATGTAATTTTTACAAATGATGAGGGGCTGAAAACAGAAATATTTCAAGGCTAGTTCAATATACACAATTTGATCAAATAATGGCATCGTGACTATCAACGAAATACAAAACATTACAATACCAAAAGTCGTTGTTAAACGAATTGGCTCGGTCTCGAGCCAATAAAAATCTACAACTACTAACACTACAACTCATACAAGTAACGTTTGGTTATACATACACATACGAGTGTGCGCAGACGTCTATGCACCATCTTTGGGCCCCACAAGTGTAAAATCTTGTTCGTTGAGCCTAGCTAGCTCAATGACCTGATCTTAAGGCCCGAAGACATTTTTTTTACGGAGTGTTGGGTTTTACCGATCCGACACAACGTAAATGGACTTTCAATGGCTTGTTTACCACCGGTCCCCAAGGGTCCTTTGGTCTTGCTAGTAAGGTCTACATTTTATGCGAGACGGGTCTGGGACCCCTCGTACATTTTATCCCCAACCGGCTAATGGAGTTACCGGGGTCTTCGTGACCTCTTACTCTTCGGATGTGGGACCACTCATAGTCAGGGCGATTGGATAACGTGATTAGTACTGACGACACCTTCGGAGTCGTTAGTATAACTACAAACTGGGTGTTTGTGTAACGCGGGTTTGTAGTAAATAATCAATGCTCGAGAACCTTCCAACGTCGCCCGTGACTGACACTCTACGCTATGCAATGGTTTCAACGTAACTTCGTGTAACTCAAAGTACTAGGAGAACATCGGGTTTTCCTAGGGTTTTCAACACATACAATTTGAAAGGCATACAACTTAAATGAACATTTTTTTTTTGTATAGAAACAAACAAAGCATACCTATGGATCTTCACAAACCTTTTTCGAAAGCGTTCCTTTTTCATAAAATATCGGATTTTCTGGTGGTTTCTCAAACAATGCAAACATTCGATTTTAAACACTACTTATGAACTCACCAACATTTCATATGTTGACGTTATTCAAAATACTTGTATTCTCAGGGAACCAGTGAATCAAAGGAAATCACATTCAGTGACGGTTGCAGTTTATTTATGTACGAATCAAACAATTTAATTTTTTTGGGAATGTACTGTTTAAACAATGTTTGATATGTAAACACTACTGGTTGTACTATGTTGATGAATGGTAACGAATGTTGTTATGTTTCATATATATTCAATGTTATGATATACAATTGAGTCACGGCAAGCCCTCGGACGTTTCCGCCGTCTGGTTCGGGGGTGTGACAATACGCGCCCTACCCAGTCTCCGATTTCCAGGGATTCTTACTTGAGTCTTCCACTGATCCGGTGCCTTCGGTAGTACGGGCCCAATACTACCGACCACACCGTATCAGTATTCGTCCCAAATCTTCCTCCCCAAATCCCGAATAATGAGTACTCTACCTCTAGTATGCACTATCTACTTGCACGCTACCAATTATCTCATATAAGCAATCTCCCTAGACTAAGGCATCACAAAACAGGCAATTCTAGTCCTATCATGTATACCTAGTCTTCTAGCATGCATAACAATTCATAATTCAGTGCATAACATAACATCGTAAGGTATTCTGGGAATCTTTACCGTTCGGACGCTGGCTGCTCGTACACACTGTTCCATCCTTCTTTTACCGCCTTACCATTTATAAAATGTTGTGTCCTTATTATTTAAAAAGGTTTTTCCTCAAATCCCCGGTCTGAGTTCAGTTGCACCCAAAAGTACACCCGAATCCCTCAAACCAAGGCTCTGATACCAATTGTAACAGCTCAAATTTTCAAATAAATTTTTCATTTAAAACAAAACATCATTATTCGACAAAAGAGTTTATTCCAAGTTTATTGCAAAAGTATAAATAATAAATCTCCAAGATCTTCAACAATGGCAGTGTGTACGTGTCACGCCGGCGCCTTTCCACGGTCATCACTAGTACCTGAAAAACATAAACACAACTAGTAAGCATAAATGCTTAGTGAGTTCCCCAGTATCCGACTTACCCACATACGCCTTCCGGCCCGGACCTTTCGGTCCACATAACATTGCCTTCCGGCCCGTAATATAATCGCCTTCCGGCCCATAACATATCGCCTTCCGGCCCGTATTAGATTGCCTTCCGGCCCATAGTATTTTGCCTTCCGGCCCATTATAAAACACAACACATGTAACATAACGCACATAACACATAAGTCATACATCATACCGTTCTTTCTGTCACATAAAGTCTCGCCTTCCGGCCCGTATAAGCATACATCACATATAAGCATACATCACATATAAAGCATCTACCTCTCTAGACATAACATAAATATAACACATACGACCTTCCGGTCTCACAGTCAAACCCTTCCGGGTGAAGTATAGTGAGAAGACTCACCTCGTAGTATGCAAGCTATAACCCCTTCGAGCTACTCGCACTCGATCCGCTAATCCGCAGGTTCCCTATAATACCACCTACCTTTATTAATGATCTTATCAAACAAGACAACTGACCCTACTAAGTTACATACAGGTCAACGGTCAATCTTGACCGGACTCGTCGAGTGAAAAGGGCAACTCGGCGAGTATAGACACCCCGACTCCACTCGCCGAGTCTAAAGAACGACTCGACGAGTTCTAGTAGATCTTCAAGCTACTCGCCGAGTCTGAAGAACAACTCGGCGAGTCCTAGTGAATCTTCAAGCTACTCGCCGAGTCTGAAGAACAACTCGGCGAGTCCTAGTGAATCTTCAAGCTACTCGCCGAGTCTGAAGAACAACTCGGCGAGTCCTAGCCATGCAGTCAATCCGCTGCCTCCTGTATTTCGCATGATTTCGAAGTATATAGATATGGGGCTTCCTGGACTTTCACATATACTATTACGGGGGTTTTTAAACACTTGTAACAACACTATAATCTAACAATTCCTTAAATGGGTTTCCTAAACCCTAAATTCACATACAACGTAAAAGCTACAGATTATGATCCGAAGATTACCTGGAAACGTGTTCCCTGTGTCCCCAACCTCCAGTACTCGACTCCTTGGACTTCCTTTGATCACCACCTTGCCTCTCCTTGTCTAACAATCTCTTCAATCTTCCTCTAGCCCTCACTCTTGCTCCAGATGCCCACAAACTCCCAAGGTATCTTCAATCGGCCAAAAGACGCGACATGACGGCCATAAGATCATCATATACGATTCAGAATCGAAACGGCTAGGGTTCAGCTGAACAGCGTCGACTCGCCGAGTCCCTTATTGGACTTGTCGAGTCCAGTCGCGTATCTGCGACCAAGACCATGGCCCTACTCGGCGAGTCATGCACCAACTCGCCGAGTCCCCTCCTAAATGTGCCCCAAAAATAATTTAAAGAAATACCTGAAATTCCGGGCTGTTACATGACTCATTTATCTAGAAATTGTAGTAGTATGATCCTATGTTACCCCGATGGTAACTTACTGATGATGTACTGATAAGTATGAATAAGGAAGTACTTTTATGTCTATACATGTATATTTGATATATAACTAATATTGAAATGACCTTCGGACGACTACCCGAAATCCCAACAGACCACATCTCAATGCGCGAAAAGGAAATAGGGTGGATATCCTTCCTAAGCCCTTTAAACATTTCTTATATATCTATACATATATGGGCATGCAATTTATAAGAAGTAAAACAAAGTTTAATAAAAGCAATTGATAAGTAAAAGAGTTTGTAAAACATTTTGAAGTAAAACAGTTTGATAAACAGTTTGAACAGTGATAAAATCATTGGTTTTCTAGTTATTAATCGCATGTGATTAATGTAATCACATGTGATTGATGTAATAACTATAAGTATTTAACTTGTATCCCTCCATAAAGTATTTAAAACATTTAAAAGAATTTCAAAGGTTAATTAAAGGGGTATGAACTCTCTTGTGGTGAGTGGATTGGATTAAAGTATCCGGTACCGTTCTAGGTGGCAAACGGAGACTTGTTCACACGCACGAGCCTAGTTATCATATAATGAGCATATATATAACTAATTGTTGGGCTTGGAAGATTGCGTCTTTTGGGCTCGTTTGTTTATAATGTTTTGTACTACGGTTTGGGCCTGTCCAACCGTGTGTCTTTTATGATTTGTATATAAGCTTATGCTTGCATGCATATTAGGTTAAGGTTTTAGAGATCTGAGAATACGATATTTTCCAGACGACTAAAGGTTTCTTTGATTATACTTGTAACCTTCCAATCCTCTACAGTTGATGTTCTTAATCGAGCTCTTCTGAGGATTTTGTTTTAATCATTCGACACGTTTGATTCATTCTTGTTCTATAATTTTACTGTGTTTATATCGTCATTGTTTTCATAACTTGTTCAAGATCTTATCGATCTTCATAGATTAAAAAGAAACTTTAATCTCATCAATTGGTATCAGAGCAGGAGGCTGTGTAATTGATACACATCTTTTCTGTGAAAAAGATTTTCATTATGGTTTTTTCCGCAATCATCAATATTTATTGAGCCGTCATCTCTTTATTGACGTATCTTGATATTTATTATTTTGCCCTAATCTGCTTTATTACAAGTCTGATCTTTGAACAGGTTTTTACGATCATAATGGATGCGACACAATCAAACGTTATTAATATTTCAAACAGCATTGGTTCGACGACAAGGATTCCGATCTTATACACCAACGATTATGAAGTATGGGCACATCATTTCGAAGACTACGTTATTGGGTCGGAGGAAAATGGGTATTTGATTTGGGAAGCCATCACAAACGGACCGTTCTCTCATTCTGCAACGTCCAGAATCATTAAAACTCAAAAAGAATACAATGATCTGCTCAAGGACGTGAAAGACATTGCACAAGATGAAAAGGACAAGTTCCAATGCAATATCAAAGCACTAAGATTGATCCGGTTCGCCCTTCAGTCCGATACATTCAGATTGGTTAACTCATGCACGACGGCGAAGGATGTTTGGGACAGACTTCGTGAACTGTACTCTACAGACGAAGATCTCGAACATTCTATTCAAACTCTGCTTCTATCTGAGTTTGGTGAATTCAGACAAGGGGCTGAAGAATCTGTGACCCAGACGTTCGATCGCTTCAATCATCTTCTCAGCAAGATGATCAAACATGATATCGAAAGGAAGCTCATCGAACAGAAGGTTACATTCCTGAATGGTCTAAGGTCTGAGTGGAGAGCAGTAGTTTCCACGGTTAAAGCCCATGAGCAATTTAAATCATACTCTTTGGCGAAACTGGTGGGAATTCTCAAGTCTCAAGAGAAAAACGTGGTGCAAGAGAAGAATGTCGTTTCCGGTCTCGGTTCGTTGGCTCTCTTGTCAAAAAGTAAAGCCGTTATGGAGGATGAAGACCTCAGCCTGGAAGAATATGATCTCACATCAGAAGATTATGCCTTGATGGTATCCAATCCCAAAAGGTTCATAAAGAAGAAATTTCCCAGCAACAAAAACCGAAACTGGCAGGGAAGTTACAGCTCTGAAAAGGTGGTTAATGAACCGAAAGTTGAGGAGCATAAGAAGGAACCGAAGGTTGACGGCGACTCTGGAGTGAGTTGTTTCTACTGTGGTGGGAAAAATCATTATGCTAAGGACTGTGTCCTCAAGAAAATGGCTGAGAAAGATGATGGGAACGATGAGGAAGCTGTGTTGCAGAAAAGGCTTGATGAGTTGAGAAAGAAGAAGTCTGCTGCTAACCCGCCTAGTAATGCTCTTATTGTGCAGGGTTCTGTTCCAGGTGATGAGTTCGGTAGCACGGAAGTTTGGTCTACCGACTCAGAAGACGAGGAAGTGAGGCAGCCTACTCACGGAAAGGCGTTTGTGTCTAAGGAAGAAGGCAATGGTGGTAGATGCCTTATGGTTTCTGACGTATCTCTATTGAGGGGATACAACACCGATGGAGGCAATGATGGACAGAATGCAAAGGAGGACATGTGCTTCACAGCCAAACCACTCAGCCAGCAGTTTAATGAGCTGGATGAACTGATAAAGAAGGTACAATCTGTTTTTATTTCATGTAAAGTACCATCATCCTCTTATGAGAAAGAACTAAAAAGTGTCAATACAAGAATATCTCATCTAGATAGTAGCTTAACTCAAACTCGGGTCACAAATTCTAACCTAACTGATCAATTGAGCAGGGCAGCGTCAAAGAGTGAGGAGCGGAGAATGTGGATAGAGTTGAAGGAATCAGAATTAGTCAAAGTTAAAGATGAAAACATTTATTTTCAAAGAGACAATTTGAAATTGTTAAAACAACGAAATGTTTTTTGTTTAATTGCTAAACGTCTGTATTCTAATATTACTCAGCTTCACTTGGATTGTGAAATAGGCCAAAGGATTCACCGCATGATCTTGCCCTTCCTAGAATTTAAGGAAGATGAAATCGATGCCGAAGCCTATAATTGTGAAAGTGTGATATCGTCTGATGACATAAATCCCACCTACATGTATGGACTGGACAAAATTGAGTCCTTCATTAAATCTAAAGACCACAAGCTCATGCTTAAAAATCTTTTGGATGAAAATGACAGACTTAAACTGAAGACCGAAACCATGTAAAAATTTGACTCTTTAAACGCCAACGTAAGCTCAGAAAACAAAATTGATGTTGAAAATGCATCTGAGCTTAACGAGGACGACAATATGAGTGAAATTTCTGTAGAGGACACGGTTGACTGCTCATAATTTATTAAAACCGAGCCAGAAAATCACAAGAATCTGATTTCTGAAAATTCTGTAGAGTTCTCTCGGTTGTCCCATCAAAAGTCCCCGAAATTAGTTGAGAAAGCTGTTGTGTATCAAAAGGTCAGAACTACTCCAAATCAAGTATACAAGGTAACAGGAGTAACCGAACATCAAACAGCTGAACTTGCAGCCATTGTAAACGAAGAAAATGCTGATGGTTGTGATGAATACTTCTGGGAAGCTCCTATTGATAATGCAGACGAAACCATTGGTCTATCTGGAAGAACTTCCTGGAAGAGCAAAGGAAGATACATACCCGAACCATTGAATAAGCCAAATAACTTCAGTGAGCCGAGCACTAGTGGTACAAAAGATACTCCTCAGAAGAATGTTCACTCACCAAAAGCAGACATTCCTACGGCTCCTTCAGCTCAAAGTAATTCTACCGCAGTTCAAATGGAACCGGTCAAGGAGTCAGCAAAAACGAAAGCAAATGTTCATCATCAACCTTCTCAGATGCGGAATAGGAAGATAGAAAGGAATAATAGATACAGGAAGAACCTTTCTGAAAGGAAACAATTATGGCGTTCCCAGAATGCATACTTCACTCATCAAGACAAGAATCTAAAGTATGAAAACATTCCTGCAGAAAAGCTTGAAAGTTCCAAAAACCGAAAGTCAAGGTTCGGTTCACAAGAAGATTTCAACCGAAAGTCAAGGTTCGGTTCACAAAAAGTTAACAACCGAAAGCAGAAGTTCGGTTCTGAAAAGGATATCAACCAGAACCAAAGGTTCGGTTCCAAAGGTGGCTCCAACCGAACGCAAAGGTTCGGTTCTGAAGACAAAAGAGTACAAAACTCTAAGGTCGGTCCCTCCAATGATCAAAAACAAAAGGGTCACCTAGAGTCTCCTTCTAAGTCTAATTCTTCTAATTCTTCCTCACCCTCTGTTTCATATCGATCTCGTTCTAAATCTCATTCATCAACTGAGCAAAAGTGGAAGCAGAAGATCAATAAATCCACACCAGAGACCGAAACTAACTCTACTAATCTTAACAAAATAAAAGTTTACACCATTAAAAGGAAAGATAAAACAACTCTCGTAAAAAGAACTTATCTTGTTGATATCTCTCTCAGTGCTCCTGTTTCAATGCAAAGCTCACGTGGACCCAAGAAACTTTGGGTTCCTAAATCTGTCTAAATTTTGCAGGTTATAAGTGACGAGCAGTTCGACGAAGAATGGTACATTGATAGTGGCTGCTCACGTCACATGACAGGGAGGAAAGAGGAGCTTAGGGAGTACAGATCGCTTGCAAATGGTGGCAACGTCAAGTTCGGAAACAATTCTTTCGGCACCATAAAGGGATACGAGATGATAACCAATGGGGACTTCTCTATAAGGAAGGTGGCTTATGTGGAAGGACTCCAACACAACCTCATTAGTGTATCTCAACTGGTTGGAGGTACAGGTCTCAAAGTCTCATTCGATGATGAAGGTTCAGAAATTATAGAGAAAAAGTCAAATAAAATAATTCTCAAGTCAGAGCGAAAGGGTGAAATGTTTCCCTTAAACATGAAACCCATCAAAGGAAACCCAGCTGTATGCTTATTGTCAAAAGCGCAATCCGACGAAAGTTGGTTGTGGCACCGAAGATTATCTCATCTTAACTTCAAAGATATCAATCGTCTTGTTACAGGAGGTCATGTAAGGGGCCTTCCATTACTCAAGTTCGACAGGGATCATCTATGTGCTGCATGCGAAATGGGAAAGCAGAGTCGTCAAAGTCATCCATCTATTATCAACACAAAAGTTGTTGAACCACTCGAATTAATTCATATTGATTTGTGTGGTCCTTCATCTATCGAAAGCATCGGTGGTAGCAAGTATATTCTTGTTATCATTGATGACTTTTCACGATTTACATGGGTGTTCTTTCTAAAGCTCAAATCTGAAGCGACTCAAAAGCTGAAAATGTTTATCAAGCAAATTGGAGTACAGCTCAAGAAGGTTGTTCGCAACATCAGAAGCGACAATGGTCTCGAATTCAAGAACAGGGAGTTTGAAGAGTTTCTTGCAGAGAAGGGAATTAGTCATAATTTCTCAGCTCCCTACACACCACAACAGAACGGAATAGTCGAAAGACGAAACCGATCCTTGTGTGAAGCTGCCCGAACTATGCTAAGTTTCGCTTCTTTACCTCTTTATTTTTGGGCTGATGCTATTTCTGCTGCTTGTTTTACACAGAACAGGTCATATCTCAACGAAAGGTTCGCACTCACCCCATATGAGATATTGAACAACAGGAAGCCAAATGTGAAATTTTTCCATGTGTTCGGCTCAAGGTGTTTCATCTTCAACTCTAAAGAACACCGCAACAAGTTTGATGTCAAAGCCGACGAAGGAATATTTCTGGGTTACTCTCTCACATCCAAGGCATACAAGGTCCTAAACAAGCGTTCAAGAAAAATTGAAGAGACGTATTATGTGACCTTTGACGACAACTATGTCAAGAAGCTACAGGCTAAAGAAAATATCACTGGGGAAATCTTTCCTCCAAATGGCATGGTTACAGTCTCGGTTGCTAATCTATTCGAGACATTTCTGGGGCTCTTTGACGAACCAGAGAATGCTTCACTTTCTGAAGCTGGTGCAGCAGATAACAAAGTTGATCACATGGAGCAGATTGTTGAAGATGCTGCAAGGAGAATGTATGAAGAAGAATCAATCTGTAACGACTCGCCTTCCAACGAAGCTCAAATCGAGGGGGAGCCAAGTGCTCAAGTCGAGGGGGAGCCATGTACTCAAGTCGAGGGGGAGCCAAACGCTCAAGTCCAGGGGGAGCCAAATTCCACAACTTCAACCGAAGAGGTCTCAACACCAGCAAGCTCAGGCCCACTAGAATCACACGAACCTCATATCTTCCAAAGTACACCAACTGAGGTAGAACATGATGATGTGACACTCGGTTATGATAGCCAATCTGAGCTAGACGAAATAATCAATGCTGAATTAGACCCAACTGTTGATCCAAATTAACCTCCTCTTATCAAATGGACCAGAGATCATCCTGTCTCTCAAGTAGTTGGGGATGTATCTGAAAAGGTTCTGACCCGATCACAACTGAAGGCAAAACAAACTTCCTTATTTTCAAAGGTAGAGTTTTGCATGTTCAATTCATTCGTATCAAAAGTTGAACCAAAGACAGTTAACACTGCTCTCGATCACTCTGATTGGGTTCAAGCAATGCAAGACGAGTTGAACGAATTTGAAAGAAACAAAGTCTGGCGCCTAATTCCAACTCCTCCAGATGCTTCGGTTGTTGGTCTCAAATGGGTTTTTAGGAACAAAATGGACAAAGAAGGTAATGTTATACGGAACAAGGCTCGTCTGGTGGTAAAGGGATATTGTCAGGAGGAAGGGATAGACTACGAAGAGACTTTCGCTCCAGTAGCTCGGCTAGAATCTGTTAGAATATTTCTGGCTTATGCTGCTCACAAGAACTTTGAAGTTTTCCAAATGGACGTCAAGTGTGCATTTCTCAATGGAGAACTTGAAGAGACGGTGTACGTAGAGCAACCTCCTGGATTCGTGAACGAAAAGCATCCAAATCATTGCTATATTCTGGATAAAGCTGTGTACGGCCTTAAACAAGCTCCGAGAGCCTGGTATGAAACGCTTACAAAATTTTTAAAGATGTCTAAATTCAAACAAGGTTCGGTTGACCCAACCTTCTTTCGCAAAAAGGAAGGTAACCACCTTATGATAGTTCAAATTTATGTCGATGATATCATCTTTGGCTCCACGAATCCAAGCTTAACGGCGGAATTCAGAAAGCTGATGGAGACTAAGTTTGAAATGAGCTCAATGGGTCCAATTAACTTTTTCCTTGGTTTAAACATAAGACAGGGACCCGAAGGCATCTTTATTAATCAGGAAGCTTACACGAAGACTCTCCTAGCAAAGTTTGGTATGATGGGAGACTCAAAAGTCAAAGTCCCAATGGCATTCGGCACTAAGCTTACCCCATCTCTAGACAAACCAGCTGTTGATATCACGCTCTATCGTCAAATGATTGGATCGTTAATGTATCTTACTGCTAGCAGACCTGATATCATGTTTTCTGTGTGTTATTGTGCTCGATTTCAGGCAAACCCTCGTGAACCTCACATGCTTGCCGTGAAGAACATCCTACGATATCTCAAGCGAACCACCTCCTTAGGTCTATGGTATCCATCCAACTCAGGCTTCTTCGTTCAAGCCTATTCTGATGCTGACCTTGGAGGATGTGGACTCGACCGAAAAAGCACGACCGGTGGATGTCAATTTCTTGACGGGAAGTTAGTCAGCTGGCAATCTAAGAAACAGACATGCGTGTCGCTATCCACAGCCGAAGCAGAATACATTGCAGCTGCATCATGTACATCACAAGTGATTTGGATTCAAAGCCAACTTCGAGACTATGGACTCAATATGAAGAAGATCCCACTATATTGCGACTCCGAAAGTGCAATTAGGATCTGTCATAACCCAGTGCAGCACTCCAAAACCAAGCACATAGCACTAAGGTATCACTTCATCAAAGATCACGTGGAAGATGGAAACGTCGAAGTTCACTTCGTAAGAACCACTGATCAACTGGCTGACGTCTTTACAAAAGCTCTTCCTGAAGCATCATTCAATAAAATATTGCAAGGACTTGGTATGATGGAATCTGAATCAGTACCAAACTTAAAGATAACAACCGAATGTTAGGGTTCGTCTCAACTATCTAACCCACTCTTTTCTTCAAAGATAGTTTCTCAATGTTGTGTATTGGCTGTACAATTCTGTTTTTACTAGAATGATTCAAAAAAAAAAAAAAAAAAAAAAAAAAAAAAAAAAAGAAAAAAAAAACTCTTAACTAACACCAACCGAAGGTTCAGGTTCGGTTTTTCAAAATTTTCTAGAACCGAAACCAACCGAAGGTTCGGGTTCGGTTTTTCAAACTTTTCTAGAACCGAAACCAACCGAAGGTTCGGGTTCGGTTTTTCAAAATTTTATAGAACCGAAACCAACCGAAGGTTCGGGTTCGGTTTTTCAAACTTTTGTACAACCGAAACCAACCGAAAGTTCGGGTTCGGTTTTTCAAAATTTTGTAGAACCGAAACCAACCGAACGTTCGGGTTCGGTTTTTCAAAACTTTTCTCAACCGAAACCAATCGTAGGTTCGCATTCGGTTTACCTCAAAAATTCCAAATTTTTTTTTTATGTTTTTATTTGTTTATGTGGATACACTTTATGAACTTCCTACTTGTCCCTAGAAGCATGCTGCTGTATGTGTCTCAAGCCTCATAAGATTTTGAATAAAGGCCTTCATGACCTGGTATACACAAACCTTGTCTTCCCAACAAGGCCACTTCATTTATTCTAATCGTGAGCTACCTCATTCTTTTCTCACATGAGTTAAGAACTTCCTGCTTGGTCCTTCTTCTTGCAGTAGAGGTACTGTTGTTATCTTACACCATCTCCTATTACTTCTCCACTACACTCATTCCATCATGGTAACCCTTGAGACTCTCAGCACTTACCACTGAGGTTTATGGTTGCACAACATCTGTGTTTATGATCTTAGTTTTATGACACTACGAACTAAGTGAAACCCAAAATTCAACACCTAAGGAATTGACGGTGAACGATTATATTGTTCAAGCTTTTACTAACGAATTGATGAAAGTACCATTTTATGTGATTCCTATGAAAATGTTATTAACCATAACTTTTCTTCCCCTGGGATCTTGTCATTATCTTTCTTTCTGAGATTTCATTTAGCCGAATTAAAAGAAGCCTTTCAACATTTCTCAATAAATGGTTGATCGTATTAATAACGGACATTCCTTTTGAAATCCTAAGTTTTTCTTTGTCCTATGGCATTTAATGCGCGTGGTTAAACAGTAACGGCTTGTCCCTATGAAACGGCGATTATTGGGTGGCGTAATCCTAGGAATCTGACACTCTCTCTCCTACGTGATCATCGTCCGTCCCAACTGTCATCCATAAGAGATTTGAAACGATCTTTCTCTCTCTTCCCTCCCACTATAAATAGCCCGTTATACCTCCTTTTACCTCTTTACCACTCTCAAATTTTCCAAACCACAAACTCTCCCATACAGTTTCCTGTTCATCATCTTCTTCACACCTGCATCCATGGCTGACTCTTCTTCAGTTCATGCTACATCCCAAATCCTTCCCATTCGCCCACAACAATGCTTAGTAATTGATCTTAACCCAAAGGCATACGATCCTTACATGTCGCCGGTCATAGAATGCCTAAAATACTCACAACTCGAACCAGCACTATCCAGAATCGCATCGGTGCCAATGACGGCTCTATCGCAGGTCTACGCGACTGCATATTATGACAAGGCTGTCGACCGAGTATTCTTCGAGATTGGAGACCACAAAACCTCCGTTTCTCGCCCTCCTTTCTGCTCTCTACTCGGATTTGCTTCTGACTCATCCAGAGTCCATCCGGAGTCCATACAAACCGGTCATATGTATAGCATGTTTTACAACATGGGATACACGGAGGTTCTTACATCCGTTGCCAGATTAAAGAAGTCCTGCTTACCGCCTCAATGGAACGGTTTATTTACAGTCCTGTTCAAGGGACTGTCGGAGAGAAGCTCAGGTTCAGACGGTGCCAGTCGTCTGTTCCTTACCATTCTGTATGGAGTTTACAATGGGATCAACCTGGATTACGGGTTCGTTCTATGGCAACAACTTCTTCAGAGCGTCTCATGTTCATCCAGACACTCTGAAGTTTCATTGGCCCGATTCTGGATTCTGATCACCAAATGGGCCATGGACAGATTCGACGTTCCCATTGCCGAAGGTGCATCGATGACTTCCGTTGGTACTTTTCACACCAAGAAGATCATCATCTCCGATGCCTCCAAATTCTCCTTTATTGGCTCGATTCCGGAGTCCATGTATGGAAGCGTACCTTCGGATAGCAGGCTGATCAGAAAGCTTAAGGAGCTAACACCTTCTGGTCCAAGGGTTCTGACCCCGGACATGCTCAGATCTATCCACGATGCAGATAAACCATTGAGCAAAGGTAAAAAGGCAGATAAAGGAAAGCAAGTAGAAAAACCTTCAAAGGGGCCTTCACCTAAGAAGAGGAAACAGACAAAAGCTGCCACTTCCCCCCCACCGAAGAAGAGGAAGACTCAACCAAAGCGAAAGCTAATTATACCCTCCTCTTCGAGTGACTCTGAGGGTGAGAGTTCGGATTCTGACGACTCTCAAGGGGATGCTTCTCCTACACGAGGCAATACACCACCTCGATCCCCTACCCCAGAGATTCAAATTCCCAATTCCCCAATTCCTTCTCCTCCTCAAATCTTTACCACTACCACTGAATCACCCCATGTAGCCGAACCTTCTCAACCCAAAACCCACCCAACCGAAACTACCCATAAACAACCACCCACCGAAACTACCCATACACAACCACCAACCGAAACTACCCATACAGAACAACCAACCGAAACTACACCTTCACCCACTCAACCTTCTCCTAATAAACCCTTTACACCCCCAACCTCTCCACTCTCTTCTTCTCATGGCAATGCCTCTGAGGGTGAAAACCCTTATCTCGGGGGAGAAGACATGGTCTTTGATTCGGTCTACTATAGTCCGTTTCAAATTCAGAGTGACGAGGAGGATGATGCACCTGTCACTAAGAAACATCTAAAACAGCTCAACGAGAAGATTGATCTCCTTCTCGCCTCCTCGTCCAACCAGCAATCAATCCTGTCTGAAGCTGCACTTCAGAAGATTGTAGATGCCTTCACCAGCACCCAACATGATTCAGCAGCCTCAGCAACTGCTGCAATTCAGGCATCTACACGAGCATGTGAGGCTGCGACCGAAAAAGTCGATAAACTATTTTCTGATGCCTCTGCTCTACTGCAGTCCATGCAACAAAGTGCAGCTGCCACAAAGGCATCATTGGAACCGATTGTCCAACAATTGGTCTCCTTTGTCACATCGGAGTTGCCATCGTTCGCTAATCTACGTAAAACCATAAGCGACGACAACTCGGCTTTTACAGCCTCCATTGAAGCTCGTCTCGTCAAGCTTCAAGAAGATCTGACATCCGAGCGTTCTTTAATGGACGATCTGGCATTAAAAACAACGGCTCTTGAGGTCAAGACCACTCAACTCTCTCAATCTCAACAAGAGCTGGAAGATCTTCGCTCCGAACGGGAGGTGGTTAAGACGTGTGTTTCGGATGTCCACGCTGTCATCTCAAACATCCTGGAAGCACATGATCCAATATTAAACTTTTCGGTGAGGCGATCCCTTGCTGAAAAGCTCTCTCCAGCCATTGATCTACTAAACAAGGTCGAAGGCCTCCCAAGTTTTGTGTCCATTCCGAAACAAGGGGGAGATGAGAAGCCAAGTTCAAAACCACCTCCTTCCTCAAAAGCTACTCATACAACTGAACCATCTTCAACTCATCAAATTTTAAGTTCAGGTATGAAGAACAAAGGTAAAGATATAGCTGAGGACGAAGATGCAGAAGGCAACAAGGAGACCATTTCCGACATTTTGAAACGAAAGAACAGTCGCAAGGTTGGTGATGATGCCAGTCGTGAGGCACGTGAGGCTGCCGAAGCCGAACGTAAGCAAAAAGAAGCCCACGATCTCCTTGAAAGCCGAAAGACTCTCTTCCCTGCCTGGACCAGGGAACGTTTGATCAAAGAGGCCATTGAAACACCCAGCATCCTATGGCTCGAGCCAGTCATATCGTTCGACTGCAGCAATTCTGTCGATTCGCAGTTCGATATGCCGCTGACTCGAAAGGCGTTTATCTTTCACGTCTTCTCTAATATTTTTGATGTCCCTCACTCGAACGCTGAGCTTGATAGGGAGCTCATTGACTTTTACCTGAAGGCTGCTCGTCCTCAATTCCTTACATGGAGCGCTCAGAAGATTGTCAATGTTCGGGTGCTAAAGCCTTACACTGAGGGACGTTTTATAAACGTTCGGTTCAAACTGATTCGGGGATCTGCAAAATCTGTTCATCTCATCTCTCTAGCAGATCTACCGAATCTAAATCCTCATGATTGGATCGTCTTGTATAACATCCTTTTGACCAATGAAGCTGAATATGGTCCCATTCTAGACCATGTCAAAAGGATGTTAATCTGCTATATCATGGAGGTTGCCCTTATGGATCAGGAGGTCGCCACAGTCTTCAAGAAGAAACCCAAAATTGCTCCTGTGGGATCGGCCAGTGATCTAAATCAAATGCAGCTGGGCAAGATTGATCCGAGACGTAACACAGTCATGTTCACTAGAGCGGAAGGACAGAAATGTCTCTTCGCTTTAGCTGATAAGCATCTTTACACCACAACTTGCTTGGAGCATGTGCTTTTTATTGTTAAACGGTGTAAAGAGAATTCGGCCGATGATGTTAAGTATTTTGAAGATATGATCAACTGGTACATCCGGTTTAGACAGACAATTCTTTCCATAACCAAGTGTCTGTTTAGTACCGTGAAGAAGGTACCAGTTTCGGCTGCTGGCCCAAGTAATAAATAAAGATCTCGCTCCAAATTGACGCAAAGGGGGAGATTGTTGGGCTTGGAAGATTGCGTCTTTTGGGCTCGTTTGTTTATAATGTTTTGTACTACGGTTTGGGCCTGTCCAACCGTGTGTCTTTTATGCTTTGTATATAAGCTTATGCTTGCATGCATATTAGGTTAAGATTTTAGAGATCTGAGAATACGATATTTTCCAGACGACTAAAGGTTTCTTTGATTATACTTGTAACCTTCCAATCCTCTACAGTTGATGTTCTTAATCGAGCTCTTCTGAGGATTTTGTTTTAATCATTCGACACGTTTGATTCATTCTTGTTCTATAATTTTACTGTGTTTATATCGTCATTGTTTTCATAACTTGTTCAAGATCTTATCGATCTTCATAGATTAAAAGAAACTTTAATCTCATCACTAATTAGCCCAATAATAACTTAATTAAATAAGTTGGGACACTCGGGAACATGTAAACACTTTGTATAAGTGTTATAGGTCCTAAGGGTTGCTTCTAGGTTGTTATGGGACAAGGCTAAAGGGGTTTAAAGCTTCCAAGGACCTTGTATAAGTGTTTACTACTCAAGAAACTCCACACAAGGATTTTACGGTCGTAAACCCTTGAGTTTACGGCCATGAACTCAAATCTTGGTGGTTTTTGGTGTTTTGAAGTGTTGTTTGATTTCTAGAATAAGCCTTGCTTGGTGGTTTAATCCTTTGGGTAGTTTAGGGCCTTAAAATACTCCTTTGAGGAGTTTATGGCCAAAAGACCATTTATTTTGGAGTTTACAACCATAAACTCTCAAGGGATGGGTGTTTTAATTCTTTCAAGTCTCTTGCACAAGTAGGATAACTTCTAGGCTTTTGTTTAAGGCTAAAGAGGACCCTAGGCACACTTTGGTGCCCTTACTTGGTGTTTACGGCCCAAGAGTTGTTCCTTGGCCATAAACTCCCTTTTAGGGGTGTTCTTGATGTTTAAAAGTCCGTAGATTAGCTAGGATTAAATGGGTATTATAGTCTAAAGCCTTAGGAGTGATTAGGGCATGTTATGTCCCTTGAATTTGGAGTTTACAGCCTAAGACTTTCTTGGGCCGTGAACTCCTAAAGTTATGTGTTTTTGATTGTTTTCTAGTCTCAAATATGCATACATAATACCCTAAGCTAGTTAGTTATCAAGGAAATGGGACTAGATAGCCTTTAAGCTTCGTTTTGGAGTTTACTCCCCAAGAACGTTCTTGGGCGGTAAACTCCCGAATCTCACCTATTTGACAGGTAATCTATGTTATTAAGCACATAACAAGCATTAAATAACAACTAGAGAAGTGTACTCACGATTTGGGACAAAAACCCGAAGATCCGTGAGACAGAAAATGGCTTTTCTCTAGTTGGAATTGTGAATAATGAATGAATTTAGTTCAAAAATATATTTATAGTCCTGAGATATTTTCAACAGAAAATATTTTTATTCCTGAAATGATTTTTAATATATCAGGGTGTTGGAATAACAGTGTTGCACAAAACCATAGTGCATCCACTCTCCTAATGTCTACTGAAGTGTAAACCCTAAATTACTCCAACTTATACGAAAAGTCTGAAAATCGACTATGACTGTTATAACTTCTTTTGAAGTGATACTGTTTGTATAGAATGGAAATTTCGGGTTTTCACATTATCCCCCCGTTAGAAGGAATTTCATCGAAATTAGAATTTAAGCAAATAAGAAGTTACAAATAACTAAGCGAAAAGATGAGGGTATTTCAGTTTCATCTGATCCTCGCGTTCCCAAGAGAATTCCGGTCCTCGTTTAGCATTCCAGCAAACCTTCACAATCGGGATACAACTTTGTTTCATCTACTTGACCTCACGGTCCATGATCTTTACAGGTTCTTCCACGAAGTTGAGGCTCTTGTTGATCTCGATCTCGTCGAGTGGGATTACGAGAGTCTCGTCGGACAGACACTTTTTCAAGTTAGACATGTGGAATGTAGAATGTACGTTACTAAGTGTGTCAGGTAGGTCGAGTTTGTAAGCTACTGGGCCAACTCTTGCGAGAATCTCAAAAGGCCCTATATACCTCGGATTAAGCTTCCCCCTCTTACTGAAGCGTATCAAGCCCTTACAGGGTGAGACTTTATGAAGGACTCGGTCTCCCACCTGAAATTCCAAAGGTTTTCTTCGTTTATCAGCGTAGCTCTTTTGTCGGTCTCTAGAGGCTTTCAATCGTTCACGGATCTGAACGATTTTCTCTGTCATTTCCCGAATGATCTCCGGACCGGTGAGAGTACTGTCAGAAGCTTGCCCCCTTGCTAATTGGGTATCACCCACTTCAGCCCAGCACAGAGGGGATCTGCACTTTCAGCCGTAGAGGGCTTCAAATGGTGTTGTCTTTATGCTCGTGTGATAACTGTTGTTGTAGGAAAATTCGACGAGGGGTAAATGGGTATCCCACACTTTTCCAAAGTCAATTACACAAGCACGCAACATATCTTTTAAAGTCTGGATTGTTCTCTCACTTTGTCCGTCGGTCTGTGGATGGTAGGTTGTGCTCATGTCTAGCCTTGTTCCCAGGGAATGTTGTAGTGATTGCCAGAATCTTGAGGTGAACCTACTATCTCTATCGGAGATAATGGATATAGGCACACCATGTAGTCGTAGGATTTCCCTAATGTATGTTCTCGTAAGTTTCTCCATCTTGTCGGTTTCTTTGATAGCCAGGAAGTGTGCAGACTTGGTCAATCTATCGATGATGACCCATATGGTATCAAGTCCACCCGTTGTCTTGGGCAACTTGGTTATGAAATCCATAGTGATCCACTCCCACTTCCATTCTGGAATCTCTGGTTGTTGCAGTAAACCGGAGGGCTTCTGGTACTCGACCTTAACCTTTGCGCAAGTAAGGCATTTACTTACGAAGGTAGCAATCTCTACGTTCATATTAGGCCACCACTGTAGCTTTTTAAGATCCAAATACATCTTATCTAAACCTGGGTGGACGGAATACCAATTGTTGTGCGCCTCGGTCATGACCAAGTCTAGGAAAGCACCGTGTTTCGATGTCCAGATCCGGTCCATGAAATATAAGGCTCCATCACCCTTGGCTTCTAAATTCTTATCCATTTCTCTGAGGGATTCACTCGACACATTTTCAGGTTTCATGGCTTCAAGTTGGGCTACCTGAATTTGCTTAGACAAGTGTGAATGGATGGTTATTGATAATGACTTGACTTTGCGACCAGAATATTCCTTCCGACTTAGGGCGTCTGCTACTACGTTGGCTTTACCCGGATGATAACGAATATCGCATTCGTAGTCACTGAGTAGCTCGAACCACCGTCGTTGTCTCATGTTGAGCTCCTTCTGATCGAATATGTGTTGTAAACTCTTGTGGTCGGTAAAGATAGTGCTTTTCGTTCCATACAAGTAATGTCTCCAGATCTTCAGAGTAAACACCACTGCTCCCAGTTCAAGATCGTGGGTCATGTAGTTAACTTCGTGTGTCTTCAACTGTCTGGAGGCGTAGGCGATGACCTTACCTCGCTGCATCAGAACACACCCGAGCCCTTGATTTGATGCATCGCAATAGACTACGAAGTCTTCTATCCCTTCAGGGAGGGATAGTATTGGCGCGGTACGCAAGGCTCGCTTGAGCGTTTGGAACGCTCTCTCTTGTTTCTCCTCCCAGTCAAAGTCCACGCCTTTCTGGGTTAGGATTATAAGAGGTTTCGCTATTCGGGATAAGTTCTGTATGAATTTGCGGTAGTAGCCAGCGAGGCCTAGAAATTGACGAATTTCAGTAGGCATCTTCGGTGCTGACCAGTTCTCAATGGCTTTAATTTTGGATGGGTCCACGTGGATTCCCTCTTCGCTTACCACGTGTCCTAAGAATTCGACTCTTCGGATCCAAAATTCACATTTCGAGAACTTCGCATAGAGTTTCTCCGTTCGTAAAGTTCCTAAAACTTGTCACATGTGATCGCCATGCTCTTCCTTACTTCGGGAGTAGATCAGGATGTCGTCAATGAAAACGATGACGAACTGATCCAAGTAAGGTCGGCATACTCTGTTCATTAGGTCCATGAAGACTATAGGCGCATTGGTCAATCCGAATGGCATCACCACGAACTCGTAGTGTCCGTAACGAGTTCGGAAGGCTGTCTTTGGAACATCCTCCTCTAGTACTCGTAACTGGTGATATCCGGATCTCAGATCAATTTTGGAGAAGTAACTCGCTCCTTGCAGTTGGTCAAATAGATCGTCTATGTGAGGCAGTGGGTAACGATTTTTGACCGTCAGTTTGTTGAGTTCTCTGTAGTCGATACACATACGGAATGATCCATCTTTCTTCTTAACGAACAAGACTGGTGCTCCACAAGGTGAGAAGCTTGGTCTTATGAAGCCCTTGCTGAGCAGTTCGTTAAGTTGACCAGATAAATCTTGTATCTCTGCTGGTGCTAATCGGTAGGGCAACTTGGCTACTGGGGTAGCTCCTGGGATGAAGTCGATTCAGAACTCGACCTGTCGTTTCGGAGGTAATCCTGGTAGCTCTTCTGGGAAAATGTGGGGGAAGTCGCTCACTACTGGAATATTCCTTAGTTCTTTCGTTTCGAGGTTCGTGTCAGCGATGTGAGCAAGGAATGCATGGTACTTACGCAAATATTTATGTGCTTGAATACTTGATATAATATGGAGACTCGCACCGGGTTTGTCATCGTAGATGTTAAGAGTTTCGTTAGACGGGAGGTTTAGGCGGACTGCTTTCTCGAAGCACATGATGTCGGCGCAATGAAGACTCAACCAATTCATGCCGATGATAACGTCGAAGCTTTTAATCGAGACCGGCATAAGGTCGATTGGGAATGAATGGTTATCTAGAGTTAGGGTACATCCTAAGTATATGTTACTGGTGTTTTCTGTTTTTCCATTAGCCATTTCTACTGTGAATTGTACTTTAAGTGCGTGTGGTTGTTGTTTAAGCATGCGAGCAAATTTATGGTTCACGAAGCTTCGCTCCACTCCACTATCGAACAGAATGCATGCATAGGAGTTATCAAGGAGGAATGTACCAGTCACCACTGTCAGGTCAGCAACTGCTTCCCCGTGGCCTATAGCTAGTACCCTCCCTGCTCCTCCAGCATTCTTCGCTTTGGGGCAGTCCCTCTTAAAGTGGTCTGCTTCACCACATCCATAGCAGGTCGGGCTCGCGCCAGAGCCGGGGACTTGGGTGATCGGTTGTGCTGGGAACTTACAGAAACGGACGGTGTGTCCCTTCCTGTTTTAGTTAGAGCACTGCATTTCACGGCAGGGGCCGTTGTGGTGGAAGTTGCATTTGTTGCACTTAGGCAAACTTCCTACATACTGCTTCATTGGAGCAGTAGCAGTAGCAGGGGTTACCGCGGCATGCACTGCCACAATTTGCTGCTTTTTGGCAGGTCGCTGCTTCTTCTTGTCATCCCAGAACTTCCGCTTAGTGTCAGCGGGTTTGGAGGGTTCCGGGATGGCTAGGGTTGTTGTGGTTGCAGGGGTTTTGACTCTATGGTCAATGAGTCGCTGTGCCAGTCGCTTGGCACTATCGAAGGTAGCGGAGTTTGATGATAGTACATTCCCCTGATACGGAGGCACTAGCCCCCATATGTACTTTTCGATCTTTTTCCCTTCATTGGGAACCATATTGGGGCAGAGGGCCACCAGTTCGCTAAATCTGGCGGTATAAGCAACAATGTTGGTGCCCTTCATGGTCAGGCTCCAAAGCTCCTACTCTAGTTTCTGGATCTCGCCCCTCGGGCAGTATTCCTCAATCATGAGGTCTTTCATCGTTTCCCAGCCTATGTCGTTGGCTACGACGAGGGTTAGAGCTTTAACGTGGCTGTTCCACCACGTCAGGGCCTTTCCTTCAAATGTGCGTGCGGCATATTTGACTTTGCTCGCAGCAGGGCATGAACAAATTTCGAAGACTGATTCAGTCTTCTCGAACCATTACGAGAGGGAAATGACTCTTCCGGTCCCATGAAAGGACTTCGGCTTGCAGTTGGTGAAATCCTTGTAAGAGCACTCTCTCGAGCGCACAGGAGTTTCAACCGGAATAGAGTTAACAGGGGTTCCACCTCTGCTAGAATCAGTAGAGTGATACTGTGCCATGGTAGTTGCCACTGTTGCAGCTACGGCAACATTTAGGGCTACTGTATCGATGACTGGAGGTGGAGGAGGCGGTGTAGGTGTAGGGTTATTCCGGGGAGATTTACGAGGAGGCATCTTTCAGCTATAAGTTTATAAATGTAAGCAAAGTGGTAAGAATCAATTTGTAAGTAAGGTGAGAGTGACACATGGACTAACTAACCATAGCCCAACAGCTGAATGAGTGTTTGAGATCATAACAAGGAAGATTTGTAGGAAAACAAGAGTGTAAATATTTTTCCTATAGATTAGATAGATGTCGATAGTACTGGTATTACCGATGTAATAAGTTCAGGGAAAATCGACCTAACGATAGGTCTTACATCATACCAGATGGAAAAGTTTGACAGATCTTAGATTCCTAATTAGAGTACTAAAAGTTAGGAATATTTTACAGACAAGTGTTACTTAGAGCAAAAATGTTAAAGGCTAATCCTTAACCCAAAAGATAAAGATGTACTAGACATCATCTAACGGCGATGAGTATTCCTCGGGAGAACCCTGAGGTCTCTTATTTGACGGATCACCTCTTGAAGGTTTCGTTCATGAGCCCTTTGACGAGCTCGAAGTTCCATGACTTCTGCTTAAGAGGCAACTAGATGTTGCTGTAGGGTTTCATTGGTTCTCTAAGTCCGTTCCATGTCTTCTTCGAGACGGCGGATGCGGACTGTGTTGATGCCAGAGTTGGCATCAATCTCCACGATCCGGTCGATGGCTGCTCGACCCTGCTCAACATTACGAGCTATTATGCGGATAATGACGGGCAGAGCTCGGTCAGCAGAACTTCCTTCGCTGACGTTGTAAAAGCTTCGGTCCCCAATGTATGGTAAGGGTTGACCCTGTTCGTCACTCCAGCGATTCAAGTTATCTACCCACAAGGGAATGGGACCTGGAAAAGCCGATCGAGGGTTGTTGTTCGGGGCTTGTCCTACTGGAGGTAGGTTGTTGACTTCGGGCTCAGAGTCTAATCCATCCGAGAATCCTTCAGCTTGATGATCATCCAACAGAATTTGGTGTTCATCATTGGACTCTGCTTCGAGCCATCCTGCGTTGCCTTCATTTGGAAAGTACGGGTCTCCGTGATGGAATCCAGCCATTTAAATCTACGCGAGAAGAGAGGTATAAGGATATAGTATATATGTAGCTAGTAGTATTTTAAGTTTAGGTTCTATTGATCGTTTTGTGGTATTGTTGGTAAGTTTTTAGACTTGTTAACACATCACAACCATTCTAGGGCATATGCTAATCACTCCTCGGACCAGCATAGTTGATCAGGCTATGCCATTCCCAGGACTGACCATATATCCCCGAGCTTACATGTGATATTTAACAATCGTAATACTTTTGTTCTTGTCATTGTGACACGAATTTTAGTATGAATGCAGACTAGTATACTTAATTAAATATTTTAGTATTTAATGTATAGACTCTTGGTCAGAGTGTTTTAATCCCAAATGGGTTTATAGTTTAGTATACCTTTTATGGGTTAATATACTTGATTCACTATAAACAATGCTCTGATACCAATCTGTCACACCCCAAAACCATGAATGGCGGAAACGTTCCGGGGTGGAGGATGTCATGTAAAGTATCACAACACAGTAAATGTAAGTAAGCAAAAAACATCATCCATTGCATTAAATATATAATTTTAATACAAGCGTGTTCTGTACAGTTATAGACACCAAACATAATGTAAATCAAAATAATAAGATGAGTCTTGGATGTGCTCCATCTTCTCAAAAGCTTGTCTCAGTACCTGTCTACTGATGACCTGAGAATACAAGTTATTTTGAAAGAGTTTATCATCATTAAGTTGGTGAGTTCATAAGTATTTTAGTGTCGGTATTTGTCATCCAAAAACGTTTGAACATGTATCAAGTGTAAGTTTGTAAAATGTAAGTAAGTGTTTGTAAGTGTTTGTACAAGTTTGAGTCTCTCAGAAAAACTTGTATTTTCTATTAAAGTAGCCTTCTACAAAGGCTTAACGGTTTTGTATGCTCGTTTGTTGTAAAAGTGTGTAATTTCCTAAGTGTAACTATTATTTAACAAAATATAGTTTGTACATTAAAGTTTAAGTGAAACAATCACTAAAAGTATGTAATGGGTAACTTATTGTAGTACTATAGTGTTGTATTATAGGAACTACTGCTGTACTAACTACCTTAAGCCAGATTTATATTAAGGTATCATGTGATAAATTGCACCATACTATCGACTGGTAACAACGACATACGAATGGTTGTAATAACGGAATGACGTTTGGCACCCGCAGACCTGCAGGTTCGGCTGTAGCTAGCAGTAAGGTGTAGGATAGTCAATCCAGTATAGATCTATACGTAAACTCACGCTCTCCCTCCAAGAGAATTATGGCTAGAACTCGGGCCATGACATTGAAGGCATGCTCCGATACAGTGGATCACAATTGTTAACGTGTTCTTGTATATGTAATGTAATGAACTGTTCTAGTATAGTTGTATATGTTCTTCCTCTAGTATAGTTGTATATGTTCTCTTTCTAGTATAGTTTTATAAGTACTCCTAGTAATAAGTATTGACTCAGGAATGAACTGACTCATTTATCTAGAAATTGTAGTAGTATGATCCTATGTTACCCCAATGGTAACTTACTGATGATGTACTGATAAGTATGAATAAGGAAGTACTTTTATGTCTATACATGTATATTTGGTATATAACTAATATCCAAACGACCTTCGGACGACTACCCGAAATCCCACCAGACCACATCTTTATGCGCGAAAAGGAAATAGGGTGGATAGCCTTCCTAATCCCTTTAAACATTTCTTATATATCTATACATATATGGGCATGCAATTTATAAGAAGTAAAACAAAGTTTAATAAAAGCATTTTATAAGTAAAAGATTTTGTAAAACATTTTGAAGTAAAACAGTTTGATAAACAGTTTGAACAGTGATAAAATCATTGGTTTTCTAGTTATTAATCGCATGTGATTAATGTAATCACATGTGATTGATGTAATAACTATAAGTATTTAACTTGTACCCCCCCCCCCATAAAGTATTTAAAACATTTAAAAGCATTTCAAAGGTTAATTAAAGGGGTATGAACTCACTTGTGGTGAGTGGATTGGATTGAAGTATCGAGTATCGTTCTACGCGGCAAACGGAGACTTGTTCACATGCACGAGCCTAGTTATCATATAATGAGCATATATATAATTAATTAGCCCAATAATAACTTAATAAAATAAGTTGGGACACTCATGAACATGTAAACACTTTGTATAAGTGTTATAGGTCCTAAGGGTTGCTTCTAGGTAATTATCGGACAAGGCTAAAGGGGTTTAAAGCTTCCAAGGACCTTGTATAAGTGTTTACTACTCAAGAAACTCCACACAAGGAGTTTACGGTCGTAAACCCTTGAGTTTACGGCCGTGAACTCAAATATTGGTGGTTTTTGGTGTTTTAAAGTGTTGTTTGATTTCTAGAATAAGCCTTGCTTGGTGGTTTAATCCTTTGGGTAGTTTAGGGCCTTAAAATACTCCTTTGAGGAGTTTACGGCCAAAAGACCATTTCTTTTGGAGTTTACAACCGTAAACTCTCAAGGGATGGGTGTTTTAATTCTTTCAAGTCTCTTGCACTAGTAGGATAACTTCTAGGCTTTTGTTTAAGGCTAAAGAGGACCCTAGGCACACTTTGGTGCCCTTACTTGGTGTTTACGGCCCAAGAGTTGTTCCTTGGCCATAAATTCCCTTTTAGGGGTGTTCTTGATGTTTAAAAGTCCATAGATTAGCTAGGATTAAATGGGTATTAAAGTCTAAAGCCTTAGGAGTGATTAGGGCATGTTATGTCCCTTGAATTTGGAGTTTACAGCCTAAGACTTTCTTGGGTCGTGAACTCCTAAAGCTATGTGTTTTTGATTGTTTTCTAGTCTCAAATATGCATACATAATACCCTAAGCTAGTTAGTTATCAAGGAAATGGGACTAGATAGCCTTTAAGCTTCGTTTTGGAGTTTACTCCCCAAGAACGTTCTTGGGCGGTAAACTCCCGAATCTCACCTATTTGACAAGTAATCTATGTTATTAAGCATATAACAAGCATTAAATAACAACTAGAGAATTGTACTCACGATTTGGGACGAAAACCCGAAGATCCGTGAGAGAGAAAATGGCTTTTATCTAATTGGAATTGTGAATAATGAATGAATTTAGTTCAGAAATCTATTTATAGTCCTGAGATATTTTCAACAGAAAATATTTTTATTCCTGAAATGATTTCTAATATATTAGGGTGTTGGAATAACAGTGTTGCACAAAACCGTAGTGCATCCACACTCCTAATGTTTACTGAAGTGTAAACCCTAAATTACTCCAACTTATACGAAAAGTCTGAAAATCGACTATGACTGTTATAACTTCTTTTGAAGTGATACTGTTTGTATAGAATGGAAATTTCGGGTTGTCACACTAAGCATAAATAATAAAGTCCAAGAGTGAAGTTCCAACTTGCTTGTTCTCAACTTCTTACTTTTTTTGAATATCTATAAACATTTACAAATATTATATTAACATTAAATATCAAGTACTTAAGTGTTATATGAAAAGTATAAGTTCTATCTGCTAGATATTTTATGTGCTGGTTTGGCCAATTCTTCTTAGATAGGAGGGATAATTCCTCCTCTATTGTCTTATTTCTCAACAATAAAACATCCATCTTTATATGCATTTTTGGACTTCTTGGGATTATAGTAACCTTTCCATGAACTATGGTCCTCTTAGAGCACTCAGGGTGACTCTTTTCAACCTTGCATTTTTCCAATGTTTGAACTGGTTCAAACCAAATATCTATATAGGAATATTCGCTTCACCTGAAGAAACATATGATATGCATCTAAGTTTTCGAATTCCTTTCAAAGGTCATGAATAACTATTCCTATTATGATGCCAGAAACATCTTCAACATCACAGTGATGCTTCCACCATGTATCATATTCATGTTTACTACTCAAAGCAGGTTGTTCATGAATAGGGCCTTCAAGAAAATATAATTTCTGATCTTTCTTGAGAATGACTCTCAAGGCACCTGATGAGTTGAAAATACTCTTTGATCGATTAGATCTTACACAGGTTTATCAGAATCATGCAAACAAAATAACAAACAAGAGAATGAACCAACAATGAGTTGAATGATTCAATATATTCACGCCTCAGCAAAGCTCGACAAAGAACTTCCGTTGTAGAGGTATTTAGGGTTACAATCGATAGAAACAAAAACATTATGAATGATCGACTAAACAGCTACGTACCAAGATGCATGCAAGCATCTATAAATACTAAAACCCTAAATATTAAGTCACGGATTGATTGGCCCAATCCGGATACAAAAATGGGCTAAGAAACGAGCCCAAGATGCAACACATATTAAACCCAACAATCTCCCCATTTGCATCAATTGGGGTGAGACCTTACTTCGGCTTACTTGCTCCTGCAGCACCAGCTTTCTTCGCAGTCTTGAACAAGCATGGAATAATGGCCAGAAGTGTTTGTCGGAAATGAATATACCAGTTGATCATGTCGTTGAAGTATTTCTTATCACTTTCAGAATTCTGCTTGCATCGATTGATGATCCCTAGAACATGCTCCAAGCAGGAAGTGGTGTAAAGATGTTTGTTAGCCAAAGCGAATAAGCATTTCTGACTGCCCTAGTGAACATGACTGAGTTTCGCTTTGGGTCGATCTTCCCCATCTGCATTCTATTCAAATCGCTTGCAGAACCAACTGGAGTGATAGTAGGCTTCTTTCTGAGGACAATTTCAACTTCTTGATCCAACTTGGCAACCTCCAAAATGTAGCACCCCAACATCCTCTTGAAATGATCTATGATCGGCCCATATTCCATTTCATTGATGAGGAGAATGTTGTGCAGAATTATCCAGTCATGAGGGTTTAGATTGGGAAGATCAGCGAGAGAGATGGCATGTTCGGTTTTATCGGACCCCCTTAAGACCTTGAATCTGACATTTGTGAAGTTACCCTCCCGAACGGGTTTGAGAACCCGAACGTTGATTATCTTCTGTGCACTCCACGTCTGATACTGAGGTTGAGCAGTCCTCAGATAGAAATCGACAAGTTCCCTATCAACCTTCGGGTGAGGATGAGGGACTTCAGCTATGTGGGAGAATGCATGAAAGATGAAAGCCTTTCGAGTCAAGGGCATGTCAAACTGAGAATCAACCGAATTAACCCGGTCCAAGGAGATCACGAGTTCAAGCCAAAGGATGCTGGGGACTCGATATCTTCTTTGACAAGCTCTTCAAGATTCCAAGGAGGAAATAAGGTTTTTCAGCTTTCAAGGAGATCATGAGCCTCCTTTATCTTCCTTTCCTTAGCTTTGGCCTCCCAAGCAATTCGAGCATTTGTATCAAGCTCCTTCTCCCTCGCCTGTTTCTTCAGAATGTCAGCAATAGTTTCTTTATCTTCACTTCCATCACTGTCATTAAGAATCTATTTGCCTTTGTCTTGAGCACCCAAACCTGATGCAAGAACAGTTGTTGGTTCGGTTGCTTTAGGTGGAACTGATGAAGAGACTGGAAGTGGTTGAGATTGAGCTTTGGAAATAGGAGGAGGTTTAGATTGAGTTGTGCCCTTTGAAATCTTTTCTCCCCCTTGTTTTGGATGGTCCACCTGCTCAGGAAGCCCCTCAATTTGGCTAAGCAAGGGAATTACAGGAGCAAGCTTCTCAGCAAGAGTTCGCCTCACCGAGTAGTTGAGAATCGGATCATGGGCTTCAATGATATTGGAGAGGGCTCCGTGGACATCCGAAACACAACTATTGATCACAGCTTTCTCCGATAGAAGAGAGTCGACCTCCTTCTCTACTTGGGAGAGTTGATGACTTGTAAGCCGGAGCTCAGATGTTTTGAGAGAAATCTCATCCCGTGAAGAAGATTCCGTTGCAAGGGTTTGTTGGAATTTGAGCAGACGATCTTCAACGGATGACTGAAAAGATTGGTTGTCATCTTTGAGGGTTTGACGAAAACTGGCGAAGTGTTGTTTTTCTGTTTCTAGGGAAGTGGCTAGCTTCTCCACAACCGAACGAACCTTTTTGGCATTAGTTTCGGCTACCCCCTACAAAGACTCCAGAAAGATGTTAGCATCTTGAAATAGTTTTTCGACATTTTTGGTCGCAGCAGCACAAGCCTTTGTGGATTTGTCGATGGCAGTAGTAGCGGAGTTTATTGAGGCTTCATGTGCCTTGGTGAAATTGTCCACCATCTCCTTAATGGCAACTTCCGAGATATGGGACTTTAAAGAAGAGGAAGAAGCAACGAGATTATCAATCTTCTCGTGGAGTTCCTTGATGTGCTTTTTGGTGACAGGAGCATCATCATCATCATTGCTTTGAACCTGGTAGGGGCTGTAGTAAATGGAATTGAAGGTCATATCTTTTCCTCCTAGAAATGTCTCGGTTTCAGCTGAGTGAGTGGGAGATAAGGGTGATATGGATGGTCCAGTTGTGGGAGTAGGTTCGGGTGCTGAAATTGGTTCGGGTGTAGGTGTTGGTTCCGGTGCTGAAGTATGATCCCCCGTATCAGATACGTTGGTTCGAACTCCAGTGGTTGATGTTTTGGTGGCTTCAGAGAAAATGGGTGGTGGTATAAGAATAGAAGTGTGTGGAATGTGAGTAGAGATAGTTATGGGGGGAATAGAAATAGAAGAGGTTATGATGGGAATGGAAACAGATATAGTGATAGGTGGAGAAGAGATAGGTTCGGTTGTAACAGGTACCTCATGTATAGGAGAACGGGGAGGAGAGTCGCCTTGAATTGACTCTTCAGATTCAGAACCTTCATCATCTGAATCGCTTGAGGAAGAAGCAAGAACAAGTTTACGCTTAGGTTGTGTTTTCTTCTTCTTCGGTGGAGGTGATTGGGTGGCTTTTGTCAACTTTCGCTTCTTAGGAGTAGGGCCTTTCGCTCCTTTTGCAGCTTTCTTGATTTTCCCCTTCTCTGTTTTCTTGCCCCTGGTGGCAGGTTTGTCTGCTTCATTAATAGACTGAAGCATCTCAGGTTTCAACTCTCTCAGAGGAGGAAACTCCTTGTAGGTTTTGAAGATCCTGCTCTCGTTGGATACACCAGCATACATGGACTCTGGAATTGAGCCAACAAAAATGAATTTGGATGGATCAGTCACAATAATCTTGGTGTTATGAAACACACCAATCGACGAAAGAGGAGAATTGGCCACAGTGGGTACATGATATTTGTCCATAGCCCATTTGGTGACGATCGTCCAATACCTAGCATAAGAGATTTCAGTGTGCCGAGAGGTAGAGGCAAGGCTTTGAATCAACTGTTGAACATGACCGAGCCGTAATCAAGGTTGATCCCATTGTATAGACCATAAAGGATGGTCATGAATAATCGCTTGGCCTCATCAGAACCTGCACTCCGCTCAGATAAACCCTTGAATAGGATCGTGAAAAAGCCGTTCCATTGAGGTGGAAGGCATGACTTCTTGAATTTTGTCACCATCGTAAGCATTTCTGTGTAACCCATGTTGTAAAACATAGAGAAGAGTTGACCCACAGAGATTGAATCAGGGTTAACCCTCGATTCGTCAGGTTCAAACCCTAGAAGCCAGCAAAATCGCTGCTTGGAGATGGAGGATTTGTTGTCAAGAATGCCGAAGTAAATACGATCAACAGATTTGTCGTAGTGAGCGGTGGAGAAAACCTGTGAGAGACATTCCATTGGTACGATTTCAACCTTGGAGAGTGCAAGAATTAGTGGAGAGTATTTGAGACACTCCACTATGGGATACATAAATGCATCATAGGATATTGGGTTGAGATCGATGAGCAGGCTTTGCTGTGGTCTGATTGGAAGAATGCTAGATCAGGAAGAGGTTTCATGGACAGAGGAGGAATCCGCCATTGTTGAACGCTTCAAAGAAGACAATGAATAGTGGGAGAAAAACCTTTGTTTGCTTTGTGGGTTGCGATGAAGAGGGAAAACATCCGGGGTTGAACCCTTTATATCGGTTATGGAAGAGAGAGAAAAATCCGCCCTCAAATCTTCTCGGAACTCGGAACGGCACTTGATGTGATTGAAAATTGACAGTTAGCATCCCCGATGATTACGCATGAGAGAGAATATTGTTTCCTTTTAGCACGCGTGCCCATCAAATCACTGTTGAAGTCGTTAATCTTTCGGCTGAGTCAGCATCTTATCTTTTAAATGAGCTGTCATCAGTAAAGAGAAACAAGGACTTATAAAAAACACAGTGTTTCCTTGTTGAGTACATTATCAATAACCATAGCTTCATAAGGGAAAGTAGCTGGTAGAGAACTGAACCAGACTTTTGGAAAATCAAAGATTTTCGTGCATAGAGTGTTAAAGATAAAGAAATAAAGCTATATCTACGTGGGAATTTGTGATGTTAATATAGACATGAAACAATGGATCCCAGGCACGAATCTCTTCCTTCAAAGTTACGAGAAACTTTAAAGTGTTTGTGTGGTTTCCCATTGAATTACGATCAAGCACTTGTTAAGAAGTGTTGAAAGGTATCTTTTGATGTGGCTTAGAAGGGTGGCTTTTGCTTCGGTTCAGAATTCCAAATCTTGACATAAGACCGAAACTGAACGAAGTACTTGTGAGACCGATGTGATATGTTGAACAAGTAGGTTTGGAATATATTTAGTGACTTGTTGGAAATTTGTTTGGTATGAAATCCCAAAAAAATTAAATTTGGATTCTAGAGAAAGAAATGTTATGGTATCTAACAATTTCATAAGAATCATACAAAAAGAAAATTTGAGAATTTCATGGTACGATAACTTGGGTGGATTCGTTAATTCATGGGTGAAAGCTAGAGCAATTTTAATTGTTCACCGTAAATGCATTGTGGGTATTGAATTGTGGGTTTCACTTAGCATGTAGTGACACGAAGCTAAGATCATAAACACAGAGATTGTGTAACCATAAACCTCAGTGGTTATATCTGAGAGTCTCAAGGGTTACATAAATGAACCGAAATATAATGGAGAAAAATATTTGAGGTGTTGTAAAGAAACCAAAGTACCGCTGCTATAAAAGAGTGACCAAGCAGAAAACTCTTAACTCATATGAGAAAAGAATAAGGTAGCTCATGATTAGAATAAATTTAACAGCCTAATTGGGAAGACAAGGTTTGTGTATACCCAGTCAGTAAGGCTTTATTCAAAATCAAATGAGGCTTTGGACAACATGCAGCAACATGCTTCTAGGGACACTTAGCTAGTAAAAAGTGTGATAATGATACCTGCCCCATCAATATTCCAGAAACCGCTAATGTGAATAGAAGAGAAGACAAAAGAGAAAATATTTTTGGAGTTTTGATATGTTAGAAAAGAGAGGAACAAAACAAAAGCGTACAACCATAAACATCACCTTTTTGAGATAAGCGAAAACAAGTTTAGTGGGACCGAACCCAAAATAGACCGAGCGTTCGGTTCATTTCGGTTCCCGTGTGAACTACGCCCGAAATAGACCGAGCGTTCGGTTCATTTCACTTTCAACTTTTAGTTTTGAAAAGGTATTTTTGGTACTGACTCCGATTCTATCATACCTAGGCCTGTTAGGATTTTATTGAAACTTGCTTCAGGAAGGGATTTGGTGAAGATGTAAGCCAGCTGATCAGTGGTCCGTACAAAGTGAATTTTGACGTTTCCATCTTCCACATGGTCCTTAATAAAGTGATATCTTAGTGCTATATGCTTGGTCTTGGAGTGTTGTACTGGGTTATGACAGATCCTAATTGCACTTTCTGAGTCGCAGTATAGTGGGATCTTTTTCATATTGAGTCCATAATCCCAGAGTTGGCTTTGGATCCAAATCACTTGTGATGTGCAGGAGGCGGCTGCAATATACTCTGCTTCGGCTGTAGATAGAGAAACACATGTTTGTTTCTTCGATTGCTAACTAACTAACTTTCCGTCTAGGAATTGGCAGCCTCCTGTGGTGCTTTTTCGATCTAGACCGCATCCGCCTAAGCACAATAGCATACTGAAAACATTATATCGGACCTGCTAGCTGTGAGGTACATTAGGGAACCAATCATTTGGCGATATAGCGTGATGTCAACTGCCGGTTTTTCCAGAGATGGAGTGAGCTTGGTGCCGAACGCCATAGGCACTTTGACCTTTGAGTCTCCCATCATACCGAATTTGGCAAGGAGAGTCTTTATGTATGCTTCCTGGATGATAAAGATGCCTTCGGGTCCCTGTCTAATATTTAAACCAAGGAAAAAGTTAATTGGACCCATTAAGCTCATTTCAAATTTAGTCTCCATCAACTTTCTGAATTCAGCTGTTAGGCTGGGATTCATGGAGCCAAAGATGATATCGTCGACATAGATTTGAACAATCATAAGTTGGTTACCTTCCTTTTTACGAAATAAGGTTAGGTCAACCGAACCTTGTTTAAATTTAGATATCTTTAAAAACTTAGTTAAAGTTTCATACCATGCCCTAGGAGCTTGTTTCAGACCATAAACTGCCTTATCCAAGATGTAGCAGTGATTTGGATGCTTTTCATTAAAAAAACCAGGAGGTTGCTCCACGTACACGGTTTCTTCAAGTTCGTCATTCAGAAAGGAACACTTCACATCCATCTGGTAGACCTTAAAGTTTTTGTGTGCGGCATAGGAAAGAACTATTTGAACTGATTCCAGTCTTGCAACTGGAGCAAATGTCTCTTCATAATCGATTCCTTCTTCCTGGAAATATCCTTTCACCACTAGCCGAGCTTTATTGTGGATCACATTTCCCTCCTTATCTAGTTTGTTTCTGAATACCCATTTGAGACCGACAACTAAGGCATCTTCCGGTGATGGAATAAGTCTCCAGACCTTATTTCTTTCGAACTCATTGAGTTCATCTTGCATTTCCTGAACCCAATCAGAATGATCGAGAGCAGTATTGACGGTCTTCGGCTCTATTTTGGAGATGAATGAATTAAACATGCAGAATTCTACTTTGCAGAATAGAGCAGTTTGCTTAGCTTTTAGTTGTGATCGAGTTAGAACCTTTTCTGATGCATCACCCACTATTTGAGAAACTGGGTGATCTCTGGTCCATTTGATGAGAGGAGGATAATTTGGATCATAAGAGGGATCCAACTCAGCATTTACTTCTTCTTCCAACTTTGATTGAAAATCATCATCATAAAGCTTATCGGAATTCTCCCCTTCGACAGATGATGAAACATGTGGATGTGACAAAAAAAAATCCTTCTTCTATTCGGCTTGCAGGCTGTTCCGGACCTTCGGGTGTTATAGGACTTTTTGTTTCTTCTGGACTATCAGTTGCTACAGGACTTTCGGATGTAGTCGGGCTTTCGGGTCGTGCCGGACTTTCGGGTACAATTGGGCTTTCGGGTGTTGCCGGACTTTCGGGTGTAACTGGGCTTTCGGTTCGTGCCGGACTTTTGGGTGTGTCAAAGATTGGATTCTCCCCTTTGATTTGTGAGTCATCTTGATCTGAAGAGACTTGATTCTACCCCTTGACTGAAGTATTGCTTTGAGGAGGTTCGTTTTTAACTGGTTCTTCTTCTGTCATTCGTTTGGCTGCATCTTCAAAAATCTTCTTAAGGTGATCTACCTTGTTGTCTGCAGCTCCAGCTTCAGAATGAATTGCCTTCTCAGGTTCATCAAATAAATCCATGAACTTGTCAAAAAGATTGGCGATTGATGTTGTGACCTGACCGGTTTGAGAGAAAATCTCTCCAATTGTCCCTTCGGTAGACTTCAACTTCTTGACATAATTATCATCAAACGTCGCTTAATAAGATTCTTCAATATGTTTAGAATGCTTATTCAGAACCCTGTATGCCTTTGAAGTAAGAGAGTATCCCAGAAAGATGCCTTCATCAGCTTTGACATCGAATTTGTTGCGATGCTCTTTGGAGTTGAAGATGAAGCACCTCGAGCCGAACACATGGAAGAACTTGACATTCGGTTTCCTATTATTAAGTATCTCATAGGGGGTGAGGGAGAAACGCTTATTGAGATAAGACCTGTCTTGAGTGTAGCAAGCTGCAGTACTGGCATCTGCCCAGAAATATAGAGGAAGAGAGGCAAAACTCAGCATGGTTCGGGCTGCCTCACACAGGGACCGGTTTCGTCTTTCGACAATTCCGTTCTGTTGAGGAGTATAGGGGCTGAGAAATTGTGACTCGTGCCTTTGTCTTCTAAGAAATCTTCTAATTCTTTGCTCTTGAATTCTAGTCCATTGTCGCTCCTGATGTTTCGAACGACTTTTCTCAGTTGCACTTCAACCTGCTTGATAAAGATCTTCAGATTGGGAGTTGCCTCGGATTTGAGTTTTAGAAAGAACACCCAAGTAAACCTTGAGAAGTCATCAACAATAACAAGGATTTATTTGTTGCCGCCAATGCTCTCACTTGATGATGGACCACATAAATCGACGTGAAGCAACTCAAGTGGTTCAACAACTTTTGTATTTATGATTGTTGGGTGACTTTGGTGACTTTGTTTCCCCATTTCACAAGCAGCACATAAATGTTCTCGATCGAACTTGAGCAGTGGAAGACCCCGAACATGATCACCGATGACTAGCTTGTTGATGTCTTTGAAGTTCAGGTGAGAGAGCCTTCGGTGCCACAACCAACTTTCGTCTGAATAAGCTTTAGACAATAGACATATGGCTAGTTTTCCTTTGATTGGGTTGAGATTCAGAGGGAACATTTCACCTTTTCGTTCTGATTTGAGAATCACTTTGTTAGTCCTCTTCTCTATTATTTCTGAACCTTCGTCATCGAACGAAACTTTGAGACCGGTACCTCCCACCAGTTGAGACACACTGATGAGGTTATGCTGCAATCCCTCCACATAAGCCACCTTCCTGATTGTAAAATCCCCATTGGTTATCATCCCATAACCCTTGATTGTTCCATAGGAGTTGTTACCAAACATGACGTTTCCACCATTTTGAAGGGACCGAAACTCCCTTAGTTCTTCCTTTCTTCCTGTCATGTGATGCGAGCAGACACTGTCTATGTACCATTGTTCGTCGAACTGATCGTCACTTATAACCTGCAAAAATTAAGCAGATTTAGGAACTCAAAGTTTCTTTGGTCCATGTGAGCCTTTCACAGAAACAGGAATAGCAAGAGAAGCATCAACAAGATAAGTTCGTTTTATTAAGGTTGTTTTATCTTTCCTCTTAATAGTAAACACTTTGATTTTATTAGGGTTAGGTTCAATTGTTTTGGATTTAGGTTCAGGAGTTTGCACTTTAGCTTGCTTTCTGTCTTCATTTGCTGAGGAAATCTTACTTTTTCCTTTCAAATCCTTCGTCGGTTGTGAGCTTGGTGTAGGACACGAATTAGGCTTAGAAGAGGAATGAGAACGAGAAGAATTAGAGGAATACAATTTAGAATGAGAATCTTTCCTGACTTCAGGTTTGAAATGATCCTTTTGGTTTTAATCATTTGAGGGACCGAAGCTGAACCTTTGGTTGCTATTTGTTGATGGACCGAAACTGCCTTTTCGGTTGTTGTGAGTTGCTGTACCAAACCTGGATTTTCGGTTGCTGTTGCTATCAGGACCGAACCTATTCATTTGGTCTTGAGCTTTCTGTTGCCCGAAAGTCTTCTTTCGGTTCTTTTGATCCAACCGACCGAAGCTCCTTTTATCTTTATTCTCTTCTTCCTTTGGCTTGGAGTTTCTATTAAAGTGAGAGTAGTGAGGATTTTGGGAGCGCCAAAATTGCTTTCGCTCTAAGAGATTTTTCTTGTATCTCAGATTCCTATGGTGCTTTTGATTGTTCACCTGTTTCGGTTGTTTGTGAATATTTGCCATCTGTTTCGGCTTCTGAACAACAGGTTCACTTTTCGTGGAAGAGGTTTCGCTTGTTGAGGAGACGTATTCCACTGGAACCTCTTTTGTTCCACTAGTACTGGGTACATCATAGTTGGTAGGTTTATTTAGTGGTTCTACCACGTATCTACCTTTGGCCTTCCATGATGTTCGCTCCGGCAAACCAACTGTTTCATCTACATTGTCTATCGGTGCTGACCAGAAATACTCATCACAACCATCTGCATTATCTTCATTCACCAACGTAGTGAGTTCGGCTGTCTGATGTTCGGTTACTCCTGTGACCTTATAAACTTGATTGGGAGTTGTTCTTACCTTTTGGTAAACAACGGCTTTTTCTTTAAGAACTGGGGACTTACTTTTGGATAAACGAGCGAATTCCACAGAAGATACAACACTTACAAGTGGGACTTACATCATCTGAAGATACAACACTTTCACAGTTGTATGCTTCGGTATCAATTTCATCCTCCTTTAGCTCAAGAAAGGGCAAAATCATGCGATGTATTTTCTGGCCTATTTCACAGTTCCAATGCAGTTGTGTAATAATAGTATAAGGTCATTTTGCAATCAAACAAAAAACGTTTCTTTGTTTTAATAATTTAATATTGTCTCTTTGCAAATAGATGTTTTCATCCCTAGACCTAACCAGCTCCAACTCCTTCTGCTCAATCCACATTCTTCGCTCCTCACTCTTGGATGACACCCTGCTCATTTGGTCAGTTAGATTAGAATCCGTGACACGCGTTTGAGTTAAACAACTATCTAGATTTGAAATTATTGAATTCAAGTTATTTAATTCTTTTTCATACGATGTTTGTGGGATTTTAAACGAAACAAAAATGGATTCTACCTTCTTGATCAGTTCATCCAGTTCATTGATGTGCACACTGAGAGGCTTCGCTGTATAGCACACATCCTCTCGCTCCTTAGTCGCTTCATTTCCACCATCAGTATTATATCCCCTCATCTGGGATACTTCTGTCACCAACAAGAATCTTCCACCAGCGTCATCACTCTTCACCACATAAGCCTTTCCATGAGTAGGCTTTCTCACTTCATCATCTTCCGAGTCGGTCGACCATACCTGTACGACACCGAACTCATCGTCAGCTACCGAACCCTGCACAATTAAAGCATTCATGGAGGGATTAGTAGCAACTTTCTTCCTTTTAATCTCCTCCAGTCTTTTCAGGAGACTCGCTTCTTCATCCTTCTCATCATCCTTCTCCGTCATTTTCTTTAACACGCAATCTTTTGCGTAGTGATTTTTCCCTCCACAGTAAAAACAGCTGACACCAGAATCAATTTCACCCTTCGCTTCTTTCTTTGGTTCTTCAACCTTCGGATCCTCTTTTGCTTTCTCAGAGTTGTAGCTTCTTTGCCAATTTTGGTTCTTGTTGGTAGGAAACTTCTTCTTGATGAACCTCCTGGGATTTAACACCATCATGGCATAGTCTTCAGATGTCAGATCGTAGTCTCCCAGATTCAGATCTTCTTCTTCTTCTGCTGTGCTCTTACCCTTTGACAGAAGGGCCAAGGACCAAAAGTTTGAGACCACGCTTTTCTCTTGCAACACAGTCTTTTCCCTGGGATTTCAGAATCCCCACAAGTTTCGCCAAAGAATATGACTTAAACTGCTCATGTGCTTTAACTGTCGACACAACTGCCCTGCATTTTGGTCTTAAGCCATTTAAGAAAGTAACCTTCTATTCGATGAGCTTTCTTTCTATATCATGTTTGATCATATTACTAAGAAGATGATTGAACCGATCGAACGCTTGTGTAACGGCTTCCTTTGGCATCTGCTTGAACTCTCCAAATTCTGAGAGAAGTAGGGTTTGAATCGAGTGCTCCAGATCTTCATCTGTGGAATACGGTTCTCGCAGCCGATCCCAGATTTCCTTTGTTGTACTACATGAACTTACCAATCAAAATGTGTCAGATTGAAGGGCGAATCGAATTAGTCTCAATGATTTAATGTTGCATTGGAACTTTTCCTCTACGTCCTGAGCGACGTCCTGCACATCTTTTAGGAGATCACCGTACTCCTTCTGAGTTTTGATGATTCTTGAAGTGCTTGAATGATCGAATGGGCCAACTATGAATTTGTTTAAACCAAATATCTATATAGGAATATCCGCTTCACCTGAAGAGACATATGATATGCATCTAAGTTTTCCAATTCCTTTCAAAGGTCATGAATAAGTATTCCTATTATGATGCCAGAAACATCTTCAACAACACAATGATGCTTCCACCATGTATCATATTCATGTTTACTACTCAAAGTAGGTTGTTCATGAATAGGGCCTTCAAGAAAATATAATTTCTGATCTTTCTTGAGAATGACTCTCAAGGCACCTGATGAGTTGAAAATACTCTTTGATCGATTAGATCTTACACAGGTTTATCAGAATCATGCAAACAAAATAACAAACAAGAGAATGAACCAACAATGAGTTGAATGATTCAATATATTCACCCCTCAGCAGAGCTCGACGAAGAACTTCCGTTGTAGAGGCTTTTAGGGTTACAATCGATAGAAACAAAAACGTTATGAATGATCGACTAAACAGCTACGTACCAAGATGCATGCAAGCATCTATAAATACTAAAACCGTAAATATTAAATCACGGATTGACAAGCCCAACCCGGATACAAAACTGGGCTAGGAAACGAGCCCAAGACGCAACACATATTAAACCCAACAGCACCATGCCTTTGGTTGAAATTGTATTCGTCGAATTTTATTATCTCTTGTAGATCAGCAATAGAAAGATGATGCATGGTAATGATATTGCATTTTGTTTCCGCCTACAAAATTTTATTAAATTTCATTTAGTATTTTCAATATTTAAATTTTCAATATTTAAATTTTCAATAGTTAACACCCTTTAACTTTATAAAACATTAATTATTAAAGTCTAGTATCGAATTTGAAAAAAAAAATGGTTAGGTATCCTTTATCTCATTCGTATAATTAAACTAGGTAGATATTGATTACAAATTATATTCAAATATATAATTCCTAACATTATGGGATCGCTAATAACTTATGTTAATAGACATTTTTGATCCCAACTATGTCTCAAACCTATCTTCTTTTGGTGACATTGTGACAACCCAAATTTTATTCCGTTACATAATCCCGTTTTCGCTAACGGAATTCGTCGCTTTATAAAAAGTTCCGTAATATTTGGAGTCGTCAAATAAATAAATATTTATTTTTATATTTCACATGATTATTGGTTAGTAAAAATAAATATAACTCCTTTATGTTAGTCCGTTTAACGAAATAAAGTTATATTATTGTTTCTATCACTTAACCTGGGTAAAACGTTTAAACCCCGTTAAACTTGAGCATCAGGTAGTTGTGTACCGGGTGCAATACCTGAGGCATATATAAGGAAAGTGGATACCACTTTGCACCCTTTACCACCCAAACACAATCTCTCTCACTACTTTCTCTCTCTAGACCCGATTTCGACTCCAAAACCGCAATTTCCGACTTCCGAACGTAAGGTTTTCCTCCCTAACTTGTTCTAAACTTGCATCAATATATATAGCTGAAAAATCGTATGAATGAGGGGTAAACAAGGAGTTTACGGCCTAAGAAGCTCCTTAGGCCGTAAACACCCAAAACATGGCCAAATGTCCCAATTTTCCTTCCTTTAAGCTTGTATACTAGTTAGGGATTTTACCTAGAAGTGTTTGGCCATCAAAACATGAGATTTTAAAGCATAAAAGAGGGTTTACGGCCCAAGCACATGCTTAGGCCGTAAACACCCTTCTTCCATTTCAAAATGCCCCAAAAACTCATCCAATGCATGTTAGACTTGAGATATGATTTTTAGGAAATTCCATTTCAAGTTTAGGACCATTAAACACCACATTTTGAGGGGTAATTTAGAGTTTACGGCCTAACAATAAGCTAGGACCGTAAACTCCCCCAAACATCACCAAATGAGGGTTTAAACCCCCATATTGGCCCTAGACCTTCACTAGAAAAATTAAGGGATTGAATTAGGAGCCTTGGCATCAATTTTGGAGAGTGAACAAGAGTTCACGGCCAAGCCTAGAGGCTTACGGCCATAAACTCCCAAGGAGTGGCCTTTGGGCTGTAAACTACAAGGGAGTAAACTCTTGGACTCCCCCGTAACCCCTTTTGGCATTGTACAATCCCCGAGAACCATTTCCAATCCATAAGACCCCGAATCAATGTTAGGATATGTAAATGTTTTAATAAAAAGCATAAAATGACTAATATATTGTAAAACACATATCTCATATGTTAATAGGGTCCCAAACAATGTACAAGTCCTTAATTGACACCAAACGCTCAACCGACACTTTTACCCGATTTACCTGACTTCAGGTGAGTTCATACCCCTTTAATGAACCTTTAAAATGTTTTTATATGTTTTAGGGGGGGGGGGGTACAAGTCAAATATACATGTTTATGAAGAATAATCACATGTGATTCACTACCCGTAGTTCAAATCACATGTGATTTATCACTATGCCTTATAAAAGAACTTTGCATTTTCAAAACTGCTTTGAATAAATGAACTATTTTGGACAAGATTTTTATTAAATAAATTTTCTTTGGACAAGATTTTTATTAAATAAATTTTCTTATAAAATGTAACCACACTAATATATTTATATAAGTAAGACTTGAAGGACTTAGGACCGATAACTCGCCTTATTTCCTGTTCTTGTTTGATTGTGGGCTTAGGGTAGTTGTTATCCGTACGACTGTCGTTGATTTCATAGTTATATATCATGTATATTGGTGTTGGATACAAGTATTTTCATTTCCATTCGATGCCTATACTACACAATTGCCAAGAACCATATGCACTAAGTTAACTATAATAGGTATAGTTAAGGCCGCTACTATTCGTTACTGCCACTATTTTACATACTATAATACATACTATTACGAGACGATACACGAATAAGAGAACACACTATGAACTATATAAAAGACTACTACACTATAATACAAGGGAAAGCACTAATCAGGAAGATAACACACTAACTCTCTACAAGATACTCTACTCGCTACATACTATGCCTAGAGTTTTTCGATAGGAAGACGACGCTACATGTATAGATCTATACGGGGCAGACACTATTACATCCCGACTGTTAACTTCAGTCCGAGCCGAGTAAGCCCAAGGATGACACTACTTCACTACACTGTCTATGACCGGGGAAGGTCATGGGGTCCTCTATCACTCACACTATCAATCACATACAAAGAATACACTATATCCACACTAAAATACTAAAACAAAAGTGTAAATTATTATCCCAAAGTAAATAAGTATCTATTACTAATGGGAGTTTGCACCCCTATTACTGACGACAGGCATAACCTTTTCTTATTTACACTAGGCATTGGTAAAGTACTAATATACTCTTACAATACACGGTTTTCAATAATAAAATTTACATGCAACTTAAAGATTTTCACTCACGATGTACTTTCTGGAAAATATAGGATTTTCTAGGGTTTTTCTACTACATTCAAACTGTAAATCGTAACTTTACACACTATATGTTCTAATGCATTTTATACAAAATTCACACTAAATTCTTATGAACTCACCAACTTTATGCTGATACTCGTTTTCAAAATAACTTGTATCCTCAGGTCAAAAATAGACAAGTACAGGTGCAGCATTTTGGAGAAGATGGAGCATACAAGATCCATCTCTTATTTTTGTATTACTTTTGATGTCTATTGAAACTTCACAAAACACACTTGTAATTAAATTCACTATGTAATGAAATGGTTGTATGTTTCTTTTTTTTACTATTATGCAATTGTGATGATACTGTACATGACGTCCTCCACCCTGAAACGTATGCCGCCGTTATCGGTTTTGGGTGTGTGACAGACATTTATCATAAAAGATTTTCCGATTGAATCATCGAGTTTGAGGAACATGCGTAAATGGCCTAGAACTTGATTAAATAACTCACGAATACACCTCGGTCATGAAAAGATAATACTAGCGGTTAGGTGACCTATATCCCAATAGCTTATACAAGTGACGTGCGAGTGTTTTCAAAGTGGACGACATAGACTTAGTTTAATAAGGGGTCTATTAATGTTTTATAGTTATAGGTTAAAAAAACATACGATTGCATGGTTATTACATGCATCCAATATGCCATGATATATTTTTATTTAAATCACATTATAGTGAAATGCTTCTTTTGTAAAATCCAATTTTATACAATCGATACGGTCAAAATTTTAAATTAATATCTTGTATTAAGTTTTGAAATTTGGTCGCTAAAAAAACATTTTTAAATCTTTTAATAAAACTTCATTTTATAACATAAGGTTTGGAGTTTGACAAGTCTCTAAAATCCCAATTTTAAACTTAGGAATTTTTTATTGTCGAAATTTTCCGTTAGCTAGTTTTAAACGTTAAAACTCATCTTATTTTTAAAACCATTTTACCATCTTATGTTAAAAAAAAATTATTAAAACCAAATTCAATGTGAGAATTTTATGTTTTAAAATATTATCTAGCATTTTAAAATCTAGTTTTACAAAAATGCATAATACGTAAAAAAAATAAATAAATAAAAAAAAAATAAAAAAAAAACATCACAAAGTATAAAACATATGTGCATAAACTAGTAACATTTTGTGAGTCATAAAAAAAATCCATGTCCATTCCTAAGGGACATTAAGGGACCAAATATTCTTATGATGTCTTCATTCTCCCACTTGCTTAACACCTTGTAACAAGTTCACATAAATAATTCTATAAAGCTTATAAAACTTTAATAAAATTAAAAGCATGAACTTTTGATCTTCAAAATGATGACCACCATCTTCATTCTTGTTATATTTTTATAAAAATAAACTATTCTAACTAATCTATTACTTTACAAAAATAAAACAAAATGAAAACCATCTATTTAAGTATTATATATCATATCAATAAATAAATATTACAATCACTTTAACAAAACAACACAAGTAACATCACAAATTGTCCATGGCTAGTTTATGCACATCAAACACATATATTTATACAAAATATATAAAACAACACTTTGTTTTTCTAAGACAGTTTTTATGACTAAAAAAGGTGCATGTAAACTTCTAATCATAAATAATAACAATTATAAACATTTTAAAGTTAATATAGAAAATATGTATGATATTTTCTTCAGAAGAAAATCATGAATGTTTTCCAAGAACTAAGATTACATCAAATAATCTAATAATCTAACCAAGCTTGCAAAAATGGCTATGATACCAATTGTTGAGTTTTATTAAAAATAATCTATAAAAACAACGAGTTCGGGTAACAGAAACATTAAAACTTAAATAATAATAAAACCATTTTATACCCACCAATGTTCATTTTGATATCATGGAAGGATTAAAACAATCATAGAAGGAAAAAAGAACTAGAACATTTGAAGACTTTGCTTCCTCTCGGGGGGTTGGAAGTTAATGAAGATGACACTGACTCAAAGTAGAGCTTCTCTTCCGTTGGTTACATGGTACGAGAGCTATAATCGATCCATCTTTAATGATTGTTTGGTATGATTTTTTGATTCGTTTATGACATCTGTCTGGTTTTTTTATTTAATTTTGAAGTTTCGAGCGTTTCAGTTGTTGCTTTTATTTTGTCACTTTCTGGTATGATTTGTTCATTTTTATTCGACTTCACACCGGTATCTGTTATGTCACACAATGAAAATACCTTTTGATCAACATTTTTTCGATTCGATCTTCTGTATATGGACATAATTGGTGAATCTTGCCGAGAATTGTGAGTCTCATCGAGATTTCTTAACAAAACGATTGTTTCTTCGTCTTGGTTATTATTTGAAGTTTAGTTTGTTTAGTAATTGTAGGTATTTGGTTAGTATTCAAAGTTTACTTAGTTTGGTTACTGTTAGTATTTGTCATTTTCGAGGATTTTGCTAATCTGTTGTTGTTTCTTATAGGTTTCAAGGCTTTGATTTGTTCATATTTTATTGGGTTAGGATTATTGTTTGAATGCTTACTGTCAATATGGTTGTGAAGGATAGATTAGTCCCCAAATTCGCTTTTAATGAATGTGCATACTACAGACTAAAGAACCATTGGAAGTTTCAGTATCCATTGTTATTGAACAAGGAAAATCAGCAACAAGACAGACCATTTGGATCGCTTCAATAATAATTTTAGTTATATAACCCTTATCTACCACATTATACTAATGTTTCACCTATAGTATAAACTAATGCTCATACTACCACAACGTCATCTTATGGATTAGATCCTCAAGTTCTTGAGTAGTTCAGACAGCTCCTTGCTTAAAACTATTCAACCATGTCTGCATCTACGTCTCTTGAAAGTCTTTGCTCATCCAATACCTTAATGCATTTCTTCATCTCTATGTATCTTGGATTCTGGTGCATCTCATTATGTGTCACCTTATTTTTCATCATTTTTTTCTTTATCTCATGGATCACCCATTGCGGCCATATATGCTAGTTCTACACCTATATTTACAAAAGGTGTTGGTTATGTTGTCACTCCTTATATATACTTATTGATGTCTATTATATGCCTACACTTTCTTTAAATCTTGCTTCAATTAGTCAGTTGTGTAAATCTAGTTATTTTGTTTTGTTTTCTTATTCTATTTGTTGTGTACTTGATTCCTGCTCCTATAGGATAATTGGGATAGAACATAAGATTGGAGAACTATATGTTTTTGATCAACTCAAACTAGTGTTGATTTGTCTTCTTTTCATTTAAGCTACTCATCATCTGACTTTTATCTTTGGCATTCTCGTTTGGGACATGTGTCAGCTTCACGTTTATAGTTTTTTTAACCACTATTGGTGTTATAGGTATTTTGAATGGTCATGATATTTCTGACTGTTGTGGTTGTAAACTGAAAAAAATTTCTACGTTGTTGTTTTAGAAAAGTGTCACTTGTTATGTTGCACTTTTTGATCTTGTGTATTATGATGTGTAGGGTTCCTCATCGCTTTCCTCTAAAGGAGGCTTCACTTACTAGGTTTCTTTTATAAATGGTTATAGTCATTATACATGGGTCTATCTCATGAAGTGCATGTATGATGTTTTCACTATATATAAAGAATACAAAGCCCTAGTCAAGACTCAAAACTTTACTGCTATAAAGTGCTTCAGGTGTGATTTAAGAGGAAAATATATCTCGAATGATTTTATTTTGTTACTTTCACCTGATGGCACTATGCATTAATCTTCATGTACATATTCTCCTCAACAAAATGGTATTGCATATAAAAACACAGTCACCTTTTGAAAATGCACAGTACTTGTTACTATTCTCTTAGGTCCCTAGTATTTTTTTAGTGAGAAGTTGTTGTTACTGTTGCCTCTGTTATCAATCGTATCCCCACTACACACAACTCTGGAATGTCTCCATGTAAAAATTTGTAAGGAAAGCTTCATGATTATTCTTCGTTATAGGGCTTTAGGTGAATTTTTTTTATGTCCTCATGTAGAGAGAAACAATTTGCCTCCAAAATCGACTTTATGTCTATTCGTGGGGTATGATATTATTTAAAAAGGACATCGGTGTTACAACCTAATGAGTCAAAAAATTTATGTTGCTTGACGTATCACTATTTTGGAGAACATTACATTCTATAACATTCATGTTAATCTGTCACACCCCCGAACCAAATTGCGAAAACGTCTGGGGGCTCGTGTGACTTACAATTGAATAATCATCACAATGAATATACATGAAACATAACACATTTGTCACCAACATTACATAATACAACCAGCATTGTTTACATCAAGTACATTGTTAAAATACATAAGTTCAAATTGTTAAAAGTACGATAAGTGCTTTTACATAAAACAAAACCATGCACACTTGCAAATCTTCCAGCTTAACGATTACCTAAGAATACAAGTTATTTTGAAAACGGTCAACATATATAATGTTGGTGAGTTCATAAGTATGTTTGAGTAAAAGTCTTTGTATCTTTCATAAAAACCCATAAAATACGATATTTTCTGTAATGTCTGAAAATGATGTGAAAACCAAGTATAAATGCATTTGAGAAGTTATAACTTGTACGAGTGTGGTTTAGATTAATTGTATTGTGAATAAATGATAAATGTATATGAATAATTTTCCCACAAAATCCTATATTTTCTGTTTTATAACAACGTCTAGATTCTTGTATCGTTAAATAAGGCATTTTAGCATTGACACAATCGAAGAGTTTATCTTCGAAAGGTTAAACTTTTGGTATTGAATCCCTATATGAGCCGTTATAACCATGCATGATAATGACTAGGTCGTCTGTCTTGGTATTTTTCCAAATGTCAGTCTTGCTAAGGATTTTGTCGCCGTAGACTGGCCTAGTCTAGCTGTAGCAAACAACCAAGGCGTGGGGGTCACCCCGTATAGATCTATACACAAACTCCCTCTTTCCTACTAAGAAACTCTGATTATAACTACAGGCTACGATTGTACACTTAGAGGTGCCAGCCGACATGTCTCACGAGATTCTCAAAACCTTTTGTACTATGTTTAACATTTACATATATGTGATATGTTTTGGTATTCGAAAAGTACATATATAAGTATACTAAGTTCAATGATTATGCAACGGTATTGTTATGATCCACTAACATATGGATTTCATTCCAAGCCCAATTAGTATGTAATTAGACCACAAAGGCCCAATAATGTGTAAGGGGGTAACTTAGGCCCAATAGGCATGTAAATGAGCCACAAAAGCTCAATAAACATGTAATCCATAACTTAGGCCCAAATTAACATGTACGTGGGTCGCAAGTCCCAATAAACATGTCATGGAAAACTTTGGGCTCAATATACACTTAATTGGGCCCTTATGGTCCAATGGCCAGGTAACATGAATATTAGGCCAATAAATAGTTATCGACGTATTTCGTTCATTTGTTTTATTTCGTTGTTTATTTTAGCTCGAGTTTTTAATAGATTGATGATAAAAATTCTCTTTTGTAAAAATGACGTTTTTGGTCAATAATCCTCCAAATTTTAATTAAGGCCCAAGATTTTGTAAAAATGACACTTTAGTCCATAATTTATAAAAATTTGCAGTTTTGTCCCAAATGTCTAAAAATTTACGGTTTTAGCCCAAAAAGTTATATTTTTACATTTAAAACCCTGTTTTGCATAAAACTGCATTATCAGTCCCATGTTTGTAAAAATTTACACTTTCAGCCCAATTTTGGAAAATCTTACATTTTTGGTCCAATTTGATGATAAATGTTATTTTCACCCCTAAATTTGCTTTATTTACATTTATGAATCACACTTTGGCCAAATAACATTTTTAACCCCAAAACTTCATTTTTTCGTAAATTGGGCCCAAAACCGTGAGGCCCAAAAGTTTTGGCCCATTAAGCTTAAATTTGCATTTTTGGCCCTTTTTAAAGTATGTTTAACATAAAAATACCTTTTTAGACATGTAGGACTTGTTTGGCCCTTATAAAAACATAAATGTCACTTTTTGCCCTTGTCTTTTGTTTTCTTGACAATTTTGACCTTTAACAAGGTTTTTGTTGAAATCTTTTGTATCTTAAACATGTAATCACTTCTGACTTGATAATGTGATGTATATAATGTCATAGTTAATAGATCTTTGCTAAATAATACTTAAGCTTTTGTGATTTGGTAAGATCTAACACATTTTTACCAAATAAGTTAAGAATTCACACAAAACATGCATATAACACATAGATCTACACATTATACTTGTATTCTCCCCCAAAAATCATATGAAAACCGAAAACAAGGGGGTATCAAATCACCTTTGCTTGATGTTTCGGTTTTTGAAGAAGAAGTGGAAAGAGATAAAGTGATTTTCATCCCTAGCAACTCCCTTGAGTAGTTTTCGAACTTAGGGGCTTCTAATGAATTAGAACATGAAAGAAGGTTATGTAAGAGAAAAAATTTAGCATTAATATGGATAATTTGTGTTTATATATATATAATAAACACTTACAAAGAGGTTGAAACCTTGAAGATTACTCTTGAAACACGAACAAAACCTTGCGATCTTTGATGAAAGAAGAGAATGAATTCAGAGATGTTTGGAGAGCATTTTCAAGTGTGTGTGTGTGTGTGTATGTGATTTGGCACTCGGCCTAGAGTAGAAGAAGAAGAGAGGGCAGAGAAGGATGAGGTGACTTGCATGGAAGTATGAGATAGCTTGCCTTGCTTAAATTACTATTGCAATTGTGGTTATGATACTATACATGAAGTCCTCCACCCTTGGACGTTTCCGCCATCCTTGGTTTGGGGGTGTGACAGATTGGTATCAGAGCACGGTTTATAGTGAATTAAGTATATCAAAACACAAAAGATATACAAGCTATAAAAACATTTGGGACTGAAGTCTCTAATTTGTAAAACATTTTAACGGGGGATACTTTTAGAAAAATAAATAGTTTTCTCGTTTCAAAGTATACCTACATGCATTATATACTTGAGTAGTGTCATAACTAGAAGAACGTAAATTAAAAGAAGAGTAGCTATGCACCATGAGTATACCTTAGTATATGTGAATCAAGTCTGGGAGGGATATAGCCTGATCAACTATATCTGTCTGAGGAGTGATTTACGTATACTAGGGGATAGTCATGGTGGGCAACAAATCTAATAACCTAACTTCACCCTACAAGGAATGCATTAAGAACCAAACCTAAACATTCAAAATATTATAGGAATATTTGTATGATTGCTATAGCACAATATTATTATTACAAACTGTTACATGCTACTTACACCCCTATTCTCGTACAGACGACATGGTAGGATTTCACCTACCTGGGGACCCATACTTTCCCAATTAGGGAAATGTTGGATGGATCGAGGAAGAGATCGAGCAATAAATAGAAGAGGACCCCGAGGAGGAATCCGAGGAAAAATAAGAAGAAGAGGAGGAAGATGAAGAAGAAGAAGAGGAAGACGATGAGATAGTCATGGTTGAGAATGAAATTGAAGAAGAACCAGAAGTATTCAACCCTCCTTACATCGCGAGGGTGCCCGTACACCGCTTTGGATACAACGGGCCTGAGCCCCGTTGGGTAACAACGATCAAAAGGTGGAGCCGAAAACAACGCTAGAGGTCACCATATGGCGACCAACGAGGTTATTACGACCTCATCCACGGTGGACCGGCTGATAGAGCCCTCCCCGTCATGGCTCAGCAGATAGCGAGTATGGATGATCGTGATAGGACGATGACCGATCAGGTCCGGGAGCTAAGTGTCATCGTAGAATCTACCACTGCTCACACCAGAGACTTAGAACGAGACACCCACCACAGAGACCAACTTGTTCAGGACCTTCTCGCTGCTCGAGCGGAAACAAGGGAGTATCAGGAAAGATACACAGCGCTCGAGGAGATAATGGTTGCAATCGAACGAAGACTGGCAGAACTACAAGGTGCATCGACATCATCTCAAGCTCCATCGAGGAAGGATCGTCGTGAGTAGGACTCATTACTACTCACACATCTTCGTAATGTAGGTTTGTAAGTATGTGTTGGTGCTACTCTTTTGTATGTAGGTTGACCCTGCGACTAAAGTGATTACACTATTCAAAGGGCTTTTGTGTTGTCAAAACTATCTTTTGCATTGATGTAATGTAGACCTTTGTGAGGTCAATTTTTCTCAAAACAATATGTACTAAAAAGTTATCAATGAATTTGGCATGCATTTTAGTTCATTGAATTTTTACATGAGATTTACTATGTGGTATTACAAACAATTTACAACTGACAATTCTAAGATTTTAAGTATACCTCGTTGTTATGTGTAATTAAAGCAGTAATCGACCTAGAAATGACAAGTCCGCCTTAGGACATGTTCCTTGTTTGGTTGTGGACTTAGGGCAAACTCATTAGTATCAATAGTTTATTAAAATTTTAATTACACATAACTGAGGCACATCGAGCGAATCATAGGAATGAGTCAGACACGGAACCAAACACACGACTCCATTTGAGTCATCACTATTTAATTCATAAGTTTAATTGCATAAACTTTTTCTATGAATTACTTGCTAATGCAAACATATGGAATTTGGGATATACTATACTTCAAAACCAATGAACTAATTTCAGGACACTCGACTTACATCCAATTACTAAAAGACTGATGTCCCTTTTATCTTTGAAAATTCTATGACAGAAAAATGCCACCTTGTAGATCTGGTAGACGCACTGAGAGAACGCAAACAAATTCACCCCCGCCGCCTCCCCAATTTGATCCCATTATGTTCCAGGCTATAGTTACAGCTGCAGTGGTAGCTCCTATGTCCCAAATTAGCACTGACGGTGCTAGGACGATAGGGACCGGTATTAACATCTCTACTCAAGGGGATAGCCACGGTCGTTCAAAAGAATGTTCCTATAAAGACTTCACAAACGGCAAGCCCGATTCTTTCAATGGAAGCGCAGGCATCATCGCTTTGATGCAGTGGTTCGAGAACACTGAATCCGTCTTCGAGATCTGCGCATGCTCCAAATCAGACAAAGTCAAATTCGCATCTTGCACATTCTCCGGTAGGGCCCTCACTTGGTGGAACGGCTGCGTAAAATCGCTGACACTCTCTGTGGCTAACTGGTGAAGTTGGGAAGATTTGAAAACTATGATGACGAAGGAATATTGCCCAAGGGGTGAGGTGCAAAAATTAGAACAAGAATTGTGGAACCTCGAGATGATGGGCTCTGACCTTGCAGCTTACACTGCCTGATTCAATGATCTAGCACTCCTCTGTCGTGAGATGGTTACCCCGAAAAACAAGAAGGTGGAACAATATCTCTGGGGACTGTCAGCCTAGATTCAAGATAGTGTGCTGGCCTCAAAGCCAACCACTTTTGACAGTGCCAAGGAGCTGGCACAGCAACTCATAGATCATCAGGCCAGCCGTGTCACGCTGTCAACCACCTTCGAACAAGCAAAGGGAGGGAACAACAAGAAAAAGTTCTGGAGCAATAAAAAGAAGCAACCAGCACAGGACCCCGCCAAGAAGCAAAAGACTGTTGCTATCTGTGCTGCCACCATTGCTACCACTCCGACACCACCAAAGCAATATGCAGGAAATCTCCCTAAGTGCAACAAGTGCAACTTCCACCATAATGGTGCTTGTCAGGAAATACACTGTAAAAACTATGATAGGAAAGGGCACACCGCTCGTTTCTGTAAAGCGCCAAGACGAACGATCAACCAATTTGCCAATGCAGGGGTAAGCCAAACCTGATATGGACGTGGTGAAGCGGGGCACTTCAGGAGGAACTGCCCCAAGGCACAAGCCCCTAATGCTAGAGGTCTAGGGAGAGTCCTGGCGATAGGAGATGGGAAAGCATTCGAGGATCCTACAGTGGTTACCGGTACGTTTCTCCTCAATAACTCTTATGCATGCGTACTATTTGATAGTGGAGCGGAGAGGAGTTTCGTGATCCACCAATTCAAATCGTTACTAAAACAAAACCTCCAATCATTAAAAGATTCATACATCGTAGAAATGGCAAACGGAAAGGCTGAGCGCACTAATGATATATATGTAGGGTGTACCCTCACTCTAGATAATCATTCGAACGAAATCGATCTAATGCCAGCCACCATAGAAAGTTTCGACATCATCATTGGTATGGATTGGTTCAGCTCTCATCGTGCCGACATTCTATGTTACGACAGGGCTATTGGCCTTAATCTGCCAAACGGCAAAACCCTTCTCATCTATGGCAATAAACCGAGTGCAAATTTGTAAATCATCTCTTGCGTCAAAGCCCAAAAGTACCTCCGAAAGGAATACCACGTATTCTTAGCCCACGTCGTAGACAAGAAACAAGTGGTGAAGGACATCAAAGACATTCCAGAAGTATGCAACTTCCCTGATGTATTCCCGGAAGACCTACCAGGTGTACCACTCGCACGACAAGTCGAATTCCAAATCGACTTAATTCCCGAAGCTACCCCCGTTGCCAAAGCTCCATACCGCCTAGCACCGGCAGAGATGCAAGAACTGTCCAGCCAGTAGAATGAACTATTGAGCAAAGGGTTCATTAGACCGAGCTTTTCACCCTGGGGTGCACCAGTCCTTTTTGTGGAGAAGAAGGATGGATCATTTCACATGTGCATCGACTATCAAGAATTAAACAAACTTACCAGCAAGAACCGATATCCCCTACCCCGAATCGATGACCTCTTCGATCAACTTCAGGAATCAAGTTATTTTTCAAAAATCGACTTGAGGTCGGCTTATCATCAACTGTGAGTTCAAGAAGAAGATGTCCCCAAGGCAGCATTCAGAACTTGCTATGGACACTACGAGTTTGTAGTGATGCCATTCGGATTAAAAAAACGCGCCTGCGGTGTTCATGGATCTGATGAACCGAGTGTGCCGACTCTTCCTAGATAAATCTGTGATCGTGTTCATCAACGATATCTTGGTCTATTCGAGGAGCGAAGAAGAGCACATGCAACACCTGCGATTAGTTCTGGAGACCTTGAGAGCCGAGAAGCTTTACGCTAAGTTTTCAAAGTGCGGATTTTGGCTCCGAGAAGTGGGATTCCTTGGCCACGTGGTAAGAAAGAAAGGAATACACGTGGATCCCTCAAAAATCAAGGCAATTGAAAACTGGTCAGCACCTACAACGCCAACAGAATTCTAACAATTTTTGGGACTCGCAGGCTAGTACCGAAGATTCATACAGAACTTCTCCAAGATTGCTAAGCCCCTCACCACCCTGACTCAGAAAGGTGTGGTGTTCAAATGGGATGATAAACAAGAAGCCGCCTTCCAGACACTAAAACAAGCCCTATGCAGCGCACCGATCTTGTCTCTTCTAGAAGGAACTGATGATTTCGTGGTGTATTGCGATGCTTCAAATCAAGGTCTCGGTTGCGTGCTCATGAAAAGGGGGAAGGTTATCGCTTACGCGTCAAGGCAACTTAAGACCCACGAAGTTAACTATACTACCCACGACCTCGAATTGAGAGCAGTAGTGTTCGCCTTGAAGATCAGGAGACACTACCTCTACGGCACAAAGTGCACCATTTTCACCGATCAAAAAAGTCTTCAGCATATCCTCAATCAAAAAGAGCTCAACATGCGACAAAGAAGATGGATAGAGCTACTGAACGATTATGAGTGTGAAATCCCTTATCATCCGGGCAAGGCTAATGTTGTAGTTGATGCCCTAAGCAGAAAAGAATATTTAGGTCGTCGTGTGAAGTCACTGACAATGACGATCCATTCGCACCTGTTCACACAAATCAAGGAAGCTCAATGTGAAGCCTTGAAACCAGAATACATGACGGGTGAGGCATTGAGAGGGATGGATAAAAAAAACCCAGAAGTCATGGAGGACGGAGCTCGCTACCTCATGAACCGGATCTGGACACCGAAGTTCGGTGGGTTCCAAGATGTTGTCATGAACGAAGCACACAAAACATGATATTCCATCCATCCGGGTTCGGATAAGATGTATCTAGACCTCAAGAAGTTGTACTGGTGGCCGAACATGAAAGCTGATATTGCTACCTATGTGGGCAAGTGTCTGACTTGAGCCAAGGTCAAGGTAGAATACCAGAAGCCATCAAGACTACTACAACAGCCGGATATACCTGAGTGGAAGTGGGAACGGATAACCATGGACTTCATAACCAAGCTGCCTAAGACATCCGGTGGGCTTGACACCATATGGGTAATCATAGATAGATTGACCAAGTCTGCGCACTTCATACCAATAAAGGAAACCGACAAGATGGAGAAGTTAACCAGGACATACATCAAGGAGATTGTGTGACTGCATGGTGTACCAATATCCATTATCTCTGATCGAGATAGTAGATTCACCTCGCGATTTTGGTAGTCCTTATAGAAATCTCTTGGAACTAGGCTAGATATGAGTACGGTCTACCATCCGCAAACCGACGGGCAGAGCAAGCGGACTATACAGACGTTAGAAGACATGTTGAGAGCCTGTGTGATAGACTTTGGTAAGGCATGGGATACTCATTTACAGCTTATCGAATTTTCCTATAATAACAGCTATCACACTAGCATTGGAGTAACTCCATTCGAAGCTCGCTACGGTCGCAAGTGCAAATCACCTCTGTGTTGGGCCGAAGTGGGGGATACTCAGCTAGCTAGGGGGCAAGTCCCTGATAGCACCCTTGCTGGGGCTGAAATCATAAGGGAGACCACACAAAAGAATGTTCAAATTCGGGAAAGACTGAAGGCGTCTTGTGATCGACAAAAGAGTTACGCAGAAAACCCTTGGAATTCCAAGTCGGAGATCGGGTACTACTGAAAGCTTCCCGTTGGAAAGGAATGATATGTTTTGGTAAGCATGGGAAACTAAACCCGAGGTACATCGGACAGTTTGAAATCCTTTCCAGGATTGGTCTTGTGGTGTACAAACTCCGATTACCACAAGAACTTAGTTACACCCTACATTTCACGAATCTAACATAAAGAAGTGTCTGTCTGATGAGACACTTGTAATACCTCTTGACGAAATCGAAGTTAACGAAAATCTCCACTTCGTGGAGGAACCAGTCGAAATCATGGATCGAGAGATCAAGCGAACAAAACAGAGTTGTATTCCCATTATAAAGGCCCGTTGGAACGCTAAACGCGGACCTGAGTTCACCTGGGAACGTGAAGATCAAATGAAATAGAAATACCCGCATCTCTTTCCAAACTCTTGAAGTCCCAGTCAAAACGTAAAATTTCGGGATGAAATTCCCTCTAACGGGGGGATGATGTGACAATAGTCAATTTCAGGTCAATTCAAAGTCAAACAAAGTCAACAAGTCAAACCGGACGACTCAATTAGCCCTTGCGTATTAGGGTTTCATATGTGTATTTACTAAACAACCTGCTATTTTAAAGAGGAAACATCATTTGGAAAATCTGTGTGATTAAATTCTTCCTAAGCCTTAAATGCGGTAAACAAGGAACCAAAGTGATAAAACACTAATGCACACTCATCGGGAGTGTGTAAGACACTAAAACATGGCTTAATGGGGTTTACGAACCTTGCATTGCGAAGCCGGACACTCAAAAAGGTCACAAATGAAACCTCTCTCAATCGTTTTCACTCTGTCTCTTTCTATTTGAAATCTCTCCCAAATCTCTCTCAATAGTTACCGTAACGTTTTGAAGTCATTCGGGTCATTCCGACCCTTAACCGGGTCAAAAATCGCTTAAAACATAGTAAGAACGGGTAAAATACCCTAAAAGACCCAAAACCCCCTTTTAGGGTTGAAGCCACTTAGGGCCGAAAGTCCTCTTAAGGACCGAACCCATAGGCTACTGAACCAAAACCAAGAGAACTGAACCTAAAGGCCACTGAACCGAAACCAAGAGGACCGAATCCGAAGGGTGCTCTCAGGCCCGAACCTCGCATAAGTCCGAACCCGAAGGTCCTCTCGGGGCCGAACCTCGCAAACAGGAGACCGAACCCTTCGGTGCATTTCGTCTTCGCCCCATTTCGCTCTATCTTCCCTTCAGACCGAACCTTCACTTCGCTTCTTGCTACTTTCGCTCCATTTTGCTTTCGTGCCTAGCATCAAGAGGACCGAGAGGCCTCGCAGAAAACTAAGTTTTTCCCGTTTTTCGACTACGACTTCATTTTAGCTTCGTTTTTCATCGTTTTAACACGGGATTTTCACCTAAAACTTTATTTTAACATATAAGGCCCCCTAATTATTGATTAATCACATTTTTGGGGATAAAACCTTATCCAAGAAGAGTGGGTAAAGTACAAAGGTTGAGTGTTGACTTTTCTTTGTATTATGACACAAGCAACCACCATACCCACTCCATGACTAACCCACACTCCTCCCCACCATAACTTATCACTTCCATGTACTTTTTACCTCTCTCACAAGTTATTCCCACATTTTTAGAGCTGAACATTCATCCTCTCTCCTCATTCTCACTCACTTGCTTTCATTTCACCAAAGATTAAACACTTTTCTCTCTCAATCCTCTCACCAAAAATTCGAGATTCAAGGGCCTTCTTACAAGTTTTCTCCCACTTTTGGTAAGTATATTCATTCTCCACATAATTATTTCACTTCCTCTTACACCAAATCATAGATTGCTTACGCAAATTCCGTCACATTAGTGTTAGATCTTCGAACCTTCAAGACATCTTCTTAGTGTTCTTGAGTGGAATACTACATTTCTCCATTATCCATCTACTGAAATCACTCAAGGTGAGTTCATATCCCTACATTTTCATATTTTATTATGTTTTAAGGTGGAGAATACAAGTTAAATCATCACGAACACAACTAAATGTTTCTAACAGCTTATATCAGAAAAGTTGGACTCCATTCACGGACTGTTTTGGTCAACTAAAAAATTTTTGGTTTCAAAACTGTACAAGGTGAAAGAATTTCAAGTTTTTAGCTTTAAAATGGCTACTTGCACATCTTCGTACGATGTTTCTACAATTTATGGTGATTTTTGCAAAACTTCCTATCATTTCAAGAACCAATCCGGACCAGTCTGTGTTTATGGACGTTTTCACCTAAGTTGGAGGTGACTAAAAATCATGGAAAAATTTATGAACAAGCTAGACTCATTATCTAAACTCCCAGAAATTACGGATTCTGATTTGGATCTATTATGAAGTTTTTATAAATTTTCTAATAACAGTGATCGAAGCTGTTACAAACAGAAAAATATTAACATATTATTATCACCTTGTAACATGTTGAGCAAGGTGTATATATTTATGTGAATGTATGTTATTACAAATGAATGATATTTTATCTTGGTATATGAACATGCATCAGTAATAAATGGATTTGATATAGATATACATATGAAATAGAAAGGATAACACGATTGTTATAATCAAAGTACATCCATTTTACTCAAACAATTGAATGAACTATGTTGAATATAGTTTACGTACGTTACCATTACTACCCTTGTTTTGATAAACTATAATAGGTATGGTTTATGATACATTAAATAACACACTCATAAAAAATGTACATTTATACAATAAGGGCTTTTCATTACATTACACATATATTTGTTAAAGACTTTGTGAGATATTCGTTTCACACTTACCATTAAGTCCTATATTGTAACCAGAGTCTCCTGGAGGGAGAGCGTGATAGTTGTATATTGATCTATATTTGGCTTGACAAACCCACACCTTAACTACATGCAACAGTTAGACCGGTAGGTCTGGGGTGACAAATGTCATAAACATTTCCGACGCCTGAAGAACGTCGTTTCAGGCCAACTAGGTCATAGCATGGTTATAATGAACTCACAGAATGTATTAACAAACATAAGAATGTACGGGAATTTCATTTAATTCAAATGCGTTTATGTCGATTTAAACACATATCATTTTTTTTATTGCTAAGAGAGGTTACTTATACATTTTGGTTTTCGGATATAAGACTACATTACACATTTTAAGGAAAATATCGGATTTTTCTTAAACAAACATAACATTTACAAGAGAAAGACTTTTATCAAGTTTGAAAACAAAAGCTTATGAACTCACCAACCTTTGTGTTGACAATTTTTCAAACAACTTGTATTCTCAGGAAATCACTAAACAGGTATCAAAGTGCATTTTGAGGATGGGATGTTAAGGCGTCAACATTTCATGTTTTGTAAACATATTGTAATTGATTTGGAAACATGTAACACATACAATTATGTAACTCTTTCAATTATATATATATATATATATATATATATATATATATGTTGGTTGTGTTTGCTTAAATTACTATTGCAATTGTGGTTACGATACTATACATGAAGTCCTCCACCCCTGGACGTTTCCGCCATCCTTGGTTTGGGGGTGTGATAGTTAGAATGAATCATTCTAGACCCAAATGGTTTAAAATGTTTTAGATTTATGAACCGAGTCCAATTAGGATCCAATTAGGGCTTCTAAGACCAATAAAGTTGATTTGGGTGCTTATTGGTCCATTAGGCCCAATAAGGAAATCCTAGTCCAATATGCATTCAAACCGGCATTCTTAGGGTTTTCAGACTCTTTGATGAACATAATTGATGAAGCTAAATAAGCATTGAGTGAGATTTACTTAGAGTACATGTTTTACAATAGATGAACGGTTACACATGAATAGAATTTCCTAGCTAAAATGCTAGTTGTGACATAATCCTACGACATGACTCAGTCGGAACATCAAAGTGTAGATCTTTTTAATGATGACCTTTCACTGATGCTTCCATGGATTCAAACCAGTCTCCAACTCCCTATCCCCCACTTGCTCCTATAGATCCCCCATCTATTGCTAATCAGGATCCCTCACCATCTGTCCAATCAAGGCCCACTCGTAATCTAATAACCACCAACCTTCCGGATTTTGTCTATTCATGTTACTCCCCATCATTTGCCTTTTTTTTGAAAATATGCATTGTCTCTATGAACTACAATGATCCCCTTTGGCGTAATGATATGGATGAGGAATTTACAACTCTTTATAAGACTCGTATATGTGATTTGGTTTTGCTTCCCCTAGAAAGCACATGATTGATTGTTGTTGGGTATACAAGATCAAAACCAAGTCTGATGGGTACGTGGAACGCTATAAATCCATACTTTTTGTGAAAGAATATTTGAAAAAGTATGGTATGGATTATGAGGAGACCTTTGCTCCAGTTGCAAAAATGACGACAGCTTACACTCTAATTGTTCTTCTTTTTTCGACAATGGAAGATTCATCAGATGGATGTTAAGAATGCATTCTTGAATGGTGATCTTCATGAGGAGATATACATGTTTCTCCTAGATATTTCTCTCTAGCCTGGTGAAAGTTGTCGGCTTCAGAAAGCATTGTATGGTATCAAACAATCCCCTTATGCTAGGTTTGAGAAATTTTATATGGTAATTACTTTTCTTGTTTTTCATGTTAGTAATTATGATTCAGCTTTATTTGGTAGATGTAAAGGTGTAGGTCAAATTCGTATTTGCTTATTTGTTGTTGGCATGATTATTACTAGTGATGATCATGATGGCATAGAGTCTTTGAAGCGTAATTTGGCTTACCATTTTGCTATGAAAGACTTGGGCTTAGTGTGTTATTTATTGGGGATTGAAGTTACTCAATCTCTATAGGGTTATCTTTATCTCCAATGAAGTATATATCATATTTATTTGAACGTGCATGGGTCTCAGATAACCGAACAGTTGATACGCCTCGAGAGAGTAATGTTAAGTTTTCTCCAACTGACGGTGTTCCCTTATCAAACTTCATTGTTTATCGTACCACTGTCTAGAGTTTGGTTTACCTTACTTTCATTATGTTGGATATTGCTCATGCAGTTCATGTGGTAAGTTGTTATTCCTATTTTGAGATATCTTCATGGTACTCAGTGTTGTAGCCTTATGTTTCCTTCCACGTCCTATCTTCAGCTAATAGTGGTGCCGATTGGGATATCGATTTTATGATCGTAGGTCAACTACCGACTATTGCGTTTTTCTTGGAGATTCGTTGATTTAGTGGAAGAGCAAGAAACATGATGTTGTATCTCGGCCACTTACATAATTTAAGTATTGAGTTATGGTTGTTGACATTTGGGAGATTGTTTGGTTAAGATGGCTTCTTGCAGATATGTGTGCTTATTTTTCTCAGTTGACCCCTCTGCATTGCGATAATCAGAGTGTAACCCTCCAAAACTCAAAGAAATTTAAAATTTTCAAAATCAACCATTAATAAATCTTTTTTACAAAAAGAGTCATTGTTTTGAAAGCATTATTTCAAACTTATCCTTGGCTGCTATGAAAGCAAATAGGCCTTGCATTTTTTAAGGAACGTTCTGCTCTGAGTTGAAGGTAAGAGCTCCTTCCCTCCATTCATTATCGACATTAGTTGTATCCCATATCTCCCCATATCATATTTAAATAGAATCCATCCCTTAGGCTAGTACAAGGGACTACTTTGTCTCCTCGGAAGAAGAATAGCCCTGCTCTTTAGCCGACTGATCCCGTTGATCAAACTGGGAGGGAACGTGTCACATTAGAGGTGAACGATCAGAGGTGTCCTCTAATCACTATGATGAGCTGGTCCCTTTTTTGTAGACTTGGCTATGAATATTCATGAAAAAATGAATGCCTCTTTCACAGCTAACCCCATTTTCTTAATGTCGAGACTTTCTCCTTCGTTGAGCCCCGAGCTTGTGGTCCTCCTTTGAGTTTTCCTAAGACCCAGTGAAAAAAAACAGGAAGTTGTGTACGATCACACATTTGATTTCCCATGATCCTTACATTTACCTGAAATGATAAACTAAAAACTATAAGCCAAAGCTTAGTGAGTCCCCCGAAAGTACTGCCACACACATACATATAACAACATATACTAGGTCGACAGCTAAAATACTGGATTACCCCTGATCCTACTGTATTAGTCTGGAATGCCTATCGGGCCCTCAACTCATATCTAGATTGCTCTTGAGCCCACAACATAAGTATGTCTTGTCCTCAAGTCCCACAACTTATGTCAGGATTACTCCTAGGTTTGTTGGCTATCGTACAAAGCAGTACAACCTAAACCCAACCAAACTATGTTGACATATGCATAACAGATAAACATATACCAGCAATAGATAAACGTGCAGATCTTAAAAAATCACTACAACATAGTAACATCCTATAACAGGATACATAATTTTTTGGGCCAATAGTGATGCATTCGACCCGCAAGTACAATGAGGAAAACTCACATCTCAGTCGGAATACAAGTTGAACAAATCTCTATTCTGAAAAATCGACTCAACAGTCAGCTAACCAAAACCAAGAACCTAAGCTCAATTAACAACTCAAAATATGCAAAATACTCTTGGTTAAAACCGTTAAAATCAGCAAAATGCACTGAGTTAACCTAGTCGAGTCAACTCAGGCCTCGTATGTGGGGTGTACTTCGGATGTATGTGAGGCATACTCGTGTTCCGAGGCATCGGGGCTTACCCTACGTACGCACAACATACCATTCGATATGCCCATCGTACACCCACGTTTCCTTCTTAACCACTTGAGAACTTAATACTTTGACATTTTACATCCAATTGCACATCCAAGGCCAAAATTCCACTGAGATTCATAAAGTTTCCAACTTTATGACTTTGCATGCCCTTTAAGTGCTTAATACCAACCAACTTAACTTCTTAACACCTAAAGACCTTCTAGAGCATACATAAGGAAGAACTAGGCATCAAGATCTCATTTTTATGACTCAAGACCCCTCATTGCATCTAAAAATATGACTTATTTGGTCAAGAGCATGCCATGCTCAAGAATCACAAAGGTTGGGACCAAAAATGTCCTAAATGAAGAGATAACTAGATCCATAAGAAAAGATGATCAAACTAGGAGTTTTTTATGTTAGGACATGATTTTTGGTTTATACTTTACTTTTGATGACTTTTAGAGTTCTCAGTCTAGGACCAAAAACACCATGTTCTCAGTGGTGTTTGGACCAAAATAACCATGTGATTTCGGTTGGTTAATGAGGTTTTCGGTTAGGTTTTGGGTCGTGCCTATGTAATTAGGTCTAGGTATATATATTGTTATTTCAGTCGTGTAAAGTGTTGGTCATTCTAAGAAGTTGAGATCGTGTTTTAGAGAGAAAGAGATAACCGAGAGCAATTTAGAATCTTATATACTAGACTATTATGAATATAATATGCATTGAAGATTTGTAACTATGTTCTTAATTCATAATAACTGCTTTTGGATTGATCATTAGATTGGTATTCCCCACCAATTCTAGTGATTTCGATTGATACTATATATCAGGCTTTACAATTGGTATCAGAGCTTCGATTGGTATCAATCAACTTGACCAAATATCAACAGTTTCTTGGAGTTTTTCTTGGTGTTTTGGAGTTCTTTTTGACATAATTATTGTCGTTGTTCTTCGTATTCTTCACTATTCTAAAAATTTTGATCGAGATTGGTTGTGATAGATTGCAAATTTTGTGTTTTTGGCATATTTTGGGAGGTCTTCAGTCAAAATCTAAGAGTTCTCGGCGGCAGGCTCTCGTCCTCGGTTAGGGTTTGAAATTTCTCGTCGGCAGGGAAGGTTCTCGGTTAGCTCAGCTTCGAAGTTCTCGGTTCCTGTCTCGGAGTTTTCGGTTGGCAACTAAGGTTCTCGGTTAGGTCAGATTCATTTCTTGATACTTTTGGGTCTTTTGTCAGCGTCTTCGATCAATGTTTTCGGTTTGCTCTTTTGGATTCGCATACTCGGTTAGCTTCTTGGTTTTAAGGTTCTCGATTTTAAGGTTCTCGGTCAGCATTAATTCAACAAACTATTGGTGTTTTCGGTCAAAGGGCATTTCTTTTCTTGGTTTTCAGTCAAAATCCATTTATACAATCAAATTTCTTCTATTCCTAAATAATGAGTTCTTACAACAATACCAAGAAGGTAAGTGAAATCCCATGCTCTCAGTCCTGTGAATATAAAGTTAATAAATATCGTGAGCATAATGAGTTGTTAGTTAGACAGGTTTTTGACCTTAAAAATGAAATTTAAGAAATTCAGAAAGTCAACAAGCCTCTTAAGGAAAAACTAGATGCTTAAAATAAATATTTAATTAGGATTAGCGAGGAATATAGCACCAAATGTGTTGATCATCATTATGCCAAAAGAGGAAATTGCCAAATTAACTGCTGAACTTGATGCATTAAAGGCTAAATTTAAGGATGTTGACTTTACGTTTAAGAAATTTGATGTGTCAAGTGAGAAAGTTGAGTTTGTGATAGAAAAACAATTAAAGTAGAAAGACAAACAGGGTACGAGTCTAGGGTATCATAATATTCCACCCCTTTCATTGATAACTATACTCTACCCCTTGAAACCAAAGAGATAGAGACATCTTCACAATATGATCATCCCCCTGTAACTGCCTCCAACAAGACTGAACAATCCGGCACAACTGAGAGTATTAATGTGAATGATTCTAATGCTTCTACTTCATGTGCAAAGAAAGTTACAGTGCAAGACGGGTGCAAGAAAAATAAAGATAGTTATAGTTTGATGAAAACTCTTCAAAAACTAACACTCTATCTTCTGTTGCTTCAATGATTTGTGATAACACTGCTAACAATCTTAGGCCACATAAGGTTGTGAAACAATGTGCTTCTACTTGTGGAAATTCAATTGGAAGGGACCAAGCTCTTAACATATTCCTCTTAAAAGACAAACTTGTTTTAAGTGTGGGACTCCAGGACACATTACTAGAAACTGGGCACATCATTCACATGCTCCATTATCAGAATTCATACGGAAGAAAATGCCAATGGGGAGATCTTCCAAAACAAATCATTAAAGGTCACATTCAAACAATGGTGAATGGAATGCTAAAAGGGTCAAAAAAATCATACTCCCAAGGACAAAAATGGCATGTCGGACAAGAATCCTAATTCGAGAGATGGTTCAGCCAAACCGAATTTGGTGAGCTCAAATTCATATCAAGGGTCGTCCTCTAGCTCATACTCACAATACAAGCCTAAATCAAAAGGTAGTCACGTTCCAAAGGTAAGTGAAAAGGTCCCATTTAGTCCAACAAGAAAATGCCCAAACCAAATTACCAATGGGTACCCAAAGTCCTTTCTTCCAAATCATCAATTGGTCCAAAAAGGTCTTCAGATTCTTTGAATTCCTTATCTGATAAACAGGATATGTCATGGGTAAGAGTATCTTATGTAGATAGTAATGGTAAACCCAGTTTGAAAATGGATTGGGTTCTCAAAACAAATTAATCTCGCACTATGTGCTAGGAATATCATCATACTTCAGTATGTTGATACTGGTTGTTCCTAGCACATGACATGGGACATCTCTCTCCTGCATATCATTCAGAATTTTAATAGACAGCATGTGTCCTTTGTGGAAAAATGGAGAAAGAATAGATAACATAAATGGGGACCGTATTAACGGCGTGATGACTTTTGAATATGTTAACTTCATTTCGGAATTGAAACACAACTGAGGCTGAATACATTGTTGCTTCTATTTTCTGTTCTCATGTCATTTGGATGCAACTTCAATTGTTGAATTACGATTTGAATTTTCTTGATACTCCTAGCTTTTTTCTTAAAATGATTCGTTTTGAAAACTAAAGTTTTTTGTTCTGTAAATTTTGTATTTTTTTTTTTTTTGTTAAATTTGTTCATATTTCTCCTCTATGCACAAATTTAGGGGGAGAATTAAAACCAAACAAAAAAATCATAAAATTCAAAAACTCCAAAAATATGTTTATTTTATTTAATTTTTATTTCTTTTTCATAAAAATCAAAAATCCAAAAAATATGTTTATTGCTTTTGAGCGTATTTTAATTTTAATTTATTTCTTAGTTATTTTTATTGTGTGCTAATTTTATTTTATTTTTATTTTTTATCTCAAAATTTTCATTTGTATTGAAATTCAAATTCAAAAGAAGAAGAGACTCAAAGAGATTGTGTCAGAATTTTCTTTGCTAAAAGTGATCTTGAAAGGAATTGACGGAATTACAACATTACTTTCACAAGGAATTGAATGCATCAAACCGTACAAATTATTTGTTAGGCAGTTTCTCTCTAAGAACCGTCGTATTCATGGAATTGAAGGCATGAAATTGTACAAACTTTTAGTTAGGCAACTTTTTTCTAAGATCTATCGTATTTAAGGAATTAAAAGTCTGAAACTGTACAGATTGTCAAAATTGGTCTTGTCAGTTATCTTTACCTAAGAATTGTCATGGCACCAGGGCGATTCACCCAACCGAGAAATAGATATCGTTGAACGTCCCGCCTAGGGGCTTGACATTATGTGTGTCATGCAAAACCATGGAGACTCAAATGTATTCTTAGATATGTTCTCTGTAGGTAAGGAATTAACGATTATTGGTACTAGGGCGATGCACCTCACAAGGCACGATTATCGTTGAACGTCTTGCCAAAGGGCCTTGACCTCGTGTCATGCTAAGTTGTGGAAATATATCTTCAGATATTTTTATGGCATGATGGTTTTGTGAGTTATTCCTAATTAATTCTCAATAGCACTAGAATGGTACACTCAGCTGAGATTCAGAAACCATTGAATGTCTCGCCATGGGCTAAGTTAACTTGATAACTTGAAAAACTATATTGATATCTTTGATTAAGGATATGCAAGGGATAACATCAAAATAGCCATAAGTAGTTCTCCGATACTCAACAAATCGCAGTGCGTTCCTCCAGGTTCACACAGGGCGATTCACCCAACCGAGAAATAGATATCGTTGAACGTCCCGCCTAGGGTCTTGACATTATGTGTGTCATGAAAAACCATGGAGACTCAAATGTATTCTCATATATGTTCTCTGTAGGTAAGAAATTAACGGTTATTGGTACTAGGGCGATGCACCTCGCAAGGCACGATTATCGTTGAACGTGTTGCCAAAGGGCCTTGACCTCGTGTCATGCTAAGTTGTGGAAACATATCTTCAGATATTTTTGTTGCATGATGGTTTTGTGAGTTATTCCTAATTATTTCTCACTAGAACTAGATGTTGGAATAGTGTCTAAGGTTGCAACTATATTTGGTAAATACTTGACCCGATTGAGCATGGTCCTTTTGTGTTGCCTTCACCATAGCAACTTGACAGTATGATTTATAATGAGAGAAAAAATATTATTAATATATTATGAGAATAATATAAGGAATAATAATATTCTTATTTGATTAATATAAGTCATAAATTAATTAGGAATTAATTTGGTGACTTAAAGAGATTAAATGAATACAGGGGCATAAATTGTCAATTTTATGATTGTTCTATTTTGAGCAGTGATTCCTTAGGGGTGGACGAATTTAGGGTTTGGAAGAGCCTATAATTCGTCCAAGGCTTATCAATAAGGAGATTGGATTGCTTAGGACCTAAGTTATCCAATTAGGGTTTAAGGCTCCTAGGAGGCTCACTAGTAAAAATACACCCATAGGGTTAAGAAAATCGGCACCCCTTGGTATTGGAGAAACCATGGCCGACTTTTCTCACCCTCTTATCTCTCTCAAATCATCCTCTTTCTAAGTTGGTGTTTGTTAGCCATTAGAGGAGTGACATTTGGGATTCTAAGCTCCAAGGACAAGAAGATTAAAGCAAGTAATTCAAGGTAATCTTTCAGATCTGATTTCTTATGTCATTACACTAGATCTATCAATCAAAGTTTTGGATATATTGCATTTTCAGTTAGAGAAACCTAGATCCAAGCATTAGGGTTTGTATGTTCACATAGGAATGTTCTTATGGCTAAAACCCATCAGTGGTATCAGAGCCTTGATTGGTTTCTATTGAATTGATGCATTGGTTGCTTGATTGTTGGTTGCAAAATTCAATTTTTGTCCATCTGCCTGATGAACTCGGTGAGTTCCATAGTGGACTTGGCGAGTAGGCCTCAACTCGGCGAGTCCATTTTGGTACTCGGCGAGTTCGAGCGTCAAGAAGAGCTAGTTTCGGGATTTCTTGTTGTTTATCTTATGGAAACTTGCCTTTATCTTAATGGGTCAATATAAATCCGATTTTAACATATATTTGAGTATATCCTTGACCTAATTAAAGATAATTTCCAATTAATTGAATAATAATTTCCTTATGTGATAATTGATTAATTATTTTAATTAAATTGGTAAATTGTTTTGCAAGAAACATCAAATATGGATAATTATGAGATTAAATGGTTAATTTAAATTATTTGTTATTTGATTATTGTGTTTTGAAAAGTTAAAACTAATCCTCAAGTTTTGAAATTTAATTTTGTGATTAAAAGTTTAATTTGGACAATTTAAATTTTAAACCCTAGAATTTTATAAGTTTAAAATTCAACCCTATACTTTATATGATTACAAGCTTAATATATACATATATGTATAATTAAAATGCTAGTCTTACCGTTAGTAGGCCTCATTCACGAAGCCGGTCTATAAGGTGGGTATAAGGTTGCTGCCTATAAAATGGCGCTTAATGGGTGTACACTCACACCCGCCACTTGCTTGATCGGTGGAGGGTTGTTAGCCGAACGGGTAGGATAGGGCAACTCTATCTCCTCGTTAAAAGTATAATATTAAATAGAAAGTAACTACATGTTTTTCAAAATTCCCAATCCTAGTTACTTTAGGAAAAGTGAATTGATGCAATCCTATGAAATTACACTTTGCACCCTTGCTAAGAAGTTAGTGGAGCGCGTGTGGTCTATCGGCACACTAATTGGTTCTAAGCATACGTGGCAAAGGGTGATTCGTTGTTTATCATAGTTCGGTGGAGCGTGTGTGGTTTACCGGCACATCGAATAGGTGAATGTTACAATGAAGGCACCGTGTAGATTTGCATGGTTATTCACACCCACTTTGTGATCATCGGCATCCCATTCACAAACGAGAGGGGCATATCGAGATTTAAACATGCCATTGAAAAGTTCAATGAATCTCATCGAAACCTAGGAATTCTCAATGCGTTTAAAACTTAAAGGTAATGTTTTCATGGTGGAGAATTAGTGAATCGTCATTCACTTACCTTCAAATTGTTTGCATGTTGGATTACGGCATCCCTTTTCTAATATGTAAACAATGTTGTTGGATCCTAACCCTAATTTTTCTTATTGGGTGATAATTAGGGATTCAAATTCCAATCAATCTTTGTTCTTTCTATTTATAGATGTCGAACACGAACAACGCTGCTGCTAGTTCATTCACATTGATGAGTCTTTGCCAAAATGTCACAACTGTAAATTTTGAGCCGTGTAATCTATGCATTCAACCTAATGTGAATCAAAAACTTCAATCAAATACAAGTACTATAAGTAGTCATCAAACAATTGGAGACTCTAGAAGCTCTTGTTAAGTCCATTTTGGACTAAGACTTCCTTATTGGATCCAAATGGACCAATGACCTTCCAATTGGACTATCATGGGTTTAGGACCCTAATTGGGCTCTAATTAGACCCACACTCGTTTATTTCAATAATTTGGGCTAGGTAGAACCTAGGATGAAATAAAACACAAGTTTTGATCCATAATTTAACCTAACCTAGCTTAATAAAGCATAAAAATCACAATTTTATTTTATAAGTCCAATAAATACCCTAAACTACCTCTAATGTTGGGCTTAGGGGCAAAAGCCCAAATTTTTCCTTCTCTTCTCTCCATTCTCGGCCCAAGCCCAAGGAAAAAGGGGGAGTTGACCTTGGGTTGACACCTCACTTTTACATGTTGGATTCCCATGCATGCCACACATGTTTCCAAGCAAACATCATATCAAAATCACTTCTTCTCCCTCTTCTCTCCTTGTTCGGCCGAGAGCATCACCACACACACACAAAATATTCTCATTTCTCTCTAGACTCACTCAAGAAGCTCTCTCCTTCCCCTCTCCAAAGATCTCGAAATTTAGAGGCTTTCCAAAGGGATTTTGCAAGTAAATCATCTCCTAAGGTAAGATTATGCATAGACCTATGGTTTAAATTCTTTTATTATCAAAATCCTTCCCTAATCTATGCAAAAATCGTGATCTAGCATCCTAGAACCATCTCAAACTCGAGATCTTCATCAAAGGGAACCAAGGCCAAAAGCACTTCATTTTTCCTTCCATTCCCTTGCAAAAACCGAACCAACACCCCAAGGTGAGCTTCATACCCCCTCTTTTCTGTTTTCACTTGTTTTTGGGGGGAGAATACAAGTCATATGTGTAGATCTATATGTATTTGTGTGCCTTGTATGATTTTTATGCTTATATGTATGCTTTTATGTGTTTTTATGTTGGATCTAGCCTCAAAACTCATCAAAACCGAGATGTAACTTGTGCTACATGATTTTAACTTCAAATATATTTCTAAACACTAAGTGCTTCAAGAAAAATTGGCTAAGTAGTTAATGATAATTTCTTTGGGTTAAAAACACAAATTTTGGGCCTAAAATGTGAAAAATGCAAAAATAAGGGTCCAAAACGACATTTCACAGATTCTGATGGATGAAGTGTGCTAAAACAGTTTTCATAAGTAAATTTCTGGAAATGTACTCATTTAGTGGACTAAAATCATAAATTTTAAGCTTAATGGGCTAAAATTGTAATTTTCGGCCAAATAAGGCCCATTATGCAAATTTTTCTGTTTTGGAGGGCCAAAACTGTAACCTTCTGTAAAACAGTGGACTATAAGTGTTCCAACTCCTTTTCAAAGGTTAAAAATGTTTTTTTTTTAAATTTAAAAAGGACCAAAATTGCAAAAATTTTCCAAATTGGGCCAAAATTGTAAAAGTTGCGAAAAGAAGGGGTTAAAACCGTAAAAACTGCATTTCCAGGAACTTAAACTGTTTTTATGAAAAATATGTTGAAAAATATTAATTTCAATAATTTTTGGTATTAAAATGTCAAGAAAAATAGTTTGAGGACTAAACCGGGAAGTATTTTATATAAAGGGTTAAAAATGTAATTTTTACAAATGATGAGGGGCTGAAAACAGAAATATTTCAAGGCTAGTTCAATATACACAATTTGATCAAATAATGGCATCGTGACTATCAACGAAATACAAAACATTACAATACCAAAAGTCGTTGTTAAACGAATTGGCTCGGTCTCGAGCCAATAAAAATCTACAACTACTAACACTACAACTCATACAAGTAACGTTTGGTTATACATACACATACGAGTGTGCGCAGACGTCTATGCACCATCTTTGGGCCCCACAAGTGTAAAATCTTGTTCGTTGAGCCTAGCTAGCTCAATGACCTGATCTTAAGGCCCGAAGACATTTTTTTTTACGGAGTGTTGGGTTTTACCGATCCGACACAACGTAAATGGACTTTCAATGGCTTGTTTACCACCGGTCCCCAAGGGTCCTTTGGTCTTGCTAGTAAGGTCTACATTTTATGCGAGGCGGGTCTGGGACCCCTCGTACATTTTATCCCCAACCGGCTAACGGAGTTACCGGGGTCTTCGTGACCTCTTACTCTTCGGATGTGGGACCACTCATAGTCAGGGCGATTGGATAACGTGATTAGTACCGACGACACCTTCGGAGTCGTTAGTATAACTACAAACTGGGTGTTTGTGTAACGCGGGTTTGTAGTAAATAATCAATGCTCGAGAACCTTCCAACATCGCCCGGGACTGACACTATACGCTATGCAATGGCTTCAATGTAACATCACGTAATTCAAGGAACCAGGAGAACATCGGGTTTTCCTAGGGTTTTCAATACACACAAATTTGAAAAGCATACAACTTCAATGAACGTTTTCTTTACAAGTATAGAAACAAACAAAGCATACCTATGGATCTTCACAAATCTTTTAAAAACTTTTCTTTTCAGGAAATATCGGATTTTCTGGTGATTTTTCAAACAATACAAACATTCGATTTTAAACACTACTTATGAACTCACCAACATTTCATATGTTGACGTTTTTCAAAATACTTGTATTCTCAGGGAACCAGTGAATCAAAGGAAATCGCATTCAGTGAAGGTTGCAGTTTATTTATGTACGAATCAAACAATTTAATTTTTGGGAATGTACTGTTTAAACAATGTTTGATATGTAAACACTACTGGTTGTACTATGTTGATGAATGGTAACGAATGTTGTTATGTTTCATATATACTCAATGTTATGATATACAATTGAGTCACGGCAAGCCCTCGGACGTTTCCGCCGTCTGGTTCGGGGGTGTGACAGGTTGGTATCAGAGCTTTGTTTATAGTGAACTAGCATGTCGAGCCATACATTGATATGCAACTATAAACCAAAAAGAGGGGCTAACATAACCCTGAACAGAACAAGTAAATAAAACACTCTCGCTTGCATTAGGAATAAAGATCCAACGCTGAATCAAACACAATAATACTGGTATCTTGGTTAAATCGGGACTGTTCTTAGGGATACCGAGGAGTGAATGTAACCTGATCAACTACATTCTCTCCAAGGTAAAACTAACACACGTCTTGATGAGATCGGGATAGTCAGGTAACCAAAAGCTATACCCTTATCACCCAAAAAGAGAATATTGCTTAGTATGGATGATAGATAGGGCATCCTAGGATAACGAAGTATATTTACGTACTCGCGCAGACAGCATGGCTGGCTTTCATCACTCGGGAGACCCCTACTTCCCTAATCAGGGAAACAACGGGTGGCTAGAGGAGTCCGAGGAGGAACCCGAGGAGGAACCTGAGGAGGAACCTGAGGAAGAGCCTGAAGAGGAACCCGAGGAGGACTCCGAAGAGGAACCTGACGGGGAACCAGAGGCAGAAGTCGAGGGCGAGCCTGTCGAACCCGAAGAAGACGAAGAACCTTTCGAAGAGGAGCTCGATGACAGCGAAGGGGGTGATTCGGATGCAGAGTCCGAGGTCATCGACCCCCCTTACCCGATCCGAGTGCCTGCATATCGTGTGGGTCCCACTGGCCCTACCCCTCCCTGGGGTATGGACCTCTGGAGATGGAGCAGACAGCAGGGACAACGACCCCCGTATGGCATGTCACGCGAGTTCTTTGACCTGAGGGATGGAGGACCGGCTGATCGAGCCCTCCCAGTCATGGTGAAACGGTTACGGAATACGGGCGATCTTGCCCAGGACACTGCGGATCAGGTACACCAATTGAGGACTAGGGTCGAACGTGCGGAACAGGAGACGCGTGACGTCCTTCGAGAATTTCACATGAGACAGGTTCGGTGGGAGTCTCGACTCCGGGACGCGGAACGCTGGATTGCTCGTCTTCAGGGAGCATCCACATCTTCGGCACCACCTCCTGACGCAGCTCATCGCGGTTAGAAATAGACTTATCATAGTAGGTTATTAGGAACTATGTTATGTACTCCGGCTCTATGATTAAGTGACTACACTACTCATGGAGCCGTTATGCTGTCGGATTAGCGTTATCTATGTATGCTCCTACGAGCAAATTTTCTTGTACTAAATGCGGATAATATTAATGAACTTTCGTGTGTTTTGCTAAATTATTCTTAGTTGCTATGTGTTGAGACATTATGATTGCATGCTTGATGATAGTAATGTTTAGGTTCGCACCATACACCTAGATAGTAGGGTCGCAATCTCTCAGAAACCACGAACACTCAACATCTTTCCGTTTCATGACAGAAAGATGCCTCGCCCAACTACTCGCGGAAACCCAGGACCAACCCCGCCCGAAGCTGATTCCACTGCTTTCCAGGCAGCTGTGTCTGCTGCAGTCACAGCAGCGATGGCACAACTCCACCGAGGGAACAACGGAGGAGGTAACGGGCAAGGATCTGGAAGTTCGAACAACGGGACGAACCAAGGACTCACTAGAGCATGCACCTACAAGGATTTTGCGAACGCTAAACCCCGAACTTTCAACGGTACCGGAGGAGTGATCGCCCTAAAGCGATGGATCGAGAAGGTAGAATCGGTATTCGAGATATGCGAGTGCCCCGAGCAGATGAAAGTGAAGTTCGCGGCCTGCACTTTGGTGGACCAAGCACTCACTTGGTGGAATGGTCATGTGGAAGCTATGACACTCCCTATAGCCAACTCTATTCCCTGGGCAGAGATGAAAGAGATGCTGACGGCTGAGTACTGCCCCCGAGGCGAAATACAGAAGATGGAGCAGGAACTATGGAATCTCACGGTGCAGAATGGGAACATCGATGCTTACATATCGAGATTCAGCGAACTATCTCTTTTGTGCCCGGGTATGATCACATCAGAGGGAAAGAAGATTGAACGATTCATTTGGGGACTGACATCCCCCATCCAAGGAAATGTGATAGCTGCGAATCCTGAAACTTTTGACAGTGCGAAGAGACTGGCAAAGAGGCTATATGATCATAACCACAAGAAGGGCGAGAAACCGGTAGAGACTGAGAAGAAAAAGGAGGGTGATGGTAAGAAAGGATGGAACAACAAGAGAAAGGGGCGTCAGGGCCCCGAGGCCTCTAAAAAGCAGCAAACAGTGGCAGTTAACGCTGTCACTGCACCGGTTCCAGCCACACCACATGCTCCAGCCTCAGCTGCTACAAATGCTTCAAGACCCTATTCCGGTACTCATCCCAAATGCAACAAGTGCGGTTTCCATCACCAAGGAGAATGTAGGGAGTTCCATTGCACCAGTTGCAACCGAAGGGGACACACTGCAAAGTACTGCAGGACTTATCCTTCTCAGAACCAGAGCCAAGGAAACAACCAGAACAACAATAACCCTCGCCACAACAACAACCCTCATGCCAGCGGCAACAGCGCAGGACCTAGTTACACCTGCTACGGATGCGGGAAAACTGGACACGTCCGCCGAGATTGCCCTAACAACAACAACTCAGGAAACAGAGGAGCAGGAAGAATGTTGACTATGGGTCAGAGTGATGCAGTTCAGGACCCCGCAGTTGTGACCGGTACGTTCCTCCTAAACCACACTTATGCATGCATCTTATTTGATACCGGAGCGGAGCGGAGTTTCGTAAGCGATAAGTTTAAACACTTATTAAAACAACAACCCCAAAAGTTAAATGAAACCTATACGGTGGAAATGGCCAATGGGAAGACCGAATCCACTAGGGAAATCTACACTGGATGTACCCTAACCCTTAACCAACACGTCTTACGAGTAGATCTGATGCCAGTGTCAATTAGGAGTTTCGATGTGATTATCGGCATGGATTGGTTAAGTCCCCACCATGCTGAGGTTTTGTGCCACGAGAAGGCCGTTCGCCTTCGTCTCCCGAATCACGAAACCCTAGTAATTTACGGAGACAAACCTAGCACGAATCTTCGTCTTATCTCGTGCATCAAAGCACAAAAACAACTGCGAAAGAACAACCTAGCGTTCTTGGCCCACATAGTGGACAAGGCCAAAGAAGAAATTAACATCCAAGACATTCCGGTAGTGTGCGAATTCCCGGACGTGTTTCCTGAAGATCTTCCAGGAGTACCCCCAGAGAGACAGGTTGAGTTCCGAATAGACCTCGTCCCAGGAGCAACTCCTCTCGCTAAGTCACCATATCGATTGGCACCTGCTGAAATGCAGGAATTGTCCAGCCAACTCAGTGAGCTTCTGGACAAGGGATTTATCCGACCTAGTTACTCGCCATGGGGAGCTCCGGTGCTCTTTGTCAAAAAGAAGGACGGATCTTTCAGAATGTGCATCGATTACAGAGAGTTGAATAAACTCACTGTTAAAAACCGCTACCCACTTCCACGAATCGATGATCTATTCGACCAGCTCCAAGGAGCTAGCTATTTTTCTAAAATTGATCTACGGTCCGGATACCATCAACTCAAGGTCCGAGAAGAAGATATCCCAAAAACCGCTTTCCGAACCCGCTATGGACATTATGAATTCGTCGTAATGCCCTTCGGTCTAACAAATGCACCCGCCGCATTTATGGACCTAATGAATCGAATCTGTAGACCGTTCTTGGACAACTTCGTCATTGTGTTTATCGATGACATCCTCGTCTACTCTCGAAGCAAAGAGGAGCATGGCCAACATCTCCGACAAATCCTAGAGACCCTGCGAATGGAAAAGCTGTACGCCAAACTCTCCAAGTGCGAGTTCTGGCTCCGGAGTGTGAATTTCCTAGGCCACGTAGTAAGCCAAGACGGAATTCATGTGGATCCTTCTAAGGTCAAAGCGGTGGAACGCAAAGCGTGGGCCAGAATTCACGTGGGAACGCGAAGATCAAATGAAGCAAAAGTACCCTCACCTATTCTAGTTTTCTCAAATCTAGCTTTCAAACAGAATTTCGGGACGAAATTCCCTCTAACGGGGGGATGATGTCACAACTGTAAATTTTGAGCCGTGTAATCTATGCATTCAACCTAATGTGAATCAAAAACTTCAATCAAATACAAGTACTATAAGTAGTCATCAAACAATTGGAGACTCTAGAAGCTCTTGTTAAGTCCATTTTGGACTAAGACTTCCTTATTGGATCCAAATGGACCAATGACCTTCCAATTGGACTATCATGGGTTTAGGACCCTAATTGGGCTCTAATTAGACCCACACTCGTTTATTTCAATAATTTGGGCTAGGTAGAACCTAGGATGAAATAAAACACAAGTTTTGATCCATAATTTAACCTAACCTAGCTTAATAAAGCATAAAAATCACAATTTTATTTTATAAGTCCAATAAATACCCTAAACTACCTCTAATGTTGGGCTTAGGGGCAAAAGCCCAAATTTTTCCTTCTCTTCTCTCCATTCTCGGCCCAAGCCCAAGGAAAAAGGGGGAGTTGACCTTGGGTTGACACCTCACTTTTACATGTTGGATTCCCATGCATGCCACACATGTTTCCAAGCAAACATCATATCAAAATCACTTCTTCTCCCTCTTCTCTCCTTGTTCGGCCGAGAGCATCACCACACACACACAAAATATTCTCATTTCTCTCTAGACTCACTCAAGAAGCTCTCTCCTTCCCCTCTCCAAAGATCTCGAAATTTAGAGGCTTTCCAAAGGGATTTTGCAAGTAAATCATCTCCTAAGGTAAGATTATGCATAGACCTATGGTTTAAATTCTTTTATTATCAAAATCCTTCCCTAATCTATGCAAAAATCGTGATCTAGCATCCTAGAACCATCTCAAACTCGAGATCTTCATCAAAGGGAACCAAGGCCAAAAGCACTTCATTTTTCCTTCCATTCCCTTGCAAAAACCGAACCAACACCCCAAGGTGAGCTTCATACCCCCTCTTTTCTGTTTTCACTTGTTTTTGGGGGGAGAATACAAGTCATATGTGTAGATCTATATGTATTTGTGTGCCTTGTATGATTTTTATGCTTATATGTATGCTTTTATGTGTTTTTATGTTGGATCTAGCCTCAAAACTCATCAAAACCGAGATGTAACTTGTGCTACATGATTTTAACTTCAAATATATTTCTAAACACTAAGTGCTTCAAGAAAAATTGGCTAAGTAGTTAATGATAATTTCTTTGGGTTAAAAACACAAATTTTGGGCCTAAAATGTGAAAAATGCAAAAATAAGGGTCCAAAACGACATTTCACAGATTCTGATGGATGAAGTGTGCTAAAACAGTTTTCATAAGTAAATTTCTGGAAATGTACTCATTTAGTGGACTAAAATCATAAATTTTAAGCTTAATGGGCTAAAATTGTAATTTTCGGCCAAATAAGGCCCATTATGCAAATTTTTCTGTTTTGGAGGGCCAAAACTGTAACCTTCTGTAAAACAGTGGACTATAAGTGTTCCAACTCCTTTTCAAAGGTTAAAAATGTTTTTTTTTAAAATTTAAAAAGGACCAAAATTGCAAAAATTTTCCAAATTGGGCCAAAATTGTAAAAGTTGCGAAAAGAAGGGGTTAAAACCGTAAAAACTGCATTTCCAGGAACTTAAACTGTTTTTATGAAAAATATGTTGAAAAATATTAATTTCAATAATTTTTGGTATTAAAATGTCAAGAAAAATAGTTTGAGGACTAAACCGGGAAGTATTTTATATAAAGGGTTAAAAATGTAATTTTTACAAATGATGAGGGGCTGAAAACAGAAATATTTCAAGGCTAGTTCAATATACACAATTTGATCAAATAATGGCATCGTGACTATCAACGAAATACAAAACATTACAATACCAAAAGTCGTTGTTAAACGAATTGGCTCGGTCTCGAGCCAATAAAAATCTACAACTACTAACACTACAACTCATACAAGTAACGTTTGGTTATACATACACATACGAGTGTGCGCAGACGTCTATGCACCATCTTTGGGCCCCACAAGTGTAAAATCTTGTTCGTTGAGCCTAGCTAGCTCAATGACCTGATCTTAAGGCCCGAAGACATTTTTTTTTACGGAGTGTTGGGTTTTACCGATCCGACACAACGTAAATGGACTTTCAATGGCTTGTTTACCACCGGTCCCCAAGGGTCCTTTGGTCTTGCTAGTAAGGTCTACATTTTATGCGAGGCGGGTCTGGGACCCCTCGTACATTTTATCCCCAACCGGCTAACGGAGTTACCGGGGTCTTCGTGACCTCTTACTCTTCGGATGTGGGACCACTCATAGTCAGGGCGATTGGATAACGTGATTAGTACCGACGACACCTTCGGAGTCGTTAGTATAACTACAAACTGGGTGTTTGTGTAACGCGGGTTTGTAGTAAATAATCAATGCTCGAGAACCTTCCAACGTCGCCCGGGACTGACACTATACGCTATGCAATGGCTTCAATGTAACATCACGTAATTCAAGGAACCAGGAGAACATCGGGTTTTCCTAGGGTTTTCAATACACACAAATTTGAAAAGCATACAACTTCAATGAACGTTTTCTTTACAAGTATAGAAACAAACAAAGCATACCTATGGATCTTCACAAATCTTTTAAAAACTTTTCTTTTCAGGAAATATCGGATTTTCTGGTGATTTTTCAAACAATACAAACATTCGATTTTAAACACTACTTATGAACTCACCAACATTTCATATGTTGACGTTTTTCAAAATACTTGTATTCTCAGGGAACCAGTGAATCAAAGGAAATCGCATTCAGTGAAGGTTGCAGTTTATTTATGTACGAATCAAACAATTTAATTTTTGGGAATGTACTGTTTAAACAATGTTTGATATGTAAACACTACTGGTTGTACTATGTTGATGAATGGTAACGAATGTTGTTATGTTTCATATATACTCAATGTTATGATATACAATTGAGTCACGGCAAGCCCTCGGACGTTTCCGCCGTCTGGTTCGGGGGTGTGACAGGTTGGTATCAGAGCTTTGTTTATAGTGAACTAGCATGTCGAGCCATACATTGATATGCAACTATAAACCAAAAAGAGGGGCTAACATAACCCTGAACAGAACAAGTAAATAAAACACTCTCGCTTGCATTAGGAATAAAGATCCAACGCTGAATCAAACACAATAATACTGGTATCTTGGTTAAATCGGGACTGTTCTTAGGGATACCGAGGAGTGAATGTAACCTGATCAACTACATTCTCTCCAAGGTAAAACTAACACACGTCTTGATGAGATCGGGATAGTCAGGTAACCAAAAGCTATACCCTTATCACCCAAAAAGAGAATATTGCTTAGTATGGATGATAGATAGGGCATCCTAGGATAACGAAGTATATTTACGTACTCGCGCAGACAGCATGGCTGGCTTTCATCACTCGGGAGACCCCTACTTCCCTAATCAGGGAAACAACGGGTGGCTAGAGGAGTCCGAGGAGGAACCCGAGGAGGAACCTGAGGAGGAACCTGAGGAAGAGCCTGAAGAGGAACCCGAGGAGGACTCCGAAGAGGAACCTGACGGGGAACCAGAGGCAGAAGTCGAGGGCGAGCCTGTCGAACCCGAAGAAGACGAAGAACCTTTCGAAGAGGAGCTCGATGACAGCGAAGGGGGTGATTCGGATGCAGAGTCCGAGGTCATCGACCCCCCTTACCCGATCCGAGTGCCTGCATATCGTGTGGGTCCCACTGGCCCTACCCCTCCCTGGGGTATGGACCTCTGGAGATGGAGCAGACAGCAGGGACAACGACCCCCGTATGGCATGTCACGCGAGTTCTTTGACCTGAGGGATGGAGGACCGGCTGATCGAGCCCTCCCAGTCATGGTGAAACGGTTACGGAATACGGGCGATCTTGCCCAGGACACTGCGGATCAGGTACACCAATTGAGGACTAGGGTCGAACGTGCGGAACAGGAGACGCGTGACGTCCTTCGAGAATTTCACATGAGACAGGTTCGGTGGGAGTCTCGACTCCGGGACGCGGAACGCTGGATTGCTCGTCTTCAGGGAGCATCCACATCTTCGGCACCACCTCCTGACGCAGCTCATCGCGGTTAGAAATAGACTTATCATAGTAGGTTATTAGGAACTATGTTATGTACTCCGGCTCTATGATTAAGTGACTACACTACTCATGGAGCCGTTATGCTGTCGGATTAGCGTTATCTATGTATGCTCCTACGAGCAAATTTTCTTGTACTAAATGCGGATAATATTAATGAACTTTCGTGTGTTTTGCTAAATTATTCTTAGTTGCTATGTGTTGAGACATTATGATTGCATGCTTGATGATAGTAATGTTTAGGTTCGCACCATACACCTAGATAGTAGGGTCGCAATCTCTCAGAAACCACGAACACTCAACATCTTTCCGTTTCATGACAGAAAGATGCCTCGCCCAACTACTCGCGGAAACCCAGGACCAACCCCGCCCGAAGCTGATTCCACTGCTTTCCAGGCAGCTGTGTCTGCTGCAGTCACAGCAGCGATGGCACAACTCCACCGAGGGAACAACGGAGGAGGTAACGGGCAAGGATCTGGAAGTTCGAACAACGGGACGAACCAAGGACTCACTAGAGCATGCACCTACAAGGATTTTGCGAACGCTAAACCCCGAACTTTCAACGGTACCGGAGGAGTGATCGCCCTAAAGCGATGGATCGAGAAGGTAGAATCGGTATTCGAGATATGCGAGTGCCCCGAGCAGATGAAAGTGAAGTTCGCGGCCTGCACTTTGGTGGACCAAGCACTCACTTGGTGGAATGGTCATGTGGAAGCTATGACACTCCCTATAGCCAACTCTATTCCCTGGGCAGAGATGAAAGAGATGCTGACGGCTGAGTACTGCCCCCGAGGCGAAATACAGAAGATGGAGCAGGAACTATGGAATCTCACGGTGCAGAATGGGAACATCGATGCTTACATATCGAGATTCAGCGAACTATCTCTTTTGTGCCCGGGTATGATCACATCAGAGGGAAAGAAGATTGAACGATTCATTTGGGGACTGACATCCCCCATCCAAGGAAATGTGATAGCTGCGAATCCTGAAACTTTTGACAGTGCGAAGAGACTGGCAAAGAGGCTATATGATCATAACCACAAGAAGGGCGAGAAACCGGTAGAGACTGAGAAGAAAAAGGAGGGTGATGGTAAGAAAGGATGGAACAACAAGAGAAAGGGGCGTCAGGGCCCCGAGGCCTCTAAAAAGCAGCAAACAGTGGCAGTTAACGCTGTCACTGCACCGGTTCCAGCCACACCACATGCTCCAGCCTCAGCTGCTACAAATGCTTCAAGACCCTATTCCGGTACTCATCCCAAATGCAACAAGTGCGGTTTCCATCACCAAGGAGAATGTAGGGAGTTCCATTGCACCAGTTGCAACCGAAGGGGACACACTGCAAAGTACTGCAGGACTTATCCTTCTCAGAACCAGAGCCAAGGAAACAACCAGAACAACAATAACCCTCGCCACAACAACAACCCTCATGCCAGCGGCAACAGCGCAGGACCTAGTTACACCTGCTACGGATGCGGGAAAACTGGACACGTCCGCCGAGATTGCCCTAACAACAACAACTCAGGAAACAGAGGAGCAGGAAGAATGTTGACTATGGGTCAGAGTGATGCAGTTCAGGACCCCGCAGTTGTGACCGGTACGTTCCTCCTAAACCACACTTATGCATGCATCTTATTTGATACCGGAGCGGAGCGGAGTTTCGTAAGCGATAAGTTTAAACACTTATTAAAACAACAACCCCAAAAGTTAAATGAAACCTATACGGTGGAAATGGCCAATGGGAAGACCGAATCCACTAGGGAAATCTACACTGGATGTACCCTAACCCTTAACCAACACGTCTTACGAGTAGATCTGATGCCAGTGTCAATTAGGAGTTTCGATGTGATTATCGGCATGGATTGGTTAAGTCCCCACCATGCTGAGGTTTTGTGCCACGAGAAGGCCGTTCGCCTTCGTCTCCCGAATCACGAAACCCTAGTAATTTACGGAGACAAACCTAGCACGAATCTTCGTCTTATCTCGTGCATCAAAGCACAAAAACAACTGTGAAAGAACAACCTAGCGTTCTTGGCCCACATAGTGGACAAGGCCAAAGAAGAAATTAACATCCAAGACATTCCGGTAGCGTGCGAATTCCCGGACGTGTTTCCTGAAGATCTTCCAGGAGTACCCCCAGAGAGACAGGTTGAGTTCCGAATAGACCTCGTCCCAGGAGCAACTCCTCTCGCTAAGTCACCATATCGATTGGCACCTGCTGAAATGCAGGAATTGTCCAGCCAACTCAGTGAGCTTCTGGACAAGGGATTTATCCGACCTAGTTACTCGCCATGGGGAGCTCCGGTGCTCTTTGTCAAAAAGAAGGACGGATCTTTCAGAATGTGCATCGATTACAGAGAGTTGAATAAACTCACTGTTAAAAACCGCTACCCACTTCCACGAATCGATGATCTATTCGACCAGCTCCAAGGAGCTAGCTATTTTTCTAAAATTGATCTACGGTCCGGATACCATCAACTCAAGGTCCGAGAAGAAGATATCCCAAAAACCGCTTTCCGAACCCGCTATGGACATTATGAATTCGTCGTAATGCCCTTCGGTCTAACAAATGCACCCGCCGCATTTATGGACCTAATGAATCGAATCTGTAGACCGTTCTTGGACAACTTCGTCATTGTGTTTATCGATGACATCCTCGTCTACTCTCGAAGCAAAGAGGAGCATGGCCAACATCTCCGACAAATCCTAGAGACCCTGCGAATGGAAAAGCTGTACGCCAAACTCTCCAAGTGCGAGTTCTGGCTCCGGAGTGTGAATTTCCTAGGCCACGTAGTAAGCCAAGACGGAATTCATGTGGATCCTTCTAAGGTCAAAGCGGTGGAACGCAAAGCGTGGGCCAGAATTCACGTGGGAACGCGAAGATCAAATGAAGCAAAAGTACCCTCACCTATTCTAGTTTTCTCAAATCTAGCTTTCAAACAGAATTTCGGGACGAAATTCCCTCTAACGGGGGGATGATGTCACAACTGTAAATTTTGAGCCGTGTAATCTATGCATTCAACCTAATGTGAATCAAAAACTTCAATCAAATACAAGTACTATAAGTAGTCATCAAACAATTGGAGACTCTAGAAGCTCTTGTTAAGTCCATTTTGGACTAAGACTTCCTTATTGGATCCAAATGGACCAATGACCTTCCAATTGGACTATCATGGGTTTAGGACCCTAATTGGGCTCTAATTAGACCCACACTCGTTTATTTCAATAATTTGGGCTAGGTAGAACCTAGGATGAAATAAAACACAAGTTTTGATCCATAATTTAACCTAACCTAGCTTAATAAAGCATAAAAATCACAATTTTATTTTATAAGTCCAATAAATACCCTAAACTACCTCTAATGTTGGGCTTAGGGGCAAAAGCCCAAATTTTTCCTTCTCTTCTCTCCATTCTCGGCCCAAGCCCAAGGAAAAAGGGGGAGTTGACCTTGGGTTGACACCTCACTTTTACATGTTGGATTCCCATGCATGCCACACATGTTTCCAAGCAAACATCATATCAAAATCACTTCTTCTCCCTCTTCTCTCCTTGTTCGGCCGAGAGCATCACCACACACACACAAAATATTCTCATTTCTCTCTAGACTCACTCAAGAAGCTCTCTCCTTCCCCTCTCCAAAGATCTCGAAATTTAGAGGCTTTCCAAAGGGATTTTGCAAGTAAATCATCTCCTAAGGTAAGATTATGCATAGACCTATGGTTTAAATTCTTTTATTATCAAAATCCTTCCCTAATCTATGCAAAAATCGTGATCTAGCATCCTAGAACCATCTCAAACTCGAGATCTTCATCAAAGGGAACCAAGGCCAAAAGCACTTCATTTTTCCTTCCATTCCCTTGCAAAAACCGAACCAACACCCCAAGGTGAGCTTCATACCCCCTCTTTTCTGTTTTCACTTGTTTTTGGGGGGAGAATACAAGTCATATGTGTAGATCTATATGTATTTGTGTGCCTTGTATGATTTTTATGCTTATATGTATGCTTTTATGTGTTTTTATGTTGGATCTAGCCTCAAAACTCATCAAAACCGAGATGTAACTTGTGCTACATGATTTTAACTTCAAATATATTTCTAAACACTAAGTGCTTCAAGAAAAATTGGCTAAGTAGTTAATGATAATTTCTTTGGGTTAAAAACACAAATTTTGGGCCTAAAATGTGAAAAATGCAAAAATAAGGGTCCAAAACGACATTTCACAGATTCTGATGGATGAAGTGTGCTAAAACAGTTTTCATAAGTAAATTTCTGGAAATGTACTCATTTAGTGGACTAAAATCATAAATTTTAAGCTTAATGGGCTAAAATTGTAATTTTCGGCCAAATAAGGCCCATTATGCAAATTTTTCTGTTTTGGAGGGCCAAAACTGTAACCTTCTGTAAAACAGTGGACTATAAGTGTTCCAACTCCTTTTCAAAGGTTAAAAATGTTTTTTTTTAAAATTTAAAAAGGACCAAAATTGCAAAAATTTTCCAAATTGGGCCAAAATTGTAAAAGTTGCGAAAAGAAGGGGTTAAAACCGTAAAAACTGCATTTCCAGGAACTTAAACTGTTTTTATGAAAAATATGTTGAAAAATATTAATTTCAATAATTTTTGGTATTAAAATGTCAAGAAAAATAGTTTGAGGACTAAACCGGGAAGTATTTTATATAAAGGGTTAAAAATGTAATTTTTACAAATGATGAGGGGCTGAAAACAGAAATATTTCAAGGCTAGTTCAATATACACAATTTGATCAAATAATGGCATCGTGACTATCAACGAAATACAAAACATTACAATACCAAAAGTCGTTGTTAAACGAATTGGCTCGGTCTCGAGCCAATAAAAATCTACAACTACTAACACTACAACTCATACAAGTAACGTTTGGTTATACATACACATACGAGTGTGCGCAGACGTCTATGCACCATCTTTGGGCCCCACAAGTGTAAAATCTTGTTCGTTGAGCCTAGCTAGCTCAATGACCTGATCTTAAGGCCCGAAGACATTTTTTTTTACGGAGTGTTGGGTTTTACCGATCCGACACAACGTAAATGGACTTTCAATGGCTTGTTTACCACCGGTCCCCAAGGGTCCTTTGGTCTTGCTAGTAAGGTCTACATTTTATGCGAGGCGGGTCTGGGACCCCTCGTACATTTTATCCCCAACCGGCTAACGGAGTTACCGGGGTCTTCGTGACCTCTTACTCTTCGGATGTGGGACCACTCATAGTCAGGGCGATTGGATAACGTGATTAGTACCGACGACACCTTCGGAGTCGTTAGTATAACTACAAACTGGGTGTTTGTGTAACGCGGGTTTGTAGTAAATAATCAATGCTCGAGAACCTTCCAACGTCGCCCGGGACTGACACTATACGCTATGCAATGGCTTCAATGTAACATCACGTAATTCAAGGAACCAGGAGAACATCGGGTTTTCCTAGGGTTTTCAATACACACAAATTTGAAAAGCATACAACTTCAATGAACGTTTTCTTTACAAGTATAGAAACAAACAAAGCATACCTATGGATCTTCACAAATCTTTTAAAAACTTTTCTTTTCAGGAAATATCGGATTTTCTGGTGATTTTTCAAACAATACAAACATTCGATTTTAAACACTACTTATGAACTCACCAACATTTCATATGTTGACGTTTTTCAAAATACTTGTATTCTCAGGGAACCAGTGAATCAAAGGAAATCGCATTCAGTGAAGGTTGCAGTTTATTTATGTACGAATCAAACAATTTAATTTTTGGGAATGTACTGTTTAAACAATGTTTGATATGTAAACACTACTGGTTGTACTATGTTGATGAATGGTAACGAATGTTGTTATGTTTCATATATACTCAATGTTATGATATACAATTGAGTCACGGCAAGCCCTCGGACGTTTCGGCCGTCTGGTTCGGGGGTGTGACACAAAAGGTGACTTTCGATGGAACGAACTTTAGCGAATGGATAAGATACATTCGCACGATTGCTCGCTACGAGGACAAGGAGTATGTCCTTGACGAAAAGCTCGAGCAAATCAATCCAGAAATCGCTACACCGGCTGAAATGACTATCTTTGAGACTCATGAGCGTGATACAACGAAATTTCATTGCATCATGATAGCCACAATGAACCCTAAATTCCAAAAGTCCTATGAGGACATGTATCCGTACGAAATGCATCAAAACTTATTGGAGAGATACCATCAAAACGCGAGGTAGGAGTGTTACGAGATCATCACTAACATGGTCTCTGCTAAAATGGGACATGGAGAATCTCTAACCGTACACTTGCAAAAAATGCAAAGGTATGTTGATCGTCTTCGCAAGTTGAATGTCGACTTTGGGGAAGATTTGGCTATCGACACGGTACTTCATTCCTTGCCTCCATGTTACAACCAATTTAGGATGACCTACCACATGAACAAGGAAGAGGTCACCCTAAGTAACCTCCAAGGTCTTCTAAGGGTTGCTGAGAGCAACCTCAAGGACAAGTCTGTTACACCAACTCCCAATCCACCCGCTGCTCCTGTTTTGGCTATTGGGGAGGGAAAGGGCAAGAAGAGGAAGGCTCCGTCTAAGAGCCACCGCAAGGGAAAGTCCCGAGATGGTTCATCTTCAAGTGGGACTAAAGTTGATCCTGCTAAACCCAACTCTAACCCAAAGGAGGCAGAGTGCCACCATTGCCACAAAATAGGGAATTAGAAGAGAAGCTGCCCAGAATACTTGCAAGCCATCAAGGAAGGAAAGATCAAGCCGTCTTTCGCAGGTATTTACACAATTAAATCTAATGATTCATCTCATGCTATTTCTTGGGTCCTCGACACCGGATGTGGTTACCACATTTGTCTGAATTGCAGGGACTAAGAAGAAATAAAGATGTGGAGAGTGGAAGAATAAATCTAATCATGGGGAACAGAAGAATGTCGCCTGTGACCAAGATTGGAGTGTATTCTTTAGTGCTTAGTAATGGATTATGTTTATATTTGAATAATTGTTGTTACTCGCCAGAAATGGCAAGAAACATCATTTCGTTTCATGGTTTGTTTAGACAAGGATTTAGATTTTCTTTTAATAATGAGAATGGTTCAATTTATGCTTATCTAAATGGTGTCTTATATTTTGAAGCAATTCCATGTAATGGAATTTATGAAACTGTTATGATTGTAGATAACCTAGGAAATGATGTTTTATACATGGATTCTTCCAATAGTATGGATAGAGCATCCTTGTGGCATTGTCGTCTTGGACATGTCAACAAGAAGCGCATAGCCCAACTCCAAAAGGATGGAGTGTTGGAGTCATTCGACCTTAGGGAAGATGACACATGCGAATCTTGTTTACTTGGAAAGATGACCGAGTCATCCTTCATTAGCTCATGTGAAAGGGGTGAGGGTTTATTGGACCTCATACATACTGATGTATGTGCACCCTTTAGATCAACCACAAAGGATGGGAACCGCTTCTATGTGACTTTTACCAATGACTATAGTAGATATGGGTATATTTACTTAATCAAGCAAAAGTCAGAAACGTTTGAAAAGTTCAAAGAGTTCAAAAATGAAGTGGAGAATCAATTGGGCAGGAAAATCAAGATGCTTCGATCCGATCGAGGAGGAGACTACCTAAGTCTTGAATTCCACAACCATCTCAAAGAATGTGGAATAGTTTCGCAATTGACGCCACCTAGGACACCGCAGTTGAATGGTGTGGCAGAAAGGCGTAATCGAACCTTGTTAGACATGGTTCGTTCTATGATGAGTCGTGCTTCACTATCTATCTCATTCTGGGGGTACGCCTTAGAGACTGCCACCCATATCCTTAACCGAGTCCCTACAAAGAAGGTTGCCAAAACACCTCATGAGATGTGGACAGGGAAAGCTCCCTCGTTAGCACATATCAAGGTTTGGGGTTGCGAGGTTTTCGTAAGACGAGATACTCACGACAAGTTCCAACCTCGTAGTGAGCGATGTATTTTCATCGGCTACCCGCAAAAATCCTTTGGATATCTCTTCTATAGACCGAGTGACAATGTTGTCTTCGTTGCGAGGAGAGGGGTTTTCCGAGAGCGAGAACTCATAAGCCAGGGAGACAGTGGGAGGCAAATCGAGCTTGAAGAGATTCAAGAATCGATTGATGAAGGAACCTCTACCGCTGGCAATCAACCTGAGGAGGAAACTCCGGTTGAACCTATTGACCAGTCCTTACCTCTTAGACGTTCCGAAAGAGATAGAGTTCAACCCCAGTTTTAGGGTTTTCATATTACTACCGAAGGGGACACGTATATTAGTGATGGTACACTAATAAATCTAGACGAACCTAATAGCTTTAAGGAAGCCATGGTAGGGCCGGAGTATGCAAAATGGAAAGAGGCAATGGACAACGAGATCCAATCCGTTTATGACAACCAAGTTTGGAAGTTGGTTGATAATGTGCCTGGATGTAAGACCGTTGGGTGCAAATGGATCTTCAAGAAGAAGACCGAAGTGGATGGAAATGTACACACATATAAGGCGCGATTGGTTGCAAAGGGCTTTACTCAAACTCCCGGAGTTTACTATGATGAGACCTTCTCACCAGTTGTGAAGATAAAGTCTATTAGAGTGATGCTAGCTATTGCCGCATTTCATGATTATGAGATTTGGCAAATGGATGTCAAGACCGCTTTCCTTAACGGGAAGTTTGCTGAGGATGTTTACATGGCTCAGCCAGAGGGTTTTGTTGATCCGAAGCATCCAAATAGAGCGTGTAAACTTGAGAAGTCCATTTATGGACTTAAGCAAGCGTCTCGCAGATGGAATCTTTGCTTCGATGAGAAAGTCAAAGAGTTTGGATTTGTACGAAGCGAAGTAGAATCATGTGTATATGTCAAAGCCAGTGGGAGCATAGTTAGCTTTCTCGTTTTGTATGTCGATGACATACTGCTCATAGGAAATGACATCCCGACTCTGCAGGAGGTTAAGTCCTGGCTCGGGAAGTGCTTCGCTATGAAGGACCTCGGAGAGGCTTCCTATATTTTGGGAATAAGGATAGTGAGAGAAAGAAGTAAGAGACTAATAGGACTTAGTCAGAACACTTACTTAGATAAAGTACTAAAACGTTTTAGTATGGAAAATTCGAAGAAGGGAGAATTACTGATACAAAGTAATGCCAAGTTGAGTAAGACTCAAAGTCCAAGTACTGAAGCCGAGATAGCAGAGATGAGCCGAGTACCTTACGCTTCCGCAGTTGGCTCAATCATGTATGTTATGACTTATACTTGCTGTAACGACCCAATTTTCACGTCCAAAAATTTCATTTTTAAAACATTACTTTAGAAAACGTTAATAATTAAAAACATTGTTTGATCAAACCGCATCACAACGTAAACCATGTCTAAAAGCCAAATCATACAACCAATCAAAATATCATAGTATAAATCCCAGAGAAATCTAATAGATGCGGAAACCAGTGTGTGTGCATGATGTGCCGCTACCGCGCCAGCTCCTTCCCCTTCGATGAAGAGGTACCTGAAACCAAAACTATAAACTATAAGCAAAAAGCTTAGTGAGTTCACCCATTGTACCTCATACCATATAATCACATAACATACATAAATTTTCTGGCATATCTGGGTGCCCGACCTTCCCCTTCGGTCCTCTCGACTGGATACTGCCTAGCATATCTGGGTGCTGGCCTCCCCTTCGGTCCTCTCGACCGGATACTGCCTAGCATATCTGGGTGCTGGCTCCCCTTCGGTCCTCTCTACCAGATACTAGGGACTATTTCACCCCTACTACTACCACATAACACATATATCACATAGTCTATCTAGCATGGCTGGGCATGACCGCCCCTTCGACCCTATCGATCGGTGTTCTGAGGGACTATCTCCCCGTACTGTCACTAACACATAAACATAACATAGGTAGTAGCAACCCTAGATGAATATCACAAAGACAATCATCTAATCACACATCTCCTACCGGTGGGCCGGCATTGTGGCCTTAGACCCACCGCTACTGGAAGGTAACTCACCTCGTAGTAGTTGTTGATCTGTGTGGGAATAGTCTGTCTGCTGCTATTGTTGTTCCAAAAATCATCTGGCTGTAATTCCCACCAAACACTTAGTCAAATACTGTTAACTGTCCTTTGGGTAAAATGACCATTTTACCCCTGATCATGCCCTAAGTCAATGTCAGAGTCAACTTTCAGTTGACCCGAATCGCCGAGTTGGCTCGCCAACTCACCGAGTCCCTATCCAATCGACTGACCTGGGTTTTGTTTCTACTCGTCGAGTTAGGCGTTGACTCGATGAGTTCTCCTTCCAAACTGATGTTCAAGTCCTTCATCCTACTCGCCGAGTTGTATGAACAACTCGCCGAGTTTATCTTCATCCGAAGAACAATTTATATTGTGACTTGCCGAGTTGTATGAACAACTTGCCGAGTCTGTTCTTGATTCTAAGAGGATTGCCTTGAATTCGACGAGTCTGGGCATCGACTCGCCGAGTTCCCTTATGGGTGAGTTTTGACTTCCAACTCACCGAGTCCACCTTGGACTCACTACACAACTCGGCACAACGAAAAAGGGGACAACTCGGAGACTCGCGACTAGACTCGCTGAGTCAAATGAGCGACTCGCCGAGTTAGATGAGCGACTCGCCGAGTCTGTTCCATGAAAGTGCCATAAACGCGATTTTGCTCGAATCCAGTCCATGCCATTCATAGATCTGGGTTCCTAGAGCATGAGTAACACGTAAAGTTTCCAACTTTGCGTGTAAATATCCATCCATGAGGGTTTTAGGGTTCACAATGCACCAAAAGAGTAGATCTAAGGTCTTCATGCAACATGGGTCCATAAAGGCAGTAGATCTGAACTCCTGGAGCTCAACCATGCCTAGATCTAGAGGTTACTCAGCTTATTACGAACCCCTAAACATACAGAAGCTTGGAAATGGTTCAAGAAAGACTTTAATGGAGCTATAAGGGACTATAAGCATGAAAACAAGGGGAAAATCAAGTCATACCTTAGGGAACACATTGAGATAGCTCAAAGATGCTTGACCTCCTCTTCTTCTTCTTGATCTACTCTTTTTCCCACTCCAAAACTTCAAGAGAGCACACCAAATGCTTCAAACTCATAAAGAAACAACTCTTGAACAAGGTATAGAACTCTGAGGGTGAATGGGGGCGAGATTGGGGCGGAAAGAGAGTTTAAATAGGGTGCAAACCCCTGAAACTTAGTGTTTCATCCAACAGCGGTGACTCGCCGAGTCCAGGATATGGACTCGCCGAGTCGCCAACTTAAAATGTGTCCCGGGTCTCGGCTCTACTCGGTGAGTCGGACCTATGACTCGCCGAGTCCAAGGCTAAAAATGGAAAATACTCAAATAAGATTTACATACCAGGAACCAGGTGCTACACTCACCCTGATGTAGCCTTTGCTTTGAGCATGGTTAGTAGATATCAAGGGAACCCTGGCAGAGCCCATTGGATTGCGGTCAAGAGTATCCTTAAGTACCTTCGAAGGACCAAGGAATGGTTTTTAGTCCTTGGAGGGAGTGATTACTTACAGGTGCGAAGGTATAGTGACGCCAGCTTTCAGACCGACAGGGACAACTACCGTTTGTAATCGGGCTGGGTCTGCACTCTTAATGGGGGAGCAGTTACTTGGAAGAGTTCCAAGCAGGAAACCGTAGATGATTCAACGTGCGAATCAGACTACATTGCAGCGAGCGAAGCGTCGAAGGAGGCAATATGGTTGAAGAACTTCATTGGTGATCTTGGAGTTGTGCCTGCCATAAAGGAGCCTATGGAAATTTTCTGTGATAATGAAGGAGCAGTTGCCTTGACCAAGGAACCGAGGGATCATGGTAGATCTCGAAATATCGACAGAAAATATCATTTCATTAGACACCGAGTAGAAGAGGGACACCTCGTGGTGAAGAGTATATCATCAGAAGATAACCCAGTAGATCCGCTTACGAAGGGACTGAGTAGGGTTAAGCATTTGCAGCATGCTAGGGGTATTGGGCTGAGAGATGATATTAGATTAGATTAGATAATTTTAGAAACTTGTAATAGATAAATGTAATTTAACATTTGATGAATAAATAAAGGAGTATTATTTATAAGTAAAGTTATTGTCTTATGTTGAATGTTTAACTATTGTTTCACTTTGCATGTTTTGACTTCCAAAATAATTGAGTTTATTTAGAATAATCAAATTATTCAAACAATCCACAATCGTTCATATGTTGGAAGTAGGTATGAATGAAGATTGTCATGAATTGGTGTGTAGATTTTCTAAATGGTATTAGACATAGCAAAAGTTTGCTGCAACGTTCATGAGTGCTTATGAACTAGTTTTGAGCATTGGAACAAACCCATGCTTGCTGGAATCATCTTATGGAATTTGACGAAAAGGTTGATCGCAAGACGATAATATCATATGGTCTTAAAACCTAGATATATGGTTTATTATTTGTTAATTGGCTGTACATTGATAATGCGAAACCACATCAGTAAATTGATATTATAAAACACATTATTGTGTATGATTGATTAATGAATAAGTAAATGCATATAAGTCGAAGTTTATCTGCTACTTTTATCCTAAGAGGGTAAAAGCAATATCTCGGCCGCTCAATGATTTGATTTGACTTATGTGTTGGGCCCGGTCAGAACTAAATTGATGTGTTCGATTAAGTTCTATGTCGAATAAATTTGAGATCAAGAAACCAACTGCTGGACAATTGGTTCCATAGAATTGTCCGCATGTACGATCCCTTATCTAAAGGACATGATTGATAAGATCAGAGTTTGACAACGTCTTTGAGAGCTACGATTGCTCATCAGATTATGATTGTATATATAGTTACTAGACTTATCCAAGTGGGAGACTGTTGGAATAGTGTCTAAGGCTACAACTATATTTGGTAAGTACTTGACCCGATTGAGCATGGTCCTTTTGGGTTGCCTTCACCATAGCAACTTGACAGGATGATTTATAATGAGAGAAGAAATATTATTAATATATTATGAGAATAATATAAGGAATAATAATATTGTTATTTGATTAATATAAGTCATAAATTAATTAGGAATTAATTTGGTGATTTAAAGAGATTAATTGAATAAAGGGGCATAAACTGTTTATTGTATGATAGTTGTATTTTGAGCGGTGATTCCTTAGGGATAAGGGTGGATGAATTTAGGGTTTGGAAGAGCCTAGAATTCGTCCAAGGCTTATGAATAAGGATATTGGATTGCTTAGGGCCTATGTTATCCAATTAGGGTTTAAGGGTGAAACCCTAGGAGGCTCACTAGTATAAATACACCCATAGGGTTAAGAAAATCGGTACCCCTTGGTACTGGAGAAACCATGGCCGACTTTTCTCACCCTCTTATCTCTCTCAAATCATCCTCTTGCTAAGTTGGTGTCTGTAAGCCATCAGAGGAGTGACATTTGTGACTCTAAGCTCCAAGGACAAGAAGATTCAAGCAAGTAATTCAAGGTAATCTTTCAGATCTGATTTCTTATGTCATTACACTAGATCTATCAATCAAAGTCTTGGATATATTGCATGTTCAATTAGAAAAACCTAGATCCAATCATTAGGGTTTGTATGTGCACATAGGAATGTTCTTATGGCTAAAACCCATCAGTGGTATCAGAGCCTTGATTGGTTTCTATTGAATTGATGCATTGGTTGCTTGATTGTTGATTGCAAAATTCGATTTTTGTCCATCTGCCTGATGAACTCGGCGAGTTCCATAGTGGACTCGGCGAGTAGGCCTCAACTCGGCGAGTCCATTGTGGTATTCGGCAAGTTCGAGCATCAGGAAGAGCTAGTTTCGGTATTTCTTGCTGTTTATCTTATGGAAACTTGCCTTTATCTTAATGGGTCAATATAAATCCGATTTTAACATATATTTGAGTATATATCTTTGACCTAGTTCAAGATAATTACCAATTAATTGAATAATAATTTCCTTATGTGATAATTGATTAAATATTTTAATTAACTTGGTAAATTGTTTTGCAAGAAACATCAAATATGGATAATTATGAGATTAAATGGTTAATTTAAATTATTTGTTATTTGATTATTCTGTTTTGAAAAGTTAAAACTAATCCTCAAGTTTTGAAATTTAGTTTTGTGATTAAAAGTTTAATTTGGATAATTTAAATTTCAAACCCTAAAACTTTATAAGTTTAAAATTCAACCCAATACTTTATATGATTACAAGCTTAATATATATATATATATATATATATATATATATATATATATATATATATATATATGTATAATTAAAATGCTAGTCTTACCGTTAGTAGGCCTTATTCACGAAGCCGATCTATAAGGTGGGTATAAGGTTGTTGCCTATAAAATGGCGCTTAATGGGTGTACACTCACACCCACCGCTTGCTTGATCGGTGGAGGGTCGTTAGCCGAACGGGTAGGATAGGGAAACTCTATCTCCTCGTTAAAAGTATAATATTAAATACAAAGTAACTACATGTTTTTCAAAATTTCCAATCCTAGTTTCTTTAGGAAAAGTGAATTGATGCAATCCTATGAAATTACACTTTGCACCCTTGCTATGAAGTTAGTGGAGCGTGTGTGGTTTACCGGCACACTAATTGGTTCTAAGCGTAGGTGGCAAAGGGTGATTCGTTGTTTATCATATTTCGGTGGAGCATGTGTGGTTTACTAGCACATCGAATAGGTGAATGTTACAATGAAGGCACCGTGTAGATTTGCATGGTTATTCACACCCACTTTGTGATCCTCGGCATCCCAGTCACAAACGAGAGGCGCATATCGAGATTTAAACATGCCTTTACAAAGTTCAATGAATCTCATCTAAACCTAGGAATTCTCAATGCGTTTAAAACTTAAAGGTAATGCTTTCATGGTGGAGAATTAGTGAATCGTCATTCACTTATCTTCAAATTGTTTGCATGTTGGATTACGGCATCCCTTTTCTAATATGTAAATAATGTTGTTGGATCCTAGCCCTAATTTTTCTTATTGGGTGCTAATTAGGGATTCAAATTCTAATCAATCTTTGTTCTTTCTATTTATAGATGTCGAACGCGAACAAAATTGCTGCTAGTTCATTCACATTGATGAGCCTTTGCCAAAAGGTGGCTTTCAATGGAACGAACTTTATCGAATGGATAAGATACATTAGCACGATTGCTCGCTACGAGGACAAGGAGTATGTCCTCGACGAAAAGCTCGAGAAGATCAATTCAGAAATCGCTACTCCAGCTGGAATGACTGTCTTTGAGACTCATGAGCGTGATGCAACGAAAGTTCATTGCATCACGATAGCCACAATGAAGCCCGAATTCCAAAAGTCCTATGAGGACATGTATCCGTACGAAATGCATCAAGACTTATTGGAGAGATACCATCAAAACACGAGGCAGGAACTTTACGAGATCTTCACTAACATGATCTCTGCTAAAATGGGACATGGAGAATCTCTAACCGTACACTTGCAAAAAATGCAAAGGTATGTTGATCGTCTTCGCAAGTTGAATGTCGACTTTGGGGAAGATTTGGCTATCGACACGGTACTTCATTCCTTGCCTCCGTGTTACAACCAATTTAGGATGACCTACCACATGAACAAGGAAGAGGTCACCCTAAGTAACCTCCAAGGTCTTCTAAGGGTTGCTGAGAGCAACCTCAAGGACAAGTCTGTTGCACCAACTCCCAATCCACCCGCTGCTCCTAATTTGGCTATTGGGCAGGGAAGGGGCAAGAAGAGGAAGGCTCCGTCTAAGAGCCACCGCAAGGGAAAGTCCCGAGATGGTTCATCTTCTAGTGGGACTAAAGTTGATCCTGCTAAACGCAACTCTAACCCAAAGGAGGCAGAGTGCCACCATTGCCACAAAATAGGGAATTAGAAGAAAAGGTGCCCAGAATACTTACAAGCCATCAAGGAAGGAAAGATCAAGCCGTCTTTCGCAGGTATTTGCACAATTAAATCTAATGATTCATCTCATGCTATTTCTTGGGTCCTCAACACCGGATGTGGTTACCACATTTGTTCTGAATTGCAGGGACTAAGAAGAAATAAAGATGTGGAGAGTGGAAGAATAAATCTAATCATGGGGAACAGAAGAACGTCGCCTGTGACCAAGATTGGAGTGTATTCTTTAGTGCTTAGTAATGGATTATGTTTATATTTGAATAATTGTTGCTACTCGCCAGAAATGGCAAGAAACATCATTTCGTTTCATGGTTTGTTTAGACAAGGATTTAGATTTTCTTTTAATAATGAGAATGGTTCAATTTATGTTTATCTAAATCGTGTCTTATATTTTGAAGCAATGCATTGTAATGGAATTTATGAAATTGTTATGATTGTAGATAACCTAGGAAATGATGTTTTATACATGGATTCTTCCAATAGTATGGATAGAGCATCCTTGTGGCATTGTCGTCTTGGACATGTCAACAAGAAGCATATAGCCCAACTCCAAAAGGATGGAGTGTTGGAGTCATTCGACCTTAGGGAAGATGACACATGCGAATCTTGTTTACTTGGAAAGATGACCAAGTCATCCTTCACTAGCACATGTGAAAGGGGTGAGGGTTTATTGGACCTCATACATACTGATGTATGTGCACCCTTTAGATCAACCACAAAGGATGGGAACCGCTTCTATGTGACTTTTACCAATGACTATAGTAGATATGGGTATATTTACTTAATCAAGCAAAAGTCAGAAACGTTTGAAAAGTTCAAAGAGTTCAAAAATGAAGTGGAGAATCAATTGGGCAGGAAAATCAAGATGCTTCGATCCGATCGAGGAGGAGAGTACCTAAGTCTTGAATTCCACGACCATCTCAAAGAATGTAGAATAGTTTCGCAATTGACGCCACCTAGGACACCGCAGTTGAATCGTGTGGCAGAAAGGCGTAATTGAACCTTGTTAGACATGGTTCGTTCTATGATGAGTCGTGCTTCACTATCTATCTCATTCTGGGGGTACGCCTTAGAGATTGTCGCCCATATCCTTAATCGAGTCCCTAAGAAGAAGGTTGCCAAAACACCTCATGAGATGTGGACAGGGAAAGCTCCCTCGTTAGCACATATCAAGGTTTCGGGTTGCGAGGTTTTCGTAAGACGAGATACTCATGACAAGATCGAACCTCGTAGTGAGCAATGTATTTTCATCGGCTACCCGCAGAAATCCTTTGGATATCTCTTCTATAGACCGAGTGACAATGTTGTCTTCGTTGCGAGGAGAGGGGTTTTCTGAGAGCGAGAACTCATAAATCAAGGAGACAGTGGGAGTCAAATCGAGCTTGAAGAGATTCAAGAATCGATTGATGAAGGAACCTCTACCGCTGGCAATCAACCCGAGGAGGAAACTCCGGTTAAACCTATTGACCAGTCCTTACCTCTTAGACGTTTCGAAAGAGTTAGAGTTCAACCCCAATTTTATGGTTTTCATATTACTACCGAATGGAACACGTATATTAGTGATGGTACACTAATAAATTTAGATGAACCTAATAGCTTTAAGGAAGCCATGGCAGGCCCGGAGTCTACAAAATGGAAAGAGGCAATGGACAACGAGATCCAGTCCATGTATGACAACCAAGTTTGGAATGTGGTTGGTGATGTGCCCGGACGTAAGACCGTTGGGTGCAAATGGATCTTCAAGAAGAAGTCCGACATGGATGGAAATGTACACACATATAAGGCGCGATTGGTTGCAAAGGGCTTTACTCAAACTCCCGGAGTTGACTATGATGAGACCTTCTCACTAGTTGTGAAGATAAAGTCTATTAGACTGATGCTAGATATTGCCGCATTTCATGATTATGAGATTTGGCAAATGGATGTCAAGACCGCTTTCCTTAACGGGAAGTTTGCTGAGCATGTTTTACATGGCTCAGCCAGAGGGTTTTGTTGATCCGAAGCATCCAAATAGAGCGTGTAAGCTTGAGAAGTCCATTTATGGACTTAAGCAAGCGTCTCGCAGATGGAATCTTTGCTTCGATGAGAAAGTCAAAGAGTTTGGATTTGTACGAAGCGAAGTAGAATCATGTGTATATGTCAAAGCCAGTGGGAGCATAGTTAGCTTTCTCGTTTTGTATGTCGATGACATACTGCTCATAGGAAACGACATCTCGACTCTGCAGGAGGTTAAGTCCTGGCTCGGGAAGTGCTTCGCTATGAAGGACCTCGGAGAGGCTTCCTATATTTTGGGAATAAGGATAGTGAGAGAAAGAAGTAAGAGACTAATAGGACTTAGTCAGAACACTTACTTAGATAAAGTACTAAAACGTTTTAGTATGGAAAATTCGAAGAAGGGAGAATTACCGATACAAAGTAATGCCAAGTTGAGTAAGACTCAAAGTCTGAGTACTGAAGCCGAGATAGCAGAGATGAGCCGAGTACCTTACGCTTCCGCAGTTGGCTCAATCATGTATGTTATGACTTGTACTTGCTGTAACGACCCAATTTTCACGTCCAAAAATTTCGTTTTTAAAACATTACTTTAGAAAACGTTAATAATTAAAAACATTGTTTGATCAAACCACATCACAACGTAAACCATGTCTAAAAGCCAAATCATACAACCAATCAAAATATCATAGTATAAATCCCAGAGAAATCTAATAGATGCGGAAACCAGTGTGTGTGCATGATGTGCCGCTACCGTGCCAGCTCCTTCCCCTTCGAGGAAGAGGTACCTGAAACCAAAACTATAAACTATAAGCAAAAAGCTTAGTGAGTTCACCCATTGTACCTCATACCATATAATCACATAACATACATAAATTTTCTGGCATATCTGGGTGCCCGACCTTCCCCTTCGGTCCTCTCGACCGGATACTGCCTAGCATATCTGGGTGCTGGCCTCCCCTTCGGTCCTCTCGACCGGATACTGCCTAGCATATCTGGGTGCTGGCTCCCCTTCGATCCTCTCTACCGGATACTGGGGACTAATTCACCCCTACTACTACCACATAACACATATATCACAGAGTCTATCTAGCATGGCTGGGCATGACCGCCCCTTCGACCCTATCGATCGGTGTTCTGAGGGACTATCTCCCCGTACTGTCACTAACACATAAACATAACATAGGTAGTAGCAACCCTAGATGAATATCACAAAGACAATCATCTAATCACACATCTCCTACCGGTGGGCCGGCATTGTGGCCTTAGACCCACCGCTACTGGAAGGTAACTCACCTCGTAGTAGTTGTTGATCTGTGTGGGAATAGTCTGTCTGCTGCTATTGTTGTTCCGAAAATCATCTGGCTGTAATTCCCACCAAACACTTAGTCAAATACTGTTAACTGTCCTTTGGGTAAAATGGCCATTTTACCCCTGATCATGCCCTAAGTCAAAGTCAGAGTCAACTTTCAGTTGACCCGAATCGCCGAGTTGGCTCGCCAACTCGCCGAGTCCCTGTCCAATCGACTGACCTGGGTTTTGTTTCTACTCGTCGAGTTAGGCGTTGACTCGATGAGTTCTCCTTCCAAACTGATGTTCAAGTCCTTCATCCTACTCGCCGAGTTGTATGAACAACTCGCCGAGTTTATCTTCATCCGAAGAACAATTTATATTGTGACTTGCCGAGTCTGTTCTTGATTCTAAGAGGATTGCCTTGAATTCGCCGAGTCTGGGCATCGACTCGCCGAGTTCCTTATGGGTGAGTTTTGACTTCCAACTCACCGAGTCCACCTTGGACTCACTACACAACTCGGCACAACGAAAAAGGGGACAACTCGGAGGCTCACGACTAGACTCGCCGAGTCAAATGAGCGACTCGCCGAGTTAGATGAGCGACTCGCCGAGTCTGCTCCAAGAAAGTGCCATAAACGCGATTTTGCTCGAATCCAGTCCATGCCATTCATAGATCTGGGTTCCTAGAGCATGAGTAACACGTAAAGTTTCCAACTTTGCGTGTAAATATCCATCCATGAGGGTTTTAGGGTTCACAATGCACCAAAAGAGTAGATCTAAGGTCTTCATGCAACATGGGTCCATAAAGGCAGTAGATCTGAGCTCCTGGAGCTCAACCATGCCTAGATCTAGAGGTTACTCAGCTTATTACGAACCCCTAAACATACAGAAGCTTGGAAATGGTTCAAGAAAGACTTTAATGGAGCTATAAGGGACTATAAGCATGAAAACAAGGGGAAAATCAAGTCATACCTTAGGGAACACATTAAGATAGCTCAAAGATGCTTGACCTCCTCTTCTTCTTCTTGATCTACTCTTTTTCCCACTCCAAAACTTCAAGAGAGCACACCAAATGCTTCAAAATCATAAAGAAACAACTCTTGAACAAGGTATAGAACTCTGAGGGTGAATGGGGGCGAGATTGGGGCGGAAAGAGAGTTTAAATAGGGTGCAAACCCCTGAAACTTAGGGTTTCATCCAACAACGGTGACTCGCCGAGTCCAGGATATGGACTCGCCGAGTCGCCAACTTAAAATGTGTCCCGGGTCCCGGCTCTACTGGGTGAGTCGGACCAATGACTCGCCGAGTCCAAGGCTAAAAATGGAAAATACTCAAATAAGATTTACATACTAGGAACCAGGTGCTACACTCACCCTGATGTAGCCTTTGCTTTGAGCATGGTTAGTAGATATCAAGGGAACCCTGGCAGAGCCCATTGGATTGCGGTCAAGAGTATCCTTAAGTACCTTCGGAGGACCAAGGAATGGTTTTTAATCCTCGGAGGGAGTGATTACTTACAGGTGCGAGGGTATAGTGACGCCAGCTTTCAGACCGACAGGGACAACTACCGTTTGTAGTCGGGCTGGGTCTTCACTCTTAATGGAGGAGCAGTTACTTGGAAGAGTTCCAAGCAGGAAACCGTAGATGATTCAACGTGCGAATCAGAGTACATTGCAGCGAGCGAAGCGTCGAAGGAGGAAATATGGTTGAAGAACTTCATTGGTGATCTTGGAGTTGTGCCTGCCATAAAGGAGCCTATGCAAATTTTCTGTGATAATGAAGGAGCAGTTGCCTTGACCAAGGAACCGAGGGATCATGGTAGATCTCGTCATATCGACAGAAAATATAATTTCATTAGACACCGAGTAGAAGAGGGACACCTCGTGGTGAAGAGTATATCATCAGAAGATAACCCAGTAGATCCGCTTACGAAGGGACTGAGTAGGGTTAAGCATTTGCAGCATGCTAGGGGTATTGGGCTGAGAGATGATATTAGATTAGATTAGATAATTTTAGAAACTTGTAATAGATAAATGTAATTTAACATTTGATGAATAAATAAAGGAGTATTATTTATAAGTAAAGTTATTGTCTTATGTTGAATGTTTAACTATTGTTTCACTTTGCATGTTTTGACTTCCAAAATAATTGAGTTTATTTAGAATAATCAAATTAATCAAACAATCCACAATCGTTCATATGTTGGAAGTAGGTATGAATGAAGATTGTCATGAATTGGTGTGTAGATTTTCTAAATGGTATTAGACATAGCAAAAGTTTGCTGCAACGTTCATGAGTGCTTATGAACTAGTTTTGAGCATTGGAACAAACCCACGCTTGCTGGAATCATCTTATGGAATTTGACGAAAAGGTTGATCGCAAGACGATAATATCATATGGTCTTAAAACCTAGATATATGGTTTGTTATTTGTTAATTGGCTGTACATTGATAAAGGGAAACCACATCAGTAAATTGATGTTATAAAACACATTGTTGTGTATGATTGATTAATGAATAAGTAAATGCATATAAGTCGAAGTTTATCTGCTACTTTTATCCTAAGAGGGTAAAAGCAATATCTCGGCCGCTCAATGATTTGATTTGACTTATGTGTTGGGCCCGGTCAGAACTAAATTGATGTGTTCGATTAAGTTCTATGTCGAATAAATTTGAGATCAAGAAACCAACTGCTGGACAATTGGTTCCATAGAATTGTCCGCATGTACGATCCCTTATCTAAAGGACATGATTGATAAGATCAGAGTTTGACAACGTCTTTGAGAGCTACGATTGCTAATCAGATTATGATTGTATATATAGTTACTAGACTTATCCAAGTGGGAGACTGTTGGAATAGTGTCTAAGGCTGCAACTATATTTGGTAAGTACTTGACCCGATTGAGCATGGTCCTTTTGGGTTGCCTTCACCATAGCAACTTGACAGGATGATTTATAATGAGAGAAGAAATATTATTAATATATTATGAGAATAATATAAGGAATAATAATATTGTTATTTGATTAATATAAGTCATAAATTAATTAGGAATTAATTTGGTGACTTAAAGAGATTAATTGAATAAAGGGGCATAAACTGTTTATTGTATGATAGTTGTATTTTGAGCGGTGATTCCTTAGGGATAAGGGGTGGATGAATTTAGGGTTTGGAAGAGCCTAGAATTCATCCAAGGCTTATCAATAAGGAGATTGGATTGCTTAGGGCCTAATTTATCCAATTAGGATTTAAGGGTGAAACCCTAGGAGGCTCACTAGTATAAATACACCCATAGGGCTAAGAAAATCGGCACCCCTTGGTATTGGAGAAACCCTAGCAGACTTTTCTCACCCTCTTATCTCTCTCAAATCATCCTATTGCTAAGTTGGTGTTTGTAAGCCATTAGAGGAGTGACATTTGTGACTCTAAGCTCCAAGGACAAGAAGATTCAAGCAAGTAATTCAAGGTAATCTTTCAGATCTGATTTCTTATGTCATTACACTAGATCTATCAATCAAAGTCTTGGATATATTGCATGTTCAATTAGAGAAACCTATATCCAAGCATTAGGGTTTGTATGTGCACATAAGAATGTTCTTATGGCTAAAACCCATCACTAGAATGGTACACTCATCTGAGATTCAGAAACCATTAAACGTCTCGCCAAGGGCTAAGTTAACTTGTTAACTTGAAAAACTATATTGAGATCTTTGATCAAGGATATGCAAGGGATAACATCAAAATAACCATAAGTAGTTCTTCGATACTCAACAAACCGCAGTGCGTTCCTCCAGGTTCACACATATATTGCGAGTAGTCTCCATTTGAGTCAAGGTTGGGTCCTTGAACAACTGTGGTAAGAAGGGTCTCCATGAATCTGTGATCCATAGGGACTTTTTAGTCATGGTTACTTTTAAGACGCATCTATGATCGAAGAAGAATATTCATTCAAAGGAACAAGAAGTGAAGATTATTTTTCAACACACAATCTTTCATCCCAGAAGCAAGGTGAACCTGTTTTTTGAAGTTATGTGATGAATTGCATTAAAGCCTCCTCGATCAATTTACTACTATCTATGAATTTGTTGAAGTGATCCAGAAGAATCAGTCTCTTTGTTATTATCCCTGAAGTTTATCAAAGCTGAAAGTACTAATTTACAAGAACCTATACAAGAATCCTATATTCCCAATGTGCATTCAAAGTTAATTTTTAAAAGAAGTCCAACTATTCAAGATGGTCATTCATGCAAAAATTCATATGTTCATCTTGAAGTTTTGAAGAAATCAAGATAAAAGCTGAAGGTCAAGAACAAAGAGAATATTGAAAAGAAAAGAAAGTTATAAACCAAGGGAGAGATTGTTAGGACATGATTTATGGTTTATACTTTACTTTCATGACTTTTAGAGTTCTCGGTCTAGGACCGAAAACACCATGTTCTTAGTGGTGTTTGGACCAAAATCACCATGTGATTTCGGTGTGTTAATGAGGTTTTCGGTTGGGTTTTGGGTTGAGCCTTTGTAATTAGGTCTAGGTATATATATTGTTATTTCAGCCATGTAAAGTGTTTGGTCATTCTAAGAAGTTGAGATCGACCTTTAGAGAGAAAAAGAGAACCGAGAGCAATTTAGAATCTTATGTACTAAACTATTATCAATATAGTGTGCATTGAAGATTTGTAATTTTGTTCTTAATTCATAATAACTGCTTTTGGATTGATCATTAGATTGGGATTCTGCACCAATTCTAGTGATTTCGAGTGATACTATATATCGGGTTTTACACTTTACCTCCAGAAGGTTTCTAGCAATGTGAGAATTCTAGATCCAAGCTTCTTCCAAGCTCTAATGTCTTTCTACCAACTTCTTCTTCTTCTTCAAGAACACTACCAAAACACACAAATGAGCTCAAATATGCACTCTTCACACTTAAGGTTAGATAGATGGACGATTTTCAGGTGGAGGTTGATGATGGTGAAGGTATTGGGGCCATAAGGAGATTATATATGGTGTAAATCCTCAAAACTAGGTTTTGGTCTGAATAGCGTACACGCGACGTATCTACTGAGTACGCCTGACGTACACGTGTAAGCCCCGTTCTTCTCATACGGGGTGTACTCTATACGTACACCTCGAGTACGCACAACGTACATACCAAAAATGTCAATCTTAAATATATTATGGTTAAAAATTAACCTTTCTTGGAACGAGTGTTATAGAGAGTGTGATAATGATTGATAAGAATTCAGTATTCCATGAGCAGATAAAACATATTGAAATTGGTTATCATTTCACTTGTTATCACCTTCAGAATGAGAATCTTTCTCTACCTCTTTTTTAATCCACACTGTGTTGTTCAGATATGTTTACGAAGATATTTACTGCTCATAGATTTCATTTTTTGTCTCACACACTCTCAATGCTTATTAATGTTGCATTATGAGTTTCAGGGGATGTTAGCCTAATTAATCTATTATGCCGTTTTTGGTTTGAGCCAGGGACGGTTCTCTATGGGTACCTGCATCAGCACCGGCAACCCCTACTTTTTCTGTACGCAGTGTAAAATTTTCGATTTTTTTCTACTTACCAGCAACACCTACTACCAAATCATGCGTCCGTCCATAGTTTGAGCCCCATGTTTGTAATTTAGCTAAATTTAAACTAATTAGTTTTCTTATTGATATTGTCTTTCTTTTTTTATTGTAATTGTGTTTTTCTTTAACAATAATAAAATCTAACTGTATTTTGTCTCTGTTCATTAGATTATAACATTCATTATATTATAACGACAAAGTTACAAAAATGGTCCCTGTGGTATGCAAATTTTTGGGGTTTTAATCCAAACCCTGAGTGTTTTGGATTCATAGTCCTTTTGGAGTGGTTTGTATGTGGAATTGGTCCCCGAACTTAACTTCCGTTAACTTGTTGTTGCTAACCCCCTCATGTGCCTCTCACATGAGGGTATATTCCTTTTTTCACTTCTAAGGCACCATTTTTGCACCTGAAAAAATATATTTCTTTTTTTTTTTTTTTAAAAATACCTATTTATTTTTTTTAATAATTAAAAAATAAAAGAGCTCTCTCTCTCTCTCTCACACACACACACACACATTTATCCTCGTGGAAGTCGTCGGAGGGTGAAATCGTAGTGGAGATGACTTCTATCATAAAATCCCCTTCTTCTAAACCTGTAACTGAAGCAAAAACACAAAAGAGAGGTCGTCTGGTGGTGGATCAAAAATCAAAAAGGGAAGGCGCCTTCGTTTTCATCAGATTGAGAAAAGAACAGACGAAGCAGCAAGAGAGGTTGTCTGGTGGTGGATCAAAAATCATGAGGAGGGGGAAGGGGGTCCGTCTAGATCGGCGACCCTTTGTGGGTATAGTCTTCATCACAGGTGGCAACTATGGTGGTCGTTGTCATCTGCGGTGGCGAGGGAGGCTGCACTCCTCTTGTCGGACAGAAAACACGAAAGGGAAAAGGCCAAGGTGGATTAGCGACTTAAGAGAGGGTGTTTGGCTTTAAAGTCAACCGGTAAGATGGAGGGTGGGATGGAAACTGATCTCCAACGATCCGACCTTAGAGATTGAGAAGGATAGTAATAGTCGCATGGTTGCTATGGAGGCCTCTAGACTATTCTTTCTTTTCTGATCCAACAATTATGCGAGGAAGGAGGTGTTATGGGTTGTGTTTTCTCGACAATCCCACCTCTTTTTTGTTGTCGAGCTGATTTCATCTCCGCCTCTACGAATAATCAATTTAAACTTTTGATTTCTGGTTTATATATGTGGTTAATAATCGGTTTAGGCTTCTGATTTCTAGTTGTGGTTAGATAAATTTTGATTTCATCTTTGCTTTTTATTTATCGGTTAGCTGTGGTTTCTTGCATGATGTTAATTTGGAAAGATGGGTTTTGTAAAGGTTACAGGAGATTTGTGATGGAGTTGGTGTCGTCTCCTCCGATTCCAAAGAATGCTCCGGTGAGTAGAGATTGAATGTGAGTTTCAAGTTCAAGACATTGTGGTTGATTTGGGGCAGGAGGATTGTCGTGGATTTGTGCATTTGTGTTAACACAGTAAACACACTCAATTGTGTGTGTGTGTGTGCGTGAGAGAGAGAGAGAGAGAGAAATAAATAAGTGTTATTTTTTTAAAAAAAAAAAAAAGAGGGATATATTTTTTCTAGGTGTAAAAATGGTCCCTTAGAAATAAAAAGATAAATATACCCTCATGTAAGAGGCACGTGAGGGAGTTAACAACAACAAGTTAACGGAAGTTAAGTCTGGAAACAAATTCCACATACAAACCATTCTAAAAGGATCATAAATCCAAAAAACTTAAGATTTAAACTAAAACCTTAAAAATTTGCATACCAGACCATTTTTGCAATTTTGTCTATTATACCACGCAACTATTTGAGTAATGTAAAGTTATGTGCTCATTCACACATCTTTAATCATTATGTGTGTCGAGTATAACCCCTAACGGTTAGGCTTTGTTAACAATATGTACATGTCCTTAAGTAAATGAAGCTTTGATATCAGTATGTATAAGTCCTTAAGTAAAAAATGTCACTGAGACGTTTTTGATAAATATATAAAACTTTTTTTTAACATAAGAAACCTTATTTAACGGCATGAAAATTAATATGGGAATTATCTATCTTTCTTTAAATGACAGATAATCAAAAGTTGAAAATCATCTACTACATATTAGAACTATGTATTATTTGTGGATCAAAAGCATCATGCAACCAAATAATTTTTATTTATACTAAATATAAGCAACATATCTACTACTGTACTACATATTAGTTCAATCTAATACTAAACTTATTATATCCCCACACCCTTATCTAATTGTATTTCAAACCTCCACGTTTGTAATTCAAATTGACTTTGTAGACACTCTTGGGCAAAATTTTATTATACATCTGAATAACTTATTACTAAAAGTACTAATGTTAGTACGTAAATACTTTGGATTAATCTTGTTAAGCTTATTAAAACTAACTGTGAGTAATAATATATTAAAAAAAATAAATTGGACTCCATTATTATTATATACACTGTACACATCTTACTTGAAACAAGCACTGCTCATTCAGTCACAGATGCACCTCCTCACACCCTGTTAAGGTAGGCCACAACCGAAACCCTAATCTTTCTCACCATCATCACCACTTTCCATCTTTCAAATCTATCTAGAAATCAAAAACCATGATTTCATAGACATAAAAAAGAAAAAAAAAAAAAAACATCTCAGATGTCTTCACATTTATCAATGAAAACCTTACTCTTTCTCTCTTTGTTCTTGTTTTTGGTCTTCGTCCTCCCTCTGGTTACGTCTGCACCAGATAACTCAAACTTAGTTTACAAAGGATGTGCAAACCAACCTCTATCAGATCCAACTGGCGTTTACTCTTCTGCCCTCTCTGCCATTTTCGGGACACTTTTACAACAATCCTCAAAATCAAAGTTCTACAAGACAACAAGTGGTAGTGGACAAGCATCGGTTTCTGGTCTTTTTCAGTGTAGAGGAGATCTGAGTAATGTCGATTGCTACACTTGCGTTAGCAGACTCCCAATCTTGATGGATAAGCTTTGTGGGAAGACGGTGGCTGCGAGAATCCAGCTTCTGGGGTGTTATATGCTATATGAGGTTTCGGGGTTTTCTCAAATCTCAGGAATGGAAATGCTTTACAAGACTTGTGGGAAAACAAATGCCGGTGGAAATGGGTTTCAAGAAAGAAGAGATTCAGCATTCTCGTCTTTGGAAAGTGTTATTGGAACCGGAAATGGTGGATTTTACACCACAAGTTATGAATCTATGTATGTTTTGGGGCAATGTCAGGGTGATTTAGGGACTTCCGATTGTGGGAATTGTGTGAAAAGTGCTGTGCAGAGGGCTCAAGTCGAGTGTGGAAGCTCAATCTCAGGTCAAATCTATCTTCATAGATGCTTCATTAGCTATAACTATTACCCTAATGGAACTCCAAAACCCAACAAACCAACATCGTCTTCTTCATTTTCATCGCCATCGTCTTCATCTTCTTCATCAGGTATGTTTCTCAAATCACGATTTTGCGAATTTATGGTGAAATTGGTAAATTTTGTGATGTGGGTTTGGTGTTGCAGGTTCAAATACAGGGAAAACGGCGGCGATCATCTTGGGAGGGGCTGCCGGAGTTGGGTTTTTGATAGTACTTTTGTTGATTGCTAGAAAGGCAATGAAGAAGGATGATGGTAAGTAAAACAAATTTGAATCGAGAAATATTTGTGATTGAATAGTGTTTGAATCTGGTTAATTTTGTTAACAGATTATTGAATTGAAGAAGTGAAGATCCAATTTTTGAGATGGGTTCTTTCCTTGGTCTTTTTCAAATCCATGAGGCGAAGATGTTTTCTTGGTGAAGAAGAAGTAGAAGCAAGATTTGTTTTTGTTAGATTTATAAGAAAAAAAAATGTTGATTTAATATGAATATTTAGGAATTTCATCCAGAACAGAATCAAGGATGTATATTGTAAGAATGAATGTTTGTCAATGGTGGAAAAAGATGAGGGAAAGAGTACTGTGAATTTTAACTTGTTTTTTTAAAGTTAAAGTTTATGATTATTAAATTAGATGTAGCAACAAAGACATGTGGTTCTTTGTGTCTTTTTGTGGTCTCGAATATCGCCCTTTCGATTTCTTCAATTTGTCTATTATGGTGCAGATTACAGTTTTCAAAGCTGGAAAAGATTTTCAAAGACAAATTTTGCTACTTTATCGTTTCTCTTTTCCTTTAATTCACATTTCAAGACTTTACCAATGGGTTTGAGTTGCAATAATCCTTTTACTTTTACAATATTTTTTGGTATGATTCTATTAAATACAAATATGTTTTGGTATGATTCTATTAAATACAAATGTAATGATTTGTATACTCAAAAAAAAAAATATATTAATTGGTTTTTTCTAATATTATATATACATTTCATATAGAATCACAAAATGAATTATAAACCTTTTAGAATACGTAAAAATTTGCAAATAATAATTTATATTTTATTTGTCCTTTCTAAGTTATTATTTTTATTTGTTACTTAACTAGGTTTGCATTTGCGCGTTGTAGTAGGATGTTTTGCAAAAACGGTTTTATAACATGCCTATTTATAATGTCCCATTTTTTTTCTTCTAAAAAGTAATACATCTTTAAATATTATTAAAAGAAAACATTTAATTCATCAATCAAACAATCATCACTATTGATTGTATTTCAATCTTATATTTTCCACCATTAAATTAGGATAATGACTTAAGAGGGTAATAATATTTCCTATTTGTCAATTTTAAGTCCCTAACGTATTTTTTGTGCATAGACAAAATTGCAAAAATGGTCCTTGTGGTTGGCAAAATTCTGCAGATTTAGTCAAAAACTAAATGTTGGTGCACCATTGATCCAATTTTAGATACTTTGTGTGGTTTTGATCTTTATGGTTGATATTTTGTGTGTTTTTAGTCCAAACTCAACCTAAAATGACGAATCTGCCCTTTAATGATTCTTATTTATTTATTTTTAACTTTTTATTACTATTTTCATTAAAAAATAAAAAGAAAATAATACCACTCTCTCTCTCTCTCTCTAAAAAAAACCCAAATCTTCACTTCATCGGTTTCTTTATCAATTTATCTTCTTCATCAGTTTCTTCATCAAATCACATTTTCAGCCTACCATCCCACAATACCTAAATCTTCACTTCTCATCTCATTCACTCCTCTTTGTCCCTATTTCGTCTTTTTCTCTCTCTAAAACAACAGTCTGCATATTTGGAAGAATTCTTAGCTCATCATCGCTTTAGTAAGGATTCACACACACACACACACACTTTTTGAAATCAATTGAGAAGTTGAATACATATCAGGGGACGAAATCGATTTCAAATCTGTCAAGAGTCAACCACTTTAAACCCGGTAAACCTTAATCGCTCGATTAATAGGTGTGTATATGTATTTTTGATCGCAACTCTCAAGGATCCGATTTAAGGGTTGTCTGGTGGTTCGGGAAAGGGGTGAAGGAAGGTGTTCGATTGTGGGTGATTAAGGTGTCTTGGGAGATGGTTTATCAAGAGGAATAATGGTAGTGATAAGTTGTTGGGTTGATAACCGATGATGATTCTCGAAATTGATTGAGATGGTGGGGGTTTTGGTATGCTGAATCAGGTTCTGAAATGGTTGAATAGGTATCACGTTATCTGTTTTATCATTCACGATTTGCTTTACAATTTGTTAATCAATTCTACCTCACATGATGTTGATTCATTCTTGTTTATGTTAGACTAATCTCGATGGTGATTCTTGAATGATTGAGATTTGTGAAAAAAAAAATCTAATAATGTATGAAGGTGATGGTGGTGAGACTGAATTTGTATGGTGGTAGCGGTGGATAGATGGTGGTTGATATGATCAGAGAACGGAGATGGTGGTGGAAGAGAAAGAGTGAATCGAGTCTTCCTTTGCAACCATTTTCTTTTCCTGGACCCATTTCTCTGCATCTCTATCTCTCACACAATCCCGTTTTCCTCTCAAAGAAGACGATGTTCATATGTTTTTGTTTTTAGTTGCAGGTTGTGGAGAGGGAGAGATGATGAACATGCCCTATTTCTTCCTCTAATGAATCATGTAGAGAGAGAGAGAGAGAGAGAGAGAGATTTCTCAATTTAATTAATGAAAAACATTTGAATAAATATAAAAAAATTAAAAAAAAAAACAAATTTAAGGGTATAATAGTCTTTTTATGCTGATAGGGACCAAAAACAATAGAAAGATCCAATTTTGGACCAGTGGTGTACCAAAATTTCGTTTTAGACCAAAACTGCAGAATTTTGCCAACCACAGGGACCATTTTTGCAATTTTGTCTTGTGCATATTACACCATTAAGGTTATTATAACCGTTTACAAAAAGTCCTTTTAACAGGAAGAAGCCGGTAAAAGAATTATTTATAAACGGTTATAACAACCTTAATGGTATAATATACACAAAAAATACGTTGACGACCTAATATGGACAAACGGGAAACCTTATTACCCTCCTAAGTCATTATCCCATGAAACTATAAACCCCTATAGTAAACTTTTACTTTTTAAATAAGAAACTTGTAGGTCTTGAGGTTCGTAGTTTGGATGTTTTTAACCTCGACCTTCTTTATAAATGGAAGTGACGGTTTCTTAATGCAAGAGAGCTCTTCGGGTTAAAATTTTGACAAATTTTGTCATGGGGAAGGTGGTGGTTTTTCGGAAGATTCGAGAATAGGAATTGGAAGGGGTGTTTGGCAAAAGATTGTAGGATCCACTAATCACCTCCATGTGAATGGTTGTATTCCTTCTAATTACATGTATAGAGTGGTGGGGGTAAGACTCAAACGAGGTTCTAGAAGGATGTTTGGTGCTTGGATATTCCTTTTAGGGAGTGGTTCAGGAGGCTCTTTGCTTTGACCTTTAATCAAGATGCTCGAGTAAGTGAATAATAGGATCTGAAGGGATGTAATTTTCATTGGCGTTGGGGGATTAGAGGAGGGGCCAATGAAAATTACATCCCTCCGGATCCCATTATTCACTTACTCAAGCATCTTGATTAAAGGCTAAAGCAAAGAGCCTCCTGAACCGCTCCCTAAGAGGAATATTCAAGCACCAAACATCCTTCTACAAGATAATCAAATTGGGTCGATTCAGCCCCTCCTCTAATCCCCCAACGCCAATGAAAATTACATCCCCCCCGGATCCCATTATTCACTTACTCGAGCATCATGATTAAAGGCCAAAGCAAAGAGCCTCCCGAACCGCTCCTTAAGAGGAATATCCAAGCACCAAACATCCTTCTAGAACCTCGTTTGAGTCTCATCCCCCACCACTATATACATGTAATTAGAAGGAATACAATCATTCTCATGGAGGTGATTAATGGATCCTACAATCTTTTGCCAAACACCCCCTCCAAATCCTATTCTCGAATCGTCCGAAAAACCACCATTTCCCCTTGACAAAATTTGACAATTTTAACCCGAAGAGCTCCATTGTCATTAAGAAACCGCCACTTCCATTTATAAAGAAGGCCGAGGTTAAAAATATCCAAACTACCAACCCCAAGACCTATAAGTTTCTTATTTAAAAAGTAAAAATTAATTATAGGGGTTTATAGTTTCATGGGATAATGACTTAGGATGGTAATAACGTTTCCCGTTTGTCCATATGAGGTCCCAACGTATTTTTTTTATGTATATTACACCATTAAAGTTGTTATAACCGTTTATAAATAATCCTTTTATCGGCTTCTTCTTGTTAAAAGGATTATTTGTAAACGGTTATAATAAGCTTAATGGTGTAATACACACAAAAAATACGTTAGGTACCTAAAATGGACAAACAGGAATCGTTATTATCCTCCTAAGTTATTATCCTCCATTAAATTAGATTGCTGAAGTCATCTTCTTCAAATAAAATTCAAACACAATTACATTTAATTATAGAATCTTTAATAATTATAGAATTTTTAAATTCAATAATTACATTATCAATTATAGCATATCATTCTATTTATATACGAGATATCAGTATCTCTAATTAATATTGTTCCTAATTTAATTTTTTTATTTATAGTTTCTGACTTCAAAATTCAAACCTGTTTAGTTTTATTTATTTATTTATTTATTTATTTATTTATTGAACAAAACTCATTAAATAAGCATATCAATAATTTGGTCATTAACCTATAAAATCTAATTTAATCATATAAAATTAGCATAATATTTAAGAGTAAAAAATAAAGTCAATATTATTTATAATTTATCTTCTGGTATATCCATGTAAAATAAATCAATTTGAGATAATGGTTTTGAATTTAATACTCATTAATTAAGCAAGTCAATTAATTTGAAATTTATATTCAATATAAATGATATCATTTTTTTACAGATGAATAACTGAAAGTCTCCAAGATAATTTTTAGGATCCCATTTTTTAGACGATAATGATTTCCTTATTAAAAAACAACCTATATATACAATTACATTGAAGTTGTTCTTCTTCCGATATTGGATTGAGTCGTACGATTTACAGTGTTCTTCTTCAACGGTTTTATTCTATAATTCTTGTTTCTAGGTTTTTCCTTTACCCTGTTCTCCTTCTTCTTCTACAATTTCTTGTATTTACTTTGTTCTTATTACTTGTTATTACTGTATTCTTGTTGAGAGGTCATGAAAAAAATTAATCAATCTACTTTAAGTATATTAGTTTCTTTCATTTAGTTATAGAAATAAAATTATATCATTTATATTAATTTTTTTAATATGCTAACTATGTTTATCAAAAGAAAGCCATAAAAATCGTTTTAACGTATGATGACAAAACTCGTGAAATGGATCAAAAGCAAGATAAAGAAGTTTTTTATTGTCACATTTCAACTTGCATGAATAAATACATATATCTTGTTCTAAGTTTTTCAATAATTCTTTGTAGAATTTAATGTTGCTGGTACATATAACAACTTATTGTTGTTTTTGGTTTTACAGGGCCAATATGAAAAGAGTCATGGAGGTTGATAAACCGGACAAAGTCAATTCATAAAGCTACTACACAACATGTTTTAATCAAGAAGTCGCATCATGTTGTAATAAAACAAAGATCACATGGATCATTTATGTTAAAAATTACTGTATTAAAAAAACTAAATTACTCTAATATAAATATTAAATAGTTTTATTTAATAAGTTTGGTTCAAAAAATCTAAAAATAAATCTAACTAACATTTTTTTATTAAAATTTCACTTAAAACAATGTCACCTATTAATATAATATGTATTTAATTTATGTTCTCCACGATTAAGTGTGGGTCATAATCTAGTTTTTGAAATAAATAACAATCATAAAATCTTTATAAAAATACTAAAAGTCAATTAACAATAAAATAGTAAACAACGTAGGAGAAGTCTTAAACATTAAAATCAAAGTAATAAAATGTAGGTATAATAAAATCCTTGTAACTAAAGTCAATGTGGACACTACTGTAATCAAATCGGTTTTTCTCTTATCTACCCGGAAGGGTCATGAAAATATTAGTAAACAACGGATAAGTATAAAACTTGATGAGAATATTACATCTATACATTACACCACACCTCATGATGTAAAACCGTAAAATTCAAAACAAAATTGCACGTTTTTTAAACACGTTTTAACAAACACATTTAACAACAAAATCCAATTGTATTATAACTTTGGTTCACAAAATATTTCCCAAGATCAAAATACATAAAAATCCATGCGTGTGTACGAACCATGTGTAACATACACGTTTTAAAATCGTGTTTTGTAATGAATAAAATTGTTAAATATTATGTAAAATTGAGTGTTGAGTTCTAACAGATGGTTTTTACTAGAAATGAAGTAAAACTATGTTTAAAATCACTCAGTAAATGTTGGAAGTCTTATGAGATTCCAATTAAAAGCCAAATAGTAAAATTTAGTGAAAATATAAAATTTTAAATAAGTAAAATTTTATTATTTGATGTTGTAGAGAATCTCGTTAGAAACTTGTAGGCGAAAACCTCGTCGAAATCCGAGTTATAACGAAGAAGTTATGACCAACCGAAGATCCACGACAAAACCGGCACGACGCCGAATGACGTAAAAAGTGAGTTTTTGATAAACTACTTTTTAGCCTTAGTAATCTAAATGAAAGTCGTAGTATTCGTTAAACCGAGAAATTCGATAAAAAGAACGCCAAAATCTGACTTCGTATGAGGAAGTTATATTTTTCGAAGTTTCAACTTAGCAGTAGACAGCTAAAAACTCGAATTTTAGATCGAGCGATGTTTTACCGATACATCCTAAACGAGAATCGAAGGTCTTGTCATATGTAGTACAACGGTAAAAAGTCTAACGAAAACGGATATCGGATGAAGAAGTTATGAATTTTTAACGGATTTTCCTGTCCCGGTCTGTTAAAAATAATAATATTAAAATTAAAGTCAAAATTAGCCGACGAAGTCTAAACGAAAGTTGTAGAGCATGATTTTAGCTATGCGTGCATATAAAGAACGTCAAAAATCGTATGCGAAAGTTATGGATTTTAGAAGTTCGGGGCATGAAAATCGGAAATTTTCGCATGAATAGTAACCGGACACGTCACCGCGCACGAAGCAGGTGCGTCACCGGTGATGTGGCCCGGACCGAACTGTCTTGCTGCTTGCTTCCGGAGTCCGATGCGTGCCGCTCAGTGATTCGACCGAAATGCGAGCCTATCGGCTTCCAACGCGCCTCGCCCCCGTGTCCGAGTCTCGCACCTCCACGCCTCCTCGCGTCCGAGTCTTCGCGCCTGCCTCGTCACTCCTCGCGTTCAAGCCTCGCCGAGGAGACGTGGCCCTCGTTGCTGATGCCACCGAGCTGCTTCGCTGCCTGCTTCCTTCCCAGCCGACTTCGGCCTCGGCCCTATATAAAGGGAGGCTGCGAACCTTGCTGACTAACTTTGAAAATTTGACACTTTTAGCCCCTCTTTCCATATTTTCTTCATATTAACTTTCCCCGAAGCCCCGAAATCAACTTTAGCACCCGAAACATGTCCCGAGACCCCCGAGAAGCCTGGAAATTTTATCTTTTCGCTTGAAGCCCTACCTTCGCAGAGCCCGGTTTTCAAACAAACTCCCGGTTTTCAACATAGAAAGGCATATTTAAAGCTGAAGTGCTGTCCAAATTACTATTTTAACCTTAGGTTAATTTAAGGTGAGTTCAATATATAGGAACAATTGTATGTTATGTGTTATATGTGCTATGTGCTTTTCAGTATTATCATTCTGAGTTATTTTCTCGTGTTATTCGCTATGTTTATAGCAATTGTAATACCTTTGACCATGTGATCAGTGAAAGGACTTAGATTCACATTGGTACTGGTACGTAGCCTCTGGCCATGTAGAGCATGTCTCCGTAACAGAATGACTTCTATTCTATGGCATTGGCAAATGGTTAGACAGGACTATAAGCCTGAATTCTAACAAGATGTTAATCAGAAATTGCATGTCTTCTATGCCAATTGGGCCAAAGCTTTATTGATGTATATCAAGAATTGAAAAGAATATCTTTGAATAATGTCTTTGATTGATATGAACGCTTGTCACATGATCTGACATACTTCTTGTTGTTCCTCTTTGCTTTTGCCAAATTGAAGTATATATATGGCATAACATTATATTGTATCTATTTTTGAACTCACTAAGCGTCACCGCTTACCCTATCAATGTTTAACAATTGCAGGTGATAAATAATTAGTATGTTTACATACTATTGAAAGATATATAATAGTTTGTAATAGTACTTTTGTACTAGTTTTTATGTTTGTATAAATTACAATATCCTGGGTAGTTATGTAATATATATAACACTTTGTAATAGAAGGTTTGTATCCAATAGTTTGTAAATCCTTTATATCAATGTAAAATATTGCTTTTATGAATATGCAAATAGCATGTTTTGGAGTAATGATAATGTGAAATATGAAAGTTTGGTGCTTTCAAAAATACGAAAGTTGGGGTCTTTCAACCATGGTATCAGAGCAGTAGTTTAAGCGAACTAAATTCCACAGATTGGTATTTAGACTTAAACTATAGGAAGTTCAATATATGAACTTAATCATTGTAAGTATAGGGATACAAACCATAGGAAATATATAAGTAAAAGTATTAGGTAATAGTAAACCCTAATATTTTAAAATACTATCTTACTCCGTATTTCAGATCAATGGCTGAACAAGTAAGTAGCCATACCCCTGATATTGGTGGAGATCCTCAACTCGAGGAAGTGAATACTCCAGTATCTCCTTGTGAGGAGCAACTTTTAGGTAAACTTACCGGTGTTATTCGAGAAACTCTCGAAGAACACAAAAAGAATGATGATAAAGGAAAAGAAAAAGTCATTGGAGAATCTTCAAGCGGAAAGGTGAAGTGTCCCTCGTTCAAAGATTTCAAGAGTAGTGGTGCTACGGAGTTTTCAGGTGTCCTTAATCCTATAATTGTTCTAACTTGGATTTAGAACACCGAGAAAGTATTTCGTGTTTCTAATGTGGATGATGAAGACAAGGCTATTTATGCTTCTACAATGCTCATTGGAGAAGCTTTAGTCTGGTAGGAAGCAACATATGAAGCTCTCGATGGATGTGACCAGGAGAACTTATCTTGGGAATTGTTCAAGACTCGTGTGCTAGAGAAGTATTGTCCTCTAGATATGAGGAGAATATTGGAGAAGGAATTCCTCGAGCTTAAACAAGGAGGAATGATTGTGAATGAGTATGAAACTCAATTTAATCAAAGATCAAGGTTTGCTACGAAGTATATTCCAACTGAAGACGAGAAAATTCAGTTATTCATGGAGGGACTACAACACGAAATCCATGATTTCGTTGTCAACCGGGATGTTCTATCATTCGATAAAATCGTTGAGTATGCTCGAAGGCGTGAGCATGACTTAGAAATACGTGGTGCCACTCTTACTATTCCAAAGCATCCACGTACTGAAAGAACTACTCCTGCTTCCACTATTCCACCAGCTCAATCTATTCGAACTCATCCTAGCAAGCAAGCACAATCTCATAGTGCTTTTCGTGGCTGTGGTAGGTCACAATCTTTTTATATTCAATCACCCTCATGTCGCGTTTGTGGAAGGAATCATCCGGGTCAATGCAAAATAGACAAGGAATCCATTGTCTGTTATGGGTGTGGAGAAACAGGTCATATCAAGCCAGCTTGCCCAAGGAAGGATGTGACTTGTTATGCATGTGGTATTACTGGCCACAAGAAGCGTTTTTGCCCTACTCTTACCAGCCAAGTGATGGGAAGTCAAGCTTCTGTTCAACAACCAGTGATAAGTCAAGTCCCTGTCCAACAACCGAAGAATACTCCAGCTAAAAAGGAGGAGGTGCCAAAAGCTAAGGGTCGTGCATTCCAGATTATCGCAGAGGAAGCACGTGAGGACCCAAATGTCGTGACGGGTACATTTCTTGTCAACTGTAGACCTGCTCACATCTTATTTGATTCTGGTGCTCCAGATTCTTTTGTATCTTATGAATTTGCGCATTCTTTTCAAACTGTTTGCTATGCACTCGCGCAACCATTTCACTTAGATACTGCAGGAAGTATATCATTACTTGCTGATAAAATCTATAGGGATTGTGTCATAGAAATTGAAGGCTATAATTTTCTTGCTAACCTAATCCCTATCTCCTTGCCCAATTTTGATATTATTCTCGGCATGGATTGGTTATCGAAGAACCATGCAGAACTCTTGTGTTACGAAAAGATGGTACGCATTCCTATTAAAGGGGAAGATCCTATTCATGTCTATGGTGAACAAAGAATCTTAAAAATAATCTCTTTCCTCAAAGCTCGTAAATTCATATCGAAAGGTTGTCCTATCTATCTGGCCTATATAGTTGACATCTCAAGAAAGGAGAATAAAACTGTAAATGATATTCCCATCGTTAACGAATATCCCAATGTTTTCCCCGATGATATGCCTGGACTTCCTCCGGACAGACAAGTAGAATTCCGACTTGACCTTGTGCCCGGTGCTGCTCCGATCGCAAAGACTCCTTATCGTCTTGCACCAGCCGAGATGAAAGAAATGATGATCCAACTGCAGGAATTACTTGATAAAGGCTTTATTCGACCTAGTATCTCTCCCTGGGGTGCTCCAATATTGTTTGTCAAGAAGAAGGATGGGTCGATGCGAATGTGCATTGATTATCGTGAGCTGAATAAGGTGACTATCAAGAACAAGTACCCACTACCTCGCATCGATGATTTATTTGATCAACTTCAGGGTGTTAGCTATTTCTCAAAAATTGATTTGAGATCTGGCTATCATCAGTTGAAAGTACAAGAGCAAGATGTACCGAAGACTGCTTTACGTACTCGTTATGGGCATTTCAAATTACTTGTCATGCCATTCGGTTTGACAAATGCTCCTGTTGTATTCATGGATATGATGAATCGAGTGTGCCGCCCAATGCTCGATAAGTCTGTTGTCGTATTCATTGACGATATTCTAATCTATTCCAAGTTTGAAGCCGATCATGCCGTTCATATTCGTGAAATCTTAGAACTTCTTCGAAAGGAGAAACTTTATGCTAAATTCTCGAAATGTGAATTTTGGCTCCGCCAAGTTCAATTTCTCGGCCATATTATTTCTAGTAACGGTGTATCTGTAGATACCATTAAAATCGAAGCCATTCAAAATTGGGAAGTGCCTCGTAATGCTTCCGAAATTCGAAGTTTCTTAGGTCTCGCGGGATATTACCGGAGATTCATTAAAGACTTTTCTCGTATAGCCGTACCCCTCACAAGCCTTACACGGAAGGAAGTGAAGTTCGAATGGGGTAAAGATCAAGAAAAAGCTTTCTCAACTCTAAAATACCTTTTAACTCATGCTCCCATCTTATCACTCCCAGAAGGTGATGATGATTTCTCCGTATATAGCAATGCTTCAAGATTGGGACTCGGTTGTGTGTTGATGCAGCATGGTAAAGTGATAGCTTATGCCTCAAGACAAATGAAAGATTATGAAAAGAATTATCCCACCCATGATCTTGAACTCGCTGTAGTAGTATTTGGCCTAAAACTTTGGAGACATTACCTTTTTGGTACGAAATGCCAATTATTCACCAACCACAAGAGTCTCAAGTATATATTCAGTCAGCAAACTCTGAATATGAGACAACAATGAGCCATGGAGCTGATCAAGGACTATGATTGCGAAATCCTGTACCATCCTGGAAAGGCTAATGTGGTTGCAGATGCACTTAGCATGAAAGTTTATCGTAATAGTATGTGTTATACTATTACTCACACTACGGTGAAGTTCACCATTCTTGATGAACTAGAGAAGTGGCAAGTTGAAGCCTTAAAGCCAGAAAATGTAAAGAAGGAAGGAATGGTACATTATGCCGATGTTTTACTTGATGATCCACGAGGATTAAAAGTATTTAAGAATCGGCTATGGATTCCAAAGATTGGTGGATTAAGATAGAAGATTTTAGATGAAGCTCATAAATCTAAGCTATCAATACATCCTGGCACAAGTAAAATGTACTATGATGTAAGAGCTGATTATTGGTGGCCTGGATTAAAGAGAGACATTGGAAGATATGTACAGGAATGCTTAGTATGCTTACAAGTCAAAACAGAACACCAAAAGCCTTATGAAACTCCAGAAAGCCTTAATGATCCTGTATGGAAGTGGGAAGAGCTGTCCATGGATTTTATTACCAAATTGCCAAAGACTGCTAGACAGAATGATAGCATTTGGGTAATCGTCGACCGTCTGACTAAGAGTGCACATTTTCTCGCTATGCGTGAAACGGCTCCAATGGAGAAATACGCACAAGTATACTTGGATGAAATTGTTGCAAGACATGGTGTGCCACTAAAGATCATTTCCGATCGTGATACTCACTTCACTTCTCACTTTTGGGCGAGTATGCAATGCGAATTGGGATCTCGAGTTGCTCTCAGTACCGCTTATCATCCTCAGACAGATGGTCAGATAGAGAGAACAATCCAGATAGTAGAAGATATGCTTCGTGCATGTGTTTTGGAGTTCGGTGGTAACTGGGATAAATACTTACCGCTTGTCGAATTTTTGTATAATAACAGTTACCACACTTCAATCAAAATGCCACCATATTAAGCATTATATGGTCGCAAATTCCGTACGCCATTATGTTGGCATGGTGTAGGATAGAATATCCTTGGAGGCCCTAAAATGATTCAAGACACTATCGACAAGATTCAAATCGTACGGGAAAGAATGAAAGCGGCCCAGGATCGACAGAAGTCCTATACGGAAAAGAGAAGACGACCTATAGAATTTCAAGTGGGTGATTTCGTGATGCTAAAGTTATCCCCATGGAAAGGCCTTATGCAATTTGGGAAGAAAGGAAAGTTGAGTCCTAAATTTGTTGGTCCTTTCAAAATCATCCAGAGAATTGGAAAGCAAGCTTACCGCTTAGAATTCCCTGAAGATTTGGCTGGTATTCATGATGTGTTTCATGTAAGTTAGCTGCGCAAATGCTTGAGCATCTACGATGAGATAGTTCAATTATCCGAAGTGAAATTGGATAATAAGTTAAGATATGTAGAAGAGCTTGATGAAATCGTGAATGAAAGAACAACTAAGCTACACAATAAAGAAGTAGAATTGGTGCTTGTCAAGTGGAAACACCATCGTGGCCCAAACTATACTTCGGAGAATAAGAATGAGATAAAAGCAAAATATCCCCATTTATTTTAATCGATGTAATTTCGGGGATGAAATCCTCAAAACGAAGAGGTATTTGTAATATACACGTTTTAAAATCGTGTTTTGTAATGAATAAAATTGTGAAATATTATGTAAAATTGAGTGTTGAGTTCTAACAGATGGTTTTTACTAGAAATGAAGTAAAACTATGTTTAGAATCACTCAGTAAATGTTGGAAGTCTTATGAGATTCCAATTAAAAGCCAAATAGTAAAATTTAGCGAAAATATAAAATTTTAAATAAGTAAAATTTTATTATTTTATGTTGTAGAGAATCTCGTTAGAAACTTGTAGGCGAAAACCTCGTCGAAATCCGAGTTATAACGAAGAAGTTATGACCAACCGAAGATCCACGACAAAACCGGCACGGCGCCGAATGACGTAAAAAGTGAGTTTTTGATAAACTACTTTTTAGCCTTAGTAATCTAAATGAAAGTCGTAGTATTTGTTAAACCGAGAAATTCGATAAAAAGAACGCCAAATTCTGACTTCGTATGAGGAAGTTATATTTTTCGAAGTTTCAACTTAGCAGTAGACAGCTAAAAACTCGAATTTTAGATCGAACGATATTTTACCGATACATCCTAAACGAGAATCAGAGGTCTTGTCATATGTAGTACAACGGTAAAAAGTATAACGAAAACGGATGTCGGATGAAGAAGTTATGAATTTTTAACGGATTTTCCTGTCCCGGTCTGTTAAAAATAATAATATTAAAATTAAAGTCAAAATTAGCCGACGAAGTCTAAACGAAAGTTGTAGAGCATGATTTTAGCTACGCGTGCATATAAAGAACGTCAAAACGGAGCTCGTATGCGAAAGTTATGGATTTTAGAAGTTCGGGGCATGAAAATCGAAAATTTTCGCATGAATAGTAACCGGCCACGTCACCGCGCACGAAGCAGGTGCGTCACCGGTGATGTGGCCCGGATCGAACTGTCTTGCTGCTTGCTTCCGGAGTCCGATGCGTGCCGCTCAGTGATTCGACCGAAATGCGAGACTATCGGCTTCCGACGCGCCTCGCCCTCGTGTCCGAGTCTCGCACCTCCACGCCTCCTCGCGTCCGAGTCTTCGCGCCTGCCTCGTCACTCCTCGCGTCCGAGCCTCGCCGAGGCGATGTGGCCCTCGCTGCTGATGCCACCGAGCTGCTTCGCTGCCTGCTTCCTTCCCAGCCGACTTCGGCCTCGACCCTATATAAAGGGAGGCTGCGAACCTTGCCGACTAACTTTGAAAATTTGACACTTTTAGCCCCTCTTTCCATATTTTCTTCATATTAACTTTCCCTGAAGCCCCGAAATCAACTTTAGCACCCGAAACATGTCCCGAGACCCCCGAGAAGCCCGAAAATTTTATCTTTTCGGTTTTGAAGCCCTACCTTCGCAGAGCCCGGTTTTCAAACAAACTCCCGGTTTTCAACATAGAAAGGCATATTTAAAGCTGAAGTGCTGTCCAAATTACTATTTTAACCCCCGGTTAACTTAAGGTGAGTTCAATATATAGGAACAATTGTATGTTATGTGTTATATGTGCTATGTGCTTTTCAGTATTATCATTCTGAGTTATTTTCTCGTGTTATTCACTACGTTTATAGCAATTGTAATACCTTTGACCATGTGATCAGTGAAAGGACTTAGATTCACATTGGTACTGGTACGTAGCCTCTGGCCATGTAGAGAATGTCTCCGTAAGAGAATGACTTCTTTTCTATGGCATTGGCAAATGGTTAGACAGGACTATAAGCCTGAATTCTAACAAGATGTTAATCAGAAATTGCATGTCTTCTATGCCAATTGGGCCAAAGCTTTATTGATGTATATCAAGAATTGAAAAGAATATCTTTGAATAATGTCTTTGATTGATATGAACTCTTGTCACATGATCTCACATACTTCTTGTTGTTCCTCTTTGCTTTTGCCACATTGAAGTATATATATGGCATAACATTATATTGTATCTATTTTTGAACTCACTAAGCGTCACCGCTTACCCTATCAATGTTTAACAATTGCAGGTGATAAATAATTAGTATGTTTACATACTATTGAAAGATATAGAATAGTTTGTAATAGTACTTTTGTACTAGTTTTTATGTTTGTATAAATTACAATATCCTGGGTAGTTATGTAATATATATAACACTTTGTAATAGAAGGTTTGTATCCAATAGTTTATAAATCCTTTATATCAATATAAAATATTGCTTTTATGAATATGCAAATAGCATGTTTTGGAGTAATCATAATGTGAAATATGAAAGTTTGGGTCTTTCAAAAAGACGAAAGTTGGGGTCTTTCACCATGCCGGCGCCTTCCCACGATCATCATTGGTACCTGAAACACATAACACATAACACTGTAAGCGTAAAGCTTAGTGAGTTCCCTAAAATACCATACGTAACACATACTAGCCAGTCCAGGTTATAACTCTATGGGCCCGTGGGCCCTAACTCTGTGGACCCTCTGGTCTTGACTCTTTGAACCTTTCGGTTCTATCTCTGATATACCATGATATAAATCACATAGAAACAATGTAGTACAACACATCACATAATAGTATACAATAACTCTGGCACATAACTCTAATTACCACTCTAGGTAAAGTATAGTAAGAAGACTCACCTCAGATGTCCCGGTAAATCACTGACTCGGTAGAAATACGATCTAGCTTCCGCCTAAACACATAAAGTAATACTCTCATAAATATAACTCTCAGAATTAGACTCCACTCTCTCTAGGCACCCTCAGAAGGGTAAAAGACCATTTTACCCCTCCTTTGGCTCAAAGGCCCTCATTGTTGACAAAACCCTAAAAGTCAAACAAAGTCAACGGTCAAACTTTGACCCGACTCGGCGAGTCCACGTATATCCACTTAACTCCTTAGTCCCATTTAACACGTCGAGTCCCTCCCTTTACTCGACGAGTCCCCAGGTAAGAATCGCGGGGCCACCCTGACTCAACTTGCTGAGTCTTAAGAACAACTCGGTGAGTACATGCCATGCACAAACTCCATTGGCCTCCTAAGGTCAGATCTGTTCCTCTAATCCATAGATCTGGCCTTCCCAAGCATAATAATCACGTAAAGTCCAGACCTTGACACCCATATATCATCTAGATGGTTTCATTTGGTGATTTAACCCCAAAAATGACATTCTAAGCTCATGACTCCCAAGATAATTCATAAAGCTCCAAGGGTTAAGGTCTCTGGACCTCTTTGAGTCCATATCCAAGCATAAACTCGATAAGGGACCAGTTTCTCCACATAATCATTCTCAAAAGAGGTTAGAAAACTCTAACTCTAAGAATCAATACCAAAACTGAAGAAGGTCCGAATAAATACCTCAAATTGAAGTGTCTGGAATCTGAAACCACTAGAATCACACCTCCTTCAATCTCCTCTTGCTCTTGATCACCTTCTTCTTGCTAAACCAAAGATAGAAAGATCAAATATGGCTTCTCCTTCCTCCCAAACGATCTAGCTCACTTAGGGTGCTCTCAAGGTACTGGTAGCCGCAATGGGAGGCTAAGAGTGCCCTTAAATAGGCTCCAACCCTGGAGGATTAGGGTTTCATTAAACAGCATGGACTCGCCGAGTCCAAACGCGAACGCAGATGATAATCCGTGACCCTACTCGGCGAGTCTAAGCATCAACTCGTCGAGTTCCTTCACAAATTCCAAAAATAAAATATTAGAATATTGTACCTGGGAATCCGGATATTACAATTCTCCCCCACTAGAATCAGACTTCGCCCTCGAAGTCTCATTTTGCAAACAACTCTAGATGCTGCTCACGCATCTCACGCTCCGGCTCCCAAGTCATCTCTGACCCTTTCCTATGTTGCCACTGCACCTGTACTAGAGGCACATCCTTGTTCCTTAGAACCTTGACCTTCCGATCCCTAATTGCCACCGGTCTTTCAACATAGTTCAGGCCTAAATCCACCTGAATATCCTCTAACGGTACCACTGCCGACTCGTCGGCTATACACTTTCTCAACTGCGACACGTGAAAAGTGTCGTGAATCTGACCTAACTCCGCAGGTAACTCCAAACGGTAGGCTACTCTGCCTACTCTCGCAATCACCTTGAAAGGTCTAATATATCAAGGCCCCAACTTGCCCCTCTTCCTAAATCGGATCACTCCATTCCAAGGAGAGACCTTCAAGAGTACGAAGTCACCGACCCGAAACTCGAGCTCGAACCGATGTCTGTCTGCATAACTCTTTTGATGACTCTGAGCAGTCAACAACCTCTGCCTGACCTAGTGTATATGCTCAATCGTCTGAAGCACGATCTCCGTACTACCCATTACAGGTTGCCCTACCTCTCCCCAACAAATGGGGGTTCGACACCTCCTCCCATACCATAGCTCAAAGGGTGGCATACCAATGCTCGAATGATGGTTGTTGTTGTATGAAAACTCTGCCAAGGGAAAATATGTGTCCCAACTCCTGCCAAAATCCAACACACATGCTCGGAGCATGTCCTCGAGCGTCTGAATTGTCCGCTCGCTCTGCCCGTCAGTCTGTGGGTGATATGCGGTTCTAAAATGCAACCGCGTACCTAACTCCTCATGAAATTTCTTCAAGAACTTGGAAGTGAAACGCACATCTCGATCCGAGAAAATTGAGATCGGAACTCCATGCCACGAGACCATCACCCTCACATACAACTCTGCGAGTCTCTCCACAGAAGAGCTCTCGCTAATAGCAAGGAAGTGAGCGCTCTTCGTCAACCGGTCTACAATCACCCAAATTGCATCGACACCCCTTGCAGTCCTTGGCAATTTTGTGATAAAGTCCATAGTAATCTGTTCTCACTTCCACTCGGGAACCTCTAACGGTTTCAACTTACCATGCGGTCTCTGGTGCTCGGCCTTAACCCGACGACAGGTTAGGTACCTCTCAACGAACCATGCAACATCCCTCTTCATACAGAGCCACCAATACTCCTTCTTTAGGTCCAGATACATCTTAGTGGCCCCGGGATGGATCGAGAACTTCGATCGATGTGCCTCTTCCATCAAAATGGTACGCGTCCTGCCCACAAACAGTATCCAAATCCGACCCTGAAATGTCAAAAGTCCCCGGCTATCGGTGACGAACTCCGATACCTGCCCGATAACTCACTCCCTCTTTTGGTTTTCTGGTCTCACAGCCTCGGCCTGGGCCCCTTGAATGGTATCCAACACCAGAGTCATCACTGTCAATCTCATACAAACGTCTCGCATCGGGATGCTCTCCACCTTATGGATCAGGGCATCGGCTACCACGTTAGCCTTACCCGGGTGGTACAGGATCTCACAATCATAATCCTTTACCACATCCAACCATCTCCTCTGCCGCATGTTCAGGCTGGGCTGATCCATCAAGTACTTCAGGCTCTTATGATCCGTGTATATGGTACACCGGACCCCATATAGATAGTGACGCCATATCTTGAGGGCGAACACCACTGCCCCCAACTCTAAATTGTGGGTGGGATACCTTGCCTTATGAGGCTTCAGCTGCCTTGATACATATGCTATCACGTGCCCCCTTTGCATAAGCACCGCTCCCAACACTGATATCGATGCATCACAATATACCACAAAGTCCTCCATTCTCTCCGGAAGGACTAACACCGGGGCTTCGCATAACCTCTGACGAAGTGTCTCAAAGGAGGCCTGCTACTCTGGGCCCCATGAGAAAGCAACACCCTTCCGGGTCAACTTGGTGAGTGGCACAACGATCTTGGAGAAATCCATGATAAATCTCCGTTAATAGGCTACCAATCATAGGAAACTCCTGATCTCTGTAGGTGACCTCGGCACCTCCCAACTCATCACCGCCTCAATCTTGGCCGGATCAATCAATATCCCTTTCTGGCTAACAAGATTCCCTAGGAACTAGACATCTTGTAACCAAAAATCACACTTGGAGAATTTGACGTAAAGCCTCTCCGATCTCAAAACTCCGAGGATCTCTCTCAGATGTTCCTCATGTTGTTCTCGAATACACCAATATGTCGTCAATGAACACGATCACCGAGCGATCCAACATCGGCCTACATACTCTGTTCATGAGGTCCATGAACACCGTCGGCACATTGGTGAGCCCAAAAGGCATCACCACGAACTCGTAATGCCCGTAACGAGTCCTGAACGCTGTCTTCTGGATGTCCTCATCTCGCACCCTCACCTGATGATAACCTGACCTCAAATCGATCTTGGAGAACCAAGATGCTCCCTATAAGTGATCGAACAAATCGTTGATCCTCGGCAATGGGTAACGGTTCTTGACCGTCAGCTTGTTCAATTCCCTATAATCAATGCATATTTGATGCGAGCCATCCTTCTTCTTAACAAAAAGGATAGGCGCTCCCCATGGCGAACTACTCGGCTGAATAAACCTCTTCCCCAGCAGCTCTTGAAGCTGCGAGGATAATTCTTGCATCTCTGGAGGCGCAAGGCGTTAAGGTGCCTTGGCGATAGACGCAGCTCCTAGGACCAAATCGATGCTGAACTCAACCTGCCTCTCGGGAGGCACACCTAGTAACTCTTCCGGAAATACATCCAGGAATTCACGTACTATCGGTACCTCATCAACTGACCTCGTCCTCTCTGAATCAACCCTCATATCCATCACATATGCTACAAACCCCTTACAGCCATGTTGTAGACTCTGCCTCGCTCTAGTGGCTGAACAAAATGCCGACCCAGAACGCGTACCCTCACCGTACACGGTAAGAACTCCCCCACTAGGGTCTCGTATGGTTACCAGCTGTTTCTCGCAGTCGATAACCGCTACAAACTTGCTCAACCAGTCCATGCCAACAATGACACAAACATCTCCCATCGTAATAGGAACTAGATCAATCGGAAATTTGACGCTGAAAATCTCGAGTACACATCCTCAGATTACCTCGGTGGCATACACCACTCTCTCGTAAGCTATGGAAACTCTCAAAGGTCAACTCATCACCTCTCGACTAATACTGATGTGTTGACTAAAAACCAAAGATACAAAGAATTCACAAGAAAAGTACCTACGCATATCATAATATAAGCACAGTATCTCAACATAAAAGGATATATACGAAAGAATACATACAAGCCACGACATCGGGCGCTACGCGGACCTCCTCCGTAGTCAACTGGAAGGCTCTCCCTCGCGCCTTCGGTACCTCGGCCTTCACTGGCCGACTCTTAGTAGCTCTGATAGCAGCAGGGGCAGATCCTTGAGGTGCTCTGTGAGTAGTCCCTCGTAACTGTGGACACTCTGCCTTGTGGTGTCCGGTCTGGTTATAGTGAAAGCATACTGCAAACCCCTTGGGGCAATCCCTGGCCATATACCCCTCCTTGCCACATTTGTAGCAAGACCCTGCTCTGCACACCGCCTCGTGACTCTTGCCACACTTGCGACAAGTGCGGCCCTTCTGACTCCCAGATCACGAATCAGCGGTCTTGGCCCGCTTGGTTGCTGGCTAAGACTGTGTTGGTCGCTGATCCCTCGCCTGAGACTCAGCCTCCTCCCTAGCCTAGGTCTCCAGCTCTATCTCCTTCTTCCGGGAATTTTCCTGAAGCTCAGCAAATGTCCGATACATTGAGTTCACCACGAACTCCCACATATGCCTCCTCAAAATGCTCAGATAGCAGCTCATATGTGCCTGCTTGGAGGACACGTGCTCTGGGCAAAACATCGCCCGCTCATGGAATTTCCTCGTAATCACTGTGACAGAATCAGTACCCTGCTTGAGGGTCAAAAACTCCTGGGTCAAACGTTCCCTTTACACGTGGGGAACATACTCATCTCGGAACATAGCAGTGAACCTCTCCCAAGTCACTACAACAAGCTCAGCAGGCGAATAATGCACCGTCACAAACTTCCACCAGTCTTTCGATCCCAAGCGAAGCTGGTTCAGCACGAACTGGACCCTCAAATGCTCAGGAGATGAGCAAGTAAAGAAACATCCCTCTATGTCTGATATCCACCTCATCGCTGCAATCGGGTCCTAGGTCCCATCAAACTCCGGTGGTTTTGTGTTGCTGAACTCCCAGAACAGTAACACATCACCACCCTACGGTCTAGCCGCAACTACAGGTGCAGTGGCCGCAGCAACAACAGCCTCAGAAAGAGCAGCGTATCTCTCATCGAATGTCTCTATCAGGGTGGTCTTAATAGACCCGGACATCTCTGGAATCTCATCATGGATGGTAGCAGCCACCTCATCTTGAATCATCTGGCGGAGCTCCTCGTCGCTCACACCCCCTGCACAAGTCCCTGGTTTGTGATGTGTCCCTACCATGATGGCTCTCTGAAATACAACATAAGATATCAGTAATTTGCTTGGATGTACACACACTCGATATCCCAACCCTACTTGATCTCTGGTGCCCTAAGGATTCTTACTTGGGTTGCGCACTGACCCGATGCCTTCGATAGTACGGGCCCAATACTACCGACCACACCGAATTAGCATTCACACCAAGTCCTCCTCCCAGAGCCCCAAATCCCAAGTACGCTATTCTCTCTAATCATGTGCTACTCATTAGCAAATCTCTCATAAACTCCTTGCTGCTATCTTAACACTCTCTAGCAGTCCTAATAGCAAAATCCCTAGACTAATATATCAGGCCACTCTAGTCCCAATAAGAATACCTAGTCTTACTTTAGCATGCATAATATAATTCATATAGCATAGCATAACATTTCTTTTACAACTTATTGTAAGGGTATTTTGGGAAATCACCGTTCGGGCGCTGGCTGATCGTCCACACGGTTCTGCTCTGTTTGTTTCAAAACTCTTTTTACTCTTTAAAAAAAATTTCTTTATTATCAAATTTTTCCTCAAATCCTCAGTTTGAGTTCAGATACGCCTGAAGATGCATCTGAATCCCTAAAACCAAGGCTCTGATACCAAATTGTAACACCGTAAAATTCAAAACAAAATTTCACATTTTTTTAAACACGTTTTAACAAACACATTTAACAATAAAATCCCATTGTAACACCGTAAAATTCAAAAAAAAAATTCACATTTTTTTAAACACGTTTTAACAAACACATTTAACAACAAAATCCCATTGTATCATAACTTTGGTTCACGAAATATTTCCCAAGACCAAAATACATAAAAATCCATGCGTGTGTACGAATCATGCCGGCGCCTTCCCGCGATCATCACTGGTACCTGAAACACATAACACATAACACTGTAAGCGTAAAGCTTAGTGAGTTCCCCAAAATACCATACGTAACACATACTAGCCACTCAAGGCTATAACTCTGTGGACCTGTGGGCCCTAACTCTGTGGACCCTCTGGTCCTAACTCTATGAACCTTTCGGTTCTAACTTTGATATACTCTGATATAAATCACATAGAAACAATGTAGTACAACACATCACATAATAGTATACAATAACTCTGGCACATAACTCTAATTACCACTCCAGGTAAAGTATAGTGAGAAGACTCACCTCAGATATCCCGGTAAATCACTGACTCGGTAGAAATACGATCTAGCCTCCGCCTAAACACATAAAGTAATACTCTCATAACTCTCAGAACTAGACTCCACTCTCTTTAGGCACCCTCAGAAGGGTAAAAGACCATTTTACCCCTCCTTTGGCTCAAAGGCCCTCATTGTTGACCAAACCCTAAAAGTCAACTAAAGTCAATGGTCAAACTTTGACCCGACTCGGCGAGTGCACTTGGGCAACTCGGCGAGTCCACCTATGTCCACTTAACTCCTTAGTCCCATTTAACACATCGAGTCCCTCCCTTTACTCGACAAGTCCCCAGGTAAGAATCGCGGGGCCACCCCGACTCAACTCGTTGAGTCTCAAGAACAACTCGGTGAGTACATGCCATCCACAAACTCCATTGGCCTCCTGAGGTCAGATCTATTCCTCTAATCCATAGATCTAGCCTTCCCAAGCATAATAATCACGTAAAGTCCAGACCTTGACACCCATATATCATCTAGATGGTTTCATTTGGTGATTTAGCCCCAAAAATGACATTCTAAGCTCATGACTCCTAAGATAATTCATAAAGCTCCAAGGGTTAAGGTCTCTGGACATCTTTGAGTCCATATCCAAAGAATAAACTCGATAAGGGACCAGTTGCTCAACATAATCATCCTCAAAAGAGGTTAGAAAACCCTAACTCTAGGAATCAATACCAAAACTGAAGAAGGTCCGAATAAATACCTCAAATTGAAGTCTTTGGAATCTGAAACCACTAGAATCACACCTCCTTCAATCTCCTCTTGCTCTTGATCACCTTCTTCTTGCTAAACAAAAGATAGAAAGATCAAATATAGCTTCTCCTTCCTCCCAAACGATCTAGCTCACTTTGGGTGCTCTCAAGCAACTGGTAGCTGCAATGGGAGGCTAAGAGTGCCCTTAAATAGGCTCCAACCCTGGAGGATTAGGGTTTCATTAAACAACGTGGACTCGCCGAGTCCAAACGCGAACCCGGATGAGAATCCGCGACCCTACTCGGCGAGTCTAAGCATCAACTCGCCGAGTTCCTTCACAAATTCGAAAAATAAAATATTAGAATATTATACCTGGGAATCCGGATGTTACACATGAAGCATACCATTCATGAATCATCAATCATCAAACACATAATACATCAAACATCAAGCATTCAAATTATTAGTTCATCAGAATGATATAACTTTGATTATAGTCTCACATCAATTATCATAATGCTATAGTCCAATCATAATCTTAGATTAACCATAAGGAAAAAGTATACATATCATATAACTACATAATACAGGCATCACATATAGAGAAATGAAATCTAAATATAGCTACCAATACTATTGGAATGTGGACTACTAGGTAACTAAGCTCTCATCAACCTACATAAAGTACCACTAGTTACTTAGCGGGTCACACTCTTATTATTACTTAATAATAATACCTTATTAGTAGCTTATTTTGGTTATATTTCTATTCAACGGCCTGTCTTTCGTCTGTTGTATCCTTCTTACACTGATAAATAATGTATTGAAAATCTTTTTGTAATAATTTAATGAAATCTGATTTGTTTTGAAAAATTTAAATTAGTTGGACTTTTCGGTCGTTACAACCAGAAATCTCAGACACTTCCCACTATCCCGGGAACCAACTCTCAACCCAACCCTAGAGGTCATGGTTTCCCTGATATGCGTATGGGTCCGTACAGCCTGAGGTTGTCAGTTAGATGAGTACGCGCGAGTTGGATGCGAGGATTCGCGAGATCCTTCATGATGAGGTTGCTGCATTGTTTCGGGCTGAGCTGCCGGAGTTGTTTGGGTCGATCAAGACTGCCATGGTGGAGTATTTTGATGAGCGCTATGCGGCTCTCACGGAAATGGTTGTCGCGGCGGCTACAGCGGCTGTAGCAGCGGCAGGGGGAGGAGCTAGTAGAGTTTTTCAGTATCGGGACTTCGATAATACGAAGCCTCCCACCTTTGATGGAATTCAGGATCCGATCGTGGCTATGAGATGGTTATCAGACATGGAGGGATGTTTCTTCACGTGTTCATGCCCTGCTGATCAGAGGGTGAGGTGCGCGCTGAACCTGTTAAGGCTCGGGGCAAAGGATTGGTGGAGGTTGACCACGGGGTCATATTCGGATGTGCAGAGGGTTGCGATTTCATGGAATCAGTTCAGAGAGATGTTCAGTACTCGTTATGTTCCGCAGGTCGAGAGGGAGAGGTTGGCTCAGGAGTTCCTCGAGCTGAAGCAGGATTCGGAGTCGGTGAAGGAAATCACCAGGATGTTTACTGAGAGGGCGATGTTTTGCCCTGAGTTTGCTTCGGAGCAGGCTCAGATGTCCTGATATCTGAGTATGGTAAAGAGAGACATCAGACAGTTTGTGTCCGCGTAGAGGTGCGGGACATTGTTGGAGTTGCAGGAGGCCGCCAGGCGGCGTGAGTTAGAGATTAGTTGCAGTTGCGTGAGCTGAGGCAAGCTCCGGTTCAGTCAGAGCCGGCGACGAAACAGTCTAAGACCGTTGATTCCAGGATGGGAGATCAGGGCAGCCACGTTTGTGGAAAGTGTGGCAGGGGTCACGCCGGAGTTTGTCGGTCCGGTGGAATATGCCGCAAGTGCGGAAAAGAGGGACACTATGCGAGGGATTATCGGCAGTCAGTGCCGGTTCGGGATTTGAGGATATGTTATCATTGTCATCAGGTTGGACACTTGAGGGTCAACTGTCCACAGCTTGCTGCAGAACCGGTGCAGGCTCCAGCACCGGCCACGTTGAGGATCACAGGTGGAGGTCAGGGTGGAGCGGAGCCCCCAAGGGATTAGGGTCGTGCTTTTCAACTTGCTGTTGCGGGTATGTTTCTTTCATGTTGTTTTGATTATTTATGATTATTGTGGAGTATCGTTATCTGCTAGTCTCGTTGGATGGTCATGTGTCACACCCCCAAACCAAGGATGGCGGAAACGTCCGGGGGTGGAGGACTTCATGTATAGCATCATAACCACATTTTCAATAGTAATTCAAGCAAACACAACCAACATATATATAATTGAAAAGTTACATCACTTTCATGAATTACATGTTTCAAAATCAATTACAATATGTTGTCAAATATGAAAAGTTTGACACCTCAACGTCCCATCCTCAAAAGCACTTGGTAACACGATTAATGCTTTCCTGTGAATACAAGTTGTTTGAAAAGTGTCAACACAAGGGTTGGTGAGTTCATAAACTTTTATTAATAATCTTATTAGAAGTCTTTCACATGTAAATGTCGCGTTGTTTCAGAAAAATCCGATATTTTCCTCGAAATCCGAAAAAAATGTAGCCTTACAACCAAAGACTAAAATGTATGAAGAGTCATCGTTTCTTAGTAGGAAAGTTGTGAGTTTAAAATGAATTGGAAAGTAAATTTATTTTATCAACCTAAAACCTACTTTGGTTTTTATGCAACCCCGTAAACTTTATGAATTGTTGTCTCCCTAAGTGAGTCGCTATAATCATACTGTGACTATGTGAACCTGCCACAACGTTTCTCAGGCGTCGCGAAAATGAAATGACATTTGTCACCCGTAGACCTGCAGGTCCCACTGTAGCTAGCAGCGAGGTGTGGGGTGTCAAACCCAATATAGATCTATATACAAGTATCACGTTCTCCCTCAAGGAGATTCTGATTATAACTACCAGGAATTATATCCCGCACTCGGACGTACGGGGAGAGAGAGAGAGTCTCACCATAGGTTAACAAGTTTACTTGAAATGTGTGTGAATATAAATCTTTCTTGTATGAATGTACCCTTTTTGTACGAGTGCGTTGAGTGATGTATCATAAACTATACCTATTATAGTTTATCTAAAATGTATGTAATATGTATGAATCCTTTTATGGAAATGTATTAGTGTTGTGAATTTATCAAACCATAGATTAACTTACGTGAAATGTGTGCGAATAGAAATCTTTCTTATATGAATGTACACTTCTGGTACGAGTGCGTAGAGTGATGTATCATAAACTATACCTATTATAGTTTATCTAAAATGTGTATAATATGTATGAACCCTTTTATGGAAATGTATTAGTGTTATAAATATATTCAAACTATACTTTTTATAGTTAAATAATACGTGTTCCAAAATGAATGGATAATATTTAATATGAATGTCTTAGTTTCAGTTCATAATGATAAACTAACTAGGAAACACATTCAAACATTAAAACTTATGATTATACACTTTGCTCAACATAATACAAAGTGTTATGATATTTACATGTTGTTGGTAAAATTTAGCAATTCTGCCCTGTTTTGGAAAAATCATAGAAAATCATACGAAGTCGAAAACTAGATCCGTAAATTCTGAGAGTTCACAAAATGTGTCTAGTTTGCTCATAAATTTTATCTCAATTTATAATGACCTCTAACTTGGGTGAAAAAGTCCAAAATCACAGACTGGTCCGGATTGTTGTTTGAAATGATAGGCAGTTTTGTAAAAATCGCCATAAATTGTAGAAAAATCGTATGGAGATGTGCAAGTAGCCATTTTAAAGCTAAAAACTTGAACTATTTGCACCTTGTACAGTTTTGAAAACAAAAATGTGTAAGATGCCCAAAACAGTCCGTGAATGGAGTTGAACTTTTCTAATGAAGGCTGTTAGAAAACTTTTGATAGGTTCTTATTGTTTTAACTTGTATTCACCCCCTGAAAACTTGAGAAATCATGAAAATGTAGGGGTATGAACTCACCTTGAGTGATTTCAGTAGATGATTGTTGAAGAATGGAAGTGTTTAATTCAAGAACACTTGGAGATGCCTTGAAGGTTTTCGAGAATCTAACATCATAGTTAGGGAGTTTGTGTAAGCAACCAAAGATTTGAGTAGAATGAAGTGAAATAATAATAGGGAGGATGAATTTTTACTTACTAAGTGTGGAAGAACACTTGAATCCAGCCTTGGATCTCGAAAATTTGAGTAGAAGAGTTTGAGAGAAAAAGTGATGTTTGTTACTTAGTGGAATGAGAGTAATGAGAGAAAAATGAGGAGTGTGGTTGATTGTTCCAGCTCAAAAACGTGGGAGTGAGTGAAATTTGAGTGTAAGGGAACATTGAAGTGACATAGGTAAGGTGGGGAGGTATGGCTGGTCATAGAGTGGGTGTGGGGTGGTTGCTTGTGATCATACGTCTTTGGACTCAAAAGTCAAGAACAATGTCTTATAATAGTTTATATCCCATTTTTAGTTTAATTTTCTAAATATATGTGTGGTTGTCTATGTGTGTGCATCTCTTTAAAAATTCTGCAATTTCATCATTATATGACCCCCATTTGCGAAGTTGAGTATTTATTTCCAAAAATGCGAAACTCCAGGGACAATATTTGAAATCTTCTGTTTTCTTCCCCAATTCGCATTCTACTGTGAAATACTTCGCATTTTCATTCTTACACCCTTCGCATCCCTTCGCATTAATCACCTTCGCATTTTCATTCTTACACCCTTCGCATTCCCTTCGCATTAATCACCTTCGCATTTTTATTCTTACACCCTTCGCATTCCCTTCGCATTAATCACCTTCGCATTTTCATTCTTACACCCTTCGCATTCCCTTCGCATTAATCACCTTCGCATTTTTATTCTTACACCCTTCGCATTCCCTTCGCATTAATCACCTTCGCATTTTCATTCTTACACCCTTCGCATTCGCGTTTTTCTTCACGAATCATCCCTCAATCATCAATCCAATTGCGAATCAAAAACTCATATGTTCTTGCTTTATCGATTCATCGACTACACTCATACAAATGCGAACAATACTCAATTTCAAAATCGATTGAAACTTATAGCAAAGCTAAATCCAACTTCGCATTAATCACCTTCGCATTTTAACCTAATTGATCAAATGTGATTCACAAATTTTTTTTTTTTTTTTTTTTTTTTTTTTTTTTTTTTTTATTTTTTATTCCAGATGCGAACATAGCTTAGTTCTTGATTAGTACGAAGGCTTAGGAAATTTTTAACACAAACTTTTCTACTGTGATGTTTTCCCATTAACATAGCAAGTTATACAACACGAACATAACACTAACCCTAATACACAAGGTTTAATAGAGTTGACCGGCTTGACTTGATGACTTGACTTGACTCAAGATTGACGATTGTCACATCTTCCCCCCGTTAGAGGGAATTTCGTCCCGAAATTTAAATTCGGCTGGGACTTCAAGGGTTTGGGAAAAGATGTGGATACTTTTGCTTCATTTGATCTTCACGTTCCCAGGTAAATTCAGGCCCTCGTTTCGCGTTCCAACGAACCTTCACTATGGGAATGCGACTTTGTTTTGTTCTCTTGATCTCTCGATCCATGATCTCGACGGGTTCCTCCACAAAGTGGAGATTCTCATTAACTTCAATTTCTTCAAGTGGTATTACGAGTGTCTCGTCAGACAGACACTTCTTTAAGTTGGACACGTGGAAGATAGGGTGCACATTACTAAGTTCTTGTGGTAGTCGGAGTTTGTACGCCACCGGACCAATCCTAGCAAGGATCTCGAACGGACCGATGTACCTTGGGTTTAGTTTCCCCCGTTTACCGAAACGTATCACCCCTTTCCAGGGGGAAACTTTTAGTAGTACCCGGTCTCCGACCTGGAATTCTAAAGGTTTGCGTCGCTTATCCGCGTAACTCTTTTGTCGATCACGAGACGCTTTTAGTCTTTCCCGAATTTGAATGATCTTTTCTGTGGTTTCCCTTATGATTTCCGGCCCCGTAAGGGTGCTATCAGGGACTTGCCCTCTGGCTAGCTGAGTATCTCCAACTTCGGCCCAACACAGTGGCGACCTACACTTGCGGCCGTAGAGAGCTTCAAATGGGGCGACTCCAATGCTAGTGTGATAACTGTTATTATAAGAGAATTCGATAAGCGGTAGATGGGTATCCCATGCCTTACCAAAATCTATCACACAGGCTCTCAGCATGTCTTCCAACGTCTGGATGGTTCTCTCGCTTTGTCCGTCCGTTTGTGGATGGTAGGCCGTACTCATGTCTAACCTGGTTCCCAGAGACTTTTGTAGGGACTGCCAGAAACGCGAGGTGAATCTACTATCTCGATCCGAGATAATGGATGTTGGTACACCATGTAGTCGTACGATCTCCCTAATGTACGTCCTGGTCAACTTTTCCATCTTGTCTGTTTCCTTTATTGGCAGGAAGTGCGCGGACTTGGTCAATCTGTCTACAACCACCCATATGGTATCCATCCCACCTGATGTCTTAGGCAGTTTGGTTACGAAGTCCATGGTTATTCGCTCCCACTTCCACTCGGGTATATCTGGTTGCTGAAGTAGTCCTGATGGCTTCTGATATTCCACCTTGACCTTGGCGCAAGTGAGGCACTTGCTCACATAAGTAGCAACTTCAGCCTTCATGTTTGGCCACCAGTATACTCTTTTGAGGTCTAGATACATCTTATCTGACCCCGGATGAATGGAGTATCGAGTCTTGTGGGCCTCATCCATTACAACGTCTCGGTATCCACCGAACTTCGGTGTCCAGATTCGATTCATGAGATAACGAGCTCCATCCTCTCTGACTTCCAAGTTCTTATCCATCCCCCTTAGTGCTTCGCTTGCCACGTTTTCTGGCTTCAGGGCTTCAAATTGGGCGTCCTTGATCTGAGTGGCCAGTTGGGAGTGGATGGTCATGGTTAGGGATTTTACTCGGCGACCCGAGTATTCTTTCCTGCTTAAGGCATCGGCTACTACATTAGCCTTGCCTGGGTGGTAGCGAATTTCACATTCGTAGTCATTCAGTAATTCCACCCATCGTCTTTGGCGCATGTTTAGTTCTTTCTGATTGAGAATGTGTTGAAGACTTTTGTGATCAGTGAAGATGGTGCACTTGGTGCCGTAGAGGTAGTGCCTCCAAATCTTCAGGGCGAACACCACAGCTCCCAATTCAAGGTCGTGGGTTGTGTAATTAACTTCATGTGTCTTCAGTTGTCTTGATGCATAGGCGATGACTTTTCCCCTTTGCATGAGCACACAGCCGAGGCCCTGATTTGAAGCATCGCAATACACCACAAAATCGTCAGTTCCTTCTGAAAGGGACAAGATTGGTGCGCTGCATAGGGCTTGCTTTAGTGTCTGGAAGGCGGCTTCTTGTTTATCTTCCCATTCGAACACCACCCCTTTCTGAGTCAAGGTGGTGAGAGGCTTAGCGATTTTGGAGAAGTTTTGTATGAATCTTCGATAGTAGCCTGCGAGTCCTAAAAACTGTCGGATTTCTGTCGGCGTTGTAGGTGTTGACCAATCTTCGATTGCTTTGATCTTCGAGGGGTCCACATGTATTCCTTCTTTGCTTATTACGTGGCCTAGGAATCCTACTTCTCGGAGCCAAAATTCACACTTTGAGAATTTAGCGTAAAGCTTTTCGGTCCTTAAAACCTCCAGAACTAGTCGTAGGTGATGTCTGTGCTCTTCTTCGCTCCTCGAATAGACCAGGATATCGTCGATGAATACGATGACGAATTTATCCAAGAAGGGTCGACACACTCGATTCATCAAATCCATAAACACCGCGGGCGCGTTAGTTAACCCGAATGGCATCACTACAAACTCATAGTGCCCATAGCGAGTTCTGAATGCCGTCTTGGGGATATCCTCTTCTTGAACTCGCAGTTGATGATAGCCCGACCTCAGGTCGATTTTTGAAAAGTAGCTGGCTCCTTGGAGCTGGTCGAAGAGGTCATCGATTCGGGGTAGGGGATAACGATTTTTGATAGTGAGTTTGTTTAATTCTCGATAGTCTATGCACATACGAAAAGAACCATCCTTCTTCTTTACAAATAAGACTGGTGCTCCCCAAGGTGAGAAGCTTGGCCTGATGAACCCTTTGCTCAATAGTTCATTCAATTGGCTGGATAGTTCTTGCATTTCTGCCGGTGCTAAGCGATAGGGAGCCCTGGCGACGGGGGTAGCTCCTGGGATTAAGTCGATCCGAAATTCGACTTGCCTTGCGAGTGGTACACCAGGCAGATCGTCTGGGAAAACATCAGGGAAGTTGCATACTTCTGGAATTTCTTTGATGTCCTTCACCTCCTGTTTCTTATCTATGATGTGGGCTAAGAAAACATGGTATTGCTTTCGGAGGTACTTTTGGGTTTTAACACAAGAGATGATTTGTAGGTTCGCACTAGGTTTATTGCCATAAACGGTGAGAACGTTGCCATTCGGCAGATTGAGGCGGACGGCCCTTTCGTAACATAGAATGTCGGCACGATGAAGGCTTAGCCAATCCATACCAATGATTATATCGAAGCTTTTTTATGGTGACCGGCATAAGGTCGATTTTGAACAAATGGTTGTCTAGAGTGAGAGTACACCCTATGTAAATATCATTAGCGCGCTCAACTTTTCCATTTGCCATTTCTACGATGTAAGAATCTTCTAGTGGTTGAGAATTTTGCTTAAGTATATGTTTGAATTGGTGACTTATGAAACTTCTTTCTGCCCCACTATCGAAAAGTACGCATGCATAAGAGTTATTGAGGAGGAACGTACCAGTAACCACAGAGGGATCCTTGACTGCTTCTCCCTTCCCTAAGGTTAGGACCCTCCCTACACCCCCAGCATTAGGGGTTCGTGCCTTGGGGCAGTTCCTCCTGAAGTGTCCCGTTTCACCACACCCATAGCAGGCCTGGCTTGCTCCAGTGTTGGCGGTCGTAGCGACTTGTGTGGCGGGTTGGGTAGTCGTTCTACAGAATCGTGCAGTGTGCCCCTTTTTGTTACAGTTATTGCAGTGTGACTCACGACAAGCACCGTTATGGTGGTAGTTACACTTGTTGCACTTGGGAAGAGTTCCTGCATACTGTTTCGGTGGCGCTGGAGCGGCAGCAGTAGTGGCGGCGCGAACAGCAACAATCGGTTGCTTTTTGGCGGGGTCCTGAATTGGTTGTTTCCTTTTATTTCCCCAGAACTTCCTCTTGTTGTTCCCTCCTTTTGTTCGGTCGGTGGTGGTTATCACGGTACCACGGCTAGCCCTGTGATCTATGAGTTGTTGTGCCAATTCCTTGGCACTCTCAAAGGTAGTGGGTTTCGAGGCCAAGACACTATCTTGAATCTGGGATGATAGGCCCCAGAGATATCGTTCCACCTTTTTCTCTTCTGGAGTGACCATTGTTGGACAGAGGAGTGCTAGGTCGTTGAAACGGGCAGTATAAGTTTCAAGATCAGTGCCTGTCATCCTGAGGTTCCAAAGTTCTTCTTCAAGTTTTTGTATTTCGCCCCTCGGGCAGTATTCCTTCAACATTAGAGCTTTCAAATCCTCCCAGCTGATCGCGTTAGCTACTGCAGGAGTAAGTGACTTAACTCGGCCATTCCACCAAGTGAGTGCTTTTCCAGTGAAAGTGAATGCCGCATACTTGACCTTGCTCGCCTCGGGACAAGCGCAGATTTCAAAAACTGCCTCGGTCCTTTCGAACCATTGCACCAGTGTGATGACGCCCCCGCTTCCATTGAAAGGATCGGGTTTGCCATTCGTGAAGTCTTTGTAAGTGCACTCCCTCGTACGCCCCGTGCTGTCCCCATGAATGGAATTGGTAGTTCCGGATCCAGAACCGCCGGAACCATGGGTTCCCATTTGCGACATTGCTGCCGCCACGGCTGCCGTCACTGCAGCCTGGAACATTGCAGGATCAAACTGCGGAGGTGGTGGTGGAGGCGGCACTGGGTTGTTGGAAGGCCTTGGTCTTTTCCTTGGTGGCATGGTTCTGTCATAAAAAAAATGACTAGTCGGTAAGACTTCAATAGTGATAACGAGTCGAGTGTTACTGGTTTCATCCCTCTTGTATTTTATCATAACTTTATTATTCGTAATTGTTTGTGTGATCAGGTTATGATGTATAGTGTCCAACATTCAATAAATAAAATACATGCCAAAGTTCATTGATAACTTTTAGTACATAACGCTTAGAGAGAAAAGTTTGACCTCATAGGGGTCTACATTACATCGTTACAAAAGGTAGTTTTTTTTTTTTTTTTTTTTTTTTTTTTTTTTTTTTTTTTTGGCATTACAAAACCCCTTTGAATAGTGTAATCACATAATCGCAGGGTCGACCTACATACGAGGAGTAGCACCAACGCGTACTCATAAAATTCTACTACCTAGACGAGAGAATAGCAACGAGCTCTAATCACTGCGACCCTTCTTTGACGGAGGCTGCGATGATGTCGATGCGCCCTGTAGTTCCGCCAATTTGCGTTCAGCTGCAACCATTCTCTCTTCGAGTGCCATGTATCTTTCCCGATACTCTCTTGTTTCTGCTTGAGCCGCGAGAAGGTCTCTAATGAGTTGGTCTCGGTGGTGGGAGTCTCGTTCCAGGTTTCTGGTGCGATCCGTAGCAGACTGTACAATGGCACTTAACTCCCGGACCTGATCTGTCGTTGTCCTACCACGATCATTCATTCTTGCCATTCGTTGTATCGTGACGGGGAGAGCCCTATCAGCCGGTCCACCATGAGTGAGATCGTAGTAACCTCGTTGGTAGCCATATGGTGACCGTTGGCGTTGTTGTCGGCTCCATTTTTCGATCGTTGTTACCCAAGGGGGTTCAGGTCCATTGTAACCAAAACGGTGCGCGGGTACCCTCGCGATGTAGGGAGGGTTGAATACTTCTGGTGGTTCCTCCGCTTCGTTCCCAACCATGACTACCTCATCACTTTCCTCTTCTTCCTCTTCTTCCTCTTCTTCTTGGTTGTCTTCCTCTCCTTCCTCTTCTTCCTCTTCTTCTTGGTTGTCTTCCTCTCCTTCCTCGGGATCCTCCTCGGGATCCTCTTCGGGATCTTCCTCGGGTTCCTCTTCGGGATTCTCCTCGGGCTCGTCTTCAATCCATCCCGCGTTTCCCCGATTGGGAAAGTAGGGGTCCCCGGGTATGTGAAATCCGGCCATGTCGTCTGCACGAGAAACGGGGTTAAGAAGTATGTATCGGAAAATAATAATTTGGCGCTATAGAAACGTACAAATACTCCTATAGTATTTTTAAATGTTTATATTTGGTTCTTAGCGTGTTCTTTATGGAGTGTTATTAGGTTTTCAGATTTGTCGCTCATTACGACTATTCCTTAGTGTGCGTAAGTTACTTCTTGGACGGATATAGTTGATCAGGCTATATCCTTCCCAGAACTGATTACACATGCTAAGGCGTATTAATAATGTTCGACTCCTCCTCTTTCAATTTACGTTCCCCTAAGTTATGACACCATGCTAGTATAGAATGCATGCAAGTATACTTTGAAACAAGAAATTATTTGTTTTCTAAAAGTACAACTCTTTAAATCACTTTAAGAATCAGAGACTTTTAGTCCCAAATGTGTTTATAGTTTGTATATCTTATGTGGTTGATATACTGAATTCACTATAAACCGTGCTCTGATACCAATCTGTCACACCCCCAAACCAAGGATGGCGGAAACGTCCGGGGGTGGAGGACTTCATGTATAGCATCATAACCACATTTTCAATAGTAATTCAAGCAAACACAACCAACATATATATAATTGAAAAGTTACATCACTTTCATGAATTACATGTTTCAAAATCAATTACAATATGTTGTCAAATATGAAAAGTTTGACACCTCAACGTCCCATCCTCAAAAGCACTTGGTAACACGATTAATGCTTTCCTGTGAATACAAGTTGTTTGAAAAGTGTCAACACAAGGGTTGGTGAGTTCATAAACTTTTATTAATAATCTTATTAGAAGTCTTTCACATGTAAATGTCGCGTTGTTTCAGAAAAATCCGATATTTTCCTCGAAATCCGAAAAAAATGTAGCCTTACAACCAAAGACTAAAATGTATGAAGAGTCATCGTTTCTTAGTAGGAAAGTTGTGAGTTTAAAATGAATTGGAAAGTAAATTTATTTTATCAACCTAAAACCTACTTTGGTTTTTATGCAACCCCGTAAACTTTATGAATTGTTGTCTCCCTAAGTGAGTCGCTATAATCATACTGTGACTATGTGAACCTGCCACAACGTTTCTCAGGCGTCGCGAAAATGAAATGACATTTGTCACCCGTAGACCTGCAGGTCCCACTGTAGCTAGCAGCGAGGTGTGGGGTGTCAAACCCAATATAGATCTATATACAAGTATCACGTTCTCCCTCAAGGAGATTCTGATTATAACTACCAGGAATTATATCCCGCACTCGGACGTACGGGGAGAGAGAGAGAGTCTCACCATAGGTTAACAAGTTTACTTGAAATGTGTGTGAATATAAATCTTTCTTGTATGAATGTACCCTTTTTGTACGAGTGCGTTGAGTGATGTATCATAAACTATACCTATTATAGTTTATCTAAAATGTATGTAATATGTATGAATCCTTTTATGGAAATGTATTAGTGTTGTGAATTTATCAAACCATAGATTAACTTACGTGAAATGTGTGCGAATAGAAATCTTTCTTATATGAATGTACACTTCTGGTACGAGTGCGTAGAGTGATGTATCATAAACTATACCTATTATAGTTTATCTAAAATGTGTATAATATGTATGAACCCTTTTATGGAAATGTATTAGTGTTATAAATATATTCAAACTATACTTTTTATAGTTAAATAATACGTGTTCCAAAATGAATGGATAATATTTAATATGAATGTCTTAGTTTCAGTTCATAATGATAAACTAACTAGGAAACACATTCAAACATTAAAACTTATGATTATACACTTTGCTCAACATAATACAAAGTGTTATGATATTTACATGTTGTTGGTAAAATTTAGCAATTCTGCCCTGTTTTGGAAAAATCATAGAAAATCATACGAAGTCGAAAACTAGATCCGTAAATTCTGAGAGTTCACAAAATGTGTCTAGTTTGCTCATAAATTTTATCTCAATTTATAATGACCTCTAACTTGGGTGAAAAAGTCCAAAATCACAGACTGGTCCGGATTGTTGTTTGAAATGATAGGCAGTTTTGTAAAAATCGCCATAAATTGTAGAAAAATCGTATGGAGATGTGCAAGTAGCCATTTTAAAGCTAAAAACTTGAACTATTTGCACCTTGTACAGTTTTGAAAACAAAAATGTGTAAGATGCCCAAAACAGTCCGTGAATGGAGTTGAACTTTTCTAATGAAGGCTGTTAGAAAACTTTTGATAGGTTCTTATTGTTTTAACTTGTATTCACCCCCTGAAAACTTGAGAAATCATGAAAATGTAGGGGTATGAACTCACCTTGAGTGATTTCAGTAGATGATTGTTGAAGAATGGAAGTGTTTAATTCAAGAACACTTGGAGATGCCTTGAAGGTTTTCGAGAATCTAACATCATAGTTAGGGAGTTTGTGTAAGCAACCAAAGATTTGAGTAGAATGAAGTGAAATAATAATAGGGAGGATGAATTTTTACTTACTAAGTGTGGAAGAACACTTGAATCCAGCCTTGGATCTCGAAAATTTGAGTAGAAGAGTTTGAGAGAAAAAGTGATGTTTGTTACTTAGTGGAATGAGAGTAATGAGAGAAAAATGAGGAGTGTGGTTGATTGTTCCAGCTCAAAAACGTGGGAGTGAGTGAAATTTGAGTGTAAGGGAACATTGAAGTGACATAGGTAAGGTGGGGAGGTATGGCTGGTCATAGAGTGGGTGTGGGGTGGTTGCTTGTGATCATACGTCTTTGGACTCAAAAGTCAAGAACAATGTCTTATAATAGTTTATATCCCATTTTTAGTTTAATTTTCTAAATATATGTGTGGTTGTCTATGTGTGTGCATCTCTTTAAAAATTCTGCAATTTCATCATTATATGACCCCCATTTGCGAAGTTGAGTATTTATTTCCAAAAATGCGAAACTCCAGGGACAATATTTGAAATCTTCTGTTTTCTTCCCCAATTCGCATTCTACTGTGAAATACTTCGCATCTTCATTCTTACACCCTTCGCATCCCTTCGCATTAATCACCTTCGCATTTTCATTCTTACACCCTTCGCATCCCTTCGCATTAATCACCTTCGCATTTTCATTCTTACACCCTTCGCATTCCCTTCGCATTAATCACCTTCGCATTTTTATTCTTACACCCTTCGCATTCCCTTCGCATTAATCACCTTCGCATTTTCATTCTTACACCCTTCGCATTCCCTTCGCATTAATCACCTTCGCATTTTTATTCTTACACCCTTCGCATTCCCTTCGCATTAATCACCTTCGCATTTTCATTCTTACACCCTTCGCATTCGCGTTTTTCTTCACGAATCATCCCTCAATCATCAATCCAATTGCGAATCAAAAACTCATATGTTCTTGCTTTATCGATTCATCGACTACACTCATACAAATGCGAACAATACTCAATTTCAAAATCGATTGAAACTTATAGCAAAGCTAAATCCAACTTCGCATTAATCACCTTCGCATTTTAACCTAATTGATCAAATGTGATTCACAAATTTTTTTTTTTTTTTTTTTTTTTTTTTTTTTTTTTTTTTTTTTTTATTCCAGATGCGAACATAGCTTAGTTCTTGATTAGTACGAAGGCTTAGGAAATTTTTAACACAAACTTTTCTACTGTGATGTTTTCCCATTAACATAGCAAGTTATACAACACGAACATAACACTAACCCTAATACACAAGGTTTAATAGAGTTGACCGGCTTGACTTGATGACTTGACTTGACTCAAGATTGACGATTGTCACATCATGGAATTGCGTTTCGGGTTTTCGTGTGGTATCCGTCGTTCCTTGAGCATTTGACGAGTTTTGTTCGGGATTTCATTTTGGTATCCTTTGTTCCCTGAAGGATCGATATGATTATGGATTAGTGCTTCGAGCTATCGTGGATTATCTTTGTGAGGATTAGTGGCGGATGCGGTGTTGGTTTAAATGTCGGGTAGCCTCTGCAGTCTGAGGAATAGATATTTGAAGATTGGGTTCCTTTCGAGCGGGTTGTTCAGTGTGGAAATATGATTTTTATGAAAGTTGTTAGCGCTGGTGAGAAACATTTTGCGTGTAAGTGTTGGTTTTCTGCAAGGTTGTTTTGGGAGATCGGTGATGGCGACCGGTGGTTAAGTGTCAGTGTCTTAAGTGGGGGAGAATTGGAAATTCTCCGGATGGTCGTTAGGCTTGAGAGGTTGCTTAGCTGCTTGGGGAGTTCAGCGGTATTTCTATCAGCCGAGAGCAGGCTCGTATGGGTGAGTAATAGGCATGCGGGGCGGAATATAGACCTAGGGCATTTGATTGTGGAAGGCCTGGGAGCAGGCCGGGATCGAGTATGTATGATGGAGATAGAGTTCGAAACCCCTAGAGGGCTAGAACGGTATGCATGGGAGGATTTCCCGAAGAGATAGCTCGGAATGATGAATGCTAGTTGAGCGGTCCGGATAGACTGAGGGTCGGTAGGCGTACCAGTCAGGCCGAAGGCTCGAAGGACGGACCAGCCAGATTGGCTGAAGGTTCTGAGAGTGGTCCAGATTGGCTGAAGGCCTGGTGAGGCGGTCAAGTCATGCTGAAGACTCTGTGAGTATTGTTGGATCGGTTCGAGGATATGTAGTGTGTATGTTGCAGTGTGATTGCATTGGAAGGTCTGGCCCCGCGTAGTGATCTTGAGCAGTGAAGGTAGTGCATGGGCTTGAGAGTCCCTGCGATGAGAGTTAGAGTAGTGGTGATGAATGGATATCGGGCGCGCTTTAAAGAGATGGTGTAGCGTGGGGTGAGCACCGTGGTACTTGTCATGCTGACAAGGCGGTCGAGTGGTTTCCTTGGTAAGGAAAGAGGGAGGAATGAAATTCCGAAAGGAAGTGCAAATTCACGGAAGTGAAAGCGGCAGTGTAAAGTTATGATCGGAGAGGTCCGACGGTGGTCATTGAACAGCATGTGCGGCGGCGGTTTGGGATGACATCATGAAGGGATGCGTGCCGGGGTTGCAGAAGGGATTTCCGGGGCTGTAAAGTCAAGAGGCTCGTAAGGGATGCAGATATTGAGTTTTGGGTTCCCAGTTTGATTTCGGGAAAGGATTTGTGTATCAGTGGTTCATCCTGAGGGATGTTTTGAGGATTGGCAGAGTGATGGGTTTCCTAACCCGAGGGTGCTAGAGCTAGTTCAGCGTGTGCATGCGATTGCAAGAAGAGAACTCATGGGAGTTGCTCTGAAGAGTGTGTCTTTCTGATAGCCTGGAATGGATAGAGGTGGACTTGGATCGGGAATCGGGTGGTGCATGGTTAACTTCTAGCTCATATGGGTCGAGTAATGGTTGTGATTTGGAGCAGTAATGGATTATGGGTAATTCTCGGTTGTTGAGTACGGTTATCGGAGGGTACAGCCGGTGCCTGGTTTGAGTCGGTGGTTAGGACACCGCAAGAAAGGAGAAAGTGAGCTTCTGGTTTTTATGGTTGTGCCTTGAGGAACCTGGTCCGTTTAAGGCTAGGAGGTGCGTTGTGGGTGTGTTTTTGGAGTTGACTTGCCGTAGGCTTCGAGGATGAAGCCTAATTTAAGTGGGGGAGAATTGTAACATCCCGAAATACCAAGAGTAGAGTTGATGGGAAAAAAGGGGAAATTGGAAAAGAGGAACTCGGCGAGTCCATGGGTGGACTCGGCGAGTAAGGTCGCGAATTGGTCACGTGTTAATTGGCCAACTCGGCGAGTCGGCGGCTGGACTCGGCGAGTTGGTGCTGGGTGAAGAAAACCCTAACCTTTGGGGTTTGCCCCTATTTAAAGGATGTTATGCATCCTTTTTAGCCTCAATACCCACTGAGAGTTCCAGAGAACACCCCCCAAACGTAACAACTCCATTATTGTGAGGATTGAAGCTTGGAAGAAAGGGGTTTGTGGAGAGAAGTGGGTGGAATTCGAGGATAGCTTCAAGAGGGCTTGGAGATCTGGAGTCTACATCAGTTTAGGCTCATCTTTGGGGTAAGGATCCTCTATCTTGAGCTCTTTTCCCCCTTGTTGTCTTCTTTGGGGGTTGTTTTGGGGTTTTTGGGTGTATTTCATGAGTTATTCGAGATTGGAAGATGGATATGAGGATGCTACCTCAGATCTAGAGTGGTGATGGTCCAAATGTGCATAAAGTCCCTGTGTTGAGTGTTGAGTGAAGCTATCTTGTCCCAAACCTTAGCCCTAATGTGTATAATGCCTAGATCTTCATGGATTCACGTAAAGTTTTCCACTTTACGTGATGGATGGGTTGTAGGAGGCTAGATCTATGTTTTGGATCAATTGCATGGCCTGGAATGCTTCTGTATGGATTCAGACCGGTGGTACTCGGTGAGTCAGAAGGGTGGACTCGACGAGTTGCTTGAAGATGAGCTGGAACTCGGCGAGTTGGATGAACAACTCGGCGAGTAGGTTGAAGATAGCCTTAGACTTGGCGAGTCTGTTCTTGGACTCGGTGAGTCTTGTCGAAGAGTCCCAATATTTTCTAGTTGAGTCGAGAATCGGTGAGTCAAGGGATGACTCGGTGAGTTGGGTGCAAGCAGACTCAGAGTGGTTGGACTCGGCGAGTCTCGGGGTGACTCGGCGAGTCAGGTCGCGGATTGAGGGAACTTCTGAACTTGGGGACTCGACGAGTCATTGGGTTGACTCGGCGAGTAGAGTCAGTCTGGGGTTGACTTTGACCTTGTCCAAGGGTTGACCAGTTGTCTTCCAGGGGTATTTTGGTAAATAAGGGTATATATTGAGTTGAGTGTTTTGGTGTTCAGCGGAGGAGTTCGTGTCGGAGTTCGGAGCAGCGGGATCTTATCCTTTCAGTCGACAGTTTCGAGGTGAGTTATCCTCACTATATCAACAGGGTCTAAGGTACCAAGGCCGGTCCTTTATTGGATTGAGATTCGGATATGGTTATTATGTTATTGTTTGATATGTCTGCATCCTGGTAGCTAGGATGGTATATGCTGGAGACCTAGTTAAGGTCAGTTTCCCGATATGTAGAGTGATGCTATGCTAGTGACTGGTTAGGTCGGTAACCTGGTTAAGGTAATGAAATGCTATGTGATCTGCTTGCTCGGTTTGTTGACTATGACTGTTATATGATTGTATGTTATGTGCACATGGTTGTTTGGACTGGAGATGGGTTGAGGCGGGTCCTGCTTTGTGCTGTAGGCCAAGATACCCAGGGCGGACCGGTTATTCCGAAGGCCCAGCGAGCGGTCCGGATAGGCTGTAGGCCCCACGAGGGCGGACCAGACGTGCCGAGACTCGGAGAGTGGACCAGGCCGACTGAAGGCCCGATACGGGCGGACCAGTCACACTGTAGACTCAGAGAGTGGACCAGGGGGGTTGAAGTCCCGGTGCGGGTGGACCAACCACACCGTAGACTCAAAGGACATGACTAGACTCGGAGGGTGGATTAGGCGGACGGAAGGCCCGATACGGCGGACCAGACACACAGTAGACCCGATATGCATGGTTGTTCTATGTTCTGTTATGTTATGTATGCTTTTTATGCTATGGGCCGGAAGGCAATATGTTATGGGCCGGAAGGCAATATGTTTTGGACCGGAAGGTCGTAGCCTAGAAGGGCGTACATGTGGTTGGTATTTTGGGGGTATCTCACTAAGCTTTCTGGCTTACAGTTGTGGTTTAATGTTTTTCAGGTTTTTCGGGAGACTGTGGCAGGGAAAAGGCGTGATCGTACTGTCCCTCGCGTTTATGTTTTATGAAATGGACCTGGGAATATTCTGATAAATAATGTATTGAAAACCTTTTTGTAATAATTTAGTGAAATCTGATTGTTTTTGAAAAATTTAAATTACTTGGACTTTTAGGTCATTACAATGCCCACACTCGTGAAGATACGGGCCTTGCCCACACTTCGCTATTTGGGAGATATGGGCCTAGTCCACACTCCACTCTCGGAGAGATACGGGCCTAGCCCACACTCAACCGCCAACTCATATCATACAATTATCACACAGACAACAAGTATAGACAACTCTATCCTACTAGCATATATCGCAATCACTCAATTAAGAGATACAGGCTCGACCCACACTCTAATATTAACGTCTCATCTATACGGGCCGGCCTTGGTGCCTTAGACCCGTTACTACTGAAAGGAAACTCACCTCGAAATAGCTGCAGGTGTGTGTGGGAACCGACTGTCTGCTGCTGTTGCTACTCCGGAAATCCTCCGACTGTAATTCCCACAACATACTCAATCAATCAATATTTACTGCCTTTTTGGGTGAAATGACCCTTTTACCCCCGACCATGCCCTAAGTCAAAGTCAGAGTCAACTTCCAGTTGACCCGACTCGTCGAGTTGGCTATCCAACTCGTCGAGTCTATGTTTAAACGACTATCCAGGATTCTGTTTCTACTCGTCGAGTTAGGCGTTGACTCGACGAGTTCTCCATCCAAACTGATGTTCAAGTCCTTCATCCTACTCGCCGAGTTGTATGAACAACTTGGCGAGTTTATCTTCATCCGATGAACACTTATGTTGCGACTCGCTGAGTTGTATGAACAACTCGCCGAGTCTGATCTTGATCTAAGGAGATTGCCTTGAACTCGCCGAGTCAGGGCATCGACTCGCCGAGTTCCATTATGGGTGAGTTTTGGCTTCCAACTCACCGAGTCCCTCCTGGACTCACCTCACGACTCGACATAACAAAAAGGGGGCAATCCCGGAGACTCGCGACTGGACTTGCCGAGTCAGATGAGCGACTCGCCGAGTCCGTTCCATGCAAGAGCTAAAAATGCGATTTTGCTCAAATCCAATCCATTTCATTTGTAGATCTGGGCTCCTAGAGCATGAATAACACGTAAAGTTTCCAACTTTACGTGTAAATATCCATCTATGGGGATTTTAGGGTTTGAAATGCACCAAAAGAGTAGATCTAAGGTTTATGTGCAATATGGGCTCATAAAGGTAGTGGATCTGAGCTCCTGGAGCTCATCTATGCTTGGATCAAGAGACCAATCGACTTATTTCGGAACATTATGCACATACAAGCTTGGGGAATGGCTCAAGAATGTCTTAAATGAAGCAATAAGCATGGAAACAAGGGAAAAACGAGATATACCTTAATGGAACTGCTGAGAGAACACAATGGTGCTTGGATGGCTTCCCCTTCTTCTAGATCTACTTCCCTTCTTCTTCAAAACCTTTAAAAACACCAACAATTGCTTCAACTCTTCAAAGAACAAGCTTAAACGAGGGTTAGGAGCTCTGGGGGGTGAATGGGGGCTGGCTTGGGGCGGATATGTTGCTTAAATAGGGTGCAAACCCCTGAAACTAAGGGTTTCATCCAACAGCGGTGACTCGCCGAGTGCAGGATAGGGACTCGCCGAGTCGCCAACTTAAGCGTGTCCCGTGTCTCGTCCCTACTCGGCGAGTCGAACCTATGACTCGCCGAGTCCAAGGCTTAAAAAGGAAAAATACTCAATGAAGATTTACATACCAAGAACTAGGCGCTACAAATCTCCCCCACTTATTTTAGACTTCGTCCTCGAAGTCTGCTGCTCGATCCTGGAACAGCTCGGGGTAATGCTCCATCATTTCATCCACCGGCTCCCAAGTCCACTCCGAACCCTTTCGGTGCTGCCATTGCACCTTCACTAACTCCACCCTTTTGTTCCTCAAATCCTTCGACTTCCTGTCGAGGATCGCGACTGGGCGCTCAATGTAATTCAGGCCGTCGTCAACCTGGATATCCTCCAAGGGCACCACTGCTGAATCATCCACTAAACACTTCCGCAGCTGAGAGACATGGAAAGTGTTGTGGATCTGGATGAGCTCGACTGGCAGCTCCAATCTATACGCCACTTTGCCCACCCGGGCTACCACCCTGAACGGTCTGATAAATCTTGGGCCCAATTTGCCCCGCTTCCTGAATCAAATGACGCCTTTCCAAGGTGACACCTTCAGGAGAACCATATCCCCGACTTGGAACTCCAAGTCGGATTGACGCTTGTCGGCGTAACTTTTCTGCCGACTATGAGCAGTCTGAAGCCTGCTCTGAACCTGCTGGATCCTCTCGGTCGTCTCGAGCACCACCTCGGTGCTCTCCATGACTCTCTGGCCAACTTCACCCCAGCATATCGGGGTTCTGCACCTCCGCCCGTACAACATCTCGAATGGGGGTCGGTCAATACTCGCGTGGTAGCTGTTGTTGTATGAGAACTCAGCCAAGGGAAGATAGGTATTCCAGCTACCACCGAAATCTAACACACATGCCCGCAACATATCCTCCAAAGTCTGGATGGTCCGCTCGCTCTGACCATCCGTCTGCGGGTGAAAGGCGGTGCTAAAATGCAAACGAGTGCTCAACTCGTCATGAAACTTCTTCCAAAATCTGGAAGTGAATCGCACATCTTAGTCTGATATCACTGACACCGGCACCCTGTGTCACGACACTATTTCCCTAGTGTAGATATCGGCCAACTTCTCGGCCGAGATGCTCTCCTAGATCGGAATAAAATGGGCGCTCTTGGTCAATCGATCCACGATGACCCAAATCGAATCTACTCTGCGTGCAGTCCTGGGAAGTTTTGTGATAAAATCCATCGTGATGTCTTCCCATTTCCACAACGGGATGTCCAACGGCTGCATCTTCCCATGCGGTCTCTGATGTTCGGCCTTGACCTTCCTGCAGGTCAAGCACCGCTCGACGTACCATGCCACATCCCGCTTCATGCAGGGCCACCAATAATCTAGACGAAGATCCCTATACATCTTCGTCGCCCAGGATGAATAGAGAATCGAGACTTGTGCGCCTCCTCCATCAAGATCTGGCGTACGCCTCCGTGATACGGCACCCACACCCTGCGGTGCAGTGTCAATAGTCCTTGACTATCATAATCGAAGGCGGAAACCTGACCCACCACACGTTCGCTCTTCCGATGTTCCTCCTTGATAGCCTCCTGTTGAGCCTCCCGAATCTGCTCCAACAGGGGAGTCACCACAGCCATCCTCATGCACATACCCCTGATCGGTGCCGCCTTGCGGCTAAGCGCATCGGCCACCATGTTGGCCTTTCCCGGGTGGTAAAGGATCTCACAATCATAATCCTTCACCACGTACAACCATCGACGCTGCCTCATGTTTAGATTCGGCTGATCCATAAGGTACCTCAAACTCTTGTGGTCCGTGTAAATGGTACATCGAACCCCGTAGAGGTAATGCCACCAAATCTTGAGGGCGAAAACCACTGCCCCAACTCCAAATCATGCGTTGGGTAGTTCGCCTCGTGAGGCTTGAGCTGCCTCGAAGCGTAGGCAATGACATGCCCTCTCTGCATCAATACCACGCCCAACCCTGAAATAGATGCGTCACAATAAACCACAAAGTCCTCCACGCCCTCTGGCAGGGCTAAGATTGGCGCCTCGCACAATCTCTGTCTCAGTGTCTCGAATGTTGCCTGATGCTCGGGTCCCCACCGAAAGACCACGGCTTTCTTCGTCAACCGTGTCAGGGGTACAACTATCTTGGAGAAATCCTGAATGAACCTCCAATAATAGCCCGCCAATCCTAGGAAACTCCGAATCTCAGATGGAGACTTCAGAACCTCCCATCTCATCACGGCCTCGACCTTGGCCGGATTGACCAGAATCCCATTCTAGTTGACAAGGTGTCCGAGACATTGCACCTCGCGCAACCAAAACTCACACTTAGAGAACTTGGCATACAAGCTCTCCCTCCTCAGGGTGTCCAAAACCTCCCTCAGATGCTCCTCATGCTCTTCCTGCGTCTTGGAATAAACCAAGATGTCATCGATAAAGACTATCACAAACCGATCCAACATCGGTCTGCATACGCGGTTCATGAGGTCCATGAACGCGGCAGGAGCATTGGTGAGCCCAAACGGCATCACCACGAACTCATAGTGGCCATAGCGCGTCCGAAACGCGGTCTTCTGCGTATCCTCCTCCCTGACCCTCATCTGATGATAACCCGAACGTAAATCAATCTTGGAGAACCAAGATGCTCCCTGAAGCTGGTCAAAAAGATCATCAATCCTCGGGAGTGGGTAACGGTTCTTCACCGTTACCTTATTCAACTCCCGATAATCTATACACATCCGGTGCGACCCGTCCTTCTTTTACACAAACAGAATCGGGGCTCCCCAGGGTGAACTGCTCGGCCTAATGAATCCCTTGTCTAGCAGCTCCTACAGCTGCATAGACAACTCCTGCATCTCAGGAGGAGCCAACCGATATGGTGCCTTGGCTATCGGGGCCGCACCAGGAACGAGGTCAATCCTGAACTCCACCTATCGCTCGGGAGGTATCCCAGGAAGCTCCTCTGGGAAAACATTTGCGAAATCTCGCACCACCGGAACCTCGCTCATGGTCGAATTACCCGCCTCCCGGGTATCCATCACGTACGCAACGTGTCCTGCACATCCCTGCTGAAGATAACATCTAGCCCTCACTGCTGAACATACAGCGGGTCTGCGCTGTGGCTTCTCCCCATGAATCACTAACTCTCCCCCACCTGGGGTCCTCACTCACACTAGCTGTTGCGTACAATCTATCACCGCCCCATTAGGGCTCAACCAGTCCATGCCTATGATCACCTTCTTCCCACGCAACGGAATGGGAACCAAATCCACCAAGTAGCGCTCCTCGAACAACCGCAATACGCAGTCCCGAAATACCATCGATGCTCGCACCGATCGATCATCAGCAATCTCTACTTCCAAAGGGCAATCCAGCATGCCCGAAGACTCAGGAAACTTCTTGCTAAGCGCAAGGGACACAAACGATCGGGATGCACCCGAGTCGAACAACACTTGGACTGGGATACCATTCACATGGAACGATCCTAACACATATACATATACCGGGCACATCTCAATATCATAACATCATATAAATAAACAAGAGGGAAAAGAATCATACCCGTCACCACATCGGGTGCTGCGTGTGCCTCCTCGGTGGTCAGCTGGAATGCTCGGCTCCTCACCACTGGAGCCTCTGCCTTGCCCTGTCGGCCATCGGTGATCCGCAGGGTCGCTGGGGCTGGCGCCTTTACCGACGCTGAACCTGTCAACTGGGGGCAATTGGCCTTCTTGTGGCCCCTCTGGTTGCAGTGGAAACATAGTAACTCAGATGTTCGTATCGCCGCGACAGTAGTAGTACAATCCCTGCTAAAGTGCCCTGCCTTGCCGGACTTGTAGCAGCCTTCTGATCCCTGCCGACATGCTCCCTCATGTGTCCTGCCGCATTTCCCACAGCGGCCCGGTCCCCCTTGGCCTTTCGGCCTCCCATCTGATCCCCGGGACTTCTTTCCTAAAGTCCCAATCACTTGACCCGCCTCTGCTTTCCTCTTCCGAATGTGCTCTAAATCAATCTCCCTCTCCCTCGCCCTGGCGATCATGGACTCCAGGGTAGGGCAAGCTGAAAAGCTAACATGCTCCCGGATGTCAGCCCAAAGCATATCATGGTAACTGGTCCTCCTCATATACTCGTCACCTGCATACTGGGGCACCAACAAGGCCCTCTCCCGGAACTTGGCGGTGATCTCCGCCACGGTCTCAATCGTCTGCCTCAAATCCAAAAACTCCCTGGCCAGCTGCTGAAGCTCGACAGCCGGTGCAAACTCTACCCTGAACCTGGTCACAAAGTCCAACCAGGTCATAGCCTCGATAGCTGAGGCTCCCAACGAGTCACCCACTGACTCCCACCAGTCTCGAGCTCGATCCCACAAACACCCTGCTGCATACCTCACCTTCGACCCCTCGGGGCAGAAGCTAGTCAGCTGTGCAGACTCGATGTCTGCAATCCATCGTCTGGTGGCACTGGGGTATTTCACCCCATGGAAATCCGCCGCACCACTGCCCCTGAAGTCCTTAAAGGACAATGTGCGAGATCCCGACTGGCCGGATGCAATGTCGCTCCTAAACGCCCTGAGGCGATCCTCCATCAACTCGATGATCCCTTCCTTGATCGACCCGAAGATAATGGGGGTCGACTCAAGGATGCCCCTGGTGATCTCAGACGCCATGAACTCGCGCAGCCTCTCATCTACTGGCTCGGAACCTGATCCCGAACCCAACCCCTCTCCTAAACTGCCAACTGCTGGCCTCGGGCGTAGTACCACCATTCTGAAATACAAGAAATAACAATTGTTAGCGATACTAATACCCATGGAGGGATCCTACTCGCTACAAATTCCCCGGTCTTATCTTGGCCTTCATTGGATCGGGTAGGGATCCTCTGCTTTCAGTAGTACGGGCCCATACTACCTTCCACATCTATCCGTACCTTCTTCAAGGACTGCCTTAACTCCACCAGGTCCCTTCCACTACCGCTAATCACTACTACTCTTTATCCTAGGCTTACCCTAGGAAACCCTTGACTTCACCCAACCCAGTCCTCAGCTGTTGAAGGCCTCTTGGTGATGCCAATTAACTATTACTTGAATACAATCACATGTGATGAGGCTCGGATAATCCTTCGAGTAAGGGACTCATCCCCACAACGGTTAAGACTCAAACAAGAGCTACGCAATAGGGTCAAATTCAACACTTTGTGTTTATACGACCCTGATCACATGTGACTTTAGCGTATTCACCTAACAGTTAACTCCCATCACTTCAAAGCCCACATAGCACAAAGCAAACAGCATTTGGACATAAGGAAAACAATCTCAAGCAACTCTATCCTCGCAAAGAGCACTAAACTAGCATACAATTCTTTCATATACTTAAGCACATAAAGCAGGCACATAAGGCATCACTCCTAGATCCTTATTCCTATTCTAGCATGCTGTTCTACAAAAGCTGGTAAATATAACATAAACTTGTATGGGTATTTTGGGGAATACTTACTTGAGCTCGGCCGGTTGCGCACATCACACACATTATTCTTTCTTAAAACCCTTTACCTAACCCTTTTTAGAAACATTTTCTCTTTCCAAAACCTTTTAATCCCTCGATTTGAGTTCAAACACCCCCGAAGGTGTGTCCGAATCCCTCAAACCAGGGCTCTGATACCAACTTGTAACACCCCAAAATTACCGGTTAAAAATTTCATTTTTAATTTAGATGAAAATATAAAACATCATTACAAACATTCATGATAAAAATCCATGTCTGAAAAACCGGTGACATCATAATCAGAATTCAGAGTACATCCCAGAAAATCTACAATGCGGAAAACAAAAGGCGTATGTGTGATGTGTTGCTACCGCGCCGGCTCCTTTCCCTTAGCTAAAGAGGTACCTGAAATCAAACTGCAAACTGTAAGCACAAAGCTTAGTGAGTTCCCCCATAATACCCCATACCATGCAAGCATATAACAACAACATTCAAGTATGAGATACGGGCCCTTGCCCACACTTGTGAAGATACGGGCCCTGCTCACACTTCGCTTTCTGGGAGATACGGGCCATGCCCACACTCGTGAAGATACGGGCCTTGCCCACACTTCGCTATCTGGGAGATACGGGCCTGGCCCACACTCCACTCTCGGAGAGATACGGGCCTAGCCCACACTCAACCACCAACTCATATCATACAATTATCACACAGACAACAAGTATAGACAGCTCTATCCTACTAGCATATATCCAATCACTCAATTAAGAGATGCGGGCTCAGCCCACACTCTAATACTAACGTCTCGTCTATACGGGCCAGCCTTGGTGCCTTAGACCCGTTACTACTGAAAGGAAACTCACCTCGAAATAGCTGCAGGTGTGTGTGGGAACCGACTGTCTGCTGCTGTTGCTACTCTGGAAATCCTCCGGCTGTAATTCCCACAATATACTCAATCACCCTTTTTACCCCCGACCATGCCCTAAGTCAAAGTCAGAGTCAACTTCCAGTTGACCCGACTCGTCGAGTTGGCTATCCAACTCGTCGAGTCTATGTTTAAACGACTATCCAGGATTCTGTTTCTACTCGTCGAGTTAGGCGTTAACTCGACGAGTTCTCCATCCAAACTGATGTTCAAGTCCTTCATCCTACTCGCCGAGTTGTATGAACAACTCGGCGAGTTCATCTTCATCCGATGAACACTTATGTTGCAACTCGCCGAGTTGTATGAACAACTCGCCAAGTCTGATCTTGATATAAGGAGATTGCCTTGAACTTGCCGAGTCAGGTCATCGATTCGCCGACTTCCATTATGGGTGAGTTTTAGCTTCCAACTCACCGAGTCCCTCCTGGACTCACCTCACGACTCGACATAACAAAAAGGGGGGAAAATCCGGAGACTCGCGACTGGACTCGCCGAGTCAGATGAGCGACTCGCCGAGTCCGTTCCATGCAAGAGCTAAAAATGCGATTTTGCTCGAATCCAATCCATGTCATTTGTAGATCTGGGCTCCTAGAGCATGAATAACACGTGAAGTTTCCAACTTTACGTGTAAATATCCATCTATGGGGCTTTTAGGGTTTGAAATGCACCAAAAGAGTATATCTAAGGTTTATGTGCAATATGGGCTCATAAAGGTAGTGGATCTGAGCTCCTGGAGCTCAACTATGCTTGGATCAAGAGACCAATCGGCTTATCTCGGAACATTATGCACATACAAGCTTGGGGAATGGCTCAAGAATGTCTTAAATGAAGCAATAAGCATGGAAACAAGGGAAAAACGAGATATACCTCAATGGAACTGCTGAGAGAACACAATGGTGCTTGGATGGCTTCCCCTTCTTCTAGATCTACTTCCCTTCTTCTTCAAAACCTTCAAAAACACCAACAATTGCTTCAACTCTTCAAAGAACAAGCTTAAACGAGGGTTAGGAGCTCTGGGGGGTGAATGGGGGTTGGCTTGGGGCGGATATGTTGCTTAAATAGGGGTGCAAACCCCTAAAATTAAGGGTTTCATCCAACAGCGGTAACTCGCCGAGTCCAGGATATGGACTCGCCGAGTCGCCAACTTAAGCGTGTCCCGTGTCTCGTCCCTACTCGGTGAGTCGAACCTATGACTCGCCGAGTCCAAGGCTTAAAAAGGAAAAATACTCAATGAAGATTTACATACCAGGAACTAGGCGCTACAGTTCTAGATTCATAAAGTTGACACATATAGGGCTTAGACTTCCCCATGCATGAGTTTGAGCTCACTTAATGGAAGTAGAATGCTAAATTTCAAAGTAGCGACTTTTTGGGGCATGCACAGTCACCAAGTCAGCAACTTTATGGTGCTAGACACTTTTTGGGACTGAGATATTTTGTTTGGACCTGTGAACTTATGCATTTAGATCTTAATAGAAAATTTGACTTAATGGATTAGTATGTTGTGTGTACAAGCCAAGCAACGAGTACACGTAGCGTACAACTGAGTACGCCCCACGTACTCAGTCTGTTGGGCTTCGCAGTTTTTGGGCTTCGGTTGGGTCATTCCTTTGGACCTTGTTACTTTGGACCTTAGTGGGCCATCTGAAATCAAGCATTGGGCTAAGAGTATGGACTAGAGAAAATTATTGGGCCTTAGGTTAAGGTCCATATAGGGTTTGGGCCCAATTTGGAAAATTGGGCCTTGGAGTATCTTTTGGTTTTGGGTCTTTTGGGGTTGTGATTTTGGGCCTCAGTCTTGGTTTAAACTAGGTCAGTGGTAAAATGGTCTTGTTACCCCAAGTATAGATTTTTGGATATGGATTGGAACCCTAGTGTTAATTGGGTACTATTTTGTATTGTTAGCTTGGCGATTTGTCAGACAGCAGCTAGGGATTTTCAGTGAGGTTCAGTAGCAAGGTGAGTTTCCTCACCATGTATAGCAGGTCGAAGGCACCAATGTCAACCCATGATTTGATATGTTAGAATACTCATTCTCTTTGTGACACTATGTGTATGTGCTTGTATGCTTATTGGGCGAGGCCCGATGATTATTTTGTATGCTATTATTTGATATGATTTGTATGTGGGCGGGGCCCATTATGTGAGTTAGGGTGGGGTCTGTTATACTCATTGGGTGGGGCCCGTTATACGAGTTAGGGTGGGGTCCGTTATGTGTTTTATGTTTGGTATGCGGTATCTTGGGGAACTTACTAAACTTTGTGATTACGGTTTTCAGTTTATGTTTTAGGTACTTCCGGTTCCATAAGGAAGAGCTCGGGAAGACTTCATCGCACACACAACATGGTTTCCGGTTTTGAGATATACTCTGATTGATATGATGTTTGATACTTTTATTTTCCTTTGGGATGTATGGATAATGTTTTGGAATACTATTTTAGTAAATTAAAAATGAAATTTTTGGATCGTATTTTTGGGACGTTACACAATCCATTAAATTCAAGCTTACTGAGATTACAAATAAGTTGGATCAAGAAGTTGCACATTTGGATAAATATTGTGGACATGCTAAAGGAAGTGTTGAAACATTGATTAGGGCCATTCGAACAATGATTGAATATCTTCGTACCTTCAATAAAGACTATTCCCATGGTTTATTAAAGAAGAAGGAAGTATACGTCCAAGTGTTTATAAAGATTGAGAATTCTCTTACTGGATTTCATGAGCGACTATCAAAATTTGATGTGCCTACATCGAATTTGATTTATCAAGAATCTATTTCTGCCATGTTTTGTCTGTTGAGACAACTTTCAAGACTGAGTTGGCTCCTATACTCAATTTGGTTCTTCGCCTACCAACGAATGCTCCACGTCATGTGCATGTCTCGCAAGGGGGAGAAAGGGGTGTTGGTTCATCTAAAGGATCTAACGAAGATAAAAGGGTAGTTGTGGGAATTTTGTCCATGCAAATTCCTACGTCATGTAACATCCGTCAATTTTGGTCACAGAAGTCAACCATAATTAAGGTAAAAATAATATATCCCTCGCAACTATTATGATATATTAGAAGATCTTTCAATGAAAGTACATTTCCCTTTCAAATTTCAAACTGTATGTTGGTCGGTACATTTAACACTACAATACATATGTGACAAAATAGATGAACAGTGAATGATTTATCGGGTTATAACAGTACAACGTCATACAAGGTATATGGAAATACAACATATAAATGACTTTTAGTGTTTAAGGTCGTAATAAGTATAAATGAACTATACTAAATTCCATATCACCAACCACTGATAATCATAAAAAAACTATTATGGTAACCAACTTTTATGACACTTTCTCTAAGAATAAGAATTAGTGTATTTTTATAAAAGTTATTATAGTTATAAATACATGCACACAGACACACACACACACACACACACACACACACACACATATATATATATATATATATATATATATATATATATATATATAGGTGTATGCATGTATTTATATATATAGTAAAAATACACTATAATAACTTTTATATATATATATATATATATATATATATATATATATATATATATATATATATATATATATATATATAACCATCATTATTTTAATATAAAAAAGTCAAACCCATTAAAATAATACAAAAGCATTACAAGACCATATGATTATGTCTTCTGACACCTTTTTAATAAAAAAAATCAATCAACCATGCCCCCATACCCCTAAAATCGACCCCACCACCATTCCCCACGCAACCTAGGGAAATGTTTCCACTATAAATACCCTTATCCCCTTTGGACAATAACATAACAAGTGAGTTCATACCCCCTTTTCTACTAGTTTTACTCATTTCACTCTTTCGGGGGAGATTACATGCCATGCTATCAAATTACATTTTGGTCAATGATTTTACACAAAACTCCTAGATCTAATATATGTTGGACAAAACTTTTAACCTTTGGATAATACTACATCATACATGATTATGTCTAAGTTATGAAAGTATATATGCATATATTCGGATTTCAAATGAAGTACACAAGTTTTATTTTTTTATATGCCTGCTAGCTAAGTTTGAAGTCTAGATCTAATATATGTTAGAGAGAATATTTAACCTTTGGGTAATACTACATCATACATGATTATTGATGGGTTTTATACAAACAATCCTTTGTGTGCATGCAACCCTAGATTTGGACTATGTTTTCACTATTAGATACACAACTTTATGAACACAAGAAGAACCCTAGCATGCACCTAGGTATTTCTAAATCTATATAGTAGAAGGGATTACATATCTCTTGTTGTTATATTGTAATAACAACACAAATCTTTAATCTCCTTATCTTGGAAAGCAAGTACCACAAGTGTAGTACCTCTAATGGCTCACAAACACCCCAAGCAATTGGAGAGGCAAGCGAGAGAGAGGGGAGAGGAAAAAATTAGCTCTAGGTCTTCTAGGGATCAAGTGGCCGATTTTCTAAGGCCTAAGGGGTCTTTATATAGGGTAGAGATTAGGGTTTCAGTCCTTATCCTTATCTGGTTGCTTGCCCACCAAGCAGCCCATAAGATAAGCCTAGAATCCTTATCTTGGACGAATTCTAAGGCCTTATCACCTTGAATTCGTCCACCCCATCCATGGGGCATCCAATGCCCTAATTTGCAACTATCACATAATTACAATTCAGCCCCTCTAGTTTAATTAATTACATTTGATCACAGAATTAATTCTTAATTAAGTATTGACCAATATTAATCAAAAAAATATGATTTCTCCTTTGATATATTATTCTTATAATTTATTAATAAATCATAATAGCCTCTTTTTATATTATTTCTCCAGTCAAGTTGCTTTAGTGAAGGCAACCCAAAAGGACCATGCACAACCGGTTCAAGTACTTACCAAATATGGTTATGGGCTTAGACACTAATCCAATAGTCTCCCACTGGGATAAGTCTAGTAACCATAAATGCAAGTATAACTCGATTAGCAATCGTTTCTCTCAAACACTCTGTCGAATTCTGATCTTATCAGCAACCTGTCCTTTAGATAAGGGATCATACAGTCCTCTGTTTTAGATATCGTGCAGACAATCTCATGGAACATAGTCATGCTTATTGTCTAACAGTTTGTTTCTCGATCTCAGATTTATTTTACATAGAACTTAATTGAACACATCAATTCAGTCCTAACCAGGCCTGACACATAAGTCAAATCAAGTCATCGAGGGGCCCTGATATCGCTTTGACCCTCTTAGGATAAAAGAAACAGATAAACTTTGACTTATATGCATTTACTATTCATTAATCAAATTATACACAATAATGCGTTTTATGGCATCAAGTTACTGATGCATTTTTGCATTATCAATGCACAACCAATTTGCAAACAATAAACCATATATCTTGGTTTTAAGACCATATGATATTATCGTCTTGCGATCACTCGTGATAAATTCCATGAAGTGATTCCAGCAAGCGCAGGTTTATTCCAATGCTAAAAAATATTCATAAGCACTCATGAACGTTGTAACAAACCTTTGTTATGTCTAATACCTTTCAGACAATCTACACACCAATTCATGACAGTCTTCATTCATACCTTCTTCCAACAAATGAATGACTATGGACCGTTTGAATAATTCGATTATTCTTAATTAACTCAATTATTCAAGAAGTCAAAACATGCAAAGCAAAATAATAGTTAAACAGTCAACATAAGACAATGACTATACTTATAAATAATATTCCTTTATTTAATCATCAAAAGTCAATTACATTTATCTATTACATGTTTCTAAACTATCTAATCCAAACTAATATCATCCTTCAGCCCAATCATCCTAGCGTGCTGCAAGTGCTTAACCCTACTCAGTCCCTTCATAAGTAGATCTGCTAGGTTATTCTATGAAGATACCCTCTTAACTACGAGGAGTCCCTCTTCTACCCGGTGTCTAATAAAGTGATATTTTATGTCGATATGTCGAGACCTATCATGATCCCTCGGTTCCTTGGTCAAGGCAACCGCTCCTTCATTATCACAAAAAAATTTCATAGGCTCCTTTATGGTAGGTACAACTCCAAGGTCTCCAATGAAGTTCTTCAACCATATTGCCTCCTTTAACGCCTCGCTCGCTGCAATGTACTTTGATTTGCACGTTGAATCAGCTACGGTTTCTTTCTTGGAACTTTTCCAAGTCACTGCTCCTCCATTAAGGGTAAAGACCCAGCCTAACTGTGAACGATAGTTGTCCCTGTCGGTCTGGAAACTGGCATCACTATACCCTCGCACCTTTAAGTCATCACTCCCTCCAAGGACTAGAAACCATTCCTTTGTCCTCCGAAGGTACGTAAGAATATTCTTAACTGCGGTCCAATGTGCTTTGCCAGGGTTCCCTTGATATCTACTGACCACACTCAAAGTGAAGGCCATATCGGGGCAGGTACAAGTCATAGCATACATGATCGAGCCAACTGCGGAAGCAAAAGGTGCTTGGCTCATCTCTGCTATCTCGGCTTCGGTACTCGGACTTTGAGTCTTACTCAACTTGGCATTACTTTGGATCTGTAATTCTCCCTTCGATTTTTCCATACTAAAATGTTTTAGCACCTTGTCCAAGTAAGTATTCTGACTAAGTCCTATAGTCTCTTACTTTGGTCTCTCACTATCCTTATTCCCAAAATATAGGAAGCCTCTCTGAGTTCCTTCATAGCGAAGCACTTCCCGAGCCAGGACTTAACTTCATGCAGTGTCGAGATGTTGTTTCCTATGAGTAGTATGTCATTGACATACAATATGATGAAGATAACTATACTCTCACTGGCTTTGACATACACACATGATTCATCTTCACTTCGTACAAATCCAAACTCTTTGACTTTCTCATCGAAGCAAAGATTCCATCTGCGAGATGCTTGCTTAAGTCCATAAATGGACTTTTCAAGCTTGCACACTCTATTGGGATGATTCACCTTAACAAAACCCTCTGGTTGAGCCATGTAAACATCCTCATCCAACTTCCCATTAAGGAAAGAGGTTTTGACATCCATTTTCCATATTTCATAATCATGAAATGCAGTAATGGCTAGCATCACCCTAATAGAATTTATTTTAGCAACTGGTGAGAAGGCCTCATCATAGTCAACTCCGGGAGTATGATTAAAGCCCTTCGCAACCAATCATGCCTTATACATGTGCGCATTCCCATCCATGTCAGTCTTCTTCTTGAAGATCCATTTGCACTAACTGTCTTACGTCCGGGCACATGGTCAACCAAATTCCAAACTTGGATGTCGTACAACGACTGAATCTCACTGTCCATCGCCTCTTTCCATTTTGCAGACTCCAGGCCTGTCATGGATTCCTTATAGCTGTTAGGTTCATCTAAATTTATTAGTGTACTATCACTAATATACGTGTCCCCTTCTGTAGTAATATGAAAACCATATAACTGGGGTTGAACTCTAACTCTTTCGGAATGTCTAAGAGGTAAGGATTTGCAAATCGGTTCAACCGGAGTTTCCTCCTCGAGTTGAGTGCCAGCGTTAGAGGTTCTTTGATCGCTTGACTCTTGAATCACTTCAAGATCGATTTGCCTCCCACTGTCCCTTTGGCTTATGAGGTCTCGCACTCGGAAAACCCCTATCCTCGCAACGAAGACAACAATGTCACGCGGTGTATAGAAGAGATATTCAAAGGATTTTTGCGGGTAGCCGATGAAAATATACCACTCACTACGAGGTTTGAGCTTTTCGTGAGTCTCTCATCTTACAAAAGACTCGCAACCCCAAACCTTGATATGTGCCAACGAGGGAGTTTTCCCTTTCCACATCTCGTGAGGTGTTTTGGCAACCTTCTTTGTAGGGACTAAGTTAAGGATATGGGTGGCAGTCTCTAAGGCATACCCCCAGAATGAGATAGGTAGTGAAGCACGAATCATCATGGAATGAACCATGTCCAACAGGTTTCAATTATGCCTCTCAGCCACACCATTCAACTGTGGTGTTCTAGGCGGCGTCAATTGTAAAACTATTCCGCATTCCTTAAGATAGTCGTGGAATTCAAGACCTAGGTACTCTCCTCCTCGATCGGGTTGAAGCATCTTGATTTTCCTGCCCAATGGATTATCCACTTCTTGTTTAAACTCTTTGAACTTTTCAAAGGTTTCTAACTTGTGCTTGATTAAATAAATATACCCATATCTACTATGATCATCGGTAAAAGTCCCATAGAAGCGGTTCGTATCCCTTGTGGTGGATCTAAAGGGACCACACACATCGGTGTGTATGAGATCCAATAGACCATAACCCCTTTCACAACTGTCATTGAAGGGTGACTTGGTCATCTTTCCAAGTAAAAATGCCACAAGCATGCTTTATCCATACTATTAGAAGAATCCACACACAATACATCATTTCTAGGTTATCTACAACCATAAAAGTTTCATAAATTCCATTACAAGGCAATGCTTGAAAATATAAAATACCATTTAGATAAGCATAAATCAAACCTTTCTCATTATCAAACGAATATCTAAATCCTTGTCTAAACAAACCATGAAATGAAATGATGTTCCTTGCCATATCTGGCGAATAACAAAAATTATTTAAATCTAAACCTAATCCATTACTAAGCGTTAAATAATACACTCCAATCTTGGTGACAGGGGACAATCTTCTGTTCCTAATGACTAGATTTATTCTTCCATGCTCCACATCCCTATCTCTTCTTAGTCCCTAAAAATCAGAACATATGTGAAAACCACATCCTGTATCAAGAACCCAAGAAATAGCATGTGATGAATCATTAGATTTAATTGTGTAAATACCTGTGAAATACGGCTTGGTCTTCCCATCCTTGATGGTTTGCAGATATTCCGGGCAACTTCTCTTCCATTGCCCTATTTTGTAGCAGTGGTGGCACTCTGCCTCCTTTGGGTTTGAGTTGGGATTAGCAGAACCAAATTTGGTTCCACTAGAAGAGGTACCATCTTAGGGCTTTCCATTGTGGTGGCTCTTTGAAGGATCCTTCCTCTTCTTGCCCTTCCCTTGCCCAATTGCCAAAATAGGAGCAGTGGGTGGAGTGGGAGTTGATGCAACAGACTTATCCTTCCTGTGAAATACGGCTTGGTCTTCCCATCCTTGATGGTTTGCAGATATTCCGGGCAACTTCTCTTCCATTGCCCTATTTTGTAGCAGTGGTGGCACTCTGCCTCCTTTGGGTTTGATTTGGGATTAGCAGAACCAAATTTGGTTCCACTAGAAGAGGTACCATCTTGGGGCTTTCCATTGTGGTGGCTCTTTGAAGGATCCTTCCTCTTCTTGCCCTTCCCTTGCCCAATTGCCAAAATAGGAGCAGTGGGTGGAGTGGGAGTTGATGCAACAGACTTATCCTTGAGGTTGCTCTCAGCAGTCCTTAGGAGCCCTTGGAGTTTGCTTAAGGTGACCTCTTCTTTATTCATATGGTAGGTCATCCTAAATTGGTTGTAGCACGAGGGAAAGGAGTGGAGACTGATGTCGATAGCCAAATCTTCCCCAAAGTTAACATTTAACTTCCAAAGACGATCAGCATGCCTTTACATCTTTTGCAAATGCGAGGTTAGGGACTCTCTATTCCCCATCTTAGCGGTGATCGTGTTGGTAATGATCTCATAACGCTCTTGCCTTGCGCTTTGGTGGTACCTCTCCAACAAATCTTGGTGCATTTCGTAGGGATACATGTCCTCATACGACTTTTGGAGTTCAAGATTCATAGTGGCCAGCATAATGCAATGAACTTTCATTGCATCACGCTCATGGGCCTCAAAGACGGCCATTTCTTCGGGAGTAGCGATTTCCGGATTGATCTTTTCAAGATTCTCATCGAGGACATATTCTTTGTCCTCGTAACGAGTAATCATGCGAATATATCTTGTCAATTCATTGAAATTCGATCCATCAAATGTCACTTTTTGACATAGGCTCATTAGCGAGATTGAACAAGGAGCAGCGTTGTTGGCGTTTGCGTTAGACATCTGCCTATAGAAAGGAAGAAAGTTTGATTAGAATTGAATCCCTAATTAAACACCCAAAATGAGAAATTAGGGCTAGGATCCAACAACATTATTTACACATTAGAAAAGGGATGTCATAATCCAACATGCAAATAACTTGGAGGTAAGTGAATGACGATTCACTAATTCTTCACCATGAAAAACATAAAAGGCTTAAGTTTTAAATGTATTGAGAATTCCTAGATTCTTTTGAGTTTCATTAAACTTTTCAACGGCATGTTTAAATCTCGATATGCCCCTCTAGTTTGGACTGGGATGCCGAATATCACAAAGCGGGTGTGAATAACCATGCAAATGTACATGGTGCCCTTATTGTTACAGTCACCTATTCGATGTGTCGGTTAACCATACTCGCTCCATCGAACTATGACAAACAATGAGTCACCCTTTTCCACCTTTGCTTAGAACCAATTAGTGTGCTGGTTAACCACGCACGCTCCACTAACTTCGTATCAAGGGTGCAAAGTGTAATTTCATGGGATTGAATCAATTCACTTTTGCCAAAAGTAACTAGGATAGGGAATTTTGTAAAAACGTTTAGTTACTTTATATAGATTCATTATACTTATTAATGAGGAATGGATTGCCCTATCCTACCCGTTCGGCTAACGACCCTCCACCAATCAAGGAAGCGATGGGTAAGAGTGGATACCCATTAAACGACCATTTTATAGGCCATAACCTTATATCCCCCTTATAGATCGGCTTCGTGAATGAGGCCTACTAACGGTAAAACTAGCATTATATATATATATATATATATATATATATATATATATATATATATATATATATATATATATATATATATATATATATATATATATTAATCTTGTAATAATATAAAAGTATAGGGTGTATTTTAAACATTTCAAAATACTAGGGTTCCAATTTCAATTTTAAAATTTTTCAAAATTTAAGACTTTTTAAATTAGAATTTTAAATATTAAAACTCTTGATTTAATAATTATCTAAATTATACAATTAATTTATCCTAATCCCATAAATCCCTCTAGATTTCGATAATCATGGGATTGGATGATTCAAAATCTTTAATTACCATATTTAACCATTAAAGGATAATTACAAGATATGAGATTATCCAAATCCCTAAAAATTAGGATCTCATCTTGGGGAGGAGGCATATTTCGAAAACCCTAGGGTTTGCAAACCCTAGATTTCGAAATCTTGGGCACAAAGGAAAGGGTTTCAAAAACCCTTATCAAATTTTCGAAAACAGGGTTCAAGAACCCTAATTTCGAAATCTTGCCTCCTAGGGTTTATTGGCCATAAACCCTAAAGTGTCAAATTCATACAATTGTATAATTCTAATTGAAAACAATTGACCATATGCTCTGATACCACTGATGGGTTTTATATAAACAATCCTATATGTGCATGCAACCCTAGATTTGGATCTATGTTTTCACTATTAGATACACAACTTTATGAACACACGAAGAACCCTAGCATGAACCTAGCTATTTCGAAATTTATATAGTAGAAGGGATTACATACCTCTTGTTGTTATATTGTAATAACAACACGAATCTTCAATCTCCTTGTCTTGGAAAGCAAGTACCACAAGTGTAGTAACTCTAATGGCTCACAAACACGACAAGCAATTGGAGAGGCAAGAGAGAGAGAGAGAGAGGAGAGGCAAAAATCAGCTCTGGGTATTCTAGGGATCAAGTGGCCGGTTTTTTAAGGCCAAAGGGGTCTTTATATAGGGTAGAGATTAGGGTTTCAGTACTTATCCTTATCTAGTTACTTGCCCACCAAGCAGCCCATAAGATAAGCCTAAATCCTTATCTTGGTCGAACTCTAAGGCCTTATCACCTTGAATTCGTCCACCCCATCCATGGGGCATCTGTCACACCCCAAAACCGATAACGGCGGAATACGTTTCGGGGTGGATGACGTAGTGTACGGTATCATCACAATTGCATAATAGTAAAAGCAAGAAACATACAACTATTTCATTTACATAGTGAGTGTATTTACAAGTGTGTTTTGTAATGTTCAACAAACACCAAAAGTAAACAAAAATCAGAGATGGGTCTTTCATGCTCCATCTTCTTCAAAAATACTGCAGTTGTACCTGTCTATCTTTGACCTGAAGATACAAGTTATTTTGAAAAGAATATCAGCATAAAGCTGGTGAGTTCATAAGAGTTTAGTGTGAGTTCTTATATATAAAAAAAGCATTAGAATCGTTAGTATGAAAGCTGAAGTTTACAGTCATAAGTAGTAGTAAAACCTAGAAAATCCTATATTTTCCAGAAATGTATAGTAAGTGAAAATCCTTAAGAAATATGATATTTCCATCTTTGAAAACCATTTATCGTGGAAGTATAATAGTGACTCGCCATTAAGTAAAGCAATATAGTAAGTTATACTTGAAGTAAATAATAGCGGTGCAGCTACCTTTAGTATTAGGTACTTATTTACTTCGGGAAATTTACTTTATCTTTTGTTTAGTGTTTTAGTGCGGTTATAGTGTATTTCTTGTAACCAATAGTACGAGTAATAGCGGATCCCCATGACCTTCCCGGTCATGTATAGTGTAGTGGAGTAAAGGCATCCCTGGACCTGTGCGGCTCGGACTGAAATTATCAGTCGGGATGTAATAGCGTCTGCCCCGTATAGATCTATACATATAGTGTCGTCTTCCTATCGGAAAACTTCGGGCGTAGTGTGTAGCGAATAGAGTATCTCGTAGTGGGTAAATGAGTTATCTTATGATTTGTACTTTCTCTTGTATTATAGTGGAGTAGTATTTTGTATAACATGTATTGTATTCTCTTATTAGTGTATACTTTCATAATAGAGAGAATTATAGTAGTGTAGAGTAGTAATTAAAACAAGGGATAGAGACTTAACTATACCTATTATAGTTAACTTAGTGTGTGTGGTTCTAGTCAGGTTAGTGATTTAGGCATCTAATGAAATACGAAGTACTCACAATCCGTACTAATATACGAGATATATAACTAAGAAATCAATGACAGTCGGACGGATAACCACTACCTTAAGCCCACAATCAAACAAGAACAGGAAATAAGGCGAGCTATCGGTCCTAAGTCCTTCAAGTCTTACTTATATAAATATATCAGTGTGGTTACATTTTTATAAGGAGATTTATTAAATAAAAGTATTGTACAAAAGAAACATTTAAAAACTTGTTTGTCTATCCAAAATAGTTTTGAAAACAAATGATTGATTTATAAGGCATAGTGATAAATCACATGTGATTTGAACTACAGGTAGTGAATCACATGTGATTAATTCTATAACATGATTAGCTGCCTTGTATAAATTTTCATAAACATGTATATTCAACTTGTATCTCCCCCCTAAAACATATAAAACAATTGAAAGGTTCATTAAAGGGGTATGAACTCACCTGAATTCGCGTAAATCGGGTGAATCGGGTAAATCGGGTAAAAGTGTCGGTTGAGCGTTTTGTCCCAAATAATGACTTCTACACCTTTTAGGACCCTAATTTCATATGAAAATATGTGTTTTGCAATAAGTTAATCATTTTATGCTTTCCGTTTAAGTATTGAGGCATTCTAGCATCAATTCGGGGTTTTAGGGCCTAGAAGGGGTTCCCGGGAGTGGTTTAAGGCTAAGAAAGATTTACGGGAGGGTCCATGAGCTCACTCCCTTGGAGTTTACGGCCCAAAGGCCAGTCTTTGGGAGTTTATGGCCGTAAGCCCCCTAGGCTTGGCCGTAAACTCATGTGGTCTTCCAAAATGCAAGTTTAAGGCCTTATTTCACTTCCTTAATTTAATGGTATGTGTCTTGAACTAATATGGAGGGATTAAACCCTCATTTTGTGACATTTTGGGTATTTTACGGCCAAGACTTGTGCTTGGGCCGTAAACTCCATTTAATCCCTCAAAATGGATGTTTAAATGGTACAACACACTCCCATTCACCTTAGATAAATTCTAGAAGGCCTTAGATGGAGTTTTGGGACATTTTGGCATGAAAATTGGGGAGTTTACGGCCCAAGAATATCCTTGGCCGTAAACTCTTCTTTTGGCCTCAAAATGAGAAGTTTTAATGGAACAACACACATCCTAGGGCCTTAGCTAAATTCCTTACATGCCTTAGATAAGTTTTGGGACTTGGTTGACACAAAAATTTGGGTGTTTACGGCCCAAGCTTAGACTTTGCCATAAACTCCTCTTTTTATCCTCAATTGGTGTTGTTTAATGCACTTAAACATTTCCTAGTGTCAAGAGTAAATTACCAAACACCCTAGATGAGTTTTTGGGGCTTTTAACAAGGGTTTTTGGGGTGTTTACGGCCTAAGCATAAGCTTGGGCCGTAAACTCCTTTTTAAGCTTCAAACTCTTGTGTTTTAATGTCCAAAATCTCCTAGGTATATCCCTTAATTAGTACATAAACTTAAAGGAAGGAAAAATGAGGTTTTTGGCAAGTTTTTAGGTGTTTACGGCCTAAGGGGCTTCTTAGGCCGTAAACTCCTTTTTGGTCCTTGTTTTCTATGATTTTTGGCCTCTAAATACAATGAAGTATTTTTAGAATAAGATAGGGAATGAGTCCTTACGTTTGGATGCTGGAATTTGCGGATTTGGGGTCGATTTCGGGTCTAGAGAGAGAAAGTAGTGAGAGAGAGTGAAGGTGTGGTAAAAGAGTTCAATTGTAGTGTCCATTTGTTTATATATGTCTCGGGTATTTCACCCGATACATGGCTACCCGATGCTAAAGTTTAACGGGGTTAAAACTTTTTACCCGGGTGAAGTGGTTGAAAAGTAATATAACTCTATTTAGTTAAGCGGGGTTAACATTTACAAGTTATAAATACTTATGAGAATATCTGAACATATAAATAACAAGATATTTGTTTATTGACGACTCCAAACATTACTGAGAATAACATATAGTGACGCATTCCGTTAGTGAAAATAGGGTTTGTAACGGTAATATATTTGGGGTTGTCACATCATCCCCCCGTTAGGGGAATTTCGTCCCGAAATATAGAATTCATACAGTTAAGAATTGCAGTACTACTACGCGAAGAGATGGGGTTATTTGAGTTTCATTTGGTCTTCGCGCTCCCAAGTGAATTCCGGTCCTCGTTTGGCGTTCCACCGAACATTCACAATTGGGATACGGCTTTGTTTCGTTCGTTTTACTTCCCGATCCATAATCTCCGCAGGCTCTTCCATGAAGTTGAGGATCTCATTGACCTCAATCTCGTCAAGGGGAATTACGAGTGTCTCGTCTGACAGGCATTTCTTCAAGTTCGAGACGTGGAAGGTAGGGTGTATGTTGCTTATTTCGTGAGGTAGGTTGAGTTTATAAGCTACGGGGCCGATTCTGGCAAGAATCTCAAAAGGCCCTATGTACCTTGGGTTCAGCTTTCCACGCTTTCCAAAGCGTATCGTGCCCTTCCAGGGTGAGACCTTCAACAAGACTCGATCTCCCACCTGGAATTCCAAGGGTTTTCTTCGTTTGTCGGCGTAGCTTTTCTATCGATCCCTAGCGGCTTTCAGTCGTTCACGTATCTGTACAATTTTCTCGGTCGTCTCTCGAATGATCTCCAGGCCAGTGAGCGAGCTGTCAGGAACTCTTCCTTTAGCTAGCTGAGTGTCACCCACCTCAGCCCAGCACAGAGGGGATCTGCACTTACGGTCGTAGAGGGCTTCGAACGGAGCTTCCTTGATACTCGTATGATAACTATTATTGTAAGAAAACTCCACAAGAGGTAAGTGTGTGTCCCATGATTTGCCGAAGTCAATCACACAAGCTCGCAGCATATCTTCTAAGGTTTGGATCGTCCTCTCACTCTGCCCGTCGGTCTGCGGATGGTAGGTTGTACTCATGTCCAGCCTCGTCCCTAGTGCCTTTTGCAACGATTGCTAAAACCTAGAGGTGAATCTACTATCTCTGTCTGAGATAATAGATATAGGGACGCCATGTAGTCGTACTATTTCCTTAATGTATGTTCTAGTGAGTTTCTCCATCTTGTCCGTTTCTTTGATGGGTAGGAAGTGTGCGGACTTGGTCAACCTGTCAACCATGACCCAAATGGTATCTAATCCACCCACTGTCTTGGGAAGCTTGGTTATAAAGTCCATTGTGATTTTCTCCCACTTCCATTCTGGTATATCAGGTTGTTGGAGGAGTCCCGATGGCTTTTGATATTCAACCTTGACCTTCGCGCAAGTGAGGCACTTACTCACAAAGGTGGCGATCTCCGCTTTCATGTTCGGCCACCAGTATAGCTTTTTGAGGTCCAGATACATCTTATCTGAACCCAGGTGGACGGAGTAGCGAGTGTTATGTGCTTCTCTCATAACCAAATCTCTAAAACCTCCATGGCGTGGAGTCCAGATTCGGTCCATGAAGTAGTAGGCTCCGTCACCCTTAACCTCCAGACTTTTATCCATTCCTCGCAGGGATTCTCCCGTCACGATCTCAGGCTTTAAGGCTTCCAGCTGAGCCTCTCTGATCTGTGTGGATAGATGCGAATGGATAGTCATCGTCAACGACTTGGCCTTTCGACTAGTATACTCCTTCCTACTCAGTGCGTCTGCTACTACGTTGGCTTTTCCCGGGTGATATCTAATTTCACAATCGTAATCGTTAAGTAGCTCAACCCATCGCCACTGCCTCATGTTGAGTTCTTTTTGGTTCAGTATGTGTTGAAGGCTTTTATGATCAGTGTACACCACACTCTTCATCCCGTATAAGTAGTGTCTCCAAATTTTTAGTGCGAAGACAACCGCTCCTAACTCGAGGTCGTGAGTAGTGTAGTTCGCCTCATGGGTCTTTAGCTGCCTCGAGGGATGGGCGATGACCTTACCTCGTTGCATCAAGACACAACTGAGCCCCTGATTGTATGCATCACAATATACAACAAAGTCTTCTGTCCCTTCGGGAAGGGATAATACTGGTGCGGTGCATAGGGCTCGCTACAGGGTCTGGAATGCCTTCTCCTGTTTCTCTTCCCAGTCGAACGATACGCCTTTCTGTGTCAGCATAGTGAGAGGCTTCGCAATCCGAGAGAAGTTTTGAATGAATCTACAGTAGTAGCCAGTGAGGCCTAGAAATTGATGAATTTCCGTAGGCGTCTTCGGTGCTGACCAGTTCTCAATAGCTTTAATTTTGGATGGATCCACATGGATTCCTTCTTCACTAACCACGTGACCTAAGAATTCAACTCTTCGGATCCAAAACTCACACTTAGAGAACTTCGCATATAACTTTTTGGATCACAATGTTTCCAGGACTCGTCGTAAGTGATCCCTGTGTTCTTCCTCGCTCTGAGAGTAGACGAGGATATCGTCAACGAAGACGATGACGAACTGATCCAGGTATGGACGGAACACCCTATTCATCAAGTCCATGAATACTGTGGGGGCGTTAGTCAGTCCAAAGGGCATTACTACGAACTCAAAATGCCCATAGCGGGTTCGGAAGGCTGTCTTCAGAACATCATCCTCAAGCACCCGTAACTGATGATACCCAGATCTAAGATCAATCTTGGAGAAGTAGCTTGCTCCTTGTAGTTGGTCGAATAGATCGTCGATACGAGGGAGAGGGTAGCGATTTTTGACCGTGAGTTTATTGAGTTCCCTATAATCGATGCACATCCGAAACGATCCATCCTTCTTTTTCACGAACAAGACCGGAGCTCCCCAAGGTGAGAAGCTCGGTCTTATAAAGCCCTTGCTGAGCAGTTCATTGAGTTGACTGGATAGTTCTTGCATTTCGGCGGGCGCTAGACGGTAGGGCGACTTAGCTAAGGGGGTAGCTCCTGGAACTAGGTCAATTCTGAACTCAACCTGACGTTTGGGAGGTAGGCCGGGAAGATCCTCCGGGAAGACATCAAGGAAATCGCATACTACGGGAATGTCTTTTGGATCTTTAGATTTCTGGTTAGTGTCGACGATGTGAGTAAGAAAGGCGCGGTATTCCTTGCATAAATATTTATGAGCCTGAATACTGGAGATGATACGAAGACTCGTACTCGGCTTATCTCCATATATCAATAGGGTTTCGTGATTCGGAAGGTTCAGGCGAATGGCTTTGTCATAACATAGGATGTCTGCGCGATGGAGACTCAACCAATCCATACCAACAATGACATCGAAATTTTTGATTGGACTGGTATGAGATTGATTGGAAATGAGTGGTCGTCTAACATGAGAGTGCAACCTATGTAGATTTTGCTAGAGCTTTCTGTTTTCCCATTAGCCATTTCTACGACGAATGTTTCTTTTAGTGGTTGAGGGGTTTGTTTGAGTAAGTGTTTAAAGTTATGATTTACGAAGCTTCTTTCTGCACCACTATCAAATAAGACACAGGCATAGGAGTTGTTGAGAAGAAACGTACCCGTGACTACCGTGGGATCTGCTACCGCTTCATTGTGACCGATAGCAAGTAGCCTTCCAGTTCCCCCAGCATGTGTGGTCTTTGGACAGTTTCTCTTAAAATGACCCGCCTCTCCGCAGCCATAACAAGTTGGGGTCACTCCCATACCAGGAACCTGCATGATAGGTTTGGGAGGGGCTTTGCAGAATCGGACAGTATGGCCCTTTCGTCCGCAGTTGGAACACTGCAATTCACGGCAGGGGCCGTTGTGGTGGAAAGGGCACTTGGGATACTTGGGTAGTTTCCCGCTATAAGCTTTTGGCAGGGTTAGGGCTGCTGGAGTGGCTGGGATGGTGGCAGCATGGACCGCCACGATTTGTTGGTCCTTTGAGGAGGTCTGAGTTTTCTTGCCCTTCTTCTTTTCCCATCGCTTCCTCTTCTATCAGATGAAGCGGGTGGTGCAGTGGTTGTTGTGGTTGCTGTCGCTGGAGTAGAGGAGATTTCGTGGTTGATCAGACTCTGGGCCAATTCCTTGGCGCTGTCAAAAGTGGTAGGGCGTGAGGCTAGAACATTTCCCCGATACGGGGGCACTAAACCCCAGATGTATCGTTCAATCTTCTTGCTTTCAGAGGGGATCATGTTGGGACACATAGCCGCCAAGTCGTAAAACCTGGCCGTATAAGCCGTTATGTCAGTCCCCTTAATCTTGAGGTTCCAGAGTTATTCCTCAAGTTTCTGAACTTCGCCCCTAGGGCAATACTCTCCTCTCATGAGATCTTTTAGAGTGTCCCAGCCCATGGCATTGGCTGTGACCAAGGAGAGTGAACTGACATGGCCGTTCCACCATGTCAAGGCCCTGTTAGTAAGGGTAGCAGTGGCGAATTTGATTTTGCTCTCTTCGGGGCACGAGCACATTTCAAATACAGCTTCGGTTCTTTCGAACCATTGAGATAATGCCAGAATTCCTCCGGTACCGTCGAAGAAGGTAGGTTTACAGTTCATGAAATCCTTATAAGTGCATCCCTGCACCCTATGATGGACTTCACCGAACCTGGAGTTATCACCGCTCGCATCCCCAGAGTTCATTTGGGCCATGGCTGCTGTCACGGCCGCGGTCACCGCTGTTTGGAACAACACCGAGTCGATCTGTGGAAGAGGAGGTGGTGGAGGAGGGGTTTGAGTTGCGGGTCTTCCTCTGCTGGGACGCTTTCATGGAGGCATCCTTCACTGGAAGATCATAGAAATGATAGCAATAGTAAGAGCCTATTGCGAATATGAATAGAGCGTTTCGTGGATTAATTCAACATAATCCAAGATCAGAATGAGAGTTATAGCAATAGAGAGATCAACTTCCAATATACTGGTATTAATGATGCAACACAAGTTCATGAAAATTGACCTAGCAGGAGGTCTTACATCATGCCATAGAGAAAATGTTGGCAGTTTAGAGGTTTAACTAGAGTACTTTCAAGCTAGGCATGTTTACAGATAATAGACCTACGGAACATAGAGAAAAAAGGCTAATCCTTTAAACAAAAGATTAAGGTAACTAGACGTCTTCTACTGGCGACGGTTACTTGTTGAGCGAATCCTCAGATCTGCTAGCTGATGCATAACTTCTTGAAGGTGTTGATCATGAGTCCTTTGGCGTGTACAGAGTTCCCTAACTTTGGCTCGGGATGCAACCAGCTGATGCTGCAAAGCCTCGTTGGTCTTCCTTATCCTGTCCATAGCTTCTTCGAGTTGACAGATGCGAACCGTGTTGAGATTCGAGTTGGCATCCACTTCTACAACTCGACCTATAGCAGCTTGACCTTGCTTGACATTCCTGGAAATCCTTCGGATCATGATGGGCAGAACCCGATCTGCTGATCCTCCTTCACTTATGTTGTAGAAAGTTCGGTCTCCAGTGTATGGCATGGGCTGACCCTGCTCCTTGCTCCATCTGTGCAAGGATATGGCCCACATAGGAGTAGGACCCTGAAATGTCGGACGGGGGTTGGGGTTCAGAGCTCCAGGAGGTAGGTTATTAACTTCTGGCTCGGAGTCGGAGTTATCCGGAAAGCCTTCTGCTCGGTGGTCATCCAACGGGATTGGGTTATCGTCGTCCGACTCTTCGCTAAGCCATCCACCATTGCCCTGGTTTGGGTAGTACGGGTCGCCATGAGGGTGGGAGCCAGCCATGATATCTATGCGAGAAAAGGGAAATGAAGATTAATAGGCACACTAACCTAAATTACTTATAAGATGATCGTCACAAGTTAGACCAATACTTGCATAATGCATACTAATTACATGTGACTGGGGCAGGATAGTCCGTCGAATAAATGACCCTAACTCTAAATCCACAACCAAACAAGGAACAGGAAGTAAAGCAAAGATCACAGATTCTAAGTCTATAACGCCCTAGTCACATGTAACCGGAAAGTATCCATTTAGCAACTATTGCTCCATCAGTAACGACCCTTTTTAGTTCTCACAGATGTATGTTTTTAGAGGTACAGAATACTCCTATAGTGTTCTAATGTTAACGTTATTGTGGTAGTGTTGGTAAGTTTTAGACTTGTTGTAACACCACAACCAAGCTTAGGCACATGCTAGTCACTCCCAGGAAAACGTAGTTGATCAGGCTACATCCCCCTAAATGTGACTATACGTCTCTAAGCCCAATTGTGCTATCCAACAATCTTAATACTTTTGTTTTGTTCTAGGATGATACTGACTTCTGCGTTTTATAGTGATGCGTGTATATACATATATATACTTAGTTAAATCCTTTAGATACTTAACAGTATATATTCTTGGTCAGAGTGTTTTAGTCCTGAAGTGTTTATAGTTCGTATTTCTTTTATAGGTTGATATACTTGATTCACTATAAACAATGCTCTGATACCAATCTGTCACACCCCAAAACCGATAACGGCAGAATACGTTTCGGGGTGGATGACGTAGTGTACGGTATCATCACAATTACATAATAGTAAAAGCAAGAAACATACAACCATTTCATTTACATAGTGGGTGTATTTACAAGTGTGTTTTGTAATGTTCAACAAACACCAAAAGTAAACAAAAATAAGAGATAGGTCTTGCATGCTCCATCTTCTCCAAAAATGCTGCAGTTGTACCTGTCTATCTTTGACCTGAAGATACAAGTTATTTTGAAAAGAATATCAGCATAAAGCTGGTGAGTTCATAAGAGTTTAGTGTGAGTTCTTATATATGTAAAAAAAGCATTAGAATCGTTAGTATGAAAGCTGAAGTTTACAGTCATAAGTAGTAGTAAAACCTAGAAACTCCTATATTTTCCATAAATGTATAGTAAGTGAAAATCCTTAAGAAATATGATATTTCCATCTTTGAAAACCATTTATCGTGGAAGTATAATAGTGACTCACCATTAAGTAAAGAAATATAGTAAGTTATACTTGAAGTAAATAATAGCGGTGCAGCTACCTTTAGTATTAGGTACTTATTTACTTCGGGAAATTTACTTTATCTTTTGTTTAGTGTTTTAGTGCGGTTATAGTGTATTTCTTGTATGTTACCAATAGTATGAGTAATAGCGGATCCCCATGACCTTCCCGGTCATGTATAGTGTAGTGTAGTAAAGGCATCCCTGGACCTGTGCGGCTCGGACTGAAATTATCAGTCGGGATGTAATAGCGTCTGCCCCATATAGATCTATACATATAGTTTCGTCTTCCTATCGGAAAACTTCGGGCGTAGTGTGTAGCGAATAGAGTATCTCGTAGTGGGTAAATGAGTTATCTTATGATTTGTACTTTCTCTTGTATTATAGTGGAGTAGTCTTTTGTATAACATGTATTGTATTCTCTTATTAGTGTATACTTTCATAATAGAGAGAATTATAGTACTGTAGAGTAGTAATTAAAACAAGGAATAGAGACTTAACTATACATATTATAGTTAACTTAGTGTGTGTGGTTCTAGTCAGGTTAGTGATTTAGGCATCTAATGAAATAAGAAACACTCGCAATCCGTACTAATATACGAGATATATAACTAAGAAATCAACGACAGTCGGACGGATAACCACTACCCTAAGCCCACAATCAAACAAGAACAGGAAATAAGGCGAGCTATCGGTCCTAAGTCCTTCAAGTCTTACTTATATAAATATAGCAGTGTGGTTACATTTTTAGAAGGAGATTTATTAAATAAAAGTATTGTACAAAAGAGACATTTAAAAACTTGTTTGTCTATCCAAAATAGTTTTGAAAACAAATGATTGATTTATAAGGCATAGTGATAAATCACATGTGATTTGAACTACAGGTAGTGAATCACATGTGATAAATTCTGTAACGTGATTAGCTGCCTTGTATAACTTTTCATAAACATGTATATTCAACTTGTATCTCCCCCCTAAAACATATAAAACAATTTAAAGGTTCATTAAAGAGGTATGAACTCACCTGAATTCGCGTAAATCGGGTGAATCGGGTAAATCGGGTAAAAGTGTCGGTTGAGCGTTTTGTCCCAAATAATGACTTCTACACCTTTTAGGACCCTAATGTCATATGAAAATATGTGTTTTGCAAGAAGTTAATCATTTTATGCTTTCCGTTTAAGTATTGAGGCATTCTAGCATCAATTCGGGGTTTTAGGGCCTAGAAGGGGTTCCCGGGAGTGGTTTAAGGCTAAGAAAGATTTACGGGAGGGTCCATGAGCTCACTCCCTTGGATTTTACGGCCCAAAGGCCACTCCTTGGGAGTTTATGGCCGTAAGCCCCCTAGGCTTGGCCGTAAACTCATGTGGTCTTCCAAAATGCAAGTTTAAGGCCTTATTTCACTTCCTTAATTTAATGGTATGTGTCTTGAACTAATATGGAGGGATTAAACCCTCATTTTGTGACATTTTGGGGATTTTACGGCCAAGACTTGTGCTTGGGCCGTAAACTCCATTTAATCCCTCAAAATGGATGTTTAAATGGTACAACACACTCCCATTCACCTTAGATAAATTCTAGAAGGCCTTAGATGGAGTTTTGGGACATTTTGGCATGAAAATTGGGGAGTTTACGGCCCAAGAATATCCTTGGCCGTAAACTCTTCTTTTGGCCTCAAAATGAGAAGTTTTAATGGAACAACACACATCCTAGGGCCTTAGCTAAATTCCTTACATGCCTTAGATAAGTTTTGGGACTTGGTTGACACAAAAATTTGGGTGTTTACGGCCCAAGCTTAGACTTTGCCATAAACTCCTCTTTTTATCCTCAATTGGTGTTGTTTAATGCACTTAAACATTTCCTAGTGTCAAGAGTAAATTACCAAACACCCTAGATGAGTTTTTGGGGCTTTTAACAAGGGTTTTTGGGGTGTTTACGGCCTAAGCATAAGCTTGGGCCGTAAACTCCTTTTTAAGCTTCAAACTCTTGTGTTTTAATGTCCAAACTCTCCTAGGTATATCCCTTAATTAGTACATAAACTTAAAGGAAGGAAAAATTAGGTTTTTGGCAAGTTTTTAGGTGTTTACGGCCTAACGGGCTTCTTAGGCCGTAAACTCCTTTTTGGTCCTTGTTTTCTATGATTTTTGGCCTCTAAATACAATGAAGTATGTTTAGAATAAGATAGGGGATGAGTCCTTACGTTTGGATGCCGGAATTTGCAGATTTGGGGCCGATTTCGGGTCTACAGAGAGAAAGTAGTGAGAGAGAGTGAAGGTGTGGTAAAAGAGTTCAATTGTAGTGTCCATTTGTTTATATATGTCTCGGGTATTGCACCCGATACATGGCTACCCGATGCTAAAGTTTAATGGGGTTAAAACTTTTTACCCGGGTGAAGTGGTTCAAAAGTAATATAACTCTATTTAGTTAAGCGGGGTTAACATTTACAAGTTATAAATACTTACGATAATATCGGAACATATAAATAACTAGATATTTGTTTATTGACGACTCCAAATATTACCGAGAATAACATATAGTGACGCATTCCGTTAGTGAAAATAGGGTTTGTAACGGTAATATATTTATGGTTGTCACAGCATCCAATGCCCTAATTTGCAACTATCACATAATTACAATTCAGCCCCTTTAGTTTAATTAATTACATTTGATCACATAATTAATTCTTAATTAGTTATTGACCAATATCAATTTAAAAAATATGATTTCTCCTTTAATATGTTATTCTTATAATATATTAATAAATCATAATAACCTCTTTTTCTATTATTTCTCCAGTCAAGTTGCTTTGGTGAAGGCAACCCAAAAGGACCATGCACGACCGAATCAAGTACTTACCAAATGTGGTTACGGGCTTAGACACTAATCAACCAATTATGTCTTGTATATATATATATATATATATATATATATATATATATATATATATATATATATATATATATATAACCGCAAACTGACATTTTTACCAAAAATCTAGATTTGAAAGATTTAAAACTTTGCGATTACACATTGGATAAAACTAATATTCCTTGGATAACATTAGTATCCATTGGATAATACTATTACACACTGGGTAACCAACATCGTAACCACCCAAATTTCACGTCCAAAAATTTCGTTTTTAAATCAATACGTTGGAAAACATTTGTAAATAAAACATTGTCTGATCAAGCCATTTCTTAACATACATCGTGTCTAAAACCAAAATATGAAAACAACCAAATATCAGAGTACAAATCCCAGAACAAGTTCGTAAAGCAGAAAACAGTGTGTATGTATGATGTGCCGCTACCGCGCCAGCTCCTTCCCCTTCGATGAAGAGGTACCTGAAACCAAAACTGAAAACTGTAAGCACGAAGCTTAGTGAGTTCTCCCATCCTACCACATACCATACAACCACATAACATACATATATTGTTAGGCATATCTGGATGCTCAATCTACCCTTTCGGTCCTCTCGGCCGGATACTGGCTAGCATTTCTGGGTGCTAGCCTCCCCTTCGGTCCTCTCGACCGGATGCTGACTAGCATATCTAGGTGCTGGTCTCCCCTTCGGTCCTCTCAACCGGATGCTAGGGACTATTTCCTCTACTGTTACTAGCACATAGCATCATAGCATACTAGCACGTAAACATACCAGGTAGTAGCAAACCTAGATGAATATCACATAGACAATCATCTAATCATACAACTCCTACTAAAGGGTCGACATTGTGTCCGTAGACCCACCGCTACTGGAAGGTAACTCGCCTCGAAGTAGCTGTTGATCTGCGCGGGAACTGTCTATCCGCTGCTGCTGCTCTGGAAATCCTCCGGTTGTAATTCCCACAAAACAGTCCATCAAACACTACTAACTGTCCTTAGGGTAATATGACCATTTTACCCCCGACCAAGTCAAGGTCAAAGTCAGCTACCAGTTGACCTGACACGCCGAGTTGGCTCGCCAACTCGCTGAGTCCCTATCCTTCCAGTTGTTCTTACACTCGTCTCTACTCGTCGAGTTAGGCGATGACTCGACGAGTTTTCCTTCTAAATGGACATTGACTGAATCTTCGTCCGACTCGTTGAGTTGTATGAACAACTGGTCGAGTTCATCTTCAACTGATAAACAGGTCCAGTCCTTGACTCGCCGAGTTGTATGAACAACTCGTCGAGTTCATCTTCATCCACAAGAAGATTGCCTTGGACTCGCCGAGTCCCATCAATATCCCGAACAATGGCTTAGTCCAGAACATTGGGTCACCCTTTCTGACCTTCTACAATCCTTCTAGCACCCAACTAAGTTCTTTAGACCCTTAACAAATTTGGGACTTTATGCCTTGGACTCGCCGAGTCCCAAGAACGGACTCGCCGAGTCCAATCTTGACCAACTCCATGCAGTCCATTTAAATGAGATCTAACACACCAAAACCATATATTTGGCCTCCTAATGTTCACTTTATACATAAAGTTCCAAACTTGATGCACATGCATGGGGTTTTTAGCTCAAAAATTCATATAAAGTGTCCTACAATGTGCCTGGGGCTCTCATGGCCCTAAAGTTTGGCACCTTTATGCCATGAGACCCTTCTTAAGGTCCAGATCTGAAATCAAAACCCACTCAGTACTTCCAAATCCGAAATATGTCTTAGAAATCCAAAGAGATCCCAAGTTAAAGAAGAATAAACACATAGATGAGTCAAGACAAGGGCATTATACCTTGAAGCTGCTAAAAATGAAGTAAAATCCCTGGATCTATTGGTCCCAACTCAAATTCCAAGCTCATTCCTTCCTTCCAAGCTTAACAACAACACAAGAACACCAAAGATGGCCTCAACAAAGCACAAACGGCTAGGGTTTCAATGAGAAGTGTTTTGGGGAGCATAAGGGACAATATGGCCGTCATAACATTGCCTAAATAGGGTGCAAACCCTCAGATTAGAGTTTTTGTCCGAATACTACCTACTCGCCGAGTCTGGGACCCGACTCGCCGAGTCCATCACTTAAATCTCGCGTCTTATCCTGCTTCTACTCGGCGAGTTGATCCTTCAACTCGCCGAGTCCAAGGCCAAAAATGCAAATATTTAAAGAGTTGATTACAAAGAATACGTACCAAGAACCAGGTGCTACAAACATAACACTTTGATTATGTGAGACATCTTTTCAAAAAAAAAATTACAGCTAGAATAACATACTTTCGACGGGTTATGTGAGACATTTCTTCAACCAATACATTAATTCCCGGACTTATTATCGTTAAATCTTAAATGAGCGGGAGAGTTGTATATAGATCTATATGAGATTGACAACCCCCACATATGGTTGATAGCTACAACCACGAACGATGTGTCAATGGTGACAATTGTCTTAACCTATTCACGACGTCCAAAGAAGCGTTGTGGCGGGCAACATGACAGTCGATAATCGATTATAATGGCTTACTATAACATCGAATAGTGAAATTCTAGTACACTACATTTATAAGTATGGTTATACTTATAAAGTACATTTATAAATATGGTTATTTACTTATACACTACATTTATAAGTATTGTTATTTAGTTATACACTTGATTTTAGATAATAAAATCACATGAAAAGCCACATCTTTTATAAGTTTAGAAGTTATAGGAACTTCTATTTTATAAATACTTTTGAATACATACTACACTCATACATTCTTCTTTTATGCTGAAGGTATACCAATACAAAACTTTTTACAAGGTTGACATAAGAAAAAACATTGGATTTTTCTACAACTAAACTCTTATGAACTCACCAACTTTATGTTGACTTTTAAAACAACAAGTAATCTCAGGAAACAATTAAGCTCAGATCAGTGTGTGACATCCGTCGAAATTCAAGTCAGTTCTAGAATTGATAAACTTAGTTGCACGTATAGGCACAACACATACTAGACTTAGTAACTAGAAGCTAAGTTATAACCTAATAGAAACTTGGAAACAATTAGAAACAATGGATAGTGTACTTAGATTTCACATTGATATGTGAATTCAACAACTACTTAACTGTCGTGACTATCCATATTCGGGCCACTCTTTGACTCAAACACCTTTTCATGAATCATATATACACATCATGCACTTGACCTAGTAGTAGAAATTAGGTTAAAGTCTCATAGAAACTTAAGTCAAAGTTGAAGACTAGGACTAGTATACTTGATTCCTCAATTTCGCTTGAATCTCGGAATCACTACATAGAATGCCAATAAAACCGATAAAAATAAATTACAAACATTATGTATAACTATAAAAGAGTTATAATACCACAAGATAATTTAAAGTCTCAAAATTTCTATTTATTTTGATATCCAAAGATTTACAAACTCTCAAAAACCCTTAAATGCCCTAAAACCAAAATTTATAAAATTTAACCTTAAAAAGTCTATAAAAATAGTTATGAACCTTATAATATGTTCTTATAATAATTAAAATTATGAAAATGAATTAAGGGAAAACAACATTTAAACTATCAACATTTATTCCTAATTAACAAGTTAAATCAATAATTTAATAAAACAAATCATGGCTTAATGCATACTTTATAAAAAAAAATGGGAAAATTTATAAAAATTGAGGGAAAATTATATAAAATAAATGGAAGAGGTGGGTAGTCTCTCTCCTCATTGAAAATTCGGATTTCCCTTCCCATATCTCTCATCTTCCCAACACAAAATCATTTTTCTTCTCTCTCACACTCCATCTTCCCTCATTCTCTCTCATTTCTGTCTCACACTCTCACACACATTGTCTCTCTTCCTCCCACTATGAAACATGAAACTTTACAACCAACATGTCCAAGAACACTCAAGATACTCAAAATCTTTATCATCTAGTGGTGTTCATTAAGGTAGAACACAATTTCCTTTCATTTTCCTTCAAGTTTTCAAGGTTTTTCTTGCATTTCCTTCTTCTTCTACACCTCTCTCTTAGAAAATTTGTGTGAATGTTCATTCACTTCAGTTTTGATGATGATGGTGGTAGGATTTCACACAAAAACAACATGCATGTTGTAAATCCTAAAATCCAAGGACCTAAACCTAAGTCAAAATCAAGGAAATGCATTTTTCTACATGTTTTGGTGGAAAAACACCACATGCACCCTAAGTTTTCTTTCAAAAAAGATTTTTGAACATTTTAAACTCATGAATGATCTTCAAACCAACATGCATGTGATGATCTTCAAGCTTAGATGCTAGATCATCAAAGTATGTTGTTAAAAGCTTTCAAATATGTTCATGAAGGATTTATTTCCAAATAAATATCTAAAACTCCTTTTCTGACCAAATCCGATTTTTCCCAGATTCCCATTAACAAAATAAGATGATCTGTAAATTTCCAGAAGATAATTCGTTTTTCTCGAATTATTATAATTATTGCAACAAAATATGAAAATAAATCATATAAAATACTTTCTGAGGTCTATAAATCCTAGTTAAACTCGTGGAAGACCCCTATGCTAAATAATGGCATCACATTAAATTTCATCGATTTTTGTTACGTTTTAACATGTTTTTGAATTTTCTTTTTGTTTGGATTCAATAAATCATAAAACCACTTTAGAGAAGGTTAAAGGAAAACCTAACAATTTTCACAGCTTGTACTCTCTGTGTAAGACTTTGAAAAATATTTTCAGAATTTTTCATAATGTATTCCTATTTTTCTCCAATTTTTGTATTTATAATGGACTAAAAACAGGAAAAATAGTTTTACTCATCCAAAAATTATGAAAATTTATCAGAACACCTTGTAGTACATTAGGAGGCTACATAAAAGTTTTGATGATTTTTCTCTTCCGTATACTATTTTTTTTCTATTTTCCCAAGATTAAATACACTTAAACCCAATTTTTATTAGAATAAATGCTAAAAAATCGTAAATTTGGGTTAAACTGTTTATAAATTTATTTTTATATTTTTCTCAGCTTAATAATGTTTAATAACAGTGTTACAAAAATTTTGGGCAATTTTGGAAACTGTTTTCTATTTATTTCACTTGTTATTAGAATAAATGCTCAAAAATCATAAAATTGGATTAAACAATTTATAAATTTATTATTATATTTTTCCCAGCTTAATAATGTTTAATAACAGTGTTAAAAAAATTTTGGGCAATTTTGGAAACTGTTTTCTATTTATTTCAATTTTTATTAGAATAAATGCTCAAAAATCATAAAATTGGGTTAAACGGTTTAGAAATTCATTTTTATATTTTTCTCAGCTTAATTATGTGTAATGGTGGTAGTATAAAACGTTTGGTGTATTTTGTTAAGTGACTACTATTTTTCATGAATTTTTATCTATTTAGAGAATTAAATATATGACAAATTGTGAAAAATAGTTAGACGAATCAAAAATTCAAGAAAAATTATCTTGAGGTCATTGAATTCAACTAAAACTGAAATGCAAAGTTTGGGAAATTTTAAAACTAAATTGATTTAGTTTTAAAATATTTAACCATTAGAACGCCTCTTAAAATGTTAAATATTAGCATTTCATTAATGGGAATTTTCCACTTAAATTGTTATATAACAATTGACTCATTGAAATTTAATTTTCACAGAAAAACATTTATAACTTATTAATATTAAATCTTGACACACTCTTGGCATAATTCTATTGTAGTAGTAAAGTATACTAGTGTTAGATTTCGATTAGAGACTCACTAGCGAATACCATTATTGTAGGAATCGATTGTGGTATGAGTAGAGTGTATTCAAGGCACCATTTGCATCATCTCAATGCATATTGTGAGTATTCATGCACTCCCCTATTTTCAGTTTTTAAATATTTTGGGGTGGAAAAGCATGTCCTAAACTACTTTTATGTTCGTTGTATTTATTTTGACTTGTATGAAACTTGGTTGCTATATTTCGTATGTATGTGTATGTTACTTAAATTCATGAGGACTATATCGCGGTTAAGTCCCTGGAATCTCTAGACACAACTCATTAACTCTTTTGAGCCTATGGTTATTATGGATAGCGCTATCAGGAGGTAGACAACTCCTCACTCGCACGATTCGCTTCAGTGCATTTTACCATTTTATACACTATGTTTGCGATACACATAGTAGTCAATAGGGCACGATTCGGTCATTAGGCTTGGGTTGTGAACTCATGAATGGAAACTTGATGCACATACTATTCTTTATGCACATACGAAACTTGTATTCCGATGTTAGCAACGACACTTGTATACTTATTTTAGCAATGAAACTTGAATACTTATTTTAGCAACGAAACTCATTACTCATTATAGCAATAAACTTGTTTATTAATTATAGCAATGAACTTTGTTTCTCATTACGACAACGGACTTTTATTACTGAAAACTTATATACATGTTTTAGCAATGAAATTGTTTGTTCATTGTAGCAACGAAATTGATTGCTCATTTTAGCAATGAAACTTGTTTACTCTCTTGAGTAACGAACTTTATCTTCCATGAGAATATAAATGTTGCATCTTATTTGGGCAACATACTTTATCTCTCATGATGACAAAGAACTTTGTTTTTACAAACTTATTTACTCCTCTTAACAATATACTTTTATTATTGGAAACTTATATCAAAACTTTGATTTCAATTCATGAACCAATATTATTTTGTTAAACTTGTGAGTACTCACCAATTATTTTTGTAGTTGACACTCGTTTTACATGTTTTTTCAGGAATCATTGAGTAAGTAGCACTTAGGGACACTTCACTGTTAGGAGCATTCACATGTGTTGTATTCCAATTTTCATTGTAATTTCTTTTAAAAGTTGTTCAAACCCATTGTAAATTGTAATGATTTTTAATACTATGGTTGGTGTTGTCTTTTAACTTTTTCTATGAAACCCTTTATACTGCCACGCCTCGTGTTTCCGCTTTAGCGAGGTGTGACACAGTGGAACCACTTTTGAAGACAAGACACCAAATATCATTTCTTGAACTTTGTAATATATGTACGGGAACTACTTTATTTGATAACATGCAAAAACTTGTAATGTATTTTGATATCAATTATCATCCGGTTCATGTAACTTATCTAATCATATGGTATGATGGTTGTTTATGTACTTGTGTTTCAATGTATTCCATTATTGTGATATTGTGTTCTCGCTCCACCCTTAGATGTTTCGGTCATCTGGTTTGGGGGTGTAACACGTCGATTCCAATGAAACCGATTGTAACAACAACAACAACGACAAAAATTCTCCTCAAGTCAATGTTGACTTATCGAAATTGCAAAAGAGAGGAATTTCGATTGATGAAGGAGGTTTGAGTTCTGCGATTGCCAATCCAACAACAACAAACAATCCCAAAGATAAAGGGAAAAGTATCCTAGTGGAACCTTCCCCTAAAGAGAAGAAGAGACTGCAGGAAATTAAAATTGAAAGGTAAAGGCAAGTGAATAGTATTCTAAATCAAAGGGTGAATGATCCTCCAGGCTTGAACAACGGTGATCCTAACAAGGCTTGGTGTTATGAAACTATCAAGATTATTGTGCTTGATAATGTGGAGGAATTTATGAAGAGACCTAAGAGAAGTTATGACACGAAAATACCAACTTCAATCAGCTTGATTTTCCTATAAATCATATGATGTTTGCTTTCAACCAAATCAAAATTGTTGAGAGTTTCAAACACAATGATGAAGACAAAAGGTTGAAAATTCGCTTTCACGCTGTTCTGGGTAAAAGTGAAGAAGAAGTTCGGTCACTAGTGAAGATTGTAAAGGTCATTTTGATTGTCCTAGATGTACTTTTTGAAGGGTTGATGCAGAATTTTCGATATTCTGTGGTGCGAGCAAATAATGTGGCTTTCGAGATCACAATTATAGATTTTCTATTGATGAATCTTAACGATCTCATCACAGTTTCTAAGATCTTGTGTGAAGTGGATTCTTCACAAGTTGCTGAGGAATATCAGAATGCATTTATCATTGGTTATGCTCACAGCAAGGTGTTCATTGATTGCTATTATGATTATTTGGCTGTCACAGATACTGAACTAGCCATGGCAATCAACAAATCATCGAAAGTGCCAAAAGCTCTGTTAAAAGGGAACATGAATATAGAGAAATTTGAAGATGGAGAAATCATCCATAAACCCTTTGGGGTTGTTTTCCAAGGGAGGAACAAAAGAGGAAGACTGACGAAGCTCCTTTTTCAAGCGAATGATAATGAGAGGTACACAAACTCTCATTTTTTTGAATATGTTGCTCCGTATCAATAATTGCAGGAAGAACGATAATGAAGACAACGCGGAGATTCAAAAAACCATTCTTTGGTATATGGAGATAAGGAAGGAGTTTCTACGGACAATGAAGAGATTGACTTGAAGTTCCGATTGTTCTCACAAAGGGGGAGAATGTAGAGTGGAAATATGTTGCGAGAGTCAAAAGTAGTGTCTTTGTGTTAGCATCTGTAAGTAGCGAAATTTTAAAGACTTTCATTATCGTTATCTATTTACAAGGGGCATCAGATTTTCGCAAGTAATGTCTAACACTTGTATTTTTTTGTCCGTGAGTACCCTATAAATAGGGTAAGCACTTAGGGATTAGAGGAAGAACTTTCTCACATATTCACTTGTACTCGAAATCTCTTTGTATTGTTCAAGACAACTAATTGAGCTGAAAACATATCTTATTTAGATCTATGTGTCATTTCTTTCCTTCTTTACATTGATTGATTCAAACACAATTCGTTTCAATCATCAGTGCCTACTACGGCTTTTATGTAGATTACTTCGACTAAAAGTAATATATTTTCATTTTTATTTTGATAAACAAATATTTATACTTTATTATTTTTAAAAAGAGACATAGATGAACTCATAAATTTTTCTTTAAAACTCTAAAAGAACCCAAATGCATCTTGATCTTTCATCTCTTCTTATCTTTCGTTTTCCCCTTCACCTTCACTCTGGGTTTTCTCCTTCATCTTCGATTTCAAATGGAAATGAATTCACTTATTAATAATAATAATAAGAATAATCATAATAATAATAATAATAATAATAATAATAATAATAATATGATTAATAAAAAACACAATAAAAGATAGTCACATGGATGTAGGCAACGTGACGAAATGAATAGTCCATTCTTTTGTTTTATAAGAACTTGATTTTACAATTTTAATGACCTATTGTAAAAAAATTAGTGATTAAATCGGGACAAAACAAATAGTTGATTATATTACAATCTGATTTTCTTGTATTTAGCAAAGCTTGTTGTTAGTTAGAAATTTGAATTTATAAACTTTATTAATGTAAAATTATATATATATATATATATATATATATATATATATATTATATATATATATATATATATATATATATATATATATGGAAAAGTGAATATACCCTTAAGGGTATATAAGCTTAGGTACCCAAACACACCATAACACATCATTTTGTATGATATAATTATTATAATGTTCTTAAACTTCAACTCCTAACATGATTTACTTTCAATATTTTCGAAATTTCATTATTATCTTTCTTTTACATCAGATCTTTTTGCCGAATACCTACTAGGCTATATATATTGTAGTTGAAAATGAAAATTATGTAAGAGGAAGATAAATGTGTAATTTATAAAAATATTAGAAGTAAATCAAGTTTGAAGTTAATTGATAAGAAAATTAGACAATTAGAATGTATTATATGATACAAAATGATGTAGTATAGTAAGTTTGGGTACCTAAGCTTATGTACTCTTAAGGGTATATTTACTTTTCCCATATATATATATATATATATATATATATATATATATATATATATATATATATATATATATATATATATATATATACCCTTAAGGGTATATAAGCTTAGGTACCCAAACTTACTATATTATATCATTTTGTATTATATATTTAAATTGTAATTGTCTAATTGTTCTTATAATTCAAGTTATAACTTGATTATTTCTAAGATTTTTATAAATTTCACATTTATCTTCCTCTTACATACTTTTCATTTTCAACTATAATATATATAGCCTAGTAGATGTTCGGCAAAAAAATATGATATAAGAGGAAGATTATAGTGAAATTTCAAATATCTTCAATGTAAATCAAGTTAGGAATTGAAGTTTTAAGAACATTATTATAAATTATCTAACAAAACCACTAATTATTATGAGTTTGAGTACCTAAGCTTATATACCCTTAAGGGTATATTCAATTTTCCATATATATATATATATATATATATATATATATATATATATATATATATATATATATATATATATATATATATATATATATATATATATATATATATAAGTTAAAAACTAACGACTAAAATGATTTTAAAATATTTTTTTGAGGTATAATCAATAATGTTTGTATGACATTTTTTTTTTCATTTTTAATTTTAATAATAATAATAATAATAATAATAATAATAATAATTAAATAAACTCGTGGATATGGAATCATGGATACATTTAAGAACCATGAAACTGAAATCCCCATAAACATAGCAGAACGATGAAACCAGCAACTTCCGCTGATTTCTCGAAGCCACTGCCGGGAGGCGTTAGATTTTCCTTGACGATATCAAATTAACACTTTCCGACCGGAGTTGGGAAGCATTTAATCACATTAACATTTTTCCCAATATCCTATTTACCCCCGTCAAAAAGCCCGATCATCATCATCACCACCACCATCATCAAATGCATTGTTTCACCGGCGTGACGAGAGCCATGAATATATCTCTAGTCGTATCAGGTAAGATTTGGGTTTTGTATTTTTTTATTCATTTCTTTCTGCTTTCTATATCAATCGTTTGGTCGGAAATCGATGTTTTAGAAAGCAAAAGCTGTGAAACATAATAAACAGAAACATTGACCGAACTAAAAAGCTAGAAATGAGGTGACGAAGATTCTAGAGAAAGTGTATTTAGTGGGAACCTATATTTGGCCCACCAGCGTTCATAAGAGCCACAACACGAACACAATTAATCTCTGCGTTGACCGCCACTGATGTTGACCTTCTTTGCACGATTTTCTTATTGAAATCGCTTTTTCTTCTTCTTCTTCTTCTTCTGTTCTACTTCTTAAGGACTCGTATTTTAAAATCTCATTTTCATTCTTCTTTCAAGGACTTGTTGTGTACTTTGGATGATCCCAAGTTACCCGGAATCCTACAACATCAAATCCCCAAGTAAGTTTTTGTTCATTTATTTGCTTGTTTAATTTATATCAATACGTTATGTATTCTTCTATACGTCTATTGATTTTTGTTATGAAATTTTCAAAGTGTATCCGAAGGTGAAGGTGAGACAAGAAGAAGAAGATCCACAAGAGTTTCAGAGAATTTATTTGAAGGATTTCCAGTCTCCATCCAATTCCCCTCAACATAAAGATGGTTACACTTACACACCACCAAGGGTTCTCAAGTCTCATCATATTCATATCTCCACTTCAGGCATCTAACTAACGATTTTAATTTACATAATCAAACCTTAGCCATAGACGATGTCTAATTTTCTATATGCTGAATCAGATGCGAATATATCATCATCAAAAGCAGCTTCGAAGGTCGACAGAAAAGTTGCAGAGGGAAATAAACCAAATAATAAGGTCAACAAGAAAATTGCAGAGGTAATTAAGCCAAGTTCTATCCTGCCACCGCGAGCTGTTTTATCGAGTCCAGGTACTATATATTATCCGTATTCAACCCAATTTTGTTCAAATTTTTGTATAATCAGAACATGTTCTATTGTTGTTATATGCATGCACTATTAGACTAATTGTTGTTGGTATGTGGGCAGAGAATGATTTGATGCTCAGAACAAAAAACAAAACAAAAACAGAACGTTCAGAATCGAAGAATCATAAGCTGAGTCAAAACACGCATGTCAAGTGCAAGAAGTCTTATGAACTCGAGAAGAAAAACAGTCCATGGTCATGGAAATGATTATTAGATGTGTGCAACGGATTTTGTTTTATATTTTTTTTTATCATTAAAGGTTTATTGACACTCAACTAACCGATGCTCATACTGTAATATAGATACGCTTTGGTTTTGTTTTTAATATTGGCACATCTGTATTGTAAAACAATGAGCTTATATATCGACCATTTGAAAGAAAGGTACTTGGTTCAGTTTTTAAGTAGAATAGATGTCACGGGTGATTACATAATCTCTGAAAAAATCCAACATTTGAGCATGTATTTGGTTACGAAATGATTAAATATAGACCCATATGAATTATATATAATTATTCTCATATTACAACAGCAATAAGTACCCATCGAAACGATTAGTACAAAAACACGAATAACAACACTCTAGCATGGGGCCAGAGCAACTACAGCACAGGCTCTGCACCTACAGAAACAGCACCAACATGCTCGCACTCTTCATTTATTTCCCACAGAAAGCTAGCATATGCTGCAAGAATATTACTGAAACAAAAAAAAATAAATACCCTTTTTCAATGGCATAATGCTTAGACATGATATTGAGATTATGTTTGTTACATGTTACATGCACATTGGGATTGGATAAAGCTTTATGGGGTTATTTTAATCATTTCCAAACAAAAATATGTACTTTTTGTCCAATTAATATAGTCCCGGACCTAATCTAGTGTATGCTAAACACAGTATAAACTTGTACTGTATATATAGAAATGAAATTTGAGGTTGTGGAGTTATAAGTGGATACCAATCTCCATGAGCAACAAGAGCAGCTTTCTCAAAGTAACTCAAGGCTTTATCCTGGTCACCATGAATCTCCAAGACAAACTTAGCATACTGCATCAGAGTTTGACCATCATTAGGGTCTTCAAGTGTAGCACGCAACAAGTAATCCTCAGCTCCAGTAAGATCACCCCTGGACTGTAATCATTAATCATACTCAAAAACTTACAATCTGGTGAAAATTTTGGGAAATGAAAGAACGAAAGAAAGAAAGAGAATGAATGATGACTCTCACCTGTAAAAATTGGGCGTAATTCCTCAAGGCGAGAGGATTGTAAGGATGTTGATCAACAATCATCTTATCATCGAACATGGTTGGTGTAAACTCAGTGCCACCTATACCATCGATTCCAAACCCTGTAGCAAGATACATTTTAGGACTCGGTGGTTGAATCTCTTCATTCTTAAACCCATTTGATTCTTCATCCTCCACAATCAATCCCATACTTCTCTCTGCAAAAGCGAATTCACCACAACTGTCCAATTGTTTTGAACTTTTCGTCTCTAAATCCCCTTTCTCATTTTGAAGACATCCATCTTCATCTGCATATATGCAGAAAGATGGCTCGGTGTGCAACATTGAACGGAAAAAGATATGAAATAGATGAAAGATTGAAGATTTAATGGAGTTGATGAGCTTCTATGAAGCGTTTGAGTAAGATTCAATCAATAATTCAAATAAATTATGAAATTCTGAATAAAGAAGGAAAGATTAATTGCAAAAGTAGTTCCCGTTAGTGGATTCACGTGAGGATTACTTGGTTGGGTTCCCCGTGCATTGACCTTATTGTGATGACAGATGGAAGGGTATTTATTCAAAGAAAGTAACAAACATTATCATTGTCTAAACATTAACTTATTCTGTACAAACTATAGATACCCAAAAATAGTAATAAAAATTTCTTACAATTATTTATTTATTTTGAAAAGCACTTCTTCCATGCTCTGTGAGGAAGGCATTGATATCTTGTATATAAATGAGGGATCAAGAGAACATGCCCTATCATGTCTTGTCTTGTGTGCCCCAAAGAGCTTATAAATCACATAGACTACTAATTAACACAATTTTATCAAACAGACCCAAAATTACAAACAGAAAGATGATAAACGGAATAAAGTCAATACAAGAAGAAATCAAGGTTAAGCAATCCCTCCTCAAATGAAAAAATATAGACCAGAAACAACTCATTTGAAGATGCCGGATACAGTTGCTCTACTAAAATTGTAATAAATAGGAACTTAATATATACACGCTAATATTATCACATGAAACGACTAAGATTGGTGATCCTAACATATGAAAGTCTACAATAAAACATACTACATTCTACATACATGTATCTAAACTTGTCAGCAATTGCATACAGCCACTTTATCTCTGAAAATGGCTGAATATATTATTCCCATCAGATTTTGAAAACTGCTCACAATTTGACAACATGACACGAAATTGGTGGAAGCCTTTTCTGAATCACAGCATTGAAAACGTTGCAAATCTTTCGACACAACATATTTACGGCTTCTACACCTTGTACCTAACAAGAAAGCAACAAAGTAAGCAACAAAGTTAATGTGAAGATTAGCATATACTTGTTAATCCTTATCCAATGGTAAGTTTCATAATAATTTATATATTATACAACAATGTTTGTAGTATATATATTATACTGATTAGATGGGAAAAATAAAAATATTCCATTAACAAGGTAGGAAATAGCCAAATCAATATGATCAAACTTAATGGTGACATAAATTGTAAGGTTAAATGCAAGAAACGGCAATGCACTTTCAAGTTATTTGTATATTGCAGCATCCTACTTTTATTTCTTTCTGTAACAACATTTTATTTTCAATATTTTCCTTATTAAGTCATTGTACTTTGAAGAACCTACCAAATTTTAAAATTGTACTTTGAAAAATCTTCCCAATTATAGCAGTGAAAATTGCTTTGTATCTGGATGACGTTGCTATACATGGGTCGAGTTTTACAAAGTACAGTGCTGTAATAAGAAAAAAATGTAAGTAGAACAATAAACAAATAGATGAAAGTAGATTGTTATTTCTTGCATTTAAAGAGCTCAGACCATAACAAAAAAGGAAAAACTTTCGATAACGTGAGAATCTAGTTACCTCAGAACATGATGCATCCAAGAGTCTGCAAGATAAAAAAAAAAAAAAAAGAGAGAGAATTGATTTAATTAGTAATGGATAGCTTCCCCATCCACTCATCAGCCTGTCCATAATCAATACTAAGCTCGCGTAATGGAGGAATATTCTCCATAGCAAAAAGCATAAGATGAGGAAACGCAAGATTCGAGTGATCATACAACACCAACTGCACCAACACATTTGGAGACGAACTATGACTCATATAACACGCAAGATTCCTCATTCTTGAAACATCCATCGCAAAATCCAAAGGAGGGACACAAGGGTATGATGGTTTTACATAATCAGAAAATATTTGACTCAAATCACCCCATTCTGCCCATCTCTCACTGAATCGATTCGGATAAATTAAACTATCACCATTCATGGTAAAAAGTTGTGCTTGCTCTCTTGTAAGAACAACCCCACTATATTCACAAATAAAAGACCCCGCTTGTATCAAATCTAGTGATCTAACTCCCCAACCGGTTTCCCTTGATCTAAAAACTTCAAAACGGTTTCTCACACCCTTTTGGCTTACACGGTTTTGACAATTAGGAGGACAACGACAGAAAGGTCCACATTCGAATATCAGTGGCTTCCCTCTCACAAGAAGACCGTTTGAATCATAAGCAAACTCACCACCATTTTTCTGAGCACAAAAACAATCTTTTGAACATCCCGAGACACACATGCACCCACCTCCTACCTGATGATACACAAAAGGGGGGAAAACACTTGTCTTTAAGTAGTCATAGTACATTGGTTCGTGATTGTTGTCAATGTCATTGAATAGAAACACTGGGATGTTTTCTTTCTTCATTGATATATCAAAGCTAATATATCCAACAGGCCTAACCTCTAAAGGTTTGGTCCTAAGATTCTCTGCAAGTTTAAGAAGTGCACTACCCATTTCAGTTTGGTTTTCCATTCTAACAAGCTTGAACTTATACACTCCAAATCCAGATTTACCCACATCAAACCAAGCTTCGATGATTTTATAAAGTCCGTCATAAACGTATACTTTTCCACTGGGACTACCTTCATACTTAAACCCACGGATTACTCTTACCTCGATTCCATAATGCATGCTTCTTTCCATCGCAAGATTCCCACCTTCCAATTTCTGATGAACGACTTGCTTGTTATTCTTATCTTGTCCGCCATGACCAGTGTAGACAATAACATCGCCAGCATCTTCATCATCTTCATACCCACCGGAAACAATTACACTGGTAGCAATCGGTTCCCTATTCGAGCTTTGATTCGATGTTAAGTAATCAATTCCTGCTTGTACTTGGCCGTGCATCCCAACAACGCATAATTCCATTCTGAAAAAGAATACGTCGCCAACGTGAACCCCAGGAATCTCTCCAACAATCCGCTTGTCTCGATTCAACCATAGGCCGCGGTCTTTCATCACCGCAGAAGCTTTCAGATCGCCGCGGGCGCGGGGAGTAGAGACGATTCCGAAAGACCTACGTTTATCGTCTTCCATAACGACTAATACCCTAAGAGAATCATAAATCATCCTCGTTTTCCTTACCACGTCTCGAAAGTACCTCTCGTCCTCGATTCCGAGGTTTGTAACTCTAACCAGTTCCGACGACCTTGATGGATTCTTGCGGCGAGACGGCACAACGACGGTAGAAAGTTGATTTTCTTCGGGAACCGGCACGATTGCTTGCGCGTCGGGATCCGTGGCTTGAATTTCGTCGTACGTCTCCATGTCCTTAGCAAATGCCGTTCGAAACATCTCCGATATCCTATTGTATTCTGAATAGACATTGCTTTCGTCTACTTCGGAATGTTCGACTAGTGCTGTGGTCGGCTGTGAAATGAGACCCAAAATAGGGTTAGAGTTAGATTCTGGTGGGACATCAACTGATTCATCCAGAGGTTCCAGTTTGGGTTCAACTTTCGGGATGATCGAGATTGCAGCCGTATCGGCGTAGCCGGTGGCGATAGTGGTGGTGTTAGGAGGATCAGGGTAGAGATTAAGATCAATTAAAGAACCCATTTCTTTGTCAATTGTGTGCAAGGAAACGGAGGAAGAAAGAATGAATTTTTCCTAAACGCTCATGGATGGGGAGAAAACGAGTGCAGAGTGGTTAAAAATGATGTATTGGTCTAGCGATTGTGTGAGGGGAGCTGGATATTGAGAGAGAGAGAGAGAGAGAGATGCAGAAATTACGATAAAGAAAGGGGAAACCCAATGTCAAAAAACATGTGATTTTTTATCTCCTACCTCCTCCACTTTGTGCAATATGTTTATTTTTTACCATTAAATTATATGAATATTAGGTCGAAAACTTATATATTACATACATTAATTAAAAAAAATTTAATATGGAAGTCTAACTTTGAATTTATAAGAAAATAAATAAATTATTAAAATTAATTTTTTTATCTTTTAAATTTAAATCATTAAACAAAATAAATTAATAAATCTTAATTTGAGAGTTTTAAAATAAGAAAGTAAATTAATGAAATTGATATTTATTTATTATTATATTTATTTTTAATTATTACATTAAATTATTATATGGAATCTTTAAATATCATTAAAAGAAAACTTTTAATTCTAAACTGAAAAAGTCAAGAACATTAATTTTATTTTAATCATATATTTTTCATCTTTGGATTTTGCTAACATTATTTCTGTCAACCTTTAAATTTGTCCACAAATTTTATAAAACATATATTACGCTTTAAATTAAGAATTACAATTAAATATCAACAAAAATAAAATGAATTAGATTAGGAATTTTATTAATAACAATTAAATCTCACAAAAATAAAATGAATTAAATTAGGAATTCTATTAATAATAATTAAATTTAACAAAAATAAAATGCATTAAATTAGGGATGCTATTAATGATAATTAAATCCCACCAAAAATAAAATGAAAAAAATACTCCGCCCCACCCATCATTACCAGTACTCTTACGCTCTCCCCTTCATTTCTTTACATAATTTATCTAATCTAAATTTTGTAGTGGAGAAGAAAATTGGGGAAAGAAGAAATAGAATATATATATATATATATGGGCTTCGATCTGTGTGGATCATTCGTGTGTTCGATCATCATGGAAGAAGAAGGAATGATATAGAGATAAATTTCTTTGGATTATACTTTAATTTGATCATAGTTTAGATCGATTTTGGGTACGTTTTAGATTATGTTTCTTTTATTATATTTTAACTATGAAGGTTCAATCTATAAAACCTTTCGATTTAAGTTTAAATCCATAATGGTTATGTTTTCTGAATCTACTTCGATTTTTGTTCTTATAATCTGAATTATTGATTTTGATTTTTTAAGTTATAGGTATCTGGGGAGCAAAAGGATTGACACAACAGCTCCACTACCTCTCATCCATTGTTTTGATTTGGAAAATATGTCCACTAGGTAGTGAATTTGTATATGTCGATTTTATTTTTTATTTTTACATTTTTGTATATGAATTTAGTCAATGATTTTTTTGTGGCTTACCAGATTGTGAATGGAAGATATACTCGACTCAATCTCTATAATGCTTTACCCATTTGATCACTTCCTGGATTTGGATATGGAATTCAAACACTTATACCAATGAGTGATCCACATATTCTACAGCTCAACAAAACTCAATGGTGATATGTGTTTTGATTTATTGTAAAAAACCATCTTTTTATAAAAATACAAATTGGGCTCTTAGAAATAAGTTATTCACTGGTCCTTTTTTAATACTATAAAAAAACATCTTTAGACTCAATAGCAAAAAAAAGACAAAGTTTTAGTATATCATGTAAATAGATTGCATCGATAAATCTTATTGGAAAATGTTTAGGATTGATTAATTTTGGTTAATTAGCATATTTTTTTTGTTTAACTTGCGCTGTCTAGGCATGCCGAGAAGTATAGTAAGAACCTTGCACAACCTTGTTCTTTAATTTAACTGGTTTGAATCTTCTTATTGAGTTTACTTTATCAAGGATAAATAGGTACACCCTAAACTCTTTAAAATAAGGTTGGGAACATTGGGAGTATCAAGATTTTCTCAGTAATAAGAGAAGATATTAGTATAAAAGTTGCAATATAAAGCATTTTTAATTACATAATAATAACTAAACAAATATATGTGAAGGATTATCTTTATACTTTAAATTGCAATATATAACATAAGAATCGTATGAAATTTTCATTATGTTCCATTCCGCCTTATAAACATGTTTTCTGGAAGGGAATTACTATTCTATTATCTTGCTTTACGATTACCTATCCATTCCATTTCTTTGTTGTTCCATTCTTTGCAACCTAACATATCTCAAAAAAGTAATTCAGAAATCCATCACAAAATAGAAAATGTTTTATAAACTTCTATAAGGGAAGAAGAAAGATAAAACTAAAAGAGTGTATGGTGTTAATCTAATTTTGATGTTCTTTCGTCTCTATTTGCATGTTTCTAGCTTGTTTGTAGTATTGTCTATAAAATATTGTTATTATATTGGAAAGTTCATTTTACCATTTTTCATCTTTTTGTGTGTATATTTTAATCTTTCGGGTTTTTAGAGTATTTGAGCATCGTTTCTACTTAGGAATAGGGTGAAGTCAAGGGCCATAAAACTGGAGGATAGTTGTATTTAGAGTCATTTGAATATTGAAGATTTTTGTTGGCATTAATTTCAATAATCATATCTACCCTTGAAGAGATATCATAACTACAGTTTATTTTTTCACTAGGTGTGAAACCCATGTATTACAAGGGTTAATTAAAAAAGAAAAAAATATCAAAATGTAAACATTAAGTATTTTTAAAATTAATTTTAAAATAAGGAAGAAAAAAGCATATTTATTGCAATTTAAGATCATATTTATTACATTTAATACTTACTTATGTAATTATATGTATTATGTGACTTTTTTAATTTAAAAAATTTAAAAAAAAAAAACCTAGAAATTGACATATGGATATTATTTATTTCAAAAATACCATCAAATGACAAGTGTCAAAATTTATAAGAGATTAACATGTGACAAAATTTATCTTCACTTATTAGAGTAGATAACATTTTTTGTATTTTTTTTTTAAATGTTGTATAGATGATGGCTACAAGGTGTAGTCACCCATGTCTAGGATCAAGGGTAATTTGGTAACTCTTTAAATATTGTACTCTATTAAAGAGTACAAATGTATATTTTTGACTTTTACTTCCTTATGAAAGATGCAAGGGTATAATGGTCCTTATAATATAAATTGTTTATTTTATTGTTTATTATCTTCTATGCCTACAACATAATCACCACCTTTTGATTTCTTATTCAGTATGTCATAATATTTTATTTGATTTAAATTTAAGATTTTAAAGTGTCTGAAATTGTAAGAGTCAAAGACCGTTTTCAATTCGTTAATCCCAATCAATCTTTTATGTAACCATAAATTATTCTAAAAAATCAGCAACAAAATTTAAATTCCATTAAGTATGCACGAAATCAGAGATTTATCCATATTTAAAACCGATAGGTATGCTTCCGCTTTGTAAATCTCCATAAACCATTGATGATTTCTTTTATTAGGCTATTGATCATCTCCATTCTCCATTCTCTCAAAAATACACATAAAGCAGGTTGTTTTGATTTTTACTAAAGAATTTAGATTTTTAGTGGAACGACTGGAATTATAATCCCGTTAGGGAAAGGTAAGAAAGCAAGTAACTCAAATTTCACTTGACAGCTTCTTAGTTATCTCATATATGCTTATTTCTTGATAACTGCTATTTGTACTCTTCATCGATAGTTGTGCTAAAGTTTCGACAACATGAAAATGATTGTTACTCAAGTTGCTTGATTTTTTTAGATTTCTTCTATGTCGAAATTGGAGTTAACGAACAACGGAAACAGTCAAATTCATTTGGGTTCTTCTGAATGTAAGTAAAATATATTTTAATTTTTATGCTATGAAGGTATCAAATTTTGTGGTTTGAAAATTAATTGTTGCAGTTGTGTTATTTCGAAATTTGAATCGAACCTTTCTATGGGATTCCCTATTTTCTTCGTACTTTTGACGAAGTGTTCAATAAGTTGAGCAATCCAATTATAAACGATGGACTCATACACAAGGTATGACATGTCCTTCGCTTTTGGTTGTTAAAATCACAAATTTGATTATTTTTTTTTCGTTTGTTTGGATTTGTTAGGATTTGAGAACTTGATTTGGATACTTGGAAATTTTGTTTGGTCTATCTGTCTATTACCTGTTCGATGAAATGCTTAAGGAACAATATAGGGATAAACCTACAGCCTGGTTTAAATTACTTTTTTTTAAGTTACTTTATAAATTTACCGGTTTAAATTACTTTAAAAATATACTTGTGGATTTTGTTATCTTTCATGGTTTAAATTTGTATGTTTTCTTCTTAAAATTTCCTTTTTCATCACTAATATTTCTTAGTTTATGTTTTAGTTATAATGACTCCTTTTGCTGTTGATCACCTTGGTTAGTTTCTCATACTAAGTTTTCTTTAAAAAAATTTTTGAATTGCAAGTTAATACACTATCTAACACCCTAATAATCTCTAATACTTGTATAAGATGGTGACAATTTTTTTTTGCAGCTTCTGTAACGACCCAAAATTTAAGACAAAAAAATTTCTTTTAATAAAACATTACTTTAAGCAAAGTCATCATTCCAAAACATAATCAGACTATAATTTTCAAAACACATGTTCATTATCAGAGTAAACATTCTCATGCTGTCTAATCTACGGTGTGTGCCATGCGATCACCCCGAGCTCTTCCTTCCGCTACCGGAAGTACCTGAAACCAAAACTGAAAACCGTAAGCACGAAGCTTAGTGAGTTCCCCACCCTACCACATACCATGCATAAATCACATACTGCACATATTGGGCCACGCCCCCTGCCTCGGGCCTCGCCCGCTATAACGGCCCCGCCGCTCCAAGCCCCGCTTGGCTTCGAGCCCCGCTCGGATACAGATCTGTTTCACTTAGGCCTCGCCTGTCACAGGGCCTCGCCCGCCAACAAATAATAATATATAAACATATCACAACACATAAGCTAAAACTCATATGACTGATCCTGTCCTAAGGCCTCGCCTATCCTGGGCCTCGCCCTTTTCCTGCTACTGATGATTCATGGAACCCCGTCCACATTCCTACTGGTAGTGAGATACGGGCCTAGCCCAGTCTCACTCCTTCCCTAACTTGGGCCTCGCCCCTGTTCTGCTACTAATGAAGTGTGGAACCCCATCCACACTCTGCTATTGGTGAGATACGGGACCTCGCCCACACTCACCTCCCTACCAGGCACATACATGTATCACACAGACAACAAGTATAAACTATCATATAAACAAATCCTTGGGCACCCGCCCACTATTAATGGACCTCGTCCGGAATATCATACTAGCATACTGTGCCTAGGGCTAACCCCCATGCCTTTTAGTCATAACTACATGGGTCGGCATTGTGGCCTTAGACCCATTCACACAAAGGGAAACTCACATGCACTCGCTGAACTTGCTGATGATCTCACTAGCTGCTGCCCTGCAACTTACTGAACTCCTACTCCCCTTGCTCCCGGAACTACCAATATCAATGCAACACTGAGTCTAACTGACCCCCGAAAGACAACTAAGTCAACCCTGGTCAAAGTCAAATTCTTGGTCAAGGTCAACCTCCCAGGTCAACCCTACTCGCCGAGTCAACCTACTGACTTGTTGAGTTCATATATTCAAAGTCCTTCCTTTCGCGTATCGACTCGCCGAGTCAGTCCATGGCTCGCCGAGTCTACCGATTTCTGAGTCCTGACCTGTCCATCTCACCGAGTCTCCTCCCGACTTACTGATTCGAGTCTCAACTTGAAGGGTTTGGGGTTTCACAACCTGAATCGCCGAGTGGAAGAACAGACTCGTCGAGTACAAGGCAACCTTCATCTGACTCGACGAGCTATTCATCCCACTCGTCGAGTTGATCCTCACCTTCATGCTACTCACCGAGTCCACTCAAAGGACTCTCCGAGTCCATTGAAATCTCCTTACATGCAGAGGACTTTTGAGTCATGCATGGACTCCAAACTGTAGATCTACCCTTCCCAAGCCTATTCCTCACGTAAATTTGCAAACTTTACGTGTAGAGAAGGAGATCTAGGAAAAATACACCATAAACTAGGGTTTAAGGCAAAGAGGCTCCATAAACAACTCAAGGGCTGATACTTTATGTTTCCCAAGACCATAAAATACTTAGATCTGAAGTAGCAACTTCAGATCTGGCTTCTAACTCAAATGAATAACATTATGGCTAAAAAGACCCAACAACCACACATAGATCTAAGTGCAAAAGAGTCCAAGAACTAGATTATTACCTCCAAATGCTCATAAATATACTCAAAATCCCATATCTATAGTCCTTTCTTGCACCTCCAAGTTCCTTCTTCCTTCTCCAAGCTTTAATGCACCCTTCAAGGCAACAAATGGCTCAAATAGAGGATATGGCGGCTAGGGTTTGGTGTTCTGGGTTAGAGAAGCAGTAAAGGAACCCTAGGGGAGAGAATGAGGCGTTTAAATAGGCTCCAAGTCCCGATTTTAGGGTTTTCCTCGCACAGACCAGACTCGCCGAGTCCCCTTGGCCGACTCTCCGAGTCAGTCACTTACTCCTCGACCCGGATCCCGCTCGGACTCGTCGAGTTCCTCCTTGGACTCGCCGAGTCACCCTTTAAAATTAGGGTTTTCTTTCCTTTCTTGGCCTTCCAGACTTTGGGTGTTACAACTCTCCCCCACTTAAACTAAACTTCATCCTTGAAGTTTTCTATGATCCACCGCCTGCGATCTGCCTCCAATACCCCACCAATTAGTCTAACACCAACTGCCTAACTTCGTTGGCCTTCCGCTCAGTCATTCAGACTGACATCAATCCTTACGGATAATAATCTCGGGTCCATCCTGACCCTGAACATTCTGGAAACACAACTTACTCAACCGACAATCCTTCTGGTACTCTCCGAGTACTGCAACTGAACCCATAGGGGTTCACCCTTTCTTTCCTTGCACGATTTCCTCGCCTCCCCAAGGCAACGTTCGATAACCATCTATCTCCTCTGCCACTGTGAAGACCCTGTCTTCACCCAATCTATTACTCCCGCTACTCCCACTACGGGTCATCATCGCCAGTATCCATTGGGCATTCTTTCTACTATCATTTGGTGTCGAGCACCCCACGATCAACTAACTGAATTCCACCATACGCTGCATACTCACACTGCTACTGACTGGAAATTCTGATATTCCTTATCTGGCTTCCTGGATGAACTGAGACCACCCTGGTCCCTACCAACCTATCAATATCTAGATTACCGGCTCCCACCGATCGCTAACCCAACACAACCACTAATCACTCCCAGCGACATTCGAAGAAACTTCAACCACCTATACTGCTCAATCTATGCTACCATGCTGGCACTACAAATTCCTGGGATCCCCGATCCCCTATCTAGACACTAAGATCCCTACCAGGTCCCACCGGTGCTGCAAAAACTCACGGGCCTCGCCCACGGGTCTCACCCGCCCCTATCCTTCTATTCCCACTTGTCTAACCACTCTCGCACGGGCCTCGCCCACGGGTCTCACCCAACCATACTACTGAGCAACCCTGCTCTCAGGTCTAACCTATACTGCTATTCTCATACGGGCCTCTCCCGCGGGTCTCACCCAACTATATCCTAGAGCGGCCTCTCCCAAGGTCTCACCTCTCAAGGCTATACATGCAAACTCCTTACCATTCTCATCCATTACCCATTGCTGATCCCTATCTGAATGCTAGGAGATAAGGGCCTTGCCCCGACTCCGCTAATGAATCTACTACGGAATGCTACGGCTTACCCGCAGTCTTACATCACCCTCTATTGCCGTCTGCTAGTGAATGCTACGGCTGCCCCGTAGTCTGACAACACTTTCCACCATTGATCGCTAGTGAATGCTACGACTGCCACGTAGTCTTACAACACTTTCCACCACTAACTGCTAGTGAATGCGACGGCTGCCCCATAGTCTTACAACACCTTCCACCACTAACTGCTGAAAAAGGTTGAGGCTCTCCCGCTCTACATGTTGTCTCTGCCACGGTCTACTAACACGAAAGCATCTCATGCTATCTGACCTCAAGATCTTCATACCGACTCACACGAGTCCTACAGGCGATCCTTCAACCTGAATTCCGATCCACATACTCACCATCACCATTACCCGCACGAACTGATGGGGAGTTTCTCAAACTCCCAACCCTGAACTACTCAATCCATCAAACACTGAACTACCTCTTTTCCTTTTCATAAATCGCGTACTCATTCTGGATTTGCGTGCTCTCACCCTTGTACACTCGGAGGATTCTCCCCCACTTCGATCTTGCTTACACCTCGCTGCTCAATGAATAGAAATCCCAATCCTTGCTACCATTCCATAATCAATCTGCTGAGGAATCCCAAGCTTACCATAGCTAGGGATCTAACCTGTCCATTTCTAAAACTTATACGGCTCTGAACTAGCGAGACATACTAAGTCCCTCCAAGGCATACTACGGGTTACTGCACCCCAAGTAACATTTTCCAACAGAACCCATCCCTTAACTACTATCCAAACATCCAAGGTATGCAGATGGCATATAACTCGATCACAATCAAACCGCTCAAAAATTAAATACTCATACTGATAATGATGCAGAACCACAACAATATAATCATGCATAAATAAAAGAACTGAAAACGGAAGTCGCATACCTGCAACGTCCAGCGCTGCTCGCGTCTCCAAAGTAGCCATCTGAAAAGTCCTGCCTCCTACTGCAGGCGCCTCTACACGGCCCTGACGGCCGTTTGTGATCCTCAAAGATGCAAGGGCAGGTGTCATCACCCGTCCTGTTGAAAACAAACTGGGGCATTGGGTGATGTGTGTAAAATGCACTTGTTTTATCCCTACTTTTTATTAATAAATTTAGCACACAAAGGCAGTGAACCTGTCTTTTAGTGGTATAGTTTAGCAAGTAAGGTATCGAACTTAGGGAACGGAAAATTAAATTAATAACTAATTTTAACTAAAACAATTAAAGAAAGTAAAAGGTTTTTCTTCTAGTTTTGCAAGACTAGAAACTTAAGCACACTTAATTAACTAATTAACTAAAGCAAACAACTAATTCACCAAATTTGATAAAGATGTTTCTATTTAGGTTCAATCAATTCACTCCTATGGTTATTTGTTGTTATGATAGATTAATTGTTATTGGCTACCAATTATAGCGGTTAGGTTCATGTTCATTACTCCTAACCCTTAGACAATTAACTAATTTAAGCGGTGATCAAGTGTTTAAACTAATTAATTCCCTAGATTAATAATTTGGATTAAATAAATTTGTAGTGGTCAATTAAGTTACTAGTTCAATTAACCTCTTGTTTGATGGTTTTTCAAACGAGCTCACACATTAATCTTCCTATTGTCTTATTAGTCTTAGTTTCATAATCATTACTCCTAAGCATATGGTTAAGTGTTCACATAGACATATGAGGTTAACAAATAAGAGATGTTCATGCAGCCTAATTGTCTTCCAATTAACAGAAAATAGTAGTGATTAATGTATAAGGTTCTTTAACAAACTTAATTTAATATATCACCAATAAACAATCAAACAAAAATTAAGAATTAAACCATTGGAGTTCCTTGGTATTCCCCAAACAGAAACAAAAACGTATTTAGCTTATAGTTGCAGTAAAAACAAACACAAAAACAAGTTTAACTAAGATTAAACATATTCAATTCCTAAATCTAAGTGGTAGGATTAACCTAGTTGCTTGAATTCTTCAAGAGATTGAAGATTAGAATTCCTCAGCGTCTTCTAGTGTTCTTAATCGCAGCTTGACATTCAAAAATCACCAGAAAAGTTGTCCCATTGGATAAAGACTCGGTTTTTATAGATATCTCAAATCAGGGTGTACTCGACGAGTAGCAGACCCAACTCGACGAGTAGGTGCATAATTATCCGTCTTAAATCAGGAGTCGTAGCTATCTTCTGGAATATTCTGATGAACTCGCCGAGTAGGCTCGTGTACTCGCCGAGTAGATGGGCTTTTGTCCCTCAATCTTCATTCTTTGGTCTTCAATTGCTTTCCCATGTTCCCTTTCACTCCCAAGCATGTCTTCTGGACTGAAAACAAAATTCAAACCATTTTAAGTACCTTTTGTCCACATTATTCACATAATTAGTTAAAAATGATTAAAAATGTGTACTAAATAATTAACTAATTATGCACATATCAAAATACCCAACACTTGACCTTTGCTTGCCCCCAAGCAAAACTAAATTTTAAGCATATTATAATCACATATGACAACTCCAATCTAACCCAGCCATTATGCCAAGACCGCAACGCATGCATTTGTGTCTAAAATATTTCCGAAGGACCCCCATACTCCAAATACTCACAATCCTCATAAACATTCGCCCACTCACCCCGAACTATGCTCATTTTATGCAACCCTCCGAATCCATCCTCAGAAAACCTCTTACCCTCAAGGTGTTTTTAGTTGAGCAACCCAAGCATACATAATCTAGACAATTACAATTATTGATACCACATTGGAGCTCTTTTGAATTCGTCACTTCCTTGATAATTTGATATTTGATTTATTTGAATTCACCATCTTTATTGTTTGATTTTTGGTATCTTCAAAATTTTGAATTTCTTGGAATTTTGATCTTTGAACTTCATACTTTGATTGCTCCAAAATTCTTACAACTTTTCTTGTAATTCTCTTTTTTTTACATGTATTCCTCACTTTTTTTTTCACTAAAATCCCTACATGCTTAAGCAGGGGTGCTCAACCCCAACCTTTATTGGCTAACGATAACAATTTTCCTGGATACATTTCAGGTTTAGGCTGCTAAACGTATTGCATCCCTTAGGCTAAGCGAGGTCGTGTTTTTGTCTCATGATTTCACTGGAAAGGAAGCCACAAATGCATTAGAACGTATATAGGCTCAACTAAACATTTGGGTTTTCATGCAATTATCAACACAATTCTGACATGGAATCCTAATTTGCTTTTACCAAAATTTTCTAAATTAAATCCCTAAGTAATATTTTTGGTATGCAACATTTTTTTTAAATTAGCCTAAATTAAGATTCTAAATTGTCTAATATGTGACCAACCCCCTACCCCACACTTATTTTATGCAATGCCCTCATTGCATATTATGCAAATAAAAATGCAAATATAGAGAGAGAATTGGAACAAACTCCCCAGGGGTAGCAGTCGATAGGTTGATACTCTCTTCTTCAGCTCCTTCTTTTCTTGACTTTAGCCATGGGAACAGCTCATCCATGGCTCGGGTGTCATGTGTCTCGTGTGGTTGACAGCTCGAAAATTTCACGGAACAAGTTCGTTAGAAAATCTCCAGTGGCAATTCCTCACAAAAAGTGGGTAAATGTTGCAGTGAAAGTGCTCAAAGCAGTTCTGGAAATCGAAAATTGGCAGTCTACTCGGTGAGTAGTAGCGTGGACTCCGCGAGTAGCTCTTGATTTAGAACGATATCGTGTAACATCTCATGTACTTGCCGAGTAGAGTTTGTGCATTCGTCGAGTAGGCACTGTTTTTCCAAAACTGATCTAACTGATGCTTCTTTCGACTCTGGTTTTAAAATTGGAAATGCAAACTGACCCTCACTCTAATTCCTTCAGCAGCACATTCTCCATTACTCTCGACTCTCACGGACTCAATCCTAAGGACAAAACTCCATATTTTTCTTGAAAATCTTTCATTCCTTTCTTGACCCTCACAAATTAGTATGCTTCCTTTGTAGGATTAATGTCTAAGTCCATAACTATAATTGGTAAGACTTGACCCGACCCGACATGGTCCATTTGGGTTGCATGGCATCATGCATTTGGATAAGACTATCATGAGAGAAATAAGACACTTATGGTTATTAATATATTATAAGTTCTAGTATATTAATAATAAGATTATTTAATTAGTATTGATCAAGAATTAATCTAGGATTAATTAAGTGATCAAAAGAAGACTAATTAAATATATGGGTTGATTGTGTAAATCATCCATACTTGTATGGTGGGCTAATGCTCTATGGATTATCTAGTTGGGCCAAAACCCATATGATGCTCCATGGATGCTCCATGGTGTATTTGAACCCATGGATCCAAGGAAATGGAAAGTCACGAGAATTAGGGTTTACCCTAATTGTAACACTATATAAAGATCTTATTCTTGACAAAATCAGCCACTAGTATCATTCTAGAGAGGGCTAGCCGATTTTCATGAAGTGTAGAATTCTCTCAAGTTATTCCAAGTGTATTTGGTGTTGTGTGAACCATTTGAGGTGTTACACTTGGGGCACTAGGCACTCAAGCTTCATGAAGACTTTCAACATCAAAGAGGTATGTATTATATCTTGTTACATTCATTGTTTTTGTATGCTAGATTAGGATAATACCTTGGATGTTCATATTTGCATGTATAATAGAGAAAACATATATCCAAGGTATTTAGGGTTACATGTACACTTAGGAGTGTTAGAATGCTCAAAACCCAACAGTGGTATTCTTGTTATACTTTCAAATGGAGCTGAAAAATCGAGTTTTGATGCTGTCTGCCCAGCAGACTCACCGACTCCATGAATGGACTCGCCGAGTCCAAGGCAAAAAGCATCCAACTCGCCGAGTTGGTTCGTGCACTCGACGAGTTGGACCCCCAGACAGCATAAATTCGACTTTTTTTGGCTGGAATTGGACTAGGAACATTACCCTAAGATGTTTTTGACTTATAAACTTGTTTTTGACGTGGTAATGTTCATGATAATCCAATTTCAAAGATAATTGTCAATGGATTCATGTTTTGTATTAGTTTAAGGTTTAGACTAATTACATGAAAAAGTTTGATTTGAATTATCTTGTTCTTATGAGTTGCTTAGATTAATAGAAAAGTTGAGTGAAATAGTTGTTTTCAATCCAAATTAATCTAAGAGTTGATTCTAAAATGTGTTTTTGTAAGTTGTCCTCAAGTTATATGAAAGGTCACATTTAAGTTTCATAAAACTCATAAAAGTTGGCAAAGGTTACAAAAATGAAGAGTCTACTTCTAATTAAATGGTTTTATGAGTCCATAACTTGTCCTCAAGTTATGGAGGACCAAGAGTCTCTTCATTAAATAATAGATAAATAAAAAAAAGTGTAACCTTAATTAATTCCATAAGTTATAAAATAAAGATAAGTTAATTCTTTTATTAGTTTAAAGTCTTCCATAACTTGTCCTCAAGTTATGGAACTTGAAGAGTTTTTGGATTAAAACTACTTGAAACACATAAGTTATGAAATTAATTAGTTTTGAATAGTTTCAAAACTTTCCCTCAAGTTTTGGAATTTGTAAAGTTTTCTCTTATGAATAATTTAATTCCAAGTTAGCCCTTAGAATTTTAAGAGTTAAAATTCAACCCTTATACTTTATAATACTATAAGTTAATTATATATACATATATATATATATATATATATATATATATATATACATATATATATATATATATATATATATATATATATATATATATATATATGTATAAGAGTAAAGTCAGTCTTACCGCTAGTATGCCTCATTCACGAAGCCGGTCTATAAGGTGAGTATAAGGTTGTTGCCTATAAAATGGCAACTTAATGGGTATCCACTCTCACCCACCTCTTGCTTGACTGGTGGAGGGTTGTTAGCCGAACGGGTTTGACAGGACTATAATTCTCCCTTCATTAAAAGTATTAATGATAAATACTAAGTTACTAAACTCTTAATAATACCCACTCTTAGTTACTTAGGAAAATGTGAATAAGGTGCTAATCCATGATATTACACTTTGCACTTTGTTTAAGTCGGTTAGTGGAGCGTGTGTGGTTAACCAGCACACTAACTCGTATTTAACAAGGTAGGCAAAGGGTAACTTAATGTTTGTCATAGTATCGATGGAGCGTGTGTGGTTAACCGGCACATCGATTGAGGGGTAAACACTTAAGGGTACCAAGTAATTTGCATGGTTACTTCACACCTTGTTTTGCGATCCTCGGCATCCCAGTCACAAAACCTGAAGGGCACACTCGAGATTGAAACATGCCATTGAACAGTTCAATGAATCTCAAAGATCTAGGAGTTTCAAATCCAATTAAAAAAATAATAACACATTTCGTTTATCTTGGTGGAAATTGGTGAATCGTCATTCACCTACCTTCAAATATTTTATAGCTTGGATTACGACATCCCTCTTCTAAGTTATAAAAATAGTTTGTTGGGTCGTAGCCTTAATATTTGATATTGGGTCTCATATTAAGGACTTTAAATCAACTATCTTGAATATCTCCCAAAAGATGTCTAGTTTAGACATTTATGATCTTCCCAAATCTCTTGAAACAAGCTTTCCTAATGAAGATGATGTCCCTTGGAAATCATACTTCTTTCACCTCCTCTAATTATTCTCCCTAACCCACAAGTTCTTGAAAAGTTTAAGATCACTCAAGCCCTATTGGCAAGGCAAGGTCTAGGTGTGGTCACATCTTGGAGATGTAGTCACATATTGACAAGCCGGGAGAGTTGGGTGTCAAAGTCTTGAGAAAGTTGGTGGTTCAACTACTTTCTAAGTCACATAGTGAGTTCTTTTGGAACACCTATGAAACAGACTATGACAGGACCCTTAATGATCTTATCTATTTGCTAAGATCAACTTCCTAAAACTTTATGGACATTGACAATGATGACATTGGATATCTAGTAAAGCTCTCACTTCCTAGTGCAAAGGGATCGGCCATAGTCAACTCGGTTGACCAAATGGTAAAGAGAAAGGCTAAGTCTGAGATAGTCCCGTGTACCATTATCAAAGGGTCCATATGTTTATATTGCCAAAGGAAGGGGAATTGGTTGCGAAGCTGCCAAATTTACCTAAGGAGGTTAAAGTCAATAAGTTTGACTCTACTTCAGGTAAAGTCCACTATCTAACTCTGTTAAGATTCTATTATGAGATTCCTGATACATGATGTGACTGGGTCACATGGTAATGTTTTAAGAATCAAAGAAAAGTGAAGAAACTTATAGAAAGAATATGCTGAATCTGATCGCATAGATGGATTTCTATCACGTAGTTTGAAGATCGGATTCTTGAGCTACTTCTTAGGAGTTATGAGATATTGCTTAGGAATAGATAACAACAAGTTTTCATATGGATTGTAGTATATTAATAATAGTAATAATGAGATTATTTAATTAGTATTGATCAAGAATTAATCTAGGATTAATTAAGTGATCAAAAGAAGACTACTTAAATATATGGGTTGATTGTGTAAATCATCCATACTTGTATAGTTGGCTAATGCTCCATGGATAATCAAGTTGGGCTAAAACCCATAGGATGGTCCATGGATGCTCCATGGTGTATTTGAGCCCATGGATCCAAGGAAATGGAAAGTCATGACAATTAGGGTTTACCCTAATTGTAACACTATATAAAGATCTTATTCTTGACAAAATCGGGACTAGTATGATTCTAGAGAGGGCTAGCCGATTTTCATGAAGTGTAGACTTCTCTCAAGTTATTCCAAGTGTATTTGGTATTGTGTGAACCATTTGAGGTGTCACACTTGGGGCACTAGGCACTCAAGCTTCATGAAGACATTCTACATCAAAGAGGTATGTATTCTATCTTGTTATATTGATAGTTTTGTATGCTAGATTAGGATAATACCTTGGATGTTCATATTTTCATGTATAATAGAGAAAACATAGATCCAAGGTATTTAGGGTTGCATGTACACTTAGGAGTGTTAGAATGCTCATAACCCAACAGTGGTATCAGAGCCTAGGCTTGTTTTCTTCTTATACTTGCAAAACTGCTTAAAAAATCGAAATTGTTGCTGTCTGATCATCAGACTCGGCGAGTCCATCAAGGGACTCGGCGAGTCCATGCCTAAAAAGTGATCAAAACGATCCAACTCACCGAGTCGGTTCATGCACTCGACGAGTTGGACCCCCAGACAGCATATTTTCGAGGTTTTTGGCTAGAAATGGACTAGGAACATTACCCTAAGTTGTTTTTGAACTTATAAACTTGTTTTTGATGTGGTAATGTTCATGCTAATCCAATTTCAAAGATAATTGTCAATAGATTCGTGTTTTGTATTAGTTTAAGGTTTAGACTAACTACATGAAAAAGTTAGATTTGAATTATCTTGTTTTTATGAGTTGCTTAGATTAATAGAAAAGTTGAGTGAAATAGTTGTTTTCAATCCAAATTAATCTAAGAGTTGATTCTAAAATGTGTTTTTGTAACTTGTCCTCAAGTTATATGAAAAGTCACATTTAAGTTTCATAAAACTCATAAAAGTTGGCAAAGGTTACAAAATGAAGAGTCTAGTTCTAATTAATTGGAGTTATGACTCCATAATTTGTCCTCAAGTTATGGAGGACCAAGAGTCTCTTCATTAAATAAAAAATAATAATAAAAAAAATATAACCTTAATTAATTCCATAAGTTATAAAATAAAGAAAAGTTAATTATTTTATTAGTTTAAAGTCTTCCATAACTTGTCCTCAAGTTATGGAACTTGAAGAGTTTTTGGATTAAAACAACTTTAAACACATAAGTTATGGAATTAATTAGTTTTGAATAGTTTCAAAACTTGCCCTCAAGTTTTGGAATTTGTAAAGTTTTCTCTTATGAATAATTTAATTCCAAGTTAGCCCTTAGAATTTTAAAAAGTTAAAATTCAACCCTTATACTTTATAATATTATAAGATAATAATATATATATGTATAAGAGTAAAGTCGGTCTTACCGCTAGTACGCCTCATTCACGAAGCCGGTCTATAAGGTGGGTATAAGGTTGTTGCCTATAAAATGGCAACTTAATGGGTGTCCACTCTCACCCACCGCTTGCTTGACTGGTGGAGGGTCGTTAGCCGAACGGGTTTGACAGGACTACAATTCTCCCTTCATTAAAAGTATTAATGATAAATACTAAGTAACTAAACTCTTATAAATACCCAATCTTAGTTACTTAGGAAAAATGTGAAGAAGGTGCTAATCCATGAAATTACACTTTGCACTTTGTTTAAGTCGGTTAGTGGAGCGTGTGTGGTTAACCGGCACACTAACTCGTATTTAACAAGGTAAGTAAAGGGTAACTTAATGTTTATCATAGTATCGATGGAGTGTGTGTGGTTAACCGGCACATCGATTGAGGGGTAAACACTGACGGGTACCAAGTAATTTGCATGGTTACTTCACACCTTGTTTTGTGATCCTCGGCATCCCAGTCACAAAACCTGAAGGGCACAATCGAGATTGAAACATGCCATTGAACAGTTCAATGAATCTCAAAAGATCTAGGAGTTTCAAAAACCAATTAAAACCTAATAATACATTTCGTTTATCTTGATGGAAATTGGTGAATCGTCATTCACCTACCTTCAAATATTTTATAGCTTGGATTACAGCATACCTCTTTTAAGTTATAAAAATAGTTATTGGGTCCTATCCTTAATATTTCATATTGGGTGTCATATTAAGGACTTTAAGATCAACTATCTTGAATATCTCCCAAAACATGTCTGGTTTAGACATTTATGATCTTCCCAAATCTCTTGAAACAAGCTTTCCTAAATGAAGATGATGTCCCATGGAAATCATACTTCTTTCAGCTCCTCAAATTATTCTCCCAACCCACAAGTTCAAAGTCACTCAAACCCTATTGGCAAGGCAAGGTCTAGGTGTGATCACATCTTGGAGATGTAGTCACATATTGACAAGCCGGGAGAGAAGGGTGTCAAAGTATTGAGAAAGTTGGTGGTTCAACTACTTTCTAAGTCACATAGTGAGTTCTTTTGGAACACCTATGAAACAGACTATGACAAGACCCTTAATGATCTTATTTATTTGTTAAGATCAACTTCCTCAAAACTTGATGGACATTGACAATAGTGACACAGGAAATACAGAAAAAGCATTCTCTTCCCAAGGAAAGGGATTGACCATAGTCATCTAGGTTGACCAAATGGTAAAGAGAAAAGGCTAAGTCTGTGATAGTCCCGTGTATCATTATCAAAGGGTCCATATGTTTATATTGCCAAAGGAAGGGGCATTAGTTGCGAAGCTGCCAAGTTTACCTAAGGATGTTAAAGTCAATAAGTTTGACTCTACTTCAGGTAAAGTCCACTATCTAGCTCTGTTAAGTTTCTATTCTGAGATTCTGATACATGATGAGACTGGGTCACATGGTAATGTTTTAAGAATCAAAGAAACGTAAAGGAACTTAAAGAAAGAATATGCCGAATCTGATCGCATAGATGGATTTCTATCGCGTAGTTTGAAAATCGGATTCTTGAGCTACTTCTTAGGAGTTATGAGATATTGCTTAGGAATAGATAACAACAAGTTTTCATATGGATTGTAAGGATAAGTTTTTCTGCATAGTTTTAAAATAAAAGAAAATTTTTGATTTTATTTATTTTAAAATATCCTTACAATGGCATTTGAGGAAAAAAATTGTTGCTTATATGATTCCATTAATAGAAAGAGTGGAAATATGAAATTGATTCCTTCATTTGTGGTAATGTCTAAATTTACCAAATAAGGAAAGATTCTCATCACCCAAGTCTCAATTGGACCGGAACTTGGAATCATACAAGTTGTATAGCATGATGAATGAGAACTTTCAAGTATTGGAAAATTAAGACTAATTACTTGTTCACATGGATGTGTGATTCAAGTAACGGACTAAGGGATCGAGTACACACTCTTGTGCACTAGTCAAGTCCACCACAAAAAGATCGATAAGATTATTCATCATGATTTACTTAAGTTCAGTAAATATGGTTATACTTACAAGCTTAAGTGTAATTCTGAGACATTGGAAAAGGTTACAATGTATGGCAGAGCGAATAAGAAGAATCAAATTAGGCAGAAAGATAAAAGTTTCTCAAATCTGAAAAGATGGGAGAGTACTTTGGTATCAGTTTTGTGATCATCTTAATGATTAAGAAACCATAGCACAATTATTTCTCTAAGGGAATCTTAGTGCATTCTTATGACTAAGAAGAGGAATTTTGAATTGTTGAAGTGGTTAAATCAAGAAGATGAGTCATACTTCATTCCAATACAAGTATTAGAGTCATACTCCAAGATTGTAATTTGAGTGATATGTCTTAAAGAAGGTTTAAAACACTTGTCAAATGTAAGAGTAAAAGGTTCCTACTCTTGTACATTTGAAATTGGTAAGTTGTGATGTTTTGGATAAAAACAAAGACCAACTAAGGCCAATTGTGTGAAATGTTTGTCTTGATTTGAATCCGCACTATCTCTTGGATGTTTGACAAGGGAGTCTTATAGGTCAAGAGGATAGTGGGAGTCTTAAAGATCTTGAAAGTCTCAAGAACTAATGAAGAATAGAACCTGAAGTTCTTCACTAGCACACGGCTTAAGGTTTATAACATATCGTGTTGACATATTCTGTGCCCATTCCAATTAAAGTTGGCTTTGCATATGAGTTCTTAGAGTTCTCAATTGGTTTCACAACAACTTGGAAGCAATGGCAGGCCCTAGAGCTGCCAGGTGGCAAGAAATTAAGATTGAGTTCAGTCCATATGAGTTTGGATTTGTCATTATCCTTGTCTTGTGACTATGGTTTTGATAATTCACATGGATAAGGACACATACACCATTAAATCTAAGTGTCATAAGGTTTCTATCTGATTCATGAAAATGATGGTGAGGAAACACTTTCACTAAGTAGATTTTAGCTAGATAGCAATTGTGATATTTGCATTCTTAAAGTCGTTAGTGGAGCGTGTGTGGTTTACCGGCACGCTAACCTGGACTTGTGAGAAGTGGCAAAAAGGTCTAACCATTATGATTACGGCATCCCTCTTCATAATTGTGTTGACACACAAGTGTCCTATCTAAGGGAAGGTGTATGATTTTGATAAAGTTTTATCAAAACAATCTGGTATCAGAAATCTGAACTTTGGTAAGAAAGTCAGCTGATTTCTGAGAACATGTCAGAGCTAGTAGGAGCATACGTGTTATGCTAATAATCATCACGTTAGTGGGAGCATGGTAATTATGATAAAGGTTGCAAGTTAACAATGTTAATTATAGAAAACAAAAGGTTTCAATTGGGAAAAAGTTGTTTTGCTATAATTAAGGGAGAGGAAATTATACTTCATCTCAAATCTATAAGCTTAGATCGTGAGGCTTTAATCATTTAGTCAAGGAAATATATATGAATTTCATGTTGGAATGGCTCAACATAAGGAAATTCTGTATATGGGTCCATTATTTGCGTTCTAAAATTCGATTATGATTACGGTATCCCTTTTCATAATCTGAATTATGAGAACTTGGCAAATAGAAATGGAAATGTTATAGCAAAAGATTGGTTTAGTCTTTATGTGAGACATCATGAATCGTGTCCCATATGCTTCGGATATAGGATAGATTACATGTGCTATATTCATCATTTCTAAAAAATTTCCAAATGTATGGGGCATTAAGAATGGAAAAGGTTTAGAAATGAATATGACTAAAAGGATTAAACAATTGTCGAGGACAATCTAAGGATTACCAAAGATTGGTTGCTCAAGGATAGTTGGAAGTATAGTGATAATTCTGGAAGGACCATATTGACATATTCTGTAAGGAGGCAACTCTTGTTCAGAAGTGATAGTCAAAATGAATCTGGAAATGTTTCAAAGTGAGAAATTTTAATATGTGTAAGATTAAGGAAACTTAATGCAAGAAGGATGTTTCCAAGGAGTGGATCTCCTTTGGAATACTCTGTAATGATTGTTGCCAAGTCTTTGTGAATTTGTGCATAATCGTTACAAGAGGATCAATGCATATAAGTTGAGAATCTAACAAATTTCAGTAAATGGCATGAATTCGGAATTCTTGCATTTGCAGTAAGGATTTGGGAGTGTGAAAAGAGAATCATTGAAGTTATGTTCAATTGATCTAGTTCACAAAGTAAAGATCATTGACAAACATAGTATGCATACTTGGTGTATGGCATGACTAGTGTTTAGAAAACATAGTGTACATGCTTGGAGCATGGGACAACTATTGTTTTATATTCAAGAATAGAGTTGATAGCTGAAACAGTATACAATGAATAATGTGTAATCATATGGTGATAAATAAAAGGTGTTTTATTTATGTTCATAGGTTTTGATACCATATTAGATTCAATTATTATTGTGTTTCACTTTGCATGTTTTGACTTCCCGAATAAACTGGGTTATCCTTCCGGAATGACTAAGTTATTTAAACCATCCACAGTAAGTCATATGTTGGAAGTAGATATGAATTAAGACTGTCATGGGTTGGCTTGTAGAGGTCTAAGGTGTTGGACAAAGGGGTACAACACTCATGAGTGCTCATAAGTTATGAGTATTGGATTCAACCCACGCTCATTGGAATCACTTCATGGATTTTATCATGAGTGATCATGAGACGATAATATCTTATATTCTTCAAACCTAGAGATATGAGTTGTTACTATGAGTTGGTTGTACATTGATTGAACGAAAACGCATTTGGTAACTCGGTGCTATAAAACGTGCCTTTGTGTATGATTCAACAAGTAGTAGAACAAGCCACATGAGTCGAAGTTTATCCATTCCTTTTACCTTTGGAATAAAAGCAATATCTGTGGGCCCCTCGATGATTTGATGACGACAAATGGAAGTGCTCGGCCGGGCCAGGACTGATTTGATTTGTTTAATTAGTCAGTCATCATAAATCGGAAATCGGGAAACAACAAATGGATAGAGAGAATGATTATACTCCATGTCTCAGTCCATATGATATCTAGAATAGAGGAATATATGATCCCTTATCTAGTGGAGAAGTCATTGACAAAGGTCAGAGTTCATCTACAAGGTCAAGAGTTCGACATAAGCTTTTGAGAGCTACGATTGCCAGTCGGTTCCTGAAGTCATACGCAATATTAATTTTAGACTTATCCAGGTGGGAGACTGTTGGATTAATGTCTAAGTCCATAACTATAATTGGTAAGACTTGACCCGACCCGACATGGTCCATTTGGGTTGCATGGCATCATGCATTTGGATAAGACTATAATGAGAGAAATAAGACACTTATGGTTATTAATATATTATAAGTTCTAGTATATTAATAATAATAATAATAAGATTATTTAATTAGTATTGATCAAGAATTAATCTAGGATTAATTAAGTGATCAAAAGAAGACTAATTAAATATATGGGTTGATTGTGTAAATCATCCATACTTGTATAGTGGGCTAATGCTCCATGGATTATCTAGTTGGGCAAAAACCCATATGATGCTCCATGGATGCTCCATGGTGTATTTGAACCCATGGATCCAAGGAAATGGAAAGTCATGACAATTAGGGTTTACCCTAATTGTAACACTATATAAAGATCTTATTCTTGACAAAATCGGCCACTAGTATCATTCTAGAGAGGGCTAGCCGATTTTCATGAAGTGTAGAATTCTCTCAAGTTATTCCAAGTGTATTTGGTGTTGTGTGAACCATTTGAGGTGTCACACTTGGGGCACTAGGCACTCAAGCTTCAGGAAGACTTTCAACATCAATGAGGTATGTATTCTATCTTGTTACATTCATTGTTTTTGTATGCTAGATTAGGATAATACCTTGGATGTTCATATTTGCATGTATAATAGAGAAAACATAGATCCAAGGTATTTAGGGTTACATGTACACTTAGGAGTGTTAGAATGCTCAAAACCCAACATCCTTATCTTCTACCCTTGAAAAATAAACAACTAAAAGTGACAATAATAATCAACCCAAAATAAAAATCATCCAAGTGTTTGACAATTGTTCAAAACATAACAAAACATAAAAAACATAAAAACAAATTCTTCATTCTTCATCCTCCATGCCAGCTCCTCCCGCACCACTTCCTCCTTCTCCATCTCTTCTCCTCATTCTCTCGTCCCAATTCATGATATATGGATAGCCGGGTCCGGGTCTTGGGGCAATGAGCATATGTTGAAAGAGGCATTCAAAAGATTTATTAGTATAATTCACCACTTGCCCAATGTCATCCAAGTAGTTTCGGTACTCCAATTGATTCCATCCATCATTATCCTCCTCCATCGGAATAACCGGTGGATCTTCCCGCACCCGCTCACTACGTTGTCGGACCCGCCTTCCCGGTTCCTCGGGAACTGCCGGCTCGTCTTCATGTGGAATAGTGAATGAGTCATCAAACTTCTCGACTATCCGCGCCCTCCGATATACTGCAGTGTTGAATGGTGGAGGGTGGATAACAGTGAGTGCCCGAGCTTGTGGCAAATCTAGGACCCCAAATGACTTGGCCAGCCGAGTGATAAACATACCTCCATTGATTTTTTCTTTGACCGCCCCTTCAGCAAGGAATTTTGCAATGCAGTAGGGAAGGTTGCAAAACGCGTCGGGAGTAATGATGCTCCATAGGTAGAAGATGTCAAGGGTTGGGACCTTGTCCCAATCCTTCCGCATGTTTAAAGTACTAGCCACAAATCGGTGAATGAGGCAGTGGATTGGTGAGCGAATGTGGCCCTCTTGAGCGGTGGAAGGGATATAAACTCGGTTAGCAATTGTGTTCCACCATGTAGAAGCTACCACTTCCTCGGGAAGTTCCTTATGGCAGTTTTCCAAGAAAGCTTCAAAGTAGTCAGTCAGCATCATGTCTTGATCATAAATTCCTAACCTCCAAGAGAACTCAACCATGCTGCATTGTTGCAGCTCCCCACCCAAAGAAAAAGAGATTGTGTTGGGATTATAATACTCACTACCACCTCGAAATGAGATGGTAGCGAAAAACTCCCAACACAACTCGGCATATACCGGCTCTTGAATGTTGAATAATTGTAACCACCCATCACATGTGATGGTGGCATACCCCAGATTGCAGTCCTTCACCAAGTAAGGTGTAATTTCCTCTTCCAATCCCACATTTCCCAACCACCCCCAGTCAACTGCGTTTGGTAGATGAATTTCCTCTTGTCTGAGTGCCTCCAGTCTGTTTAGGGCCCTTGTTTTTGATGACTTAGAAGTGATTTGTTGAAAAGAAAGCCATGGCATATCACTTTGGCTTCCCCCACGAGAAGACTGCCCCCTTCTGGCCATGATACCTGCATACAAACATCAAAAACACACAAACAAACAATAACCAGTAATTAAAAATGAAGAAATTGGGTCTGCATTGTCATCTATTCGCCGAGTACACGACCTACTCGGCGAGTAGGATGAACATCGGGACTGTTTGGCTGCCGGATCTGTATAGATTGTCCAAAATCCAAATTTTTCATAGGGTGTTGTTGCAATGACTTATCTAACCATGAATCCTGAAGAAATTCCTCCTAACATTACCTAATTTGTGACTAAACCAAAACCCTAGAATTTGAGGAAAACCCCCCAAATCCGAAATCAAGCAAAATCAGGGAAAATCTATGATAAAGATCGAACCTTTCATGAGTTTATAGTGTAAAGATGTTACCTTTTTCCTTGAATAATGAAGATTGAGTAGAAAATTGAAGAAACTCAGAAGAAATCGCTGGATGCTTGAGAAGTTGCTATGCACGGCGAGTATGGAGTTGAAATGGTGAAAACCCTCCTTTTTACAGATTTATATTTTATCTAAGTTAATTGGCTACTCATCGAGTAGAAAGGTTCTACTCGTCGAGTATAAGTGCCATTACGCGTTATATCAGGCTAAACGGGCAGGTACTCGCCGAGTATACGTGCCTACTCGGCGAGTAAACCTTGCAGATTGAAAAAATTGTGATAATTTTGAAAAATTAATGTCATTTCTCATGTTTTTTAGCCATCCACCCCACACTCTAGGCATTGCTTGTCCTCAAGCAGTTATGTTCTTAAAAGTAGATGAAGAAAAGGGAAAAATAATGAAAATAAAGAAAAGGAAAGAAAATGCAAACTTGAGACTCGGGTCCCGAGAAGCGCTTCTTTTTAGGGAGTCATTAGCTGGACTCCTCCCCTTCTACGTGGTTGCAATCCCTTCCAGCAGCAGCAACTCTTCCATTCCTTCATTCTGGGGGACTCCTTCTTCATACTTTTTGACCCTATGACCATTGACCTTCAAAGGCGTGCCATCTCTTGATAATAGCTCTATAGCACCATGTGGAAACATCGTCTTCACCAGAAAAGGACCATCCCACCTTGACTTGAGTTTCCCCGAGAAAAGATTTAGTCGTGAATTGAAGAGCAACACTTTTTGGCCTTCATGAATTTCTTTATCTTTAATCCTTTTGTCATGCCACATCTTGGTCTTCTCTTTATACAGCCATGAACTAGAGTATGCATCATTCCTTAGCTCTGCAAGAGCATTCATTTTCATCAACCGGTTGCTCTTTAGTTCCTCCATGCTGAAGTTACACCTCTTTAAAGCCCAAAACGCCTTATGCTCTAGCTCTACCGGTAAATGGAATTGCTTTCCATAAACTAACCTATATGGTGTAGTACAAATAGGTGTTTTGAAAGCTGTACGAAAATCCCATAGTGCATCATCTAGCTTATCCGACCATTCCTTGCGGTTGCTCCCCACCAATTTCTCCAAAATTCGCTTTAAGGCTCGATTTGTCACTTCGGTTTGTCCACTAGTTTGTGGATGGTATGATGTGGAAAACTTATGGGTAACCCCATATTTCTTTAACACCTTTTCCAATTGGTCATTGGCAAAATGTGTGCCTCGGTCACTTATAAGGGATTTCGGAACTCCAAAACGTGAAAATAGTTTCTTCAAGAACCGCACCACTACCCGGCCGTCATTTGTTGGTAACGCTTGTGCCTCCGCCCATTTGGATACATAATCAACCACCACTAATATGTATTTGTTTCCTTTGGACATGGGAAATGGTCCCATGAAGTCAATTCCCCACACATCAAACACCTCGCACACTTGGATACTATGTTGTGGCATTTCATTGCGAGATGAAATATTTCCCACTCTTTGACAAGCATCACATTCTTTGACAAATTGGGCTGCATCTTTAAAAATTGTGGGCCAATAGAACCCAATATCAAAGATATTCTTTGCAGTGTAGTGTGCTCCATGATGTCCACCCGTGGGCCCGCTATGACAATGCTCTAATATTTTCCGGCTTTCCTTCCCGAATACACATCTTCGTATGATCCCATCCGCACAGCTCCGGAAGAGGTATGGCTCGTCCCAAAAGTAATATTTTAATTCAACAAAGAATTTCTTCTTTTGTTGACTGGTAAAATCTTTCGGGATGTATTTTGTAGCTAAAAAATTAGCTATGTCTGCGAACCATGGCTCTTCTCCCACTGTCACCATAATGTATTCGTCCGGGAAGTCGTCTCCAACTTTATCTTCTTGCAATTGCAGGTTCTTAAGCCTTGACAAGTGGTCGGCTGCTACATTCTCCATTCCCTTCTTGTCTCATATCTCTATGTCGAATTCTTGAAGAAGTAGCACCCATCGTATCAGTCTTGGCTTAGCATCCTGTTTGGAAAACAAATACTTGATAGCCAAGTGGTCAGTAAAAACAGTAGTTTTTGATAAAACCAAGTAAGGGCGGAATTTGTCAAAGGCATACACCACAGCTAATAACTCTTTTTCAGTGGTCATGTAGTTTTCTTGGGTTGGGTTTAGAGTCTTGCTAGCATAATATATAGGTTGAAAGTGCTTATCAACCCTTTGACCAAGGACAACTCCTAATGCATAGTCACTAGCATCACACATAATCTCAAAGGGTAAGTTCCAATTTGGTGCAATAATGATCGGGGAATTAGTTAATTTTTCCTTTAAAAATTCAAATGCCTCTAAACACTCTTTAGTAAAATTAAATGGTGCATTTTTTAGTAGTAATTGTGTTAGAGGTCTAGTTATTTTCGAAAAATCTTTTATGAAACGTCGGTAAAAACCCGCGTGTCCTAGAAAACTCCTAATGCCCTTCACATTAGTTGGTGGGGGTAGTTTAGCAATCATGTCAATCTTTGCCCGATCCACTTCAATTCCCTTTTTGGAAACCTTGTGGCCCAAAACTATACCCTCCTTGACCATAAAGTGACATTTCTCCCAATTGAGGACCAAGTCGGTTTTTTCACACCTAGCAAGCATTAAGTCAAGATCTGTGAGACAATCATGGAAAGAAGATCCAAAAACGGAAAAGTCATCCATAAAAACTTCCATGAATTTTTCCACCATATCGTGGAATATGGCTGTCATACACCTTTGAAAAGTCGCGGGTACATTGCATAACCCAAAAGGCATGCGTCTATAGGCAGAAGTCCCACTTGGGCAAGTGAATATGGTCTTTTCTTGGTCCATTGGGTCTATGGGTATTTGAAAATAACCCGAGAATCCATCTAGAAAGAAATAATAGCTATGGCCCGATAGTCTTTCTAACATTTGATCAATAAAAGGCAAGGGAAAATGGTCTTTACGAGTGGCATCGTTTAGCTTTCGATAATCGATGCACACTCTCCAACCGGTTACCATTCGTTTCAGGATTAGCTCATTCTTTTCGTTGGTTATGACCGTCATCCCTCCTTTCTTGGGTACCACTTGGACCAGACTCACCCATGGACTGTCGGAAATGGAATAAATAATTCCTGCATCTAAGAGTTTGACCACTTCCTTCTTGACTACTTCTTGCATGTTCGGGTTCAACCTTCTTTGGTGCTGTACAACCGGCTTTGCTCCTTCTTCCAGATTGATCTTGTGGGAGCAATATGATAGGCTTATTCCCTTGATGTCGGTGATGCTCCATGCTATGGCCCATTTTTGCTTCTTTAACACTTTCACGAGCTCTTCCTTTTCAGACTTGGACAGGTCAGAGGTTATGATTACTGTCTTTTGGTTGCCTTCTTCAAGAAAAGCATACTCCAAATGTTCTAGTAAAGTTTTGAGCTTCGTTCCTTTGTTCTGAGTGCTGGACTCACCGAGTGCAGGTAGGGTACAGTTTGTGGCTGTATTCACGACTTCTGACTTTTCTTCAAAGGAACTCGGCGAGTAGATCGGTCCTACTCGCGAGTAGGAATGTCAGTTTGTTTCACCAATTCTTCATACTCTGCTTCTTCCTACAGTCTTTCAATTTCCATTAAGTCTTTTTCTGGATCAAATGCTTCATCATAAGCTGTAAACTTGCTGGAATATTCAGTTATGTCCTCCTCCAATAATTCGTCAAGCATATCGATTGAGAATGTCGTGTCGTCACTGCTCCTAGAATACTTCATAGCTTGGTCTACCCCGAATGTGACTAAATCTTCTCCTACCCGCAAGGTGAGCTTTGAGTCCCTCATGTCTACTATAGCGCTTGCCGTGTTGAGGAAGGGCCTTCCAAGGATGATTGGAACTTGTGGATCCGCCTCCATGTCTAGAATGATGAAATCAGCGGGAAAGACAAATTTATCCACCTTCACTAGTAAGTCTTTGCATATGCCTCTTGGGAAGGTGACTGTCTTGTTTGCCAAGTGTATTGCCATGCGAATTGGCCTTGGCTCCGGGAGATCCAACTTCTTAAAGAATGAGTATGGCATTAGGTTCACACTTGCTCCCGAATCAGCTAAGGCATGAATAGCAGCCAAGTTGCCGAATTGGCAAGGTAAAGTCAAACTCCCCGGATCACCTTTCTTCTTTGGTAGCTTATTTAGCATAGCAGCAGAGCAGTTTTCATTGAGTACTACCTTCTTCACTTCTTCCATCTTCCTTCTATTGGTGAGAAGTTCCTTAAGGAACTTTGCATATTTGGGCATTTGCATGACGGCTTCAATGAAGGGTATGTTGATTTGAAGAGTCTTGATATGATCTAGAAACTTCTGATACTCCTCTTCCTGCTTCTCCTTCTTAGCTCGGGCTGGGTATGGCATTGGAGGCTGGTAAGGCTTTTCAGGAACCTGCTCGTTGGTATTTAATGGTGTACTCACTGAGTCCATATGAGGTAGTCGGCGAGTAGGACTGTCAGATTGTATATTTTGGTTTTCTGCTTGCTTTTCCGCCTCCTCCTTCTGTGAATCCTTGGATGCTTCAGTACAAATAGGTGCCAGGGGAGTGATTATCCTCCCACTTCTTGTTGTGACTATGTTTATGTGCACGCCTCGTGGATTATTTTCAGTTTTGCTAGGAAGTTCGCCCGATGACCTTTAGCTAATTTGTTGAGCAAGTTGCCCAACCTGCGTTTCTAAATTGTGGATAGATGTTTGTTGATTCCTAAGCATGGTTCTTGTTTCTTGAACTGCAGCATCATGATCACTATGTCTTTTTTCTGAGGCAGCTACAAATTTGGTGAGCATTTCTTCCAAGCTTGGCTTCCTTTCTTGTACCGGCTCCTCCTTTTGGTAGAACCCTCTCCCTTTTTGTCTATAGGGATCCTCCTTGGCTTTCTTGTACTCTTCATAAGGGAGCCACTCTTTCTTTTGTTTGCACCAGTCTTCATCATATCGGTCTCCTGAGTAACACACTTGCGCCTTCTTGTTGCCATTCTCATCTAAATCGCAGTCTCTAGTGAGGTGAGGCCCATTGCAGTTTTCACAACCCACCCGAATATCATGGATCGTTTGATCCATTTTATCCATTCTCCTATCCATGGTTTTTAGCATAGCCATGACCACGGATAAGGCTTCAGTAGAAGCATAAGCGGCTCCCCTAGTGACATCATGTCTAGGGTTGTGGTATTCTCTAGAGTGTTTAGAGAATTCTTCAATCAATTCTTTGATCACTGGAGGTGGCTTATTTGTGAGCGGGCCTTGCGAGTCTAGTAACTGCCTGGTTGTGACATTAACTCCATCATAAAAGATGGAGACTTCTTGCTGGCTGTTTAGGTCATGGTGTGGGCAGTTTCTTAGTAAGCTCTTGTACCCCTCCCATGCTTCATATAGCGACTCTCCAGCTTGTTGTTCAAAGTTAGCAATGGCCTTCTTCAACTTGGCTATCTGGGAAGGTGGGAAAAAGTGATCAATGAATTCTTCCTTCATCTTGGCCTAAGTGGTGACTGATCTGGGGGGAAGTGACTTGAGCCAGTCTTTTGCAGCACCTTTGAATGTCACACGAAGCATAAGAAGTAGTTGAGTCTCGCGGGGCACATTTGGAATATTGAAGTAATCAACTACATCATTGACTTCATCCAAATGCTTTTAGGCATCTTCATGATCTTATCCATAAAAAGGTATTTCTTTAAGTGAAGCTAGGATATGACCCTTTAGCTCGAAGGTAGCAGTCGCGGGAATTGCGGGTTGCACAAGTCCCGGGCCAGTGTCGTCGTGCATCCTCTTCTTCCATTCTCCCATGGGGATTTCATCAATGTTAGCCATTGTGAAAGCTAACTCTTCCTCGGACTCGGTTTCGTGCTCGTATGTAGGCTCCTCTTCTTCCTCGGTCTCCTACTCGATATCTTCTTGAATTGGATCTTCGATTATCAAAGAGGCACTGGATGCTCCTGATTTGCTGCTCTTCTTTTTCCCAAAAACAGTCTTCAAATTGGACAAAGGTGACTTCTTTGGTGTACTTGAGCTCTCCACGTCCTTTCCTTTGTTCCTTTTCAATGCGGATTCGGGATCTTCAAACGGGGATACCAGTGGGGTGTTTGATCCTCTGGTCATGAAAGTCCTAAAATAAATAGAATAAAAACGTAAAAGAACAAAAAAAAATGTACTAAAAAATCGAAAATTAACGACTAAATAAGCTGGTACTCGTCGAGTAGGTGCGACTGCACTCGGCGAGTATCAATGTGATTTTGAAAAAAAAATTAAACTTAATATTAAAACTAAAACAGATGCTAAAACCTAATTACTAAATACTAAATTGCAATAAATGAACTCTATGCAAGTAAACTCACACAAAGGATCGAAAAATTAGGAATTAGATTAATTATTTAGAACCGTTCCCCGACAATGGCGCCTAAAACTTTATGTGTGTAAAATGCACTTGTTTTATCCCTACTTTTTATTAATAAATTTAGCACACAAAGGCAGTGAACATGTCTTTTCGTGGTATAGTTTAGCAAGTAAGGTATCGAACTCAGGAAAGGGAAAATTAAACTAATAACTAATTTTAACTAAAATAATTAAAGAAAGTAAAAGGTTTTTCTTCTAGTTTTGCAAGACGATAAACTTAAGTACACTTAATTAATTAACTAATTAACTAAAGCAAACAACTAATTCACCAAATTTGATAAAGATGTTTCTATTTAGGTTCAATCAATTCACTCCTATGATTATTTGTATTTATGATAGATTAATTGTTATTGGCTACCAATTATAGTGGTTAGGTTCATGTTCGTTACTCCTAACCCTTAGACAATTAACTAATTTAAGCGGTGATCAAGTGTTTAAACTAATTAATTCCCTAGATTAATAATTTGGATTAAATAAGATTTGTAGTAGTCAATTAAGTTACTAATTCAATTAACCTCTTGTTTGATGGTTTTTCAAACAAGCTCACACATTAATCTTCCTATTGTCTTATTAATCTTAGTTTCATAATCATTACTCCTAAGCATATGGTTAAGTGTTCACATAGACATATGAAGTTAACAAATAAGAGATGTTCATGCAGCCTAATTGTCTTCCAATTAACAGAAAATAGTAGTGATTAATGCATAAGGTTCTTTAACAAACTTAATTTAATAGATCACCAATAAACAATCAAACAAAAACTAAGAATTAAACCATAGGAGTTCCTTGGTATTCCCCAAACAGAAACAAAAACGTATTTAGCTCATAGTTGCAGTAAAAACAAACACAAAAACAAGTTTAACTAGATTAAACATATTCAATTCCTAAATCTAAGTGGTAGGATTAACCTAGTTGCTTGAATTCTTCAAGAGATTGAAGATTAGAATTCCTCAACGTCTTCTAGGGTTCTTAATCGCAGCTTGACCTTCAAAAATCGCCAGGAAAGTTGTCCCATTGGATAAAGACTCGGTTTTTATAGATATCTCAAAACAGGGTGTACTCGGCGAGTAGCAGACCCAACTCGACGAGTAGGTGCATAGTTATCCGTCTTAAATCAGGAGTCGTAGCTATCTTCTGGAATATTCTGATGAACTCGCCGAGTAGGCTTGTGTACTCGCCGAGTAGATGGGCTTTTGTCCCTCAATCTTCATTCTTTGGTCTTCAATTGCTTTCCCTTGTTCCCTTTCACTCCCAAGCATGTCTTCTGGACTGAAAACAAAATTCAAACCATTTTAAGTACCTTTTGTCCACATTATTCACATAATTAGTTAAAAATGATTAAAAATGTGTACTAAATAATTAACTAATTATGCTCATATCGCTAGGCCTTCTTTTCGCCCCGCTGATTACAATGAAAACATATCAATTCTGATCCCTGAGTGGTGGTAACAGTACAATCCCTGCTAAAATGACCAGTCCGACTGCACTTGAAGTAGCCAGACTCACCACCGTTACCACTCCTGCACGCGCCCCCGTGCGCCCTGCCACACTTCCCGCATCGACTGCGGTTCTGATAATCCCTCGATCTCAAATCCGACTCCTTGGGCCTTTTTCCCGAATTCGCGGCTACCTGAACCTCATCTAGCTTCCTCTTCCGGATCTGCTCCAAATCAATTTCCCTCTCCTTAGCCCGAGAAATCATGTCTTCCAGCATCTTACAACCGGACCTTCTCACGAACTCCCTGATGTCAGCCCTCAGCATCTCGTGATATCGGGCCTTCTTCATCTCCTCATCCGTGTCATACTGCGGAACAAGAAGGGCCCTCTCCTGAACTTGGTGGTGATCTCCGCCACAGTCTCAGTGGTCTGCGTCAAATCCTGAAACTCCTCGGCCAACTGCTGCACCTCAATAATTGGCGAAAACTCCACCCTGAACCTAGCTGAGAAATCGCTCCAAGTCATCGTATCCAACGCGGCATCATCACCCAAAGCATGACCAATCTCTTCCCACGAATCCCTCACTCTGTCCTTCAGAAGACAGGAAGCGAGTCTGACCTTGTCCTCCTCAGGACACCGGCTCGTACGGAATGCGTTGGCAACATCATCCAACCATCTGCTGCTAGCGATGGGGTCCCTAGCCCCATGATAATCTGGTGCCCCGCAAGCCCTGAACTCCCGAAATGTCAAGGTACGCGCTCCCATCAATGCCATCATCTCAGTACGGAAGGCTCCCAGCCTCTCATCCAAAATCTCCAATATACCCTCCTTGACCGTGCCAAAGATCACAAGAGTCTGAGCTAGAATATTGTGCGTAACCTCAACTGATATCAACTCTCTCATCCGCTCCTTGAGCTGCTCGGCCCCTGAACCCGAGCCCGATCCCTCTCCGGTGCCTGATCCGCCCGCTGGACTCTCTCGCAATGTCACCATACTTGAACATATAACATAACCACTATCAGAATACTCCTCACTGCTGCGAGACCAAACATACGCACTACCAGGTTCCCAGTCTTGTCTCGGCCTTTCCCGAATCGAGTACGGATCCTCTGCTTTCAGTAGTATGGGCCCATACTACCTTCCACATCTATCCGTACTTTCCTCAAGAACTGCTTTGATTCCACCAGGTCCCTTTTCTACTACTACTGCTCCCAGCATTACCTCATCCTAGGCTTACCCTAGGGAAACCTTCGACTCAACTCAAACTAGTCCTTATCTGTTGAAGGTCTCCTTGTGATGCCAATTAGCCATCACCTGGATACCATCACATGTGATGAGGCTCAAATAATCCTGTTGAGTTTTGAGCATTTTAACACTCCTATGGTGTACATGCAACCCTATAAACCTTGGATCTATGTTTTCTCTATTATACATGCAAATAAGAATTTTCCAAGGCTTTAATCCTAACTAGCATATTATGAAGTTCTTATACTACAAAGTTCTAGTTAGATGACATACCTTTTGATGTAGCTTGATGTCTTCAAGCTTTAAGAGCTTAGCCCCAATAGCGTGGAAGTCTCAAGTGGAATCACAAATCACCAAAACACCTTGGAAGACTTTAGAGAATATGGATACTTGGTTCTCTCTAGTGAAATCGGCTAGCCCTTCTTAGTGTACCACACTAGTGCCCATTTCACCAACCAAGGACATCTTTATATATTATGGAGACTAGGGTTAAACCCATGACCTTTCATTTCATATGATCCATGGGTTAAAGACTCCATTGACTATCCATGAAAACTTAGTCCAACCTAAATGAACTTGGCCCATTCCATATATATAAGAGTCCATATTTAATTAGTTCATTTTGATCACTTAATTAATTATAAATTAATTCTTGATCAATACTAATTAAACAATATGATTAAATATTAATATTTTAGAACTTATAATATATTAATATAAACCATAAATATACTATTCTCAAAAGACTATCCATATAAATTGTGTCGGTGAAGTGCAACCCAAATGGGCCATGTCGGGTCGAGTCAAGTACATACCAAATATAGTTATGGACTTAGACATTAATCCAACAGTTTCCCACTTGGATAAGTCTAAAACTATTATTGAGTATGACTTCAAAACCTAACTGGCAATCGTAGCTCTTAAAGCCGCTGTCGAACTCTGATCTTGTCAACGAACTTGTCCATTAGATAAGGGATCATATATTCCTCCATTCTAGATATCATATGGACTGAGACATGGATTATAATCATTCTCTCTGTCCATTTGTTGTTTCCCGATTTCCCATTCATGACGACTGACTGATTGAACAAATCAAATCAGTCCTGGCTTGGCCAAACACTCACATGTGTCATCATTAAATCATCGAGGGGCCCACAAATATCGCTTTTATCCCGAAGGTAAAAGGAATGGATAAACTTTGACTCATATGGCTTGTTCTACTACTTTTTGAATCATACACAAAGGCACGTTTTATAACACCGAGTTACCGAATGCATTTTCGTGCAATCAATGTACAACCAACTCATGGTAACAACTCATATCTCTAGGTTTGAAGAATACTAGATATTATCGTCGCATGATCACTCGTGATAAAATCCATGAAGTGATTCCAATGAGCGCGGGTTGAATCCAATACTCAGAACTTATGAGTACTCATGAGTGTTGTAGCCCTTTGTCCAACGCCTTAGACCTCTACAAAATAACCCATGACAGTCTTAATTCATATCTACTTCCAACATATGACCGACTGTGGATGGTTTGAATAACTTAGTCATTCCGGAAGAATAACCTAGTTTATTCTGGAAGTCAAAACATGCAAAATGAAACACAAGAATAATTGAATCCAATATGGTCTCAGAACTTATGAATATAAATAAAACACCTTTTATTTATCACCATATGATTACACATTATTCATTGTATATTGTTTCAGCTATCAACTTTATTCTTGAATTTAAAACAACAGTTGTACCATGCTCCAAGCACGTACACTATGTTTTATAAACACTAGTCATGCCACACACCAAGTATGCATACTATGTTTTTCTATGATCATTACTTTGCGAAATAGACCAGTTGAACATAACTTCAATGATTCTCATTTCACAGTCCCAATTCCTTACTGTAAATGCAAGAATTCCAAATTCATGCCATTTACTGAAATCTGTTAGATTCTAAACTTATATGCATTGATATTCTTGTAATGATTATGCATAAATTCACAAAGACTTGGCAACAATCATTACAGAGTATTCCAACGGAGATCAACTCCTTGGAAACATCCTTCTTGCATTAAGTTTCCTAATCTTACAGATTGAATACTTTCTAACTTTGAACCATTTCCATATTCCATTTTGACTATCACTTCCAAAAAAGAGTTGCCTCTTTTCAGACTATGTCAATATGGTCCTTCCAAAGTCAACACTATACTTCCAACTGTCCTTAAGCAACCAATCCTTGGTAAACCTTAGATTGTCCTCAACAATTGCTTAATCATTTTTGTCATATCCAATTCTAGACCTTTTCCCTTCTTAATGCCTCGGGCATTTTGAAAATTTTGGAAAGGATAAATATAGCACATGTAATCGATCCTATATTCGAAGCATATGAGACATGATCCATGATGTCTCACATAAAGACTAAACCAGTCTTTTGCTATAATATTTCCATTTTTATTTGCCAAGTTCTCATAATTCAGATTATGAAAAGGGATGTCGTAATCATAATCGAATTTTAGAATGCAAATAATGAACCCATATATAGAATTTCATTATGTTGAGCCATTCCAACATGAAATTCATATATATTCTTGACTAAATATGATTAATACCTCAATCTAAGTTTTTAGATTTGAGATGAAGTATAATTTCCTCTCCCTTAATTATAGCAAAACAACTCTTTCCCAATTGAGACCTTTTTGTTTTCTATAATTAACATTGCTGACTTGCAACCTTTATCATAATTATCATGCTCCCACTTACATGATGATTAATAGCATAACACTTATGCTCCCACTAGCTTTGACATGTATCCAGAAATCAACTAGACTTCTAGAAATCAATACTTTATTGACTTTCTTACCAAAGTTCAAATTTCTGATACTAGATTGCCTTGATAAGACTTTATCAAAATCATACACCTCTCTTAGATAGCTCACAAGTGTGTCTAAACAATTTCAGAACTATGAAAAGGGATGCCGTAATCAACGTTTAAATTGTTTAGACCTTTTGCCATTTCTCATAAGTCAATGTTAGTGTGCCGGTTAACCATGCACGCTCTACTAACGACTTTGAGAACTGCAAATATCACAATTTGCTATCTACTTAAAATCTACTTAGTGAAATAGTTTCCTTACCATCATTTTCATGAATCAAAGAGAAACCTTATGACACTTAGATTTTATGGTGTAAGTGTTCCTATCCATGTGAATTTGTCAAAACCATAATCACAGGACTAGGTTGGTGACAAATCCTAACTCATATGGATTGAACTTGTGCAATCTTAACTTCTTGCCACTTGGCAGCTCAAGGGCCTGCCATTGCTTCCAAGTAGCTATACAAACAATTGAAAACATGTAGAACTCAAATGTATATCCAACTTAACTAGAATGTGCACAGAAATGTCAGCATGATAGGTTATAAACCTCTAGATGTGTGCTAGCGATGAAATACAGGGTTTATTCTTGAAACCCTTTCAGGATCTTTTAGACTCCCACTATCTCCTTGACCTATAACACTTTCTTGCCAAATATTCAAGAGATAATGTGGATGCTAATCAAGACAGACACTTAACATAATTAGCCTTAGTTGGTGTTTGTTTTCTCCAAAACATCACAACTTACCAATTTCAAATGTACAAGAGTAGAAACCTTTTACTCTTACATTTGACGAGTGTTTTTAAACCTTCTTTAAGACATGTCACTCAAGTTACAATCTTAGAGTATAACTCTATGAATTGTTTGGAATGAAGTATGAATCATCTTCTTGATTTAACCACTTCAACAATTCATAACTCCTCTTCTTAACTATCAGAATGTACTTAGAGGATGAATTGTGATAAGGTCTCAAAATCATTAAGATGATCTTAAAACATGATACTAAAGTAATCTCCCATCTTTTTAGATTTGAGAAACTTTTATCCTTCTGCCTAATTTGATTCTTCTTATTCGTTCTGTCATACATTGAAAATTTTCCAATGCTTTAGAATTATACTTAAGCTTGTAAGTATAATCATATTTACTAAACCTTAGTAAATCATGCCGAATAGTCTTATCCATCTTTTGTGGTGGACTTTTAGTCCTTCTCTTGACTCACACATCCATGTGAACAAGCAGTTAGTCTTAATTTTCCAATGCTCGAAAGTTCTCAGTCATCATGCTATACAACTTGCATGATTCCAAGTTTCTATCCAACTGAAACTTGGGTGATGAGAATTTTTCCTTATTTGGTAAATTTACCACAAATGAAAGACTCAAATTCATATTTCCAATATTGCTATCAATGGAATCATATAAACAACATCTTTTTTCCTAAATGCCATTGTAAGGATATTTTTAAAATAAATAAAATTAAAACTTTTCTTTTATTTTAAAACTTTGCGGAAAAACTAATCCTTACAATGCAGATGTATATGAAAACTTGTTGTCATCTATTCCTAAGCAATCTATCATAACTCTTAAGCACGTGCTTAGAATTCTGATCACCGAACCATGCGATCGAAATCCATCTTCGCGATCAGAATCAGCATATACTTCCTTTAAGTTTCTTTACTTTTCTTTGATTCTTAAAACATCAACATGTGACCCAGCCACATCATGTAATAAGAATCTCCAAATAGAAACTTAATAGAGTTAGACAATGGACTTTACCTGAAATAAAGTCAAACTTATTGACTTTATCATCCTTAGGTAAGTCTGGCAGCTTCATAACCAAATCCCCTTCCTTTGGCAACAGAAATATATGGACCCTTAGGTAATAGTACATGGGACTATCTCAAACTTAGCCTTTCTCTTTACCATTTGGTCAACCAAGTTGACTATGCCAATCCCTTAACATTGGGAAGAGAATGCATTTATGGATTTCCTGTGTCACTATTGTCCTTGTCCATAAAGTTTTGGGAACTTGATCTCCTAATCAAATTTGCTTTACTGGTACACTAAATCATTTCCGATTTAGCAGCACCAAGCAAATAGATAAGATCATTAAGGATCTTGTCATAGTCTATTTCATAGGTGTCCCAAAGGAACTCACTATGTGACTTAGAAAGTGATTGAGCCACCAACTTTCTCAAGACTTTGACACCCAACTCTCCCAGCTTGTCAATATGTGACTACAACTCCAAGATGTGATCACACATAGACCTTGCATTGCCAATAGGGCTTGAGTGACCTTGAACTTGTGGGTTAGGGAGAATAATTGGAGGAGGTGGATGAAGTGAAGTTCCAAGATATTTGGGAAGATCATAGATGTCTGAACTTGACATCTCTTGGGAGATATTCAAGATAGTTGATTTAAGGTCCTTAATATAACACCTAATATGAAATATTAAGGCTAGGACCCAACAAACTATTTTCTAACTTAGAAGAGGGATGCCGTAATCCAAGCTATAGAATATTTGAAGGTAGGTGAATGACGATTCACCAATTTCCACCATGAAAAACGAAATAATTAATTAGGTTTTAATTGGATTTGAAATTCCTAGATCTTTGAGATTCATTGAACTTTCAATGGCATGTTTCAATCTCGAGTGTGCCCTTCAGGTTTTGTGACTGGGATGCCGAGGATCACAAAACAAGGTGTGAAGTAACCATGCAAATTACTTGGTACCCTTAAGTGTTTACCCCTCAATCGATGTGCCGGTTAACCACACACACTCCATTGATACTATGATAAAGATTAAGTTACCCTTTGCCTACCTTGTTAAATACGAGTTAGTGTGCCGGTTAACCACACACGCTCCACTAATCGACTTAAACAAAGTGCAAAGTGTAATTTCATGGATTAGCACCTTATTCACATTTTCCTAAGTAACTAAGATTGAGTATTATTAAGAGTTTAGTTACTTAGTATTTATCATTAATACTTTTAATGAAGGGAGAATTATAGTCCTGTCAAACCCGTTCGGCTAACGACCCTCCACCAGTCAAGGAAGCGGTGGGTGAGAGTGGACACCCATTAAATTGCCATTTTATAGACAGTAACCTTATACCCCCCTTATAGACCGGCTTCGTGAATGAGGCCTACTAACGGTAAGACTGACTTTACTCTTATACATATATATATATATATATATATATATATATATATATATATATATATATATATATATATATATATATATATATTATTAACTTATAATATTATAAAGTATAAGGGTTGAATTTTAACTTTTAAAATTCTAAGTGCTAACTTGGAATTATAGTATTCATAAGTGAAAACTTTTTCAAATTCCAAAACTTGAGGGAAAGTTTTGAAACTATTCAAAACTAATTAATTCCATAACTTATGTGTTTAAAGTAGTTTTAATCCAAAAACTCTTCAAGTTCCATAACTTGAGGACAAGTTATGGAAGACTTTAAACTAATAAAAGAATGAACTTTTCTTTATTTTATAACTTATGGAATTAATTGAGGTTACACTTTTTATTTATTTATTATTTAATGAAGAGACTCTTGGTCCTCCATAACTTGAGGACAAGTTATGGAGTCATAAAACCATTTAATTAGAACTAGACTCTTCATGTTGTAACCTTTGCCAACTTTTATGAGTTTTATGAAACTTAAATGTGACTTTTCATATAACTTGAGGACAAGTTACAAAAACACATTTTAGAATCAACTCTTAGATTAATTTGGATTGAAAACAACTCTTTCACTCAACTTTTCTATTAATCTAAGCAATTCACAAGAACAAGATAATACAAAAAAACTTTTGGTGATCCATAACTTATTCTTAAGTTATGGAATCCTTTAAAACACCTAACACCAAATTTTGTAACTCCATAAAAACTTTGAATCAATTTTTTTTAAAACCTTTTCATACCCATAACTTATCGAGGTTTCAAAAAATAAAACTCTTTAGATCAAACTTTTAAAACTAATAAAATAATCATATCATTTTATCTTTTATTAAATTTGACCTAATTCAACTCATAAAGAAAATTATTCAAATTTTACAAATAATTAGTTTTTCACAAGAACAAGTAATTATCTTACAATTTGATAAACTTCATGTTTTTTTCCTTTTTTTTCCAACTTTGAAAATAAAATATTTGCATCAATATAACAGAAAACAACCCGTGCTCTGATACCACTGTTGGGTTTTGAGCATTCTAACACTCCTATGGTGTACATGTAACCCTATAAACCTTGGATCTATTTTTTCTCTATTATACATGCAAATAAGAATTTTCCAAGGCTTTAATCCTAACTAGCATATTATGAAGTTCTTATACTACAAAGTTCTAGTTAGATGACATACCTTTTGATGTAGCTTGATGTCTGCAAGCTTTAAGAGATTAGCCTCAATAGTGTGGAAGCCTCAAGTGGAATCACAAATCACCAAAACACCTTGGAAGACTTTAGAGAATATCGGCTAGCCCTTCTTAGTGTACCACACTAGTGCCCATTTCACCAACCAAGGACATCTTTATATAGTATGGAGACTAGGGTTAAACCCATGACCTTTCATTTCATATGATCCATGGGTTAAAGACTCCATGGACTATCCATGAAAACTTAGCCCAACCTAAATGAACTTGGCCCATTCCATATATATAAGAGTCCAAATTTAATTAGTTCATTTTGATCACTTAATTAATTATAAATTAATTCTTGATCAATACTAATTAAATAATATGATTAAATATTAATATGTTAGAAATTATAATATATTAATATAAACCATAAATATACTATTCTCAAAAGACTATCCATGTAAATTATGTCGGTGAAGTGCAACCCAAATGGACCATGCCGGGTCGGGTCAAGTACATACCAAATATAGTTATGGACTTAGACATTAATCCAACAAATCCTTCAAGTAAAAGACTCGTTCCTACAACGGTTGGACTCAAACAAGAGCTGCGCAATAGGACCAAATCCAACACTCTGAGATTATTCAACCCTGATCACATATGACGTGTCGTATCCACCTAATGGCTAACTCCCATCACTCAGAATCCCACAATGCACAAAGCAAGCAGCATTCAAACAAGGGAAAATCTAACCATAACATACTCAAGCAATCATATCCACATAGCAAGAATCTGAGCTAGCATGCAACACAAACTCATAAACTCAGGCATAACCTAAACAAGCTATCCTACTACTATCTAGTCAGCACTATCATGTAGATCAAAAGCACAGATAATAGGCACGTAAGGCATCATCCCTAGATCCTTAGTCCTAATCTAGCATGCTGTTCTATTAACTGATAATCAAAACATAGACTTGTATGGATATTTTGGGGTACTTACTTGAGCTCGGTTGATTGCATGCACCACACCTCTTTTCTCTTTTCAAAGTTCTTTTCTTTCTGAATTCTTTTTGCTTTTCTAAAACTGTTTTCTTTCTCAAAACTCTTTTTACAAAACTGACTTTTCATTTTGAAAACTTCTATACCAATTCCTCAGTTTGAGTTTAGACACGCCCGAGAGCATGTCCGAATCCCTCAAACCAATGCTTTGATACCAACTTGCAACGACCCAAAATTTAAGAACAAAAAATTTCTTTTAATAAAACATTACTTTAAGCAAAGTCATCATTCCAAAACATAATCAGACTTTAATTTTCAAAACACATGTTCATTATCAGAGTAAACATTCTCAGGCTGTCTAATCTACGGTGTGTGCCATGCGATCACCCCGAGCTCTTCCTTCCGTTACCGGAAGTACCTGAAACCAAAACTGAAAACCATAAGCACGAAGCTTAGTGAGTTCCCCACCCTACCACATACCATGCATAAATCACATACTGCACATACTGGGCCACGCCCGCTATCTTGGGCCTCGCCCCCTGACTCGGGCCTCGCCCGCTATAATGGCCCCACCGCTCCAGGCCCCGCCTGGCTTTGAGCCCCGCTCGGATACAGATCTGTTTCACTTAGGCCTTGCCTGTCACAGGGCCTCACCCGCCAACAAATAATAACATATAAACATATCACAACACATAAGCTAAAACTCATATGACTGATCCTATCCTAAGGACTCGCCTATCCTGGGCCTCACCCTTTTCCTGCTACTGATGAGTTATGGAACCCCGTCCACACTCCTACTGGTAGTGAGATACAGGCCTAGCCCACTCCCACTCCTTCCTTAACTTGGTCCTCGCCCCTGTTCTACTACTAATGAAGTGTGGAACCCCATCCACACTCTGCTATTGGTGAGATACGGGACCTCGCCCACACTCACCTCCCTACCAGGCATATACATGTATCACACAGACAACAAGTATAAACTATCATATAAACAAATCCTTGGGCACCCGCCCGCTGTTAATGGACCTCGTCCGGAATATCATACTAGCATACTGTGCCTAGGGCTAACCCCGGGCCTTCTACTCATAACTACATGGGCCGGAATTGTGGCCTTAGACCCATTCACACAAAGGGAAACTCACCCGCACTGGCTGAACTTGTTGATGATCTCACTAGCTGCTGCCCTGCAACTCACTGAACTCTTACTCCCTTTGCTCCCCGAACTACCAATATCAATGCAACACTGAGTCTAACTGACCCCCGAAAGACAACCAAGTCAACCCTGGTCAAAGTCAAAGTCCTAGTCAAAGTCAACCTCCCAGGTCAACCCTACTCACCGAGTCAACCTACTGACTCGCCGAGTTCATATATTCAAAGTCCTTCCTTTCGCATATCGAATCGCTGAGTCAGTCCATGGCTCGCCGAGTCTACCGACTTCTGAGTCCTGACCTGTCCACTCACCGAGTCTCCTCCTGACTCACTGATTCGAGTCTCAACTCGAAGGGTTTGGGGTTTCACAACCTGACTCGCCGAGTCCAAGAACGGACTCGCCGAGTACAAGGCAACCTTCATCTGACTCGACGAGCTGTTCATCCCACTCGTCGAGTTGCTCCTCACCTTCATGCTACTCGCCGAGTCCACTCAAAGGACTCGTCGAGTCCATTCAGATCTCCTTACATGCAAAGGACTTTTGAGTCATGCATGGACTCCAAACTGTAGATCTACCCTTCCCAAGCCTATTCCTCACGTAAATTTGCAAACTTTACATGTAGAGAAGGAGATCTAGGCAAAATACACCATAAACTAGGGTTTAAGGCAAAGAGGCTCCATAAACAACTCAAGGGCTGATACTTTATGCTTCTCAAGACCATAAAATGCTTTGATCTAAAGTAGCAACTTCATATATGGCTTCTAACTCAAATGAATAGCATTATGGCTAAAAAGACCCAACAACCACACATAGATCTAAGTGCAAAAGAGTCCAAGAACTAGATTATTACCTCCAAATGCTCAGAAATATACTCAAAATCCCAGATCTATAGTCCTTTCTTGCACCTCCAAGTTCCTTCTTCCTTCTCCAAGCTTTAATGCACCCTTCAAGGCAACAAATGGCTCAAATAGAGGATATGGCGGCTAGGGTTTGGTGTTATGGGTTAGAGAGGTAGTAAAGGAACCCTAGGGGAGAGAATGAGGCATTTAAATAGGCTCCAAGTCCCGATTTTAGGGTTTTCCCCGTACAGACCAGACTTGCCGAGTCCCCTTGGCCGACTCGTCGAGTCGGTCACTTACTCCTCGACTCGGATCCCGCTCGGACTCGCCGAGTTCCTCCTTGGACTCGCTGAGTCGCCCTTTAAAATTAGGGTTTTCTTTCCTTTCTTGGCCTTCCAGACTTTGGGTGTTACAGCTTCTCTTCATTTTGATTATCCAATATGGTTTAAATTCTGGAATGTTGCTACTCAGAGGATTTCATATTGTGGGGCTTTGAAATTCATTATATAAGGAGGATGATTTATATGCCTTATCGGGAAATGTTTAATTCTTGCTCATGTAGATCGATAAGTATTTTATAATATGTTCTTTTAACCTTATATTAGGACCTTTTCTGGAAAAAAAATTTGTTTTTAGTATTAAACTTCAAAAAAAAGTTCATGTATAGCATCTTACTCTTAAAAACTAACTTTGTTGGATTATTTTTAGTTTATATGGAAAGTTACATTTTTTTTGTATGTTGAAGCTCATTTAAAGGATTGTTTTTTAGAAAAAAAAAATAATTAATAACATTAAACTTTGCAAAAAAGTTCATCAATAGCATCATAGTTTCAAAAAATGACTTTTTTGTATTCTTTTTGGCTAATCTAGATTTTTTTTTGTACATTAGAGCTCATTAATAGGATTTTTTAAAACATTTTGTTAATGGAAAGTGCATTTCATTTTCTTTCACATATAGACCATTTATGTAAAAAATAAACATTTCAAATATGGACCATTTATGTACTTTTGTTCACAAGTGAACCATTTATGTAATATATAAATTTAAATGTTAATTAGTAGGTCATTAATATGACAATTTTCTAGGGAAATTTGTTTTAGTATTGAAATTTGCAAAAAAAAAAAGTTCATTAATGGCATTGTACTTAAAAAATATATTATTTTGGATTATTTTTAGATGATATTAAAATGTTTCATTTTTCCTACATTGAAGCTCATTTGTAGGACAGTGTTTTGGAAGCAAATTTCATTAATAGCATTGAACTTTGCAAAAAAAAAAATTCATTAATAGCATCGTACTTTTAAAAATATTTTTTTTTTGGAATTCTTTAACTGCATGTAGATTCCTTGAATGCCTACATTGATGAACATATGTGGAGAAATCCTTTTGGAAGAGGATAAAATCCTGATATGACAACCCAAACAAGAAAAAGAAAAACCTAGTTTTGACTAACCCAATTTATTTAAAATCTTTATTCATCTTAGTAGCTACACACCATTTAGATGTTCTCAAAATAACATATGAAATAACTTCAAGATGTAATAAATCTAAAAAGTTATTTGACATGTTTTGTACTCTCTAATGATCATTACCAGGAAACCTTTGAAGGATTTTTTACCAGAAGGAATGTGATCAATATACAAAAAAATGTTGCATATAGAACCTAATGTTTTTAATTTACTGTAATAAGGTCTTCTTGTAACAGTTGATTGGCCCTACCCAACTCTCACATGCAAGGTAATGGATTTATTGTTGGATTAATGTCTAAGTCCATAACTATAATTGGTAAGACTTGACCCGACCCGGCATGGTCCATTTGGGTTGCAAACCTTCATGCACTTGGATAGACTATAATGAGAGAAATAAGACACTTATGGTTATTAATATATTATAAGTTCTAGTATATTAATAATAAGAATAATAAGATTATTTAATTAGTATTGATCAAGAATTAATCTAGGATTAATTAAGTGATCGAAAGAAGACTAATTAAATATATGGATTGATTGTGTAAATCATCCATACTTATATAGTGGGCTAATGCTCCATGGATAATCAAGTTGGGCTAAAACCCATAGGATGGTCCATGGATGCTCCATGGTGTATTTGAACCCATGGATCCATGGAAATGAAAAGCCATGACAATTAAGGATTTACCCTAATTGCAACACTATATAAAGATCTTATTCTTGACAAAAATCGGCCACTAGAATTATTCTAGAAAGGGCTAGCCGATTTCATAAAGTGTAGAATTCTCTCAAGTTATTCTAAGTGTTTTGATAACTGTGATTCCATTTGAGGATTCCACACTATTGGGGCTAGGCACTCAAGCTTCATGAAGACTTTCTACATCAAAGAGGTATGTATTCTATCTTGTTATATTCATGTTTTGTATGATAGAATAGGATAATACCTTGTATATTCTTATTTGCATGTATAATAGAGAAAACATAGATCCAAGGTATTTAGGGTTGCATGTACACTTAGGAGTGTTAGAATGCTCAAAACCCAACAGTGGTATCAGAGCCTAGGCTTGTTTTCTTGTTATACTTGCAAAAGAAGCTGAAAAATCGAGTTTTGATGCTGTCAGCCCAGCAGACTCGCCGAGTCCATGAAGGGACTCGACGAGTCCAAGGCAAAATGCATCCAACTCGCCGAGTTTTGTTCATGCACTCGACGAGTTGGACCCCAGACAGCATATTTTCGAGGTTTTTGGCTAGAAATGGACTAGGAACATTACCCTACGTTGTTTTTGAACTTATAAACTTGTTTTTTAATGTGGTAATGTTCATGCTAATCCATTTTCAAAGATAATTGTCAATAGATTCATGTTTTGTATTAGTTTAAGGTTTAGACTAATTACATGAAGAAGTTTGATATGAATTATCTTGTTCTTATGAGTTGCTTAGATTAATAGAAAAGTTAATTGAAATAGTTGTTTTCAATCCATTTTAATCTAAGAGTTGAGTATAAAATGTGTTTGTGTAACTTGTCCTCAAGTTACATGAAGAGTCACATTAAAGACTCATAAAACTCATAAAAGTTGGTAATGGTTACAAAATGAAGAGTCTTGTGTCATTCAATTTTTTTTATGACTCCATAACTTGTCCTCAAGTTATGGAAATTCAAGAGTCACTTCATTAATAAATAAATAAATAAATAAATAAAGTGTAACCTTAATTAATTCCATAAGTTATAAAAATAAAGAAAAGATTAATTTTTTTTTTTTAGTTTAAAGTCTTCCATAAGTTATGGAACTTGAAGAGTTTTTTTTTTTTTGGATTAAAACTACTTTAAACACATAAGTTATGGAATTAATTAGTTTTGAATAGTTTCAAAACTTGCCCTCAAGTTTTGGAATTTGTAAAGTTTTCTCTTATGAATACTTTAATTCCAAGTTAGCCCTTAGAATTCTAAAGAGTTAAAATTCAACACTTATACTATTTATAACATTAATGGTTAATTATTATATATATGTATAAGAACAAGTCGTTTTACCGTTAGTAGGCCTCATTCACGAAGCCGGTCAATAAGGTGGGTATAAGGTTGTTGCCTATAAAATGGCGACTTAATGGGTGTCTACTCTCACCCACCGCTTGCTTGACTGGTGGAGGGTCGTTAGCCGAACAGGTAGGACAATGACTTTAAATTCTCCCTTCATTAAAAGTATTAATGATAAATACTAAAGTAACTAAAATCTTAATAATTCCCAATCTTAGTTACTTTAGGAAAAATGTGAATTTGGTGCTAGCCCATGGAATTCACACTTTGTACCTTACCAAGTCGTTGGTGGAGCGTGTGTGGTTAACCGGCACACTAACTTGGACTAGTAAGGACCACGAAGGGTGACTTAATGTTTTTCATAGATCAATGGAGCGTGTGTGGTTAACCGGCACATTGATTAGGTGATAATATTAAGGGTACCAAGTGAATTGGTATGGTTATTCACACCTTGTTTTGTGATCCTCGGCATCCCAGTCACAAAATTTGAGAGGGCACACTCGAGATTGAAACATGCCATTGAAAAGTTCAATGAATCTCAAAAGATCTAGGAATTTCAAATCCAATTAAAACCTAATAAATTATTTCGTTTTTCATGGTGGAAATTGGTGAATCGTCATTCGCCTACCTTCAAATATTTTATAGCTTGGATTATGGCATCCCTCTTCTAAGTTATAAAATAGTTTGTTGGGTCCTAGCCTTAATATTTCATATTGGGTGTCATATTAAGGACTTTAAATCAACTATCTTGAATATCTCCCAAAACATGTCTGGTTTAGACATTTATGATCTTCCCAAATCTCTTGAAGATGATGTTCCTCAACATCATGCTTCACTTCCTTTATCTCCTCCAATTATTCTCCCTCACCCACAAGTTCTTGAAAAGTTTAAAGTCACTCAAGCCCTATTGGCAAGTTAAGGTCTTGGTGTGGTCACATCTTGGAGATGTAGTCACATATTGACAAGACGGGAGAGTTGGGTGTCAAAGTCTCGTGAAAGTTGGATGTTCAATCACTTTCTTAGTAACATAGCGGGTCACTTTGGGACTACTATGAGACAGACTATGACACAAGCCTTAATGATCTTATCTATTTGCTTTGTGCTGTGGAATCAACAATGATTTGGAACACTAGTAAAGCAAATTTTGTTAGAAGATCAACTTCCCAAACCTTAAATGGACATTGGCAATGGTAGCATTGGATATCTAGAAAATCATTTCTCTTCTCAATGGAAAGGGATCAGCCATAGTCAACTCGGTTGACCAAATGGTAAAGAGAAAGGCTAAGTCTGAGATAGTCTCATGTGCCATTATCAAAGGGTCTACATGTGTTTTGTTGCCAAAGGAAGGGGCATTGGTTGCAAAGCTGCCATAATTTACCTAAGGATGTTAAAGTTGATAAGATTGACTCTACTTCAGGTAAAATCCACTGTCTAACTCTATTAAGTTTCTATTATGAGATTCTTGATACATGATGTGACTGGGTCACATGGTGATGTTTTAAGAATCAAAGAAAAGGTAAATAAACTTAAAGAAAGAATATGCTGAATCTGATCGCGTAGATGGATTTCTATCGCGTAGTTTGAAGATCGGATTTTTGAGCTACTTCTTAGGAGTTATAATATATTGCTTGTGAATAGATAACAACAAGTTTTTCATGTGGATTGTAAGGATAAGTTTTTCCGCAAAGTTTTAAAATAAAAGGAAAAAAAGGTTTTAATTTTATTTATTTTAAAAATATCCTTACAATGACATCGGTGGAAAATTGTTGCTTATATGTTTCCAGTAATAGCAATATTGGAAAGTGGATTTGATTCTTTCATTTGTGGTAGTGTCTGAATTTACCAAATGAAGAAAGTTTTTCATCACCCAAGTTTCAATTGGACAGAAACTTGGAATCATACAAGTTGTATTGTATGATGAATGAGAATTTTCATCTTTGAAAAATTAAGACTAATTCTTTGATCACATGTATATGTGAGTCAATTGAAGGACTAAGGAATTAGGTACACTGGGTGTGCGCTGGTCAAGGTCCACCACAAAGATTGATTTGTCATGATTAGTAAATATGATTATACTTATAAGGTTAAGTATAATTCAGTAACATTGGAAAGGTTACAATGTATGGCAAAGCAAATAAGAAGAATCAAATTAGGCAGAAGGATAAAAGTTTCTCAAATCTGAAAAGATGGGAGAGTACTTTAGTATCAGTTTTATGATCATCTTAATGATTTAGAAACCATATCACAAATTCATACTCTATGGACGTCTTAGTGCATTGTTATGGCTAAGAAGAGAGGTCATGAATTGTTGGATTGGTTAAAATCAAGAAGATGAGTCATACTTCGTTCCAAAACAATTCTTAGAGTCATACTCCAAGATTGTAACATTGAGTGACATAAAGTAAGGTTTAAAACACTTATCAAATGTAGTGTGAAATGTTTCTACTCTTGTACATTTGAGATTGGTAAGTTGTGATGTCTTGGATGAGACAAAGACCAACTAAGACCAATTGTGTGAAGTGTTAGTCTTGATAAGAATCTGCACTATCCCTTGAATATTTGTTTTGTCAAGGAATGGTTCTTGACTAGGAAAAACTTATATGTCAAGAGGACAGTGGGAGCCTTAAAGATCCTGAAAGAGTTTCAAGATTTAATCAAGAGTGAAACCTGTAATTTATCACTAGCACACGACTTAAGGTTTGCAACCTATCGTGTTGACATAATTCTTATTTCTTTACTTACTTCAAATAAGTTGAATTTACATGTGAGTTATCAGAGTTCAACTTGGAAGCATTGGTGGGCCTTGTGTTACCAAGGTGACAAGAAACTAAGATTGAATAAGTTTAATCCATGTAGGGCTGAATTTGTCACTAACCTTATCTTGTGATTATGGTTTTGGCAAATTCGCATGGATAGGAACTCATACACTATAAAATCTAAGTGTCATAAGGTTTCTCTCCGATTCATGAAAATGATGGTGAGGAAACGCTTTCACTAAATAGATTTTAAGTAGATATCAATTGTGTCATTTGCATTTTCAAAAGTCATTAGTGGAGCGCGTGTGGTTAACCGGCACACTAACATGGACTTGTGAGAAATGACAAATGCCTAAGCAATTGAGACTATGATTACGGCATCCCTTTTCATAGTTCTGAAAATTGTTTAGACACACATGTGAGCTATCTAAGAAAGGGTGTATGAATCTAAATTTCAGAAGTCCAGCAGATTTCTGAAAATATGTCAGAGCTAGTGGGAGCATAAGTGTTATGCTGATAATCATCATGTTAGTGGGAGCATGATTATTATGATTAGTATTGCAAGCTAGAAATGTTAATTATAGAAAACAAAGTTTCAATCCGTGAGGTTGCAGGGGTTGAAAAGTTGTTTTGCTATAATTAAGGGAGAGGAAATTATACTTCATGTCAATTCTAAAGCTTAGATTGAGATTTTAATCATCTTTAGTCAAGAATATATATGAATTTTATGTCTGAATGGTTCGACTTAAGGAAATTCTATATATATTGCATTTTCAAAATTCGATTATGATTACGGCATCCCTCTTCATAGTTAAATTTTGAAAACATGGAAAAAAAAAAAAATATTGTAGCAAAAGACTGGTCTAGTATCATGTCTTTATGTGAGACATCATGAATCGTGTCCCATATGCTTCGGATATAGGATCGATTTCATGTGCTATAATATTCATCCTTTCTAAATTTTCCAAATGCTTAAGGCATTTAGAAGGGAAAAGTCTAGAACTGGATATGACTAAAGTGATTAAGCAATTGTCGAGGACAATCTGAGGTTCGCCAAAGATTGATTGCTCAGGGACATTTGGAAGTCTAGTGTTAATTTTGGTAGGACCATATTGACATTTTCTGAAAAGAGGTAACTCTTGTTCGGAAGTGATAGTCAAATGGGACTATGGAAATGTCTCCATAGGTGGAAGTTATTCAATCTATGTAAGATTAGGAAACTTAATGCAAAAAGGATGTTCCCAAGGAGCTGATCTCCTTTGGAATGCTCTGTAATGGTTGTTGTCAAGTCTTTCTGACTTCGTGCATAATCATTACAAGAGGATCAATGCATATAAGTTTAGAATCTAACAGATTTCAGTAAATGACATGAATTTGGAATTCTTGCATTTACAATAAGGATTTGAGATTGTGAAATGAGTATCATTGGAATCATGTTCAATTGATCTACATCACAATGTAAGGATCATAGACAAACATAGTGTGCATACTTGGGGTATGGCATAACTATTGTTTAGAAAAACAAAGTGTACATGCTAGGAGCATGGGACGACTGTTGTTTTTATTCAAGTCTTAAGTTGATTATTTGAAGCATTGAATAATGTGTAATCAATATGGTGATAAATAAAAGGTGGTTTAATTTATATTCAAAAGGGTTCTGAGACCATATTGGATTCGATTATTATTGTGTTTCACTTTGCATGTTTTGACTTCCAAAATAGCTAGGTTATTCTTTCTGAATGACTAAGTTATTTAAACACTCCACAGTCGTTCATATGTTGGAAGTAGGTATGAATCAAGACTGTCATGAATCGGGTTTGTAGATGGCTAAATGGGTTTAGTCATGGCAATGGTTGCTACAACATTCATGAGTGCTCATAAGTTATGAGTATTGGAATAAACCCACGCTCACTTGTATCACTTCATGGAATTTATCTCGAGTGATCGTGAGACGGTAATATCATATAAATCTTCAAACCTAGAGATATGAGTTGTTACCTATGAGTTGGTTGTGCATTGATTGCACGTAAACGCATCAGTAACTTGATGTTATAAAACGCGCCTTTGTGTACAATTCAACAAGTAGTAGAACAAGCATATGAGTCGAAGTTTATCTGTTCCTTCTAGAAATAGAAGCGATATCTGGGCCCCTCGATGATTTTGTTGTGACCTATGTACCGGTCGGTCAGAACTGAATTGATGTGTTCGATTAAGTTCTTTGTCAAACAAATCGAAAATCGGGAAACAAACTGCTGGACAATAAGTACGACGTTGTTCCATGTATTTGTCCGGCTGATATCATGAGAACAGAGGATTATATGATCCCTTATCTAATGGACAAGTCATTGACAAGATCAGAGTTCATCTACAAGGTCAGAGTTCGACAGAAGCTTTTGAGAGCTACGATTGCCAGTTGGTTCCTGAAGTCATACGCAATAATAGTTTTAGACTTATCCAAGTGGGAGACTGTTGGATTAATGTCTAAGTCCATAACTATAATTGGTAAGACTTGACCCGACCCGGCATGGTCCATTTGGGTTGCAAACCTTCATGCACTTGGATAGACTATAATGAGAGAAATAAGACACTTATGGTTATTAATATATTATAAGTTCTAGTATATTAATAATAAGAATAATAAGATTATTTAATTAGTATTGATCAAGAATTAATCTAGGATTAATTAAGTGATCGAAAGAAGACTAATTAAATATATGGGTTGATTGTGTAAATCATCCATACTTATATAGTGGGCTAATGCTCCATGGATAATCAAGTTGGGCTAAAACCCATAGGATGGTCCATGGATGCTCCATGGTGTATTTGAACCCATGGATCCATGGAAATGAAAAGCCATGACAATTAAGGATTTACCCTAATTGCAACACTATATAAAGATCTTATTCTTGACAAAAATCGGCCACTAGAATTATTCTAGAAAGGGCTAGCCGATTTCATAAAGTGTAGAACTCTCTCAAGTTATTCTAAGTGTTTTGATAACTGTGATTCCATTTGAGGCTTCCACACTATTGGGGCTAGGCACTCAAGCTTCATGAAGACTTTCTACATCAAAGAGGTATGTATTCTATCTTGTTATATTCATGTTTTGTATGATAGAATAGGATAATACCTTGTATATTCTTATTTGCATGTATAATAGAGAAAACATAGATCCAAGGTATTTAGGGTTGCATGTACACTTAGGAGTGTTAGAATGCTCAAAACCCAACATTTATGTTGTTCTAAATGTGTCAAAATGCTTCACTTAGATGTTACCCAACACATGGTCTGCGGACTATCCACATTGATTTCATGAATATTAAGAACACATCCCATCAACCAAGATCAGACAATCAACCATATTAGTGACCCCCACTGAGATTAGAAATGTACTTTGAGTAATAATCCAAAACGGGCAATGAACTTTGAACTATAGCAACTCTTGAATCAATTCCCAAATTGTACATCAAACTTCCAATATTAAACCTTGAACATTTTCAATTAATGTTATCGAGTTGCTATGCATTTGATTATTTAGGTATATAGTAAATTGTTAGGTTCCCCTATTGATTTTACTACTTTAACATGTACAAAGGATAAATACCTATCATACCTATAAATAGGAGAGTGTTGTCTTTTCTTTGTGAAATATCTAATAGCTAATTTGACAGTAATGTTTCTGTTTTACAATAATAAGATCTGAATGACTGATTTTAAATAATCATTCTGTAAAATCATTTAAAAACCAAAACTATTCCTTTTTATATACAATTACGTTAATAATGCAGAAGTTAAACCATAATCTTTTTGTTTTATTAGTTGTCTTAATTCTAAAATTTATATAATTATTATGTAAATCTGATTACTTATTTAGCTTATTTTAAAATAATTTACATTATAATCGTATGTATCTATTTGAGGAATAAAAGTAGAATGATAACAATATATTAATTAATTTTGTATTTATCATATATATATATATATATATATATATATATATATATATATATATATATATATATATATATATAAGTTATATTATAATATAAGCTTTTAAATAAGACATAACGAGGTTACCACTTATAAAAATAAAAATAGTATCACAACCAATTAATCTATTCTCTATTTCATTATGATCTTTAAACGATTAATTTTTGTTATACGTTTGTCTAAATATATTAAAGTAATCATGTTTTAATTTGTCAAGTTATAAAAGTAATCATTGTTTATGTTTTTCATATTTGAAAATCATATTATGAAAAAGAGTACAAGCATCAACCTGTTTTAAAATAAACTTCACATATTATTTTAGTTTTTAAACATATATTTTGACAAAATAACTATTTATTTTCTTTAGGATTAATGTAGACTTATATATGAATGAGAGATGATACAAGAACAATATATTCCGTGTTCTTAAAGTATAGCATGTTCTCGCTAAGAACATATACAAATTTGTATTCATAAATAAGTTTAATTTTTAACCAATTTGCTAATATTTATTGCAACACACTCTCCCTCTAAACCTTAAACCCATAAATAAATGTCTGAAACTAATCATCAAAAGAAACTATTCGGTATCGTTGCATCATTAATAGTCAAATAAACTATTCTAGAGATTTGGTCCAATGATTCATCTATGTTCGCATGAAGATGACATGTTTCCATTCAAGCTAATAAGAAAACAATTTCTAATTTGATTATGTTTTACAATGACAATCAATAAAGCCTGGCGACAAACAATTCCCAATGTAGGTATTTATCTCCCAAAATTGGTTTCTCATCTGGCCAACTTTATGTGATATTGTCTAGAGGGATATCACATGTCAATACAAAAGTATTAGAGAACTCTGACGAACAGTTCAATGATAGTGAAGTCTATACATTAAATATGGTCGACAAAGAGGATATCACTATTTTATAGCTATTTATCTTCCACAATCATTTGGAGGCAAGAATATTTTATTTGGAGGTGACTTTAGACAAATTCTTCTAGCAATACAAAGAGGTAATCATTCAGATCTTGTGCAGGCATCATATTCATCCAAAATATGGCGTGAATGTACAGTTTTACGTTTAACCGTAAACATGAGACTTTAGTTTGGTTGTCTAACTAATAATTTGGATGAGACAAAAACATTTCATGAGTGTATTCTTAAAATTGGTGAAGGTAATACTGGTGGTTCTAATAACGGTGAAGCTGAAGTTCAATTTCCAGAAGACGTTGTCGTTCACTCTACAGGTGACCATATTCATTCAATTGTATCCACCATTTATCCATCATTTGAAAACATTTTAGGATTGATGAAAGATGAAGGGAAAACATATATGAGTTCAAATTCTTTACATGAGACAGAGGTACCAAATTGTTTTTGAGGAAGCAATCTACTCTTTAGTAGTATTGAATGGTTTTAAGACATCTAGAATTTCCAACCATAAACTTACACTAAAAATAGGTGTTCCAGTCATGTTACTTTGTAATATCGACCAAACCAAAACACTATGCAATGGTACTAGATTACAGATTGTTAGACTTGGAAGACACGTCATTGAAGCCTGAATCATACATGCTAGATTCTTCAACGAGACTACTTATATACCTTGCATGAAGTTAACTCCGTCTAATAAAAGAATCTCATTCCGTTTTCAGCGAAACCAATTCCCCATAGTTGTATATTTTGTTATGGCCATTAACAAAAGTGGATGACAATAATTATCAAATGTTAGATTATACTTGTGTAGGCATGTCTTCACTCATTGTCAGTTACATGTGTTTTGTTTCTCGTGCCACAAGTGAAAAAGGATTGAAGGTACTCATATATGACGAGGAAAGTCATCCAACTAATAAAACAAAAAGTTATATCTACAAAGAGGCTCTTCAACGATTATAGATATTCAGGTGTTTCATTGTTTTTTTTAGACATTTCAATGTTACCAATAATGTTAAGTCTGTTTCTGTTACTTTATCTTTTTTTTTTATATAGTGCCAACTTTTTAAAACCTTTATATGTACATTTTTATATGTTTCCCCACATTTTACGCGGGTCAGAATCTAGTTCATTAAAACAGAAAAGCCATAAAATGACATTTGAAAAAAAATTAATTCAAAATAACCACAAAATAAAATTTGGCAAATTGAATGAGAATAAGACATGTGGCAAAAAAAACCCTTCATTTATTATAGTAGATATAATCGTCACTCATGTAAATGTTCACATGCATATTCAGTCCATATTTTTAAAAATTAATCTGGATCGTCTCTCAGATATTCTAAACTTGCATGTCTGATCTTCTTTAATTTAAATTTACACATTTCATTGTTTATCAAATATAAAATGATTATACTATCCTTACTATTTTATTTTTATTTATTTATAATTCATTTTGTATCTAAAAAAATAGAAATTACAACTCATATATATATATATATATATATATATATATATATATATATATCACTATTTTCTTATCATATCAGTTGAACACATAAAACATCCTCATCACCACCTACCGGAGCACCACAACTGGCGAACACCTCTGACGTTGGATCACCGCCCACCACCATCGACAACCTACAACCCCCTTTCTCATTCTATCTCTCCTCCGCATCCTTCTCCGATCTGAGTACTACCTCTTCAAACCTTCACCTTCATGAAACAATAACCCGTCACCACCACCCTCTTCACCTTCGAGCAGATTGTCGTTCGTGACCTCTAGGTCATTGTCGTTATAATTCTTCTTTAGTCTTGATATCCTCAAAGAACCACCCTTCACCTCCAACAATAACTTTTAGTTTTTCGCTTTCAACACCGGACCACATAACTTAAGCTGCACACGGACAAGATCGGAAAAGGAAATCGACACCAAAACTTTATATTCAAAGAATCAAAAAAGAAAAAAGGGAGAGGTGATGTGCTTCCGAGGTGAAGGTGGTGAAATCAAACTATCAGTCCACCGATGTTGTCCCTACGAGATTTAAGAAACCCCTTACCTAGGCACTACACCTTGCCACCTTTTGGATCTACAACACCCCGGTTAGAATCACAACAAAATTTGCTCTGCTAGTGGGTAGTGGCAAAGGGTTTTCTGGGAGGTGATTGGTGGTGGTTTTGACTGGGTTGGCTCGCAATTAAAATCTTGGAGTTAGCTGGAGATATCGCACGAGTCGCAGGTAGGGTGGTGATGGTAGGTACGATATGTACTAAAGAAGAAATGGGTGGGTGACAAGTAATCAACGCGTTAAGGGACCATTTTTTCAAAAAGAAATAATTATTATTTTTATAACAAATAAATCAATAATTACTTAATTAGTAACATACAAATATAAAATAAACCAAAAAACAAATAAGTAAGGGTAAAAGGGTCTCTTTATGTCTGGAGGGATGAAACATGTAACTTTTAAACTAACGATGAACGGTCCAAATGAATTTGTAAAAATAAGGATTGAAACATATCTTTTGGCACCTGCACGATGAGAAATTCGTGTAATTCACTCTCTTTTATTATTCTTTTTACAAAGCCTCATATGGTCCTTGTGGTTTTCTGAAATCTCAGATATAGTCCCTAAGTTTAAAAAACTTCATAGAGTCCTTGTGGTTTCAAAACTTTTAACAAATAGTCCATGTAGTTTCAAAACTTTTAATAAATAGTCCTTCACACACATAAAAAGACTTATTTACCCTTTTTAATATATTTTTGATTTTCTTTATTTAAATCTATTTTAAAACAAAATTATATATATAACCAACTACCCCTTTAGTTTTTTTTGGCAAGTCTCCGACTATATATTTGTTCCAATAAGAACCAAATCATTTTAGAAATCCCTTCAAGAAAAAGGTTATAGGGAGATGATATTTTTCAATGGGAGGGACCATGGTTAATCTTAGCCTATACCCATAATAAACAATAGTTGTGTTGGGATTTCTTTGAGATAACCTCCTTCCTAACTTGGATTTCCTTATCAGTCTTCTCCCATCATTCACTTTGACACTTAACAAAAATCATTTTTCTATGGAGATGTAATTTATAGATAAATAGAGTGGTCTTGAAGATGATGGATGTCTAAGCGATTTGGCTGGCTTTGGTAGGGTTTGATTATATGGCATTTCTTCATTTCGTCATTTCCAAGATTTAAGCAATTAGCACATCATTGTATTGGTTCTCCGGTGACGCTTTTAGTGATTGGCACACAATCAAATCGGTTATCCGACAAATAAGACCATCTGTTAGAGATCTTGTATTAAAATTCTTATGGTTAAGAAATTGTTGTTTGAAATTCGTTTGCGCTAAGGATTAGAACATGTTTCAAGTCACGTTTTGGAACACACTCCAACATATCTTTCTATATTTCCATGTTTGGAAGCTCGATTCCACAATTTCCAACCAAATCTTCATGCATATCTAAAAGCATTACTTTGTCGAATTCTTTCAATCGATGCTTAAAGTTGACCATGTCTTTAGTCTTTAGTCACTGGAGAGAGGAAGCTATGCATGTTGCAACTATTATGTACGGAAGAGGAATCTAAGGTGGAAGGTGGGTCGGGTTTGACGACCAATTGCTTTTTCCATGGTTGATATTATCTAAAGTTTGAAATTGGGGTTTATAAACTTCTATTTTTCCATTATTGGGTATTACCATACACAAATTTGAGTGTGTGTGTGTGTGTTTTTAAGGAAGAAGATGATCTATAAGTGAAGAAGAAGAATAAGATGAGAGATATGAGGAGATGAGTCTTATAGTAGTAGAAGATAAAGAGACGTGTAGGCCCAAAATATTTATTTTTATTTTTGTTTTTGTTTTAAAATCGATTTAAATAAAGAAATCAAAAATATATTAAAAAGGGTACATAAGTCTTTTTAAGTGAGTGAGGGACTATTTTTTTAAAAAATCAAAACCATAGGGACTATCTATGATGTTTTTTAAACTTAAGGACTATATCCCATATTTCGAAAACCACAGGACCATTTATGAGGTTTTGTCTCCTTTTTTTTGTTAAGTTGAACCAAAAATTAGGCCTTGGAATATATTCTTCATATCAAGGGGTGGGTTTCTTCGACACAATGGAGTACTCCTCATATTGGTCGTGATCGTGGAAGAGAGAAAAAAGAGGGCAGGAAGAAGTGGCAGTTATAAGATATATAAGGACTAGGGGTAGCAATCGTGCTGTGTTCATGTTGACGGGTCACAGGTTGGCGGGTTGGCGGGTCCGAATACAACAACCCGAACACAAACCATTTATCAAAACAAGTCACTTGTTAGCGAGTTTGGAACATTAACTCAGACACGACCCATTAACCCATTTATTTATAGGGTTCACAAGTTAGATTCGGTTTCATGCAAACATATTAAAAAAAATTAATGCAAATATAGATAAATTTAAGTGCTAATAGCCACAATTCCCATTTTTTCTCCCAAAAACAAAGTCTTTTGCCAATTTTCAACATCGTTTTCTTCTTTATGATGAGTTTTAACCTTCAAGTAGAAACAATATGCTAGGTTAAATTTTACTTCTTATAAGACACATAAATAAAAATCTACAACTGGTATTAAAAATAAATCACCAAACATCAACTTAAAGTTTATTAGAATTCGTACCCGCTGCTATTTCATTGACAACATTCATATCCACGACGCTTTGAGTTAGTTTATTAACTTCAACATGTGCATCAACTAGATAAGAAAAAAATCAATAGAAAATAGTAGTTAATATAAGTAAACAATAAATTATAAAATATTATATTTTTTCTCCAAACAACCAATACCTATTACAAATTAAAGCTTAAACAATGTTAGGCTTCCTGGAACTTCGATATTCATTCAAAATTCTTCCACCGAGACTAAAAGTTGTTTAAGATGCTACTATTAAAATGGGAACACAAAAATATCCATAGCTAATTTAGCTAATTTCGAATACCTATATTGTTGGGATTTCTAAAAACTCAAGCATGTTAATGGAGGAAGTGTTTAAGTTCTTGGCTAAAGAATGTATATTTGCAATTGAATTTTTTTTGGTCGAATCCAATTCATCATTATTGTATTCATCAAACTCCAATTATACTAAATAAAATATGAAAAAGAGTTATAATACATTTAAAAACTAAAAAAATATAAAGCAAATGCAATGAAAAAGGATTTACCTGAAGAATACTATGACTAGAGCCTCTGCCAACATTGCCAACATAACCTTGTCGAGGATTAATTTTGCCACTGCCTTGTAAAGATGCCAACTTAGATGTCAATGTTGATTTTTTAGAAGTTTGTTGTAGCACCTGGTTCTTGGTACGTATTCTTTTATTAATTCTTTAAAATGTTTTTCATTTTGGCCTTGGACTCGGCGAGTTGAAGGACCAACTCGCTGAGTAGAAGCGGGATGAGACGCGGGGTTTAAGCAGTGGAATCGACGAGTCGGGTCCTGGACTCGGCGAGTAGGCGCTGTCTGGACAAAAACCCTAACCTGAGGGTTTTCACCCTATTTAAACACCTTAACTCGGCCTCCTTCGTCCCATTTTCTCCCAGAAGACCCCCATAGCAAACCCTAGCCATTATTGAAGAAATCTAAGGCATTTGGAGTGATTTTGGTGCTTTTGTGACCCAAGGAAGGAAGGAAAAGCTTGAAGGATCAAGAGGAGGCTAGAAGGATCCGATTTTGAGCATCATTTGCAGTCTACAGAAGGTATAAAGTCTATACCTTGTTTGTTCTTTTGATAGATCCCATTTTGTGGAGTTTTAGGGCTTTTCTAAGGCATTTTGGTCACCAACCATGATTGCAAGCCTGGTTAGGGGTTGATGTTTTAGATCTAGGCCCTTAGAGGGGTTACAAGGCAGAAACGAGTGGCTCTTGCACTCAAAGAAGGCCCCATGCATTGTAAGAGGTTGTTTTAGGACCTTTTGAGATCAAAGTCCCATGCAAGCACGTAAAGGTTGTAACTTTACGTGCTAGATCGATTGTAGAAGCATAGATCTATCTTTTGATCAAGGGTTGTACATCAGAAATCGAAGATTTAGTGAGGTGACTGACTCGATGAGTCCACTCTTGGACTCGGTGAGTCCAAGGTTTCTGTCCTATATCAGTTGAGAGTCATAAGGACCCACTTGAGTGTGGAAAGGTTTTAGGGGTCCTGGGGAGTGACCCAACGTTCTGGACTAAGCCATTGTTCTGGAAGTTCATGGGACTCGGCAAGTGCATGAGCAGACTCGGCGAGTCCAAGAAAATCTTCTTAAGGATGAAGATGAACTCGACTAGTTGTTCATACAACTCGGCGAGTCAAGGATAGGACCTGTGTATCAGTTGAAGATGAACTCGACGAGTTGTTCATACAGCTCAGCGAGTCGGATGAGGATTCAGTTAATTTTCATTAAGATGGAAAACTCGTCATTCATCGCCTAACTCGACGAGTAGAGACGAGTATAAGGACAAATGGAAGGATAGGGACTCGGTGAGTTGGCGAGCCAACTCGGTGAGTCAGGTCAACTAGAAGTTGACTTTGACTTTAATTTGGTCAGGGGTAAAATGGTCATTTTACCCTAAGAACAGTTAGCAGTGTATGACTAAGTGTTTTATGGGAATTCTAGCCGGAGGATTTCCGGAGCAGCAGCGGCAGCAGTCAGAGGGTTCCCGTACTGATCAGCAGCTACTACGAGGTGAGTTACCTTCCAGTAGCAGTGGGTCTACGGCCACAATGCTGGCCCACCAATAGGATTTGTATGTTAGATGATTGTCTATGTGATATCATCTAGGTTTGCTACTACCTGATATGTTATATGCTGGCATGATATGTTATATGTGATAGTAGTAGAGTTCGGTTGTTAGGACCGAAGGGTAGGTCAGATACCCCATATATGTCTGACAGTATGTGATAATATGTTTATATGCTGGCATGATATATTATATGTGATAGTGGTAATAGGAGGGGAATAGTCCCTATGTTTGGTTGTTAGGACCGAAGGGTAGTTCGGACACCCCAGATATGTCTGATAGTATGTTTATGTTATGATATATGTGATAACAGCCGTACGGTTGCATTAGTCCCCGAGGGTCGGTTGTTAGGACCGACAGGTAGGTCAGCACCCCAAAATGGCTTGATATGGGTAGGTCAGCACCCCAGAATGGCTTGACACGGGTAAGTCGGCACCCTAGAATGGCCGTCACCCCAGAATGGCTTGACACGGGTAGGTCGGCACCCCATAATGGCCGTACCGGGTAGGTCGGGCACCCTAGAATTTCCCGACAGTATTTATGTTATGTGATTGTAGGGGATGGGGTAAGATTGGGGAACTCACTACACTTCGTGCTTACAGTTTACAGTTTTTGTTTCAGGTACCTCTTCAGCGAAGGGGAAGGAGCTGGCGTGGTAGCGGCACATCATACACACACTCTTTGTTTTCTGCACTATGAGTTATTCTGGGATTTGTACTATGACATTATTATGTTTTTACGATTCGGTTTTCAGATACGAGACATGTTTTTATTAAATGATATGATCGGATGATATTTTTTTACAAATTTTTTGCAAATCACTTAATCAAAATGAAATTTTTGGACGTGAAAATTGGGTCGTTACAAGTTGGTATCAGAGCCCTGGTTTAAGGGATTCGGACACACCTTCGGGGGTGTCTAGACTTAACCAAGGGATTAAAAGATTTTTACAAGGAAAATGACTATTTAAAAGCTAAGATAAAAGAGATTTGAGAAGGAAAAAGTGTGTGATGTCCGCAACCGGCCAAGCTCAAGTAAGTATTCCCCATAGTACCCATACCAGTTATCTTATGTTTATCAGTTTCAGTAGAACAACATTCTAGAATAGGACTAAGGATCTAGGAATGATGCCTTATGTGGTTGCTTTATGTGCTTCAGCTTATGAGAATTGCATGCTAGTATTGAGTAGACAATAGTAGGAGAGTCTGTTTAGGTTATGCCTGGTAGTATGAGCTCAGCATTATATGCTAGTTCAACTTCTCATTATGAGGACATATTTGCTTGAGTAGTTTTCCTACGTTGGAATGTCGCTTTCTTTGTGCTTTGTGGGACTCTGAGTGATGGGAGTTAGCCATTAGGTGAATACATCACGTCACATGTGATCAGGGTTGAATAATCTCAGAGTCCTGGAGTTAGCCCTATTGCGCACCTCTTGTCTGAGTCTAACCGTTGTAGGGACGAGTCTGTTACTCGAAGGATTATTTGAGCCTCTTCACATGTGATGGTATTCAGGTAATGGCGAATGGCATTACAAGGAGGCCTTCAGTAGTTGTGGACCGGTTTGGGGTGGAGTTAGAGATTTTCCCTAGGGTAAGCCTAGAATGAGAATAACAGAGAATCAACAGTGGTAAAGGGGACTTGGTGGAGTCAATACAGTCCTTGAGAAAGGTATGGATAGATGTGGAAGGTAGTATGGGACCGTACTACTGAAAGTAGAGGATCCGTACCTAAATTGAAGAAGGCTGAGACAAGACCAGGGAACTTGTAGTGGATGTAATCGCTCGAGATGTATCGGTATCACTAACGGTTGGTATTATGTTTTGTAAAATGGTGGTACTACGGCAGAGGCCATTAGTTGGCAATTCAGGAGAGGGATCGGGTTCGGGATTAGGTTCCGAGCCAATAGATGAGAGGCTACGCGAGTTCATCACGTCAGAGATCACCAGAGGCATCATTGAGTTGACCCCATCATCTTCGGGTCGATCAAGGAAGGGATAATCGAGCTGATGGAGGATCACCTCAGGGCATTCAGGAGTGACATGGCGTCTGGCCAGTCAGGATCCCGCACACTTTCCTTTAAGGACTTCAGGGGAAGTGATGCACCAGATTTCCATGGGGCGAAGGACCCCATTACTGCCAGACGATGGATTACGGACATTGAGTCTGCGCAGCTGACCAGCTTCTACCCCGAGGGGTCGAAAGTACAATTTGCAGCAGGGTGTTTGAGGGACCGGTCTAGGGATTGGTGGGAGTCGGTTGGTGACTCTCTGGGAGCCTCTGTTGTTGAGGCTATGACATGGTCAGATTTTGTGACCCAATTCTGAGCAGAGTTTGCGCCAGCTGTAGACCTTCAGCATATGGCCAGAGAGTTTTTGGACATGAGACAGACTACAGAGACTATGGCAGAGATCACCGCCAAGTTCCGGGAGAGGGCATTGCTGGTGCCCTAGTATGCGGGAGATGAGGAGGACCCGTTACCATGACATGCTACGGGCTGACATATGGGAGCATGTTAGTTTTTCAGCATGCCCTACCCTGGATTCCATGATTGCTAAGGCAAGGGAGAGGGAGATTGATCTGGAGCATGTTAGGAGAAGAAAGATAGAGGAGGGTCAGACGACTGGGGCTTCGGGGAAGAAGCCCATGGGATCAAACGGTAGGCCGAAAGGCTAGTCAGGACCAAGCCGCTGCAGGAAATGCGGCAGGTCACATGAGGGGGCGTGTAGATTGGGATCGTTGGGCTGCTACAAGTGCGGAAAGATGGGGGATTTCAGCAGGGATTGTACTACCCCTGCACCGGTTATTCAGACGTTTAAGTTGCTATGTTTCCACTGCAACTAGAGGGGCCACAAGAAGGCCAACTGCCCCCAGTTAACAGCAGCATCAGCGCCAGTGAAGGCACCAGCTCCAGCAACCCTGTGGATCACTGATGGCCGGAAGGGCATGGAAGAGGATCCAATGGTGAGGAGTTGGGTATTCCAGTTAACTACCGAGGAGGCACGCACTGCACTCGATGTGGTGATGGGATCGTTCAATGTGAACGGTATCCCAGTTCAGGTACTATTTGATTCGGGGGCTACCCGATCATTTATCTCTCTTGCACTTAGCAAGGAGTTTTCTGAGTCTTCGGGCATGTTGTATTGCCCTTTAGAGGTAGAGATTGCAGATGACCGGTCGGTGCGAGCATCGACGGTATTCAGAGAGTGTGTGCTGAGATTATTCGAGGAGCTTTATCTGGTGGACCTGGTTCCTATTCCGTTGAGAGGGAACAAGGTGATTATAGGCATGGATTGGTTGAGCCTCAATGGGGCAGTGATAGATTGCGTGCAATAGCTGGTTCGGATCAGGACCCCAAGTGGGGGAGAGTTGGTAGTTCAGGGCGAGAGGCCACAACAAGGACCAGCGGTATGTTCAGCAGCAAGAGCTAGGCGTTACCTTCAGCAAGGTTGCGCAGGATATGTCGCTTATGTCATGGAAACCTAGGAGTTGGGTAGGGCAACAGTGGGCAATGTGCCCGCAGTGTGAGAGTTTATAGATGTATTCCCCAAGGAGTTTCCAGGGATACCTCCGGAGAGACAGGTGGAGTTCAGGATCGACCTAATCCCTAGTGCGGCTCCGATAGCTAAGGCACCGTATCGGTTGGCTCCTCCTGAGATGCAGGAGTTGTCTACACAGCTGCAGGAGCTGTTAGACAAGGGATTCATTAGACCGAGTAGCTCTCCCTGGGGAGCCCCGATTCTATTTGTGAGAAAGAAGGACGGGTCGCATCGGATGTGTATAGATTACTGGGAGCTGAACAAGGTAACAGTGAAGAACCGTTACCCACTCCTGAGGATTGATGACCTCTTTGACCAGCTACAGGGAGCATCTTGGTTCTCCAAGATTGATCTTCATTCAAGATATCATCAGATGAGGCTCAGAGAGGAGGATGTACAAAAGACTGTGTTTCGGACGCGCTATGGCCACTACGAGTATGTGGTGATGCCCTTCGGGCTCACCAATGCTCCTGCCGCGTTCATGGACCTCATGAACCGCGTGTGTAGACCGATGATAGACTGTTCTGTGATAGTGTTCATTAATGATATATTGGTTTACTCCTAGACGCAGGAGGAGCACGAGGAGCATCTACGAGAGGTTCTTGAGACTTTTAGGAGGGAGAACTTGTATGCTAAGTTCTCCAAGTGTGAGTTCTGGTTGCGCGAGGTGCAGTTCCTTGGGCATATCATCAACCAGAACGAGATCTAAGTAGACCCGGCCAGAGTGGAGGCCGTGATGAGATGGGAGGTTCCGAAGTCTCCATCCGAGATTCGGAGTTTCCTAGGATTAGCCGGCTACTATCAGAGATTCATCCAGGATTTCTCTAAGATAGTCGTACCTATGACCAAGCTAACAAGGAAGGACATGGTCTTTCGTTGGGGGCCTGCGTAGCAGGCCGCGTTCGAGACACTGAAACAAAGATTGTGCGAGGCACCAATCTTAGCCCTGCCAGAGGGCATGGAGGATTTTGTTGTGTACTGCGATGCATCCATTTCAGGTTTGGGCGCAGTATTGATGCAGAGAGGGCATGTCATCGCCTATGCATCGAGGCAGATGAAGCCTCACAAGGCGAACTACCCGACGCGTGATTTGGAGTTGGGGGCTGTTGTATTCGCCCTCAAGATTTGGCGTCATTACCTCTATGGGGTTCACTGCACCATCTACACGGACCATAAGAGTTTGAGGTACCTCATGGATCAGCCAAATCTAAACATGAGGCAACGTCAGTGGATGGACGTGGTAAAGGATTACGATTGCGAGATCCTTTATCACCTGGGTAAGGCCAATGTGGTGGCCGACGCGCTTAGCCGCAGGGCAGCGTCAATCAGGGATATCTAACTGAGGATGACAGTGGTGACTCCACTGTTGGAGCAGATTCGGGAGGCCTAGCAGGAGGCCATGAAGGAGGAACATCGGACGAGCGAGCGGATCGTGGGGCAGGTTTCCTCCTTCGACTATGACAGCCGAGAATTACTGACACTACACCATAGGGTATAGGTGCCATTCCACGGGGGTGTGCGCCAGGTTCTGATGGAGGAGGCGCACAAATCTCGGTTCCCCATTCATCCTGGGGGTGACGAAGATGTATAAGGATCTTCGTCTGGAGTATTGGTGGCCCTGCATGAAGTGAGATGTGACATGGTTCGTGGAGCGGTGCTTGACCTGCAGGAAGGTCAAGGCCGAGCATCAGAGACCTCACGGCAAGATGCACCCATTGGATATTACGCTATGGAAATGGGAAGACATCACAATGGCTTTATCACCAAGCTTCCCAGGACCGCGCGAGGAGTGGATTAGATCTGGGTCATCATCGATCGATTGACCAAGAGAACCCATTTTATCCTGATTCAGGAGAGCATCTCGGCCGAGAAGTTGGCCGATGTCTATATCCGGGAGGTGGTGGCGTGGCACGGTGTGCCAGTTTCTATGATTTCAGATAGGGATGTGCGGTTCACTTCCAGGTTTTGGAGGAAGTTTCATGACGAGCTGGGTACTCGTCTGCATTTTAGCACCGCCTTTCACCCGCAGACAGATGGTCATAGCGAGCAGACCATCCAGACCCTGGAGGATATGCTGCGAGCATGCGTATTAGAATTCGGAGGTAGTTGGGATATCTACCTTCCATTGGCAGAGTTCTCCTATAACAATAGTTATCATGCAAACATTGATCATCCTCCTTTCGAGATGCTATATGGGAGGAAGTGTAGGACCCCGATATGTTGGGGTGAGGTTGGCCAGAGGGTAATGGGGAGCACTGAGGTAGTGCTCAAGAGGACAGAGAAGATTCAGCAGGTCCGGAGCAGGCTTCAGACTGCTCAGAGTCGGCAGAAAAGCTATGCCGATAAGCGCCGATCAAACCTGGAGTTTCAGGTTGGGGATATGGTTCTCCTGAAGGTGTTACCATGGAAAAGCGTTATCCGATTCAGGAAGCGGGGAAAGTTGGGCCTCAGGTACATTGGACCGTTCACGGTTATAGCCCGGGTGGGCAAGTTGGCGTATAGGCTGGATTTGCCAGCCGAACTCAGTCGGAAACACAACACTTTTCATGTTTCTCAGCTGCGAAAGTGCCTGGTGGACGCCTCAACAGTGGTAGCCTTGGAGGACATTTAGTTTGATAACAGCCTGAACTACATTGAGCGACCGGTGGCAATCCTTGACCGGAAGTTGAAGGATTTTAGGAACAAACGAGTGGAACTCGTGAAGGTGCCATGGTAGCACCGAAAGGGATCGGAGTGGACTTGGGAGCCGGCAGACGAGATGATGGAGCATTACCCTGAACTGTTTCAGGATCAAGCAGCAGACTTCAAGGATGAAGTATAAAATAAGTGGGGGGAGATTTGTAGCACCTGGTTCTTAGTACGTATTCTTTTATTAATTCTTTAAAATGTTTTGCATTTTGGCCTTGGACTCGGCAAGTTGAAGGACCAACTCGCCAAGTAAAAGCTTGATGAGACGTAGGGCTTAAGCAGTGGACCCGACTCGACTCGGCAAGTAGGCCCCGTCTGGAAAAAAACCCTAACTTGAGGGTTTGCACCCTATTTAAACACCTTAAGTCGGCCTCCTTCGTCCCATTTTCTCCCAGAATACCCCCATAGCAAACCCTAGCCGTTATTGAAGCAATCTAAGACATTTGGAGTGATTCTAGTGCTTTTGTGACCCAAGGAAGGAAGGAAAGCTTGAAGGATCAAGAGGAGGCTAGAAGGATCCGATTTTGAGCATCATTTGCAGTCTACAGAAGGTATAAAGTCTATACCTTGTTTGTTCTTCCGATTTAGGGCTTTTCTAAGCCATTTTGGTCACCAACCATGATTGCAAGCCTGGTTAGGGGTTGATGTTTCAGATCTAGGCCCTTAGAGGGGTTACAAGGCAGAAACGAGTGGCTCTTGCACTCAAAGAAGGCCCCATGCATTGTAAGAGGTTGTTTTAGGACCTTTTGAGCTCAAAGTCCCATGCAAGCACGTAAAGGTTGTAACTTTACGTGCTAGATCGATTGTAGAAGCATAGATCTATCTTTTGATCAAGGGTTGTACATCAGATATCGAAGATTTAGTTAGGTGACCGACTCGACGAGTCCACTCTTGGACTCGGCGAGTCCAAGGTTTCTGTCCCATATCAGTTGAGAGTCAAAAGAACCCAGTTGAGTGTGGAAAGGTTTTAGGGGTCCCGCGGAGTGACCCAACGTTCTGGACTAAGCCATTGTTCTGGAAGTTAATGGGACTCGGCGAGTGTATGAGCAGACTTGGCGAGTCCAAGGCAATCTTCTTAAGGATGAAGATGAACTCGACGAGTTGTTCATACAACTTGGCGAGTCAAGGACAGAACCTGTGTATCAGTTGAAGACGAACTCGACGAGTTGTTCATACAAATCGGCGAGTCGGATGAGGATTCAGTCGATGTTCATTAAGAAGGAAAACACGTCGAGTTATCGCCTAACTCGACGAGTGGAGACGAGTATAAGGACAAATGGAAGGATAGGGACTCGGTGAGTTGGCGAGCCAACTCATCGAGTCAGGTCAACTAGAAGTTGACTTTGACTTTGATTTGGTCAGGGGTAAAATGGTCATTTTACCCTAAGAACAGTTAGCAGTGTATGACTAATTGATTTGTGGGAATTATAGCCGGAGGATTTCCAGAGCAGCAGCGGCAATAGTTAGAGGATTCCCCCACAAATCAGTAGCTACTACGAGGTGAGTTACCTTCCAGTAGCGGTGGGTCTACGGCCACAATGCCGACCCACCAATAGGAGTTGTATGTTAGATGATTGTCTTTGTGATATCATCTAGGTTTGCTACTACCTGATATGTTATATGCTGGCATGATATGTTATATGTGATAGTAGTAGAGTTCGGTTGTAAGGACCGAATGGTAGGTCAGGCACCCCATATATGTCTGACAGTATGTGATAATATGTTTATATGCTGGCATGATATGTTATATGTAATAGTGGTAGTAGGAGGGGAATAGTCCCTATGTTCGGTTGTTAGGACCGAAGGGTAGTTCGGACACCCCAGATATGTCGGATAGTATGTTTATGTTATGATATATGTGATAGTAGCAGTATGGGTGGATTAGTCCCCGATGGTCGGTTGTTAGGACCGACGGGTAGGTCAGCACCCCAGAATGGCTCGGCATGGGTAGGTCAGCACCCCAAAATTGCTTGACATGGGTAGGTCAGCACCCCAGAATGGCTTGACACAGGTAGGTCGACACCCTAGAATGGCCGTACGGGTAGGTTGGCATCCCCGAATGGCCGTACCGGGTAGGTCGGGCACCCCAGAATTGCCCGGCAGTATGTATGTTATGTGGTACGATGGGGGAACTCACTAAGCTTCGTGCTTATAGTTTACAGTTTTTGTTTCAGGTACCTCTTCAGCGAAGGGGAAGGAGTTGGCGCGGTAGCAACACATCATACACACACTTTTTGTTTTCCGCACTATGAGTTATTCTAGGATTTGTACTCTAACATTATTATGTTTTTACGATTCGGTTTTCAGATACGAGACATGTTTTTATTAAATGATATGATCGGATGATATTTTGTTACAAATGTTTTGCAAATCACTTAATCAAAAATGAAATTTTTGGACGTGAAAATTGGGTCGTTACACTTGCATGTATTCATTAGAGGACGGACATGTTTGAAAAGTTCGAATCACTCAAGCTCAAATGATAAAAGGAAGGACGATAATAAAGTGCACAAGAAAGCATCTTATAAGTAGAATTCCATCTAGTAGGGACATCTTGCACCATAGCCTTTTGGCAGTCTAGAAGATTTTATGAGAAATTTTGTATAAATCGGTATTTTCTTAGTGTCAATCCCTTGACATAATTCACACAATCTCTAATTTTTTCCATAAAAACATCTATTTGTTTCAACCCATATTATACAATCATATTCATAATAAGAGCAAAACATCTTATATGAAATAGCTTGCCATCATATACCAAAAACTTCATAAAACAAAACTAATTCTTAAGCAACTCATCACATACATCATTGGATGATTCATTATCCAAAGTTATAGAAAACTATTTGTAACATATGATTTTTAAAACCAAAAATTTCATTTTTAAAAGATAATATTTCATTCAATCATTCATTCATTCATATAGAAAATCCTTGTTTGATAATCAAAACTCAACTATTCGAATTAGAGTATAAAATATAACATGCATGAATCTCAAAACATGATGTTGATGCTCATATACAATCAAGCCTTGCCCCACCAGTGACATATGTATAAACAAAAAAAACAAACATACAAAAGACTATTCTAGTATACACATGCAAATAATCACCTTTAGTATAAAGATAGTCCACCCGATTGTCCTTCAACATAATTTTGGTCTGACCCTTTGGCCTTCGACATAAAGCTAGTCTGCCCCTTTGGACTTTAACATAAAGCTAGTTTGCCCCTTTTTCCTTCAACATAAAGTTGGTCCGACGCTTTAGCCTCCAATATAAAGTTGGTGCGCCCTTTTATCCTTCATCATAAAGTTGATCTGCCCTGAGTATCTTGGCCTTCAACTCATAGCTAAAATGACATGAACTCCCCATATGATATTACATACAATCAAGTGAACAATCTAACAAAACAAGCAACTAAATAAACTAGTATGCTTGTCTAACAGTATACTACAACATAACTCACATGGACAATTTACTCGAACAACTACTTGCATTCCCACTAGTGAATAGGCACGCCAAACAAGTATAAACCTATAATACTATAACTGATTAGCAACTATGGAAATCTAGTAACTAAATAGCTAGATCCTTCATTGATCTCATTAATACTAAAGTGACTATCAAATAAGGATTATCCAGTCAATACTGTTAGGTGGCAGAATCATTTCGGTATATAGCTTTTCTGAAATCCAACAACTAGGCCAATGATTCTATCCTAGATGCCACACACATAAGTAGATCAATTAGTATAATAATCTCTAATACACAAGTTCATAATAACGACAATAGGTATATTCCATATCAATTTATACTTAAGTGAAAGTGTAACTTACATAATTGATGAAATCCTTCCAAAACCTCTAGTGCTTCGCTAAATGATACTACCAAACGAGATGTCGAATCACAAGGGACCAAAAATGATCGAGGTAGAGAGAGAGAGAGAGAAAAAGAGACTCTTTGAAAGAGAATGGTGCAAAGAAATGAGAAAGGGTGATCCTCCTTTTATAATGTTGAAATTTGGTCCTCGTGATGTAGCCACTAACACGACTGAGATACTATCACTTTCACGCAATCTCAGATAAGTGGAGACAGTGCATTAAATGCACCATATCGTGCTTTCTCGAGACCGTGTCACAGTGATTTTTATAAAATCTACCAAAAATTATAAAAATCATAACTTCTTCATACAAACTCCGTTTTTTTTTTTTACATTCTTTATATCTACGTGTTTGTCTAAAATGCAAAGTATTTTCACTTTCATTTCTATTAACAAAGGTTTAGATATTTTTAAAAGTGAAAACAAGGTGTTACAACTCTCCCCCACTTACAAGGATTTCATGCCTGAAATCCAGATCCTACTTAACTTCAAGATAGTGCCCACAAACCATCTTATCAGGGTTTTCGAGACTAATCATAACCTAGCCAGTAGCGCTACATCAATTCCATACATTTGTACTTTGTCTAATAAAAAACTTCATTTCCACCACATAAACTCCTCATAAATTTCGACCAAACAGGGAACTCTTTGGTGTGGGCTTCTAGAACTGGTACTATAAAACTAATGATTACTTCCTGATGTAGATTGTCGATCCATTCCTTTGATGAGGAATACTGCTAATCTCATTATGAAGCTAATACCTAAGACAATCCATCCATAACATCTTAATGAAATCCATATTCTGGATCATGCCTAGGAAGGGATTCTGGTACACTATCCTTAATTCCTATCAAAACAACACTTTTCCAAGGTATATCCTTCCTATCAACTGACAACCTCACATCAAAGTTGATATATCCACCTGGTTCAGGAGCTTAACAACCTAAAAATCAACCTCATTCTCAATAGAAGTGTTATAGCCCAATACGACACTTCTAGAGCACAACCATTACCTTTTCAACTAGTTAAACATTTCTCACAACACTAGACGATAATGACCACTACGTTACTAATAGCCTTCCAGCAAGGCTCTAACTACCCAAACTGCATTGAAACACAATTGACCTTGAGTAATTTGTACACGAGCAGGTTCACGATATATAGTGAGAAAATCAAATTACTAGGACTATTGACTGACGACACATTTCTATTCTTGTGATCATCGCAAATCGTGCCTGAAGACTCATGACTAACAACTCGACAGGCTTGTAGGCTTACGACCGTCATCCCACCAACCTGAAGGAACCCAATCATCATTGCCTTGATATTTATCTAATAATAACACAAAGAAAGATATATACTAGTCAAAACACATAGTCTACCCCGAAGTCTAATATAACACTAATGCATCACCAGACGAATTCATAGTCGCACATAGTCAGCAAGGATAAACATTCGAACGCTTGTTCCTATTAGAAAGCAATATATCAGACAAGAACCATGAAATATATACGGATCAGGAGTTCTTAGGCTATCTCATTCTGATTACGTGGAACCCATTTGACACTCACTTGACGATCTATAAATCTAAAATAACCCTTACCTGAACAAACATGCCTAGGAAAAATTTCAGTGGTCTCCTACTATCATATGTGTTCTCTATCACACCATCCGAAGTCGTGCACCAAAAAACTTCAAAAGGCTGAACAGATCTCTGACAATACCCTATTGACCTACAACAACTCTTATTTCTATAAGGAGACTTTAGAACTCTAGCTGGCATAACCATGATACCAAAACAGTTCGTGATACGCCCTGAAACTAAGCCCCTCGCAACCAAGGCAAGGCTCAGAATATCTAACGAAGAGACGCTCCCTTACCAAAAAGTTTGCCACTCCTTATCAAGGATCCTAGAATAATCTCAGATGCTGACGACAAAACCAAGACCTACTAATCGAACATGGATCAACGACTCGATTCACCAATCTTATGTATATCACTGATACATTAGCAAACCTTAGAAGGTATTACCACATACTTTAATGGACATAGTCCATCTTAAAAATGTCCTTCTAGGCATTCCTTATTCTACTTATACACACATCAAGTGATTGTACAAAAAGATCATACGAAGAAAAACGCACTCCCCTCTAACATTGATCCTACATCTTTCAATCCATGGCATAGGATAACTAAATCCAGGCTGCAAGCTAACCTAAATTATCTGAATTTGATGTAGAATCTGAGTGCTCCATCCTTCTTTTACACGAAAGCACTCGACGATCCTTTTAGCGACTACTCAACCTAATGAATTCCTTGTCCAACAGCTCCTATGCAATGAGGATAAGTCCTACATCATTGAAGGCATGAACCTATATCGTTCTTTTTAGCTATCCAATTCGTACCCGAGAATTCAATCAATTCTTGGTTCCTACCTAACACTTGGAAGTAAAATCTAACCATTCCACGAGAAGCACACCGGGAAAACTTATAGACTAAGCATATTCTAGTAGAAGACTCATTTCTCTTTTCATCCTCATAAAAAATCCGAAACTAATACCCCCCACTCGACCCCACATCCATACACACACGTTCACGCCTACACAAACATCAACAAAATATCAAACATAACGATTGGTTATATATATATATATATATATATATATATATATATATATATATATATATATATATATATATATATATATATATATAGGGTTAGGTTCATTTGAAACCAACTATATTTTGTGAGACCGTGAGACGCATTTTTTTATTTTTTTTATTTTATTTTTATTTTTTTTAGTTAATTCATGTTCCGAAAATAATATTTAAGCAAAGAATTTTTTGATTTTTCCATTTATTTTGCATTTTAAAATTATTTTTAGAATATGTACAGTGTAATATTCTATTTAGAATATTTCACGTATTTTTCAAAAAAAAATAGAATTTTTTTTTATTTATTTATTTTTTTTAGTTAATTCAAGTTCCGAAAATAATATTTAAAAAAAGAATTTTTAGATTTTTCCATTTATTTTGCATTTTAAAATTATTTTTTAGAATATGTCAGTGTAATATTCTATTTAGAATATTTCACGTATTTTAAAAAAAAAATGGAATTTTTTTTATATATTTTTTTATATTTTTTTTAGTTAATTCAAGTTCCGAAAATCATATTTAATTTTTTTTTTTTTGGATTTTTCCATTTATTTTGCATTTTAAAATTATTTTTAGATTTGATCTCACGGTCTCACAAAATTAGAATGGTCTCAAATGAACCTGAACCTATATATATATATATATATATATATATATATATATATATATATATATATATATATATATATATATTAGTTTTTTACTAATAATCAAATATTTGAACATATACATTAAATAATAGTAATCACAATAGAATGAAATAAAGATTTTGTGTTTGCATTATATATGGAACTAACAATAATAAAAAATGGGAGAACAAGAAAGAATTCATTCTTACCAAAATTTGAATACGTCAAACCTTTATATTCTAAAAAAATTCGATTATTAATCTGACAATTTTGATTTTACCCGCTTATTGAAAACATTTTACCCGCTTATTTTGGCAAAACACCTCGTCGATACCCCGCATACTCCTTTATCTTTTTGGTGTAACTGCTTGAAGCCATGTCACCACATAAAACGATATCAAAGGCGTATTTTGAATGGCATCCTTCTGCCGTTCTAACCAATGCCACCTATCTGCTCTCTAATATACTTCCCTAACTTTTCTTATTTGCGAAGAAGAGGAATGGTAAAACCTAACGTTTCATTTACTAGTTTCGTTCGATGAGTTCACGTAGAACAGAAAGCTGGAAGTTGGTGATAGGACAACTCATATACAAATTCGTCCATAATCTTCACAAAATAGGCCGCTTTTCATACACTGGTTAGTGAATTTCCCTAATTAGTTATCTAGGTTATTTGAGTTAGGTATGGGTTTTGGAAAATCTTTGGTATCTAGTCTTTATTTTCTACTATTTAAATTCCCCGCACTCCCTTTGCAGATTCAATTTCAGCATCATAGACTTGGTTGATTAAGTTGCTCATACCCTTTAGGTACGATTTGGTTGATACTTCGCTATTTTGAAAGTTCAAGCTTATTAGGTATTCGATTCTAGTAAACGTTTATTATTTATTATTTTTTTTATTATTTTAAGTTTCAATTTAAAGTAATTTGTTGGATACAAGTTTTTATATAAATTGTCTATTTTGGTTCATGCGTTCTTAATCTGATCCAATGGTCGATTCTATTTGCATTTTGTTACTTGTAAAGTTGGATTTATTGGGATTTCCATGTTACATTTCCAGTGTTTCACGCCTTCTCAGCTGATTCCTAAGGTTAGGGTTTTTAAAAATTTGTGATGCACAAACTATATCTTTTGTTGTTGATGCCTTTGAGTAATTGTATCACTACGAGTAAATTACACTAATCATCCCTCGTGTAAGTGTCAAAAGACATGTTCAGTTTATATTTTCAAAAATTAACTCGGACGGTCCATCATTTCGTTAAAAGTTGCACATTTCATCCACGTTAGTTTACTATTGCACGCCTCATCCCTTGCGAGGCATTAAATGACTATAATGCCAATTTCAATTTATTGTAGATTTATTTTTTATATTTCAGGTTACTTTTAATTAATAAAAAATTGTTTAATTAAATTTGTGGGTCCGTCTAACCTTTCAAAATATTAAACCTAATATATATATATATATATATATATATATATATATATATATATATATATATATATATATATATAAAAGAACACTTAAACACCACAATCGAAAATTTTGCACCACCACCGGAAAATGGAATACTACCAGAATCCCTCTTGACTACCGTCATTGACCACCATAAATGTAACACAAAACACACATAAATGGAAATCATAAATAAACAGAGCACTCAGGCATGATCTATTCTCCCCCCTTTGAATTCACCGACTGACAAATCACGGTCGTCTTTTTCTACCTAGAACCAGTAGCTACAAGAGTAGCTACAAGAGTACCAAAACAATAATCCCATCAAATGGCATCTCTTCCACTTCCTTCATTCTTGATCCACACTCTGCCACTGATGACAAAACCCTTGTCGGAAGAGGCTATTCAATAGACTATGGTTGCTGTTTATCAAGATTCAGTATCTCCATATTTCTCTGGTCGATTCTCAACATTGTATCAATCCTCGTAATTGTTTATCTACAAGATATGGTACCGATCCAACTCTCACTAATGCTGTTGCTAGGTCGGAAAATCAACATCACATTATTTGGTTTCGAAACTTCACCTTCATCATCTTAAATCTCGCCGCTGTCGTTGAGTAGGGTTCCAGTAACTGTTACTTCCGTTCATCGGATCTGACGTGATGTGAAAAACAAACACTGTCATCACCAGTAGTCATTTATATCTGAAAGCTGGTTCTAGATTTGTGTGGTGTATATGTTTGGTTTCTCTATACCTCGATAGATCTGGTGGGTTGTGTGCTGCCTAGGGTCGATCTCCTATATACGAAACCCTAGATCTGAAGTGGTGCTCTTCTACATGAGAGGGGGGAAGAATGCTAAAGATGCAATGACCGGAGATGTCGTCGGAGTTGGAGTCGGCTGGTGTGGGTGGTGATGATGGATAGGAGATGTAGTGAAGAACTGATTTACTCTTTCTTTTTTAAAAGGAAATTATAATATTTTTCGATAATAAACAAATTAATAAATAACAAATAGATAGAAAAGAAATCAAAAAGTAAATAAATAAGGGTAAAATGGCATTTTTTATGTCCGGAGGGATGAAACGTTGATACCTTTAACTTCAAATTCACACAAAAGAAACACAAAAAGGAATTTGGATAGGTGCCCGCATTTATAGAGGTGGGTGCTCTCCCATGTTCATGAAGAACTTTTCATTAAACTTTGCATAAAAAGAAACATGGATTCACCTCACTATAAATAGATAACCTGGTGACAAAAGGACAGGCGACAAGCACTGCCCTCCCAGCTATGACACACCTCCCTACTACTAACAAAGTAGGTGGAACTCCTATATACAAAACCCTAGATCGGAAGTGGTGCTCTTCTACATGAGAGGGGGGAAGAATGCTAAAGATGCAATGACCGAAGATGTCGTCGGAGTTGGAGTCGGCTGGTGTGGATGGTGATGATGGATAGGAGATGTAGTGAAGAACTGATTTACTCTTTCTTTTTTAAAAGGAAATTATAATATTTTTCGATAATAAACAAATTAATAAATAACAAATAGACAGAAAAGAAATCAAAAAGTAAATAAATAAGGGTAAAATGGCATTTTTATGTCCGGAGGGATGAAACGTTGATACCTTCAACTTCAGATTCACACAAAAGAAACACAGAACGGAATTTGGATAGGTGCCCGCAATTATAGAGGTGGGTGCTCTCCCAGGTTCATGAAGAACTTTTCATTAAACTTTGCATAAAAAGAAACACGGATTCACTTCACTATAAATAGATAACCTGGTGACAAAAGGACAGGCGACAAGCACTGCCCTCCCAGCCATGACACACCACCCCACTACTAACAAAGTGGGTGGAACAAAGAAATAACATACTGAATATAACATTTAAAGAAAAGACAAAAAAACTTCAATATGGAAATTTGGTCCTTCAGGAACTTCAAGATCATTTTGGGTTCAGGAGGATGGGCCTGTTCTTCTTCATGCTATAGACTAGCACGTCCTTGTATCTATCAATACCTACCTCCCAAACATGGACCTTGACCTCAAGGTTGAATTCAGGAAATTGCAAGATCATTTTGTCATAATCTTCCCACAAAGCTTCTCCTTCTGTGAATCCTTTCCACTAAATTAGGACATCCTTGCCCTATTCTGGCGCTTTCTTTGCTCTTAGTCCTCGCAGCAACCAAGGTTGCATGATCAGTTCCAAGTCTTCATTGAGTTGCAGTGGCAGATCATTGTTGACAAAGGGTTCCATGAACTGCATGCAGTTGGGAAACAAGGAAAACATGGTGAATGCTGGCAGTTGGGGGAAGATCAAGCTTGTATGCCACTTTACTAATCTTTTGAGATATACGATATGTCATATAGTATTTGGGGGATAGCTTTTCATACTTCCACTTTACTAAGATTTGTTGCATGTATGTCCTTAGTTCGAGGAAGACTAAATCTACGTCTTGATACTCCACATCTCACATATTCTTGTTAGCTTGAATCGCCATTTTTTGTTGATCTCTAAGCAAGTTCATGTGAAGATCATCCAAGATTGCATCTCGATCCTCCAACAGTTGGTCAATTACATCCATGTTGGTTTATTGACCTTCATACCTAATGAGGGTTGGGGGGTTCTATCCATAGAGGGCTTTAACTGCAGTGCAATTTATAGCGGAGTGGTGTGAGATGTTATACCACAAAGCAGCCCAAGACAACCAATCTGACCAACTCTTGGGTTTTTCTAAACAAAAACATCTTAGATGTGGAAAGAATTCACCACTTCCGACTGCCCATCCTTTTGGGGTGGTAGGCCGTACTTCGCTTCAGTTGCACCCCATGGAGGCGAAACAGTTCCTTCCATAACTGGCTTAGAAAAATTCGATCCCGATCTCTATTGATGGACGAAGGAAACCCATGAAGTCGCACCACTTGTTTAATGAAATCATTCGCCACTTTTTCTGCCGTGAAGGGGTATTTTAAAGGGATGAAATGGGCATATTTTGTTAACATGTCCACCACCACCCATATGGTGTCCCACCCTCCTGATCTTTAGAGACCTTTGATGAACTCCATTGTGACTTCATCCCAAGTTTGTGCGGGAATGGGGATGGGTTGCAATAGGATATCCGGGGATGCATTAAGAGTTTTATGAGTCTGGCAGACCTTACAACTCTTGACATACTCTCCAATGGAGGATCTCATCCCTTGCCAAAAGAATTCTTCAGCTGACCGCAAGTATGTTTTCGTTTCTCCCGCATGCCCTCCGATCGGAGAGTCATGAAAAACAACCATAATCTATGGCAGTAAAGGAGTAGAAGAGGGAATGACTACTAACATGCCCTTGTATAAAAGATTTCCTTGGTAGATGGAGAAACCCTTATGTGAGTTGGCGTCTCTTTCCACCTCTATTTTGTTTTGACCCTCTGTATAAACTCATCTAGAGTGATTTCTGCCTTTAGTTGGTCCCAAAATTGTCAAACTCCCATGTTAATGTTGTTACAGGTGACTAGAGTTTCTTTTCGTGACGGGGCGTTGGTTACCTGGTTGCTGGCTCTCAGTTGGTATTGGATCTCCAAGTCAAACACCATGAGTTTAGATATCCATTTTTGGTAGTCACTCACGATCACCGTTGTTCAAGTGTAGACTTGAGACTAAATTGGTCTATACTAACTATGAAATGCCTCCCCATGAGGTATAGACGCTATTTGAGGACCGCCATCACTATAGCCATAATCTTTTTTCATATATTGACTTCAACTAGGCTTGGGGTCCTAAAGTGGTGATGTAGTAAGCCACCGGGCATTGTTCCTACATTACGATTGCTCCTAGACCATGCCCTGAGGCATCCGTCTCCACGATAAAAGTTTTGTTAAAATCGGGCATGTCCAAGATTGGAATCGTAGTCATAGCCTTCTTTAGGAGTTGCAAAGCTTCATCTGCCTCACCATTCCACCGAAATCTGTCTTTCTTCAGCTGCTCAGTTAGGGGCTTGGCGATGTTGGCGTACCATTTCATAAACTTTTTATTGTAGTCCGTAAAGCCCAAGAATCCCCTCAGTCCCTTAAGGTTTGTTTGGGTGGGCTAATCTTGCATCGCTTGGACCTTGTTAGCCTCAGCTGATACCCCTTTAGACAAGATTTCGTGCCCCAAGTATGATAATATTTGCTTTCCAAATTCACATTTTTTTAAGTTGACCACCAACTCATGTTCATTCAATTTCTCTAGGGCTATCGACACATGGTCTCGGTGTGATTACTCTGTGGGACTGTAAATAAGAATATCATCGAAGAAGACCAAGATGAATTTTCGAAGGAACGACGATAGACATCATTCATGAGGGCCTGGAAAGTGGCCGGAGCATTCGTAAGGCCAAACAGCATCATGCAGAATTCTTAATGCCCATCATGCATCCCAAGAGTGGTTTTAGGGACATCCTCCACTCAGACTTGGATTTGGTGATACCCGGACTTTAGGTCAAACTTGCTGAAAACAGTCGACCCATTAAGCTCGTCCAACAACTCATCAATCAACTTGATGGGGAATTTGTTGGGGACTGTCGCCCGATTCAGAGCTCGGTAATCAATACAAAATCTCCAGGTGCCATCTTTTTGTTGACAATGATCACTAGACTGGAGTAGGGGCTGTTATTTGGCTGGATCACTTTGGCTTGGAGCATCTCCCTAATCATTCATTCGATTTCATTTTTCTGATAGTGAGGGTATCGATAGGGTTGGACGTTAATAGGGGTTGTGCCCTCTTTGAGAATGATTTGGTGCTCCAACGCCCTAGGAGGTGGTAGGCCAGTAGGTTCTTGGAAAAGACATTCAAACTGACCAATTATGTTTTGTAAGAAAAGGGGAATGGGATTTGCTTGTTCTTCATTCATATTGATGTTTCTGAATTCCACCAGGATTCCGCTAGCCTCTTTTCCTAAGGTTCTCGCCATAGCCTTCAGGGATATCATTGACTTTGCAAGAGACTTGTCTCCTTCAATTCTCGTCACTCTTCCATCAACTTCGAACTCCATTGTTTGTTCCTCCCAATTAGTCTTTGTTAGCCCAAGGGTCTCCATCCATTGCATCCCTAGGATTACGTCCGAACTGCCCAACCTTAAGGGAAGGAAATCTTCTATGATATCCGACTCCTTAAGATGGAGAACCACCCCCTTACAGATCCCAGACCCCTTCTCACTATCCTTGAGTCCCATCCTTACCCCGTAGGGTTCGGTGACATCGATTGAAGCCCAAAGTCGAAACTAGCTAAGAAGAGATGATGTTGTGGGTAGCTCTCGGGTCTATTAAAGTCACCACCGGCTGTGCGCCAATCTCTCCCACCACCTTTATTGTTTTGGGAGATGATAATACCGCCATTGAGTTGAGCGATACTTCAATTTCGGGGCTAACCTCAGTAGACACAAGGGTTGATGGATCTAATTCATCGGGGTTTGACTCCGCCTGAGGTTCATCTTCATCCACCAGCATTACATTGACTTGTGATCTGCACACATGACCTTTAAACCATCGTTCATCGCAGCGGTAGCAGACCTCACGACTCTGTTTGTTTTATATTTGAGCCTCTGTGAGAGAACATTGTGAGCACGAGTTACCCCCTGTTTTATTCAGGTTGGGAGAAAGTATGGGCGTGAGTAGGGTTTCCCCTAATTATTCTTCTACCCGTTTGGGGTCTCCGTTTTCCCAGAGATCCGAACCTACTGGAAAATAGAGATCGATTCATTTCCTCTATTTACTTGGCTAAATTAATTGCTCAACCCAAATCTGTGGGATTCCAAAGCCTTAGATCACTCTTAATGTCATCTTGAAACCCATCAATGAAGTTACCCAAGGCAACCCGTTTCGTCACCCCTTCTAATGGAGCAGATAGCTCGATCAATCTCCGAATATACTCTTCAACCGTTCCCGTTTGCCTTAAGGCAGCCCACTGCTCATACAGATCGCCATCGTGGATTGGGTAGAACCTCTTAAGGAACATCTCCTTAACCTCCTCCCACATATTCAAGGGAACTCGTTGGTTAGTCCATCAATACCAAGCAAGAGCATCCCCACTGAGGCTGAGAACAGCCGCAATTATTTTTTCTTCATCCAGGAGTTGGTAAATAGCGAAGTACCGCTCCGTCTGAAGAATCCATCCATCCAGATCCACCCCATCGAACTATGGCATGTCGATTTTCCTGTGTCTATATTCGTATCTTCCTCCGCCGTTGCTGTTGTTTGGCTGAAAAAAGACCCAAACACGATTCCATTTCCGCTGGTGTCGCCTTAATGCCACTGCTTGGTCCCGACCCCCTAGGTCCTGAGCTAACGACCACTGAGCTATTTGTTCCCTTGTTTTTTTCATTGAAGGACCATAAAGAGTCACGATACCTGATGTAAGAATGGTTGGATTGCCCTTCCAATTGAAACTCCAGCTAAATCATCCAATCTTTCCAACACCTTGTCCATGGTGGACTTTAGCTCATCCTGTCTCTGGTTCATCTGGTCCTGGCCTTGAAGAAGATTGTCTGTCCTTAGCTTCATCTCTTGGATTTCTGTTCCATGAGATTGAAGATGGACCTACATTATCCCCACTTGTTCTTCTACCTTCTGCACAACAACTGCTTATTTGGAAGCTCCTCCCATTAGATCTCAATGATTTGATACCAAATGATACCTTCAACTTCAGATTCACACAACCGAAACACATAAAGGAATTTGGATAGGTGCACACAATTATAAAGGTGGGTGCTCTTCCAGGTTCATGAAGAACTTTTCATTAAACTTTGCATAAAAAGAAACATGGATTCACCTCACTATAAATAGATAACTTGGGGATAAAAGGACCGACGACAAGCACTGCCCTCCCAACCACGACTCACCTCCCCACTACTAACAAAGTGGGTGGAACAAAGAAATAAAAGACTGAAAATAACATTTAAATAAAAGACAAAAACTTCAATAAGGAAATTTGGTCCTTTATGAACTTCAAGATCATTCCGTGCTGGGGTAGATGGGCATGTTCTTCTTCCTGCTGTAGATTAGCACATCCTTATGTTTATCAAATGTGTAACTTTTAAACTAACGATGGACGGTCCGAGTTAGTTTTTGAAAATAGGGACTGAACGTGCCTTTTGGCACCTGCACGACAGACGATTCATGTAACTTACTCTATCATTATATTGATATTAGAGAATTTATAGATTATGGCTCTCATTTTGGGGTTTAGTATTTGATTTTTGTGAGCTCTTTTGTTCTGATGGACGTTTCACAAAGCTTGTGCAGGTGAAGAAATAGTGGGGTACCATGTGTGAGCCTATGACTATAGGCAGTCATATGTCTTTTTACCTTCTACATCCTTCATATATACAAAGCTATTTGTTCAAAATCTATCAATGGGCACTTCTTCTATGTTACACTCTTAATAATTTATGGTAAGACTGTCAAGGTATGACCCTTTTTTGTCTCTGTCTATATGGTTCACTTGAACATCTTGGATATGTCAAGCATGAATGCTATGTTGAGTAAGAAAAGTATTCATCTACATTTGTAATCGTTATTCCATAAACTTTCATGTATTTGATTGCATCAAATATTGTGTCATTAAGTCCTTACATTACTTGGTTCTGTTAAAAAAGAGATTATGAACTTGGTTATGTGAAAGATAGAAAGTGAGTGTTTATACTTATGAACTTCATTCAATTTGGACATTTGACAACTATTATGACCGTTTCACAACAGATGTCTCTTTTCCCATCATTTTTTTGAATTTTTTTCTTTGTGGGGTGCATTTTTAGACTTTGTAAATGGATTGGGTGTTTGAATGTGAATCATATTAACACTTATTATGATTAGGTATGTTTTTAATTGATATTTACTTTATTTATAAACATGCAACAGGACTTATTGTCCTTCATTGCAACAGGTTAGCAATTGTCTATGTATATCGGTGAAAATAACTTACATATTAAAATTAAGAAAGAGTACCGGAGACGAGCTATTTTAAGACGGAAAGATGAAAGATTTAAAAAGAAAGAAGCATATAAAATGAAGGTTTTAAACTTATAGTATGTGGTAAGTTAATCCATCAAATTTTCTTATTTTGTAGATTTCCTTGTTGGGTTTCGTCTTGACATGCATGTTATTTTAGTTAGGTATTTGTGTTATTTAATGAATTAAATAAAAGCTAGTAAGTCATGGGTTGAATAGGTCATGTGGACCGAGTACTTTGGGTTTTAGAATGATAGGTTTAGTGCTAGATAAGAAGATGTTGGATAAGGTATGTAAGTCCTAACTATTTCTAGTATGTACTTGACCCAACCCGGCATGGTCCATTTGGGTTGTATGGCATCATGCATTTGGATAGACTAAATGAGAGAAATAACACTTATGGTTATTAATATATTATAAGTTCTAATATATTAATAATATTATTTAATTAGTTTGATCAAGAATTAATTTGGAATTAATTAAGTGGTCAAAAGATAACTAATTAAATATATGGGTTGATTATGTAAATCATCCATAACTTGTATAGTGGGCTAAGAGGCTCCATGGATTATCAAGTTGGATTAAATCCATAGCATGCTCCATGGGAGTTACAAACCCATGGGTCATGGAAATGAAGAGCCATGACACATTAGGGTTTACATGGTGTAACCCTAGATGTGTCACACTATATAAAGAACACATTCTCCACCAAAATCGGCTACACAAGTACAAGTGAGGGCTAGGCCGATTTTTCAAGTGTGAGTATTCTCTCAAAAGTCATTCCAAAAGCATTTGGTGTTGTGTGAAGCATTTGAGGCATCACACTTGGGGTGCTAGGCTCATAAGGTTTCAAGGAATCACAATCAACTACAAGTTATATAATTCTAGCCATCCTTTTAGGATTAAAGTTCCCCATGTATGCTAGATAGGATTATGAACCTTGGAAACCAAATTTTCCATGTATAGAGACAAACATAGATCCAAGGTTTATTAGGGTTGCATGTACCCTTAGGAAGTGTTAGAATGCTCAAAACCCATCAGTGGTATCAGAGCCTAGGCTTGTTTGTTAAATACTTGATGCAAACTTGTTTTTCAAAAGCCAAAAACTGAACAGACAAACTCGACGAGTTCTGGCCAAAAACTCGCCGAGTTTGTGTGTTATAGCATGAACTCGACGAGTTCCCTAATGAACTCGACGAGTTTGTCATCCAGTGAGCAGTTTTTGGAGCTTGGCTGATATAAAGAGACTAGAAACATTACCCTAAACTGTTTTGGGGTTGTAAAACTTGTTTTAGATGGTGTAATGATTGTTCTAATCCATTTACAATGGCTAATATCAATTTTTCATGATTATATGTGTTCATATGTTCTTGAAACTTTGATATGAATATTCATGCTGTAGCACCTGGTTCCTGGTATGTATTCTTGATTATTAACTCTCCTTATGTATTGCATTTTAACCTTGGACTCGGCGAGTTGAAGGACTAACTCGCCGAGTAGAAGCAGGTCAAGTCATGGGATTAACTCTAGCTACTCGGCGAGTAGGGTCGTGGGACTCGGCGAGTAGACCCTGTCTGGACTGAAACCCTAACTTGGGTGTTTGCACCCTATTTAAACGATCTAACCCAGCCTCCACTACCCCTAGCACTCCCAGAGATCTGTAGAACGAAACCCTAGCCCCCTTTGTGTCCGTGTGGGTGATTTTTAGCATTTTGAAGGTGGTTTGGAGCTTGGGTGAAGAAGGAGAAGGTTGAAGAGTGCAAGAAGGGAAGAAGATTCAGAAAATACTCTGTGAAGGGCTTCTATTCAGGTAGAAACCCTAGCCCCCTTTGTGTCATTGAACACCGTTTCTTGTCCCTAAAAGAGGTTTTAAGCCCGAAGAACCTAAATCTCTATGTGTTTATGGTTAATGTTCTGCAAGGACTTCGGATTTGGACCTTTAGGACATCCTAGTAGCATAAAGTCTCTGTGGTTGAGGTGATTGAGGTCCCTATTGAGTGTAGGACCTCTTAAAGAGCTTGGAATTGCATGTTTGAGCTCATTGGGCTGTGCATGCACGTAAAGTTTGCAACTTTACGTGGTAAACATGCTCTAGGACCTTAGATCTGTGGTTTTGAAGCATTGCATGTCTCAGATCTGGCCTACTTGGTAAATGGGTCGAGGAACTCGGCGAGTCCCAAAGTGGAACTCGGCGAGTTCTATGAAGATGGTCTTAGACTCGGCGAGTTGGATGAACAACTCGGCGAGTCCTATGAAGATTGCCTGGAGCTCGCCGAGTTGTTCTTCAAACTCGGCGAGTCGGTACTCGAGTCGGCCCCATAGTCCCGAGTGGTGAGTCAAAGGTGATTCAGTGAGTGGGGAGAGGGACTTGGCGAGTGCGACCGGATTAGTAAGGGAAGGACTCGGCGAGTTGCTCGCGGACTCGACGAGTCCATTCAACTGGAAGTTGACTTTGACTTGGATTTCAACCTGGTCGAGGGTAAAAGGGGTCATTTTACCCTAAGAACATCTAGCAGTGTTTGACTGATCGTTTTGTGGGATTTATAGCCGGAGGACGTCCGGAGCAGCAGCAACAGCAGTAGACAGTCAGTTTCCGATCAGTTCAGCAGCTACTTTGAGGTGAGTTACCTTCCAGTAGCGGTGGGTCTAAGGCCACAATGACGACCCACCAGTAGGAGATGTGTGATTAGATAATTGTCTTTGTGATATTCATCTAGGGTTGCTACTACCTGTGTTATGTTTATGTGTTAGTGACAGTAGGGGAGATAGTCCCCCAGAATACCTGGTGCGGCTCCAATAGCCAAGGCACCGTATCAGTTGGCTCCTCCTGAGATGCAGGAGTTGTCTACGCAGCTACAGGAGCTATTAGACAAGGGATTCATTCGACCGAGCAGTTCACCCTGGGGATTCCTGATTCTGTTCGTGAAAAAGAAGGACGGGTCGCATCGGATGTGTATAGATTACCGGGAGCTGAACAAGGTAACGGTGAAGAACCGATACCCACTCCCGAGGATTGATGATCTCTTTGACCAGCTCCAGGGAGCATCTTGGTTCTCCAAGATCGATTTGCGTTCGGGTTATCATCAGATGAGGGTCAGAGAGGAGGATGCGTAGAAGACCACGTTTCGGACGCGCTATGGCCACTATGAGTTCGTGGTGATGCCGTTTGGGCTCACCAATGCTCCTGCCGTGTTCATGGATCTCATGAACCGCGTATGCAGACCGATGCTGGATCGGTCTGTGATAGTTTTCATTGACGATATCTTGGTTTATTCTAAGACACAGGAGGAGCATGAGGAGCATCTGAGAGAGGTTTTGGAGACCATGAGGAGGGAGAGCTTGCATGCCAAGTTCTCCAAGTGCGAGTTTTGGTTACGCGAGGTGCAATTTCTCGGACAACTTGTCAACCAGAACGGGATTCTAGTCGACCCGGCCAAGGTCGAGGCCGTGATGAGATGGGAGGTTCCTAAGTCTCCATTCGAGATTCAGAGTTTCCTAGGATTACCAGGCTACTATCGAAGATTCATTCAGGATTTCTCCAAGATAGCCGTGCCCCTGACAAAGAAAGCTGTGGTCTTTCGGTGGGGAACCGAGCAGCAGGCTGCGTTTGAGATGCTGAGACAGAGATTGTGCGAGGCGCCAATCTTAGCCCTGCCCGAGGGCGTAGAGGATTTTGTGGTATATTGTGATGCGTTGATCTCAGGCCTGGGCGCAGTATTGATGCAGAGGGGGCATGTCATTGCTTATGCCTCGAGGCAGCTGAAGCCTCATGAGGCAAACTACCCGACGCATTATTTGGAGTTGGGGGCAGTTGTTTTCACCCTTAAGATTTGGCGACATTACCTCTATGGAGTCCAGTGTAGCATCTACACGGACCACAAGAGTTTGAGGTACCTCATGGATCAGCCGAATTTGAACATGAGGCATCGTCGGTGGTTGGACGTGGTGAAGGATTATGATTGTGAGATCCTTTACCACCCGGGGAAAGCCAATGTGGTGGCCGATGCGCTTAGCCGCAAGGCGGCGCCGATCAGGGATGTTTGCATGAGGATGACTGTGGTGACTCCTCTGTTGGAGCAGATTCTGGAGGCTCAACAGGAGGCTATCAAGGAGGAGCATCGGAAGAGCGAACGTGTGGTGGGTCAGGTTTCCTCCTTCGATTATGATAGCCGAGGGCTACTGACACTACACCGAAGGGTGTGGGTGCTGTATCACGGAGGCGTGCGCCAGATCTTGATGGAGGAGGTGCATAAATCTCGATTCTCTATTCATCCAGGGCGGCGAAGATGTATAGGGATCTTCGTCTAGATTATTGATGGCCCTGCATGAAGCGGGATGTGGTTTGGTACGTAGAGCTGTGCTTGACCTGCTGGAAGGTCAAGGCCGAACATCAGAGACCACATGGAAAGATGCAACCGTTGGACATCCCGTTGTGGAAATAGGAAGATATCATGATGGATTTTATCACAAAACTTCCTAGGAATGCGCGTGGAGTAGATTCGATTTGGGTCATCGTGGATCGATTGACCAAGAGTGCTCATTTTATTCCGATTCAGGAGAGCATTTCGGCCGAGAAATTGGCCGATATCTATATTAGGGAGATTGTGGCGCGACACGGGGTGCCAGTATTTGTTATCTCGGACAGGGATGTGTGTTTTACTTCCAGGTTTTGGAAGAGGTTTCATGACGAGTTGGGTACTCGTTTACATATTAGCACTGCCTTTCACCCGCAGACAGATGGTCAGAGCGAGCGGACCATCCAGACTCTGGAGGATATGTTGTGGGCGTGCGTGCTAGACTTCGGTGGTAGCTAGGATACTTACCTTCCCTTAGCTGAGTTCTCGTACAACAACAGCTACCACGCGACTATCGACCGCCGTCCATTCGAGATGTTGTACGGACGGAGGTGCAGGACCCCGATATGTTGGGGAGAGGTTGGTCAGAGAGTTATGGGGAGCACTGAAGTGGTGCTCAAGACTACTGAGAGGATTCAGTAGGTTCGGAGCAGGCTGCAGACTGCGTAGAGTCGGCATAAAACTTACGCCGACAAGCGTCGATCAGACTTGGAGTTCCAGGTCGGGGATATGGTTCTCCTGAAGGTGTCGCCTTGGAAAGGCATCATTCGATTCAGGAAGCGAGGCAAGTTGGGCCCGAGATTCATTGGACCGTTCAGGGTTTTAGCCCGGGTGGGCAAGGTGGCATATAGGTTGGATATGCCAGCCGAGCTCAGCCAGATCCACAACACCTTCCATGTCTCCCAGCTGCGGAAGTGTCTCGTGGATGATTTAGCGGTGGTACCATTAGAGGATATACAGGTTGATGACAGCCTGAATTACATTGAGCGCCTAGTCGCAATCCTCGACCGGAAGTCGAAGTATCTGAGGAACAAGAGGGTGGAGTTAGTGCAACTGCAGTGGCAGCACCGAAAGGGGTCCGAGTGGACTTGGGAGCCGGTGGAAGAAATGATGGAGCATTACCTCGAGCTGTTTCAGGATCGAGCAGCAGACTTCAAGGACGAAGTCTAAAATAAGTGGGGGAGACTTGTAGCACCTGGTTCCTGGTATGTATTCTTGATTATTAACTCTCCTTACGTATTGCATTTTAACCTTGGACTCGGCAAGTTGAAGGACTAACTCGCCGAGTAGAAGCAGGTCTAGTCACGGGATTAACTCTGGCTACTCGGCGAGTAGGGTCGTGGGACTCGGCAAGTAGACCCTATCTGGACTGAAACCCTAACCTGGGTATTTGCACCATATTTAAACGATCTAACCCAGCCTCCACTACCCCTGGCACTCCCAGAGATCTGTAGAACGAAACCCTAGCCCCCTTTGTGTCCTTGTGGGTGATTTTTAGCATTTTGAAGGTGGTTTGGAGCTTGGGAGAAGAAGGAGAAGGCTGAAGAGTGCAAGAAGGGAAGAAGATCTGGAAAATACTCTGTGAAGGGCTTCTATTCAGGTAGAAAAGTTCCTACCTTGATCTTTAGTTCATTGAACCCCATTTCATGTCCCTAAAAGAGGTTTTAAGCCCTAAGAACCTAAATCTCTATGTGTTTATGGTTAATGTTCTTCAAGGACTTCGGATTTAGACCTTTAGGACATCCTAGTAGCATAAAGTCTCTGTGGTTGAGGTGATTGTGGTCCCTATTGAGTGTAGGACCTCTTAAATAGCTTAGAATTGCATGTTTGAGCTCATTGGGCTGTGCATGCACGTAAAGTTTGCAACTTTACATGGTAAACATGCTCTAGGACCTTAGATCTATGGTTTTAAAGCATTGCATGTCTCAGATCTGGCTTACTTGGTAAATGGATCGAGGAACTTGGCGAGTCCCAAAGTGGAACTCGACGAGTTCTATGAAGATGGTCTTAGACTCGGCGAGTTGGATGAACAACTCGGTGAGTCCTATGAAGATTGTCTGGAGCTCGCCGAGTTGTTCTTCAAACTCGACGAGTCAGTACTCGACTCGGCCCCATAGTCCCGAGTGGTGAGTCAAAGGTGACTCAGTGAGTGGGGAGAGGGACTTGGCGAGTGCGACCAGATTAGTAAGGGAAGGACTCGGCGAGTTGCTCGCGGACTCGGCGAGTCCATTCAACTAGAAGTTGACTTTGACTTGGATTTCAACCTGGTCGAGGGTAAAAGGGGTCATTTTACCCTAAGAACATCTAGCAGTGTTTGACTGATCGTTTTGTGGGATTTATAGCCGGAGGAGATGTGTGATTAGATAATTGTCTTTGTGATATTCATCTAGGGTTTCTACTACCTGTGTTATGTTTATGTGTTAGTGACAGTAGGGGGAGATAGTCCCCAAGAATACCGATCGATAGGGCCGAAGGGGCGGTCATGCCCAACCATGCTAGATAGACTATGTGATATATGTGTTATGTGGTAGTAGTAGGGGGTGAAATAGTCCCCAATATCTAGTCGAGAGGACCGAAGGGGAGCCAACACCCAGATATGCTAGGCAGTATCCGGTCGAGAGGACCGAAGGGGAGGCCAGCACCCAGATATGCTAGGCAGTATCCGGTCGAGATGACCGAAGGGGTAGGTCGGGCACCCAGATATGCATGACAATTTATGTATGTTATCTGATTATATGGTATGTGGTACAGTGGGGGAACTCACTAAGCTTCGTGCTTACGGTTTTCAGTTTTGGTTTCAGGTACCTCTTTAGCTAAGGGAAAGGAGCCGGCGTGGTAGCAGCATATCACACACACTCTTGTTTCCGCAGTTATAAGTTTATTCTGGGATTGATACTATGATATTTTGGTTGTTTACATGTTGTGGATTTCAAATTTGGGTTTTAGATTTGAAATGGTCTAATTAAAAATGTTTTAATTATTAGGGTTTTCTGAGTAAAGTTTTAAAAATGAAGTTTTAGACGTGAAAAGTTGGGTCGTTACACATGCTCTTATGAGTTTTTGATAGATCATAGGAGTTACTTGTTTATATGGTTAGTTCATGATCTTTATGTATTTTAATGGAGTCTATAACTTGTCATCAAGTTATGGATAACCAAAAGTCTCTTTGTGTTACAAGCCATTAAAAGAACACATAAGTTATAAAATGAAGAGTCTTCATTTTTAATAACTCATAAGTTATGAATATGAAAGGTTTTGTAAAGTTACAAAACTTGCCCTCAACTTTTGGAACATGTAAAGTCACTAAATAAACTTTAGTTCCAACCCTTAGAATTTTAAAAGTTAAAATACAACCCTTATACTTTATAATATTATAAGTTAATAATATATATATATATATATATATATATATATATATATATATATATATATATATATATGTATGTATGTATGTATAAGATCAAGTCGTCTTACCGCTTGTACGCCTCATTCACGAAGCCGGTCTATAAGGGGGGTATAAGGTTGTTGCTTATAAAATGGCAACTTAATGGGTGTCCACTCTCACCCACCGCTTACTTGATCGGTGGAGGGTCGTTAGCCGAATGGGTAGGACAAGGAATTATAAATTCTCATTAAAAGTATGATGAATATTATAAAGTAACTAAATATTTTATTAAATTCTCAATCTTAGTTACTTTAGGAAAAATGTGAATAAGGTGCTAATCTATGGAATTACATTTTACACTTTGTTTAAGTCGTTGGTGGAGCGTGTGTGGCTAATCGACACACTAACTTGGACTTAACAAGGTAGGTAAAGGGTGACTTAAGGTTTATCATAGTATCGGTGGAGCGTGTGTGGTTAACCGACACATCGATTGAATGATAAACATTAAGGGTACCAAGTGATTTGCAGGTTACTTCACACCTTGTTTTGTGATCCTCGGTATCACAGTCACAAAACTTAGAGGGCACACTCGAGATTGAAACATGCCTTTGGAAAGTTCATTGAATCTCAAAAGAACCTAGGAATTTCTAAGAACCAATTAAAAACCTAATATTTATATTTCGTTTTTCATGGTGGAAATTGGTGAATCGTCATTCACCTACCTTTTAAATATGTTATAGCTTGGATTACGACACACCTCTTCTAAGTTATAATATATTGTGATTGGATCCTAGCGTTAATATTACATTTTGGTGTTTTATTAAGGACTCTGTTAATATCTAAACTAATCTTGTTTTCTTCTACAAGATGTCTTCAAACAGTGCTGCTTCTAGATCTAATCCTATGGCTCCGTTACCATTATGAACTTGTATGAGAAAGTCACTTTTGATGGATCTAACTTCAATGAATGGATCAGAAACATCAGGATGATTACCCACTACGAGGGAAAAGAATATGTCGTCAACAAGGAGCTTAAGGAGATTGATGACACCACTACAACTGCCCAGGAGAACGCTGACTTCCGGGCACATGAAAGGGATGCTACGAAAGTGGCATGCATCATGTTGGCCACCATGACAATAGAACTCCAAAAGTCCTATGAGGACTTCTACCATTTTGAAATGCACCATTCTGAGGTTACTGTTTACATTCAGCGCTTCGATACGCTTTGTTTTTGACACCTGGGAAAGAAAACTTTTGTTAGTTTGGTACATTCTTAAATTTTCGTTTGTCTTTTAATTTCGAAAAATTGAAAAGCACAAAAATATTTTCGTTATTTAGGTTTATTTTTCATCAAATCAAAAATACCAAAAATATTTTTTTTGTTATTTGTTTCTTATTTTCAAAAATCAAAAATCAAAAAAATATTTTCATAGTTTCAAAATGATAAAAACCAAAAAGATATTTGTTTTTTTTGTAGTTGGTTTTACTTGTTTCATGTAGATTCTAACCAAGTCTATCAAGATTCATGTTTGCAGCTCTTGGGTCAGCTAATCTTTCGAAAATTTTGCACTAGTTAGATTGTCCCTAGAAGCATGCTGCTGCATGTCGACCAAAGCCTACTTTGACTCATTGTGTATTTTCGAAAGCCTTAATAAAAATTTTCATTATGAAATTGTTTTCTCAATCAGGCTGTATTCACAATAGTCCATGAGCTACCTTACTCTTCTCATATGAGTTAAGAGTTTTCTGCTTGGTCCAAATATGGCAGAGGTACAAAAGTTTCGAAAAACCAATATTTTTCATCAAAAGTTTCTTACACGATCACCAACTATGACATATGTCCAAGAGATCTTTGATCAAAACCAATCAAGATTTAGGCATATCAAAAATATGAGTTTATGATACGGATTCATGAGATTGTGATGAAGGTGAAACCCAATTCATTGTAAACTAAAAAGGAATTGATGAGGATCTAAGATCCAGATTTAACGAAACACTTGTTTCAATACCCATTTTTCGTATACTTAAAATCATATTATTTCGTTGTGAGTGATCTTGATCAAATGTTCGAATCCCACGACATTTGTTTCCCAACAGGATCCAACTATCACTTTTTTTTTGGAATATGATTTATGTATGAGTATCATTCATTTTCTTTTGTCACGAACAATAATTTCCAAAGCATACTTGTCACTGACTACACTGGTCAAACAAGTAATCTCGATTACAATTAATCACACTTATGTTGAGTGCTGAAATGTAACAAAGTTTTTTGAAACCGCCCATGATGCCATACAAAAGAAGCCCTTCGACACTTCTTTACAAATAGTCGATTCTAATTCACGGGAAACCACACAAGCTGTTGGTTATCTATCTTGCTAATTAACGAAGCAATATTTGCCCGAAATTTAACTGCCTTTATGTCGAAAAGTTTTTACATCACAGATCTAAAGTTTCGTTATTTTGCTTCCTATCTCTTTTTGTTGGCACACTGTACTCACGAAATCCTTGAGGTTCTGAATGCTACCAACTCAGGCCGACGATTTCACAAGTATGGCATATGACTTCGTTTCTAAGACCAAAAATGAGAGAGCCTAACCTCCATGCCAAAGGTTTTTGATCTTATCCACTTGGTACTCACGAAAAGGTTGATGTAACCGGTTGGCAATTGGCTCCGATTTTCAAGGTACTTTGTCTAACATGGTACTCATAACGGCTAGTTTTGTGAGTTTCAAGGACATATGTGGCTTACTCTTTAATGAAAACGTTTGGAATTTAATTGGGGATACATATAAAAGGAAGTTATTTTCTCCTTTTATAATTACGCGTTCAAATTCACAGACGATCAAAAAGCCCTAAAATTTCTCTGTTCTTCAAGAATTTTTTCAAAACCCTAATCAACGGCTGCTGCTCAAATCAACACTACTGACGAAGTTGCATCCCAACCAATCACGAAGATTCAATGCACCAACTATCAAGTTGAGGCTTATGTTTCGTTATACCCATAAGAACTCAAGATACATATTGTTGCTCTTCAACATTCAGGTCTTTCCACTGCTATGTTCAACGCCTTTGATGTTCCGATGTCCTGGTTGTCAATGGTTAGTTCAACTGCTTCTTACAATAAAGCTCTTGATGTAGTCACATTCAATTTGGTGAATAATAAAAGGTTCTGACTTACCAAGCGGTTGTTTGTGCAAATTCTGGAAATTCCTAACTCACATCCATTTTACAAGGTATCAACTGATCAAATACTTTTTATGTTGAACGAGATGGGTCATTAGCCATCACTCACCAAGATTAGTGACTTCAAGAAGTCAGGTCTTACTTGTATCTAGAACTTCTTGTTTGAAATTTATCTTCGTTGCTTAACTGAACGAAGTGTAGGGTTAGGCAAGGGAAGATTGGAGGTGTACGCAATGGTTGCTGGTATATATTATGATCTTAATGTTGATTATGCTGCGCAACTGTGGAAGGAGTTCATCAAGAGTGTGGAAAACACAAATGTGATACAGGGGATTTCGTGTGCTCGATATTGGAGTTTGATTCTTTAGTATGCTTATGAGAAGGAAGGTATTCAAGTTCCCATTGATGAAGCTACAACAGAATTTATTGAGTATCACTTTCCAAAGTCAGTGGAAGATGATTTAAAGGTTTTCCCAAATGTGGCTAGGATTCCAGATGGTATGCTTAAGAAGATTAATTCATCAAACTCTGTATTGGTGGCTTATTTGAAGAATGTAAACCCTTCAATTGAAACTGGTGTATTGTTACAAAGTAATAATGAACGATCATCAAAGAAGCCTAAAAAGTCCAAGAAGGTTACCGATGAAGTTGTTGCTCAAGAAAGTCCCAAGAAAGTCAAGTCTATGTCTCCTAAGAAGGTTATCGTTGAAAAGGAGAAAGTTTCGAAGAAAATTGAGAAGCCTAAGAAGAAGGTGATTACTGAGTCTTCGAAGGAATTAATTCCTTCAAAATCAGGGGTTTTTAAACATCTAAGGAAGATGTCTCATATATCGCGAACCTCTTTTTATTATCTCTCACTAACTGTTCGAAAGACAACAAAGGGGTAATTATTCGTGATATACTAGCCCCGGTATCACCATCCTCGAAGAAAAGACGAGCTAAGGATGTGGCAAAGAATATTGCCGAAAAGAGAAAGAAAAGGAAGTTGGTTATATGTGAAGACTCATCTGATAGTGAAATTGTCCCAGACACACCTTTGGGATCGAATTCTCCAAAACTATCATTACCACTATCCACTACCTCAATTCCATCAAAAACAAAAACCTGTCCACTCGAAATTGTTCTTACCAAATCAAGTACTAAGGAGGTTCCAATTTCTCACATTGTTGCAAACATATCTGATACGGGTGCACTTGTTAATGTGAATGTTGACAAATCACAATCCTTGATTACTCAAGGTATTCTCAATCCATCTATTTTTGCACCTATTTCAACTGTAGATGTTTCACTTCCACCTTTTGTTACTCAATTTCAAACAGTCACCACCTCACCTACATTCTAACAAATTCTACAACAGACAATTACCACTCTTTTTCAATCTCAATCCACCAATCCACAAAAACCCAATTCCGATGATTAAACAGATGGAGGAGGTTTCAGAGGAACGTTTGATGATTGACACTTTGATTTAGAAGAAGAGGATATATCAGATCACATGCTGATGTCTGGTAAGCAAATTAAAATTCTGAACAAGAAACTTAAATATAGTCTACAATCACAAGCTGATTCTGGAGCAAAGAATTCAGTTTCGGGAATAGAAGTTGATGTTATGTTGAAGGCAATGGAGCTCCGAATGCAAAGACAATTTGACATTGTTGATAAAAATAACGAGTTGATGGTCAAGACTCATGTTGATTCGTTTAAGTTTGAAATCAAATACCTTCGTATGGTAGCAAAAGAATGTCATGCTCTTTTTGTTAAAGATGTCAAGAATGTACGAGAATTTGTCAACCGAAAACTTGAGGAGCTGAAGGTTGAAGTCTCAAAAGAGATAAATAAGCTGAACTCAAACTATTTGATAATCAAGTCGAATGTTGACACCATAGCGGCTCTAGTCACAAAGGTTGCCGAATGGTATCAATCATTAACTCCTAAGTTTGATGCAAAGGCTAATGAAGATGGTCAAATTTTCGACAAAATGGGAGCTTTACTTGGTGAACTGAAAGAATTAGTGTCAAAACCTGCTCCAACTTCATTTTTAACTCCTGAGTTTGCAAATATGTTACCTACTGGCGCCCCACCTTCTGTCACAGGGGTGCAAGGGGGAGAAAAAGAGAAGAAAGCTCAAGTAGGTAAAACTTCGAAAGTTTTGAAAGAAGGAGAAGATAAGCCTACAATTGTCTAAAATGTGATACCTACTCAAGTTTCAACAAAGGTAGTGTCAACTCAAATTTTAACTCCAATTATTTTGAAAGTCAATACAACACAATCCATCAAAACCACAACAAGACCTATAATGAAAGGAATTGTGATTGGTTAAACAACTGAAGGAGGGAGCTCAAGTTCTTCAAAGCCAAAGATATCTGAAGCTGAAAAAGATAAAGGGAAAGAAATTTTGTTTGAAAAATCAAAGGAAGAGAAAAGGTTGAGATAGAAGCTCAAATGGAGAAACAGAGACAAATTCAAAGCACAATGAGGCTTCGTGTAAATGATCCACCACACATAGATAAGGGAGATCCTAGGAAGTTGCACAGTTATGAAAACATCGAAGCCAGAGTGTCATACAATCATATGTATGCATTCGAGAAGAAACCACGAAAGAGTTATTCTATCGAAAATTCTAATATGAATCAACTTGATTTTCCAGTTAACGAAATGATGTTCATAATAGCTCAGTATAAGGTGATAGAGAAGTTCAAGAATGAAGATGATTATCTTAATATGAAACTTAGGTTTCATGGTGTTGTTGCAAAGGAACAAGATGAAGTTTGGTCACTCATCAAGATCACAAGGGTGTTAAGTATTATAAAAGATGTAATGTTTGGGAACATGATACAAAACTTTCGTTATCATGTTGTTAGAGCAAACAATGTTACTTGTGATTTCTCAGTTGCAGATTTCTCTCTCATGAACTTGAATGATCTTATTCAAGTTACTCTAATTTTGAAAGAGATGGATGCTTCACAACTTCAAGGAACTAATAAGGAAATTTTGAGACTAGGCCTTGGTTATATCAAAATTTTCATAAACAATTACTATGATTGTATAGCTTTTGACTAATGTTGAATTATCAACTGCACTTGGGAAGGAAGTGAAAGTGGCTATGGAAGTGACAAAGTCTCAAGCTCAACTAAAGAAATATTCTAATGGGGAGATTTCTTTAAAGCCTTTGGGTTTGGTATTTGCAGGAAAAGATAAGAATGACAAAGCTAAAAGATTTTTGTTTCAAGTAAATGAAGTGGAGAGATATACTACAGCTCAATATAAGAATTTCATGGTTCGTATGAATAACAACAAAAAGAATAATGATGGTGATAAAGCAGAGTTAAAGAAGGTTATGAGCTGGTATTCAGAGATTCATAGAATGATGCATTTTGCTGCATAGATTCTCAACAATTGAGAAGTTCGACATTATTACAAAGGGGGAGATTGTAAGGCCGAAAATATATTGTAATATGTCGAAGTCTGTGTAATGCTTGTTTCGATAGTTTTGTTATGTATTTACTAAGGCATCTTTGTAACGAAGTCTAAAGCTTAGTCCTTAGTATTTTTTGTACTTTCAGTCCTCTATAAATAGGAGTGTTTACTTAGATTTAGATAGGAGTTTTTTTTTTCCAAAGTCCTGTATCTAGTATTCTCTTTGTAAAACATTGAAAGTAATATGAGCTGAATCAGATTATATTTAGATCTCGTGTTCTTTACTTGTTGACTCTGATTTTTGTTTCAATACTTGATTATTCACTTCTAAAAATCTTGAACAAATTCAAGTTGGAAGACTCTAGAAAAGGATTATCTATACAACTTGGCACAATTTTGATTAAAAACCAATGTACCAGTACTAGTTAAGAACTGGAAAGGATGATTCGAGTGATATATGTTTTGGCTATAAGATCAATCATGTATGTCATGATATGTACAAGGCCATACATGTTATACACAATCAATATGACAATTAGTTATCAAGCCAATCATTGTGAAAGTCATTGGATTGTAGTGAAGAACATTCTAAAATATCTTAGGAGGAACAAAGATATGTTATTGGTTTATAGTGGTAAGGAAGAACTAAGTGTTAAAGGATATGTGGATGCAAGTTTCCAAACCGACAAAGATAATTTTAGATCACAGTCTGGTTCTGTGCTCATGTTAAATGGAGGAGCAGTGACTTGGAGGAGTTCCATGCAAGAGACTATAATAGACTCAACTACATATTCAAAGTATATTGAGGCCAATGAAGCGCCAATGAAGCAATGTGGCTAAAGAAGTTCAACAACAATTTTGGTGTTGTTCCAAGCATAGTTGAACCAATTGAGATCTTCCATGATAAAGACAGTGTGGTTAGAGTAGCGAAGGTACCTCGAGATAACAAGAAAACAAGACATATACTCAGAAAGTTCCACTATATAAAGAAGCTAGTTGAAGATAGAGACATTAGTATGAGTCGAGATCCATCAGGAGATAATCCAGCTGATCTTCTCAAAAAACCTTTGTCACAAATTAAGCATGATGCTCATACTAGATCTATTAACATTAGATTTGCTAGTGAACTTGTAACTGTTGGGTTTTCAACAATCTAACACTTCCGAAGTGTGCATGCAACCCTAATAAACCTTGGATCTATGTTTTCTTTTAAAATACATGCAAATAATAATTTCCAAGGTTTCTTCCTAACTAGTATAGCATAAGGATTATGAATCATAAAACTACTAGTAGAAATGCATACCTTTTGATGATGGTTGATTGTTTGGAGTTTGAGAGCCAAGCACCAATAGTGTGAATGCCTCAAATAGAATCACAAATCACCACAAACACTTGGAAAACTTTGAGAGAGTAGTATACTTTCTTATGAAATCGCCCACCACTAAGTCTCACACAACTAGTGTCATTTCTTGCACCATATGCTTCTTTATATAGTGTGCATGGTTAGGGTGAAACCCTAATAACCCATGTCTTTTCCTTTCCAAGGTCCATGGGTTAAAAGCTCCATGGATTATCCATGGACTTCCATATTAGCTTAGCCCATTAACAAATGAGTATTAGCCCACACTATATAAAATATAATAGCCCATTATTTAATCAGTCTTCTTTTAAATCCCTAAATTAATTCATAATTAATTTAAGACTAAAACTAATTAAATAACATGACTTCATATTAATATATTATAACTTATAATATATTAATAAATCGTAAGTATACAATTCTCATAAAATTATCCATAAATCGTTTGGATGAAATGCAACCCAAATGGACCATGCTAGGTCGGGTCAAGTATGTACCAAATAAGTTATGGACTTAGACACCTTATCCAACAGACTCCCACTTGGATAAGTCTAATAACTATATTTGCGTATGTTACTTCAGGAACCAACCAGCAATCGTAGCTCTCGAAAACTCTGTTGAACTATGAAGCGCCATTTTAGATAAGTGATCATATAATCCTCTGTTCTCATGATATCAGCCGGACAAATACATGGAACAACGTCGTACTTATTGTCCAACAGTTTGTTTCCCGATTTTCGATTTGTTTGACAAAGAACTTAATCGAACACATCAATTTAGTTCTGACCGGCCGGTACATAGGTCACAACAAAATCATTGAGGGCCCCAGATATCGCTTCTATTTATAGAAGGAACATATAAACTTCGACTCATATGTTTGTTCTACTACTTGTTGAATTGTACACAAAGGCACGTTTTATAACATCAAGTTACTGATGCATTTACGTGCAATCAATGCACAACCAACTCATAGGTAACAACTCATATCTCTAGGTTTGAAGATTTATATGACATTACCGTCTCACGATCACTCGAGATAAATTCCATGAAGTGATACAAGTGAGCGTGGGTTTATTCCAATACTCATAACTTATGAGCACTCATGAATGTTGTAGCAACCTTTGCTATGATAAACCCATTTAGCCATCTACAAACTCGATTCATGACAGTCTTGATTCATAACTACTTCCAACATATGAACGACTGTGGAGTGTTTAAATAACTTAGTCATTCAGAAAGAATAACCTAGCTATTTTGGAAGTCAAAACATGCAAAGTGAAACACAATAATAATCGAATCCAATATGGTCTCAGAACCCTTTTGAATATAAATAGAACCACCTTTTATTTATCACCATATTGATTACACATTATTCATTGTATAATGTTTCAAACATTCAACTTAAGACTTGAATAAAAACAACAGTCGTCTCATGCTCCTGGCATGTACACTTTGTTTTTCTAAACAATAGTTACGCCATACTCCAAGTATGCACACTATGTTTGTCTATGATCCTTACATTGTGATGTAGATCAATTGAACATGATTCCAATGATACTCATTTCACAATCCCAAATCCTTATTGTAAATGTGAGAATCCCCTATTCCTATCATTTACCAAAAAATCTGTTAGATTTTAAACTTTTATGCAATGTTCCTCTTGTAATGATTATTCACAAAGTCACCAAAACCTTGTCACCAGTCATTACAGAGTATTCCAAAGAAGGTCAACTTCTATGGAACGGAAGTCTCATATTCAAAGTACATTGCTTTGAACATCCTTCTTGCATTAAGGTTTTCTAATCTTACATAGATTGAATAGCTTCCACCTATGGAGACATTTCCATAGTCCCATTTTTTACTATGACTTCCGAACAAGAGTTACTTCTTTTCAGAACATGTCAATACGGTCCTTTCTGACAACTTACATCATACTTCCAACTTTCCCTGAGCAGCCAATCTTTGGCGAACCTCAGATTGTCCGTGACAATTGCTTAATCATTTTAGTCATATCTAGTTCTAGACTTTTCCCTTCTCAATGACTCAAGCATTTGGAAAATTTAGAAAAGATGAATATTATAGCACATGCAATCAATCCTATATCCGAAGCATATGGGACACGATTCATGATGTTTGACATAAAGACATGATACTAGACCAGTCTTTTGCTACAATATTTTTTATTTGCCATGTTTTCAAAATTTAACTATGAAGAGGGATGCCATAATCATAATCGAATTTTGAAAACGCAATATATATAGAATTTCTTCAAGTTGAACCATTCCAACATAAAATTCATATATATATATATATATATATATATATATATATATATATATATATATATATATATTCTTGACTAAAGATGATTAAAATCTCAATCTAAGCTTTAGAATTGAAATGAAGTATAATTTCCTCTCCCTTAATTATAGCAAAACAACTTTTCAACCCCTGCAACTTCACGAATTGAAACTTTGTTTTCTATAATTAACATTGTTAACTTGCAACACTAAACGTAATAATCGTTCTCCCACTAACATGATGATTATCAACATAACACTTATGCTCCCACTAGCTCTGACATATTTCCAGAAATCTGGTGGACTTCTGAAATTTAGATTCATACACCATTTCTTAGATAGCTTACATGTGTGTCTAAACAATTTTCAGAATTATTAAAAGGGATGCCGTAATCATAGTCTCAATTTCTTAGACCTTTGCCATTTCTCACAAGTCCATGTTAGTGTGCCAGTTAACCACACACGCTCCACTAACGACTTTTGAAAATGAAAATAACACAATTGATATCTACGTAAAATCTACTTAATAGAAGCGTTTCCTCACCATCATTTTCATGAATCGGAGAGAAACCTTATAACACTTAGATTTTATAGTGTATGAGTTCCTATCTATGTGAATTTGTCAAAACCATAATCACAAGATAAGGTTAGTGATAAATTCAGTCTTACATGTATTAAACTTGTTCAATCTTAGTTTCTTGTCACCTAGGTAGCACAAGGCCCACCAATGCTTCCAAGTTGAACTCTGATAACTCACAAGCAAATTCAACTTATTTGAAGTAGGTACAGAAATAAGAATTATGTCAACACGATAGGTTGCAAACCTTAAGTCGTGTGCTAGTGATAAATTACCGGTTTTACTCTTGATTAAATCTTGAAACTCTTTCAGGATCTTTAAGGCTCCCACTATCCTATTGACATATAAGTTTCCCTAGTCAAGGACCATTCCTTGAAAAAACAAATATTCAAGGGATAGTGCGGATTCTTATCAAGATAAACACTTCACACAATTGGTCTTAGTTGGTGTTTGTCTTGTCCAAGACATCACACTTATCAATTTCAAATGTACAGGAGTAGAAAACATTTTACACTACATTTGATAAGTGTTTTAAACCTTACTTTATGTCACTCAATGTTACAATCTTGGAGTATGAATCTAAGGGTTGTTTTGGAACGAAGTATGATTCATCATCTTGATTTTAACCATTCCAACAATTCATGACCTCTCTTCTTAGCCATAACAATGCACTAAGACGTCCTTAGAGTATGAATTTGTGATATGGTTTCATAATCATTAAGATGATCATGAAACATGATACTAAAGTACTCTCCCATCCTTTCAGATTTGAGAAACTTTTATCTTTCTGCCTAATTTGATTCTTCTCATTTGTTTTGTCATACATTGTATCCTTTCCAATGTTACAGAATTATACTCAACCTTATAAATATAATCATATTTACTAATCTTTAGTAAATCATGACAAATCAATCTTTGTGGTGGACCTTGACCAACGCACACCCAGTGTACCTAATTACTTAGTCCTTCAATTGACTCACATATACATGTGATCAAAGAATTAGTCTTAATTTTCAAAGATGAAAATTCTCATTCATCATACAATACAACTTGTATGATTCCAAGTTTCTATCCAATTGAAACTTGGGTGATGAAAAACTTTCTTCATTTGGTAAATTCAGACACTACCACAAATGAAAGAATCATATCCACTTTCCAATATTGCTATTACTGGAAACATATAAGCAACAATTTTCCACAGATGCCATTGTAAGGATATTTTTAAAATAAATAAAATTAAAACCCTTTTTTTTATTTTAAAACTTTGCGGAAAAACTTATCCTTACAATCCACATGAAAACCTTGTTGTTATCTATTCATAAGCAATATATTATAACTCTTAAGCAACAACTCAAAATTCTGATTACCGAACCATGCGATCGAAACCCACCTTTGCAATCAGAATCAACATATACTTACTTTAAGCTTCCTATCTTTTCTTTTGATTCTTAAAAACATCAACATGTGACCCATTCACATTATGTAATAAGAATCTCCAAATAGGAACTTAATAGAGTTAGTTAGTCGAGTTTAACTGAAGTAGAGTCAAACTTTTTGACTTGATCAATCTTATGATATTTCAGGTAAATATGGCAGCTTCGCAATCAGTGTCCCTCCCTTTGGCAATAAAACATATAGACCCTTTGGTAATGGCACATGAGACTATCTCAGACTTAGCCTTTCTCTTTACCATTTGGTCAACCGAGTTGATTATGGCTGATCCCTTTCCATTGGGAAGAGAAATGCTTTTCTAGATATCCAATGCTACCATTGTCAATGTCCATTTAAGGTTTGGGAAGTTGATCTTCTAATAAAATTTTCTTTACTAGTGTTCCGAATCATTGCTGAATCTGCAACACTGAGCAAATAGATAAGATCATTAAGGCTCGTGTCATAGTCTGTCTCATAGTAGTCCCAACGAGACTCACTATGTTACTAAGAAAGTGATTGAACATCCAACTTTCACGAGACTTTGACACCTAACTCTCCCGGCTTGTCAATATGTGACTTTATCTCCAAGATGTGAGCACACATAGACTATGCTTGCCAATAGGGATTAAGTGACTTTTAACTTTTCAAGAACTTGTGGGTGAGGGAGAATAATTGGAGGAGGTGGAGGAAGTGAAGCATGATGTTGAGGGACACCATCTTCAAGAGATTTGGGAAGATCATAGTTGTCTGAACCAGACATCTATAATGGGAGAAAATCAAGTTAGTTGATTCAAAGTCCTTAATATAACACCAAATATGAAATATTAAGGCTAGGACCCAACACAATATTTTATAATTTGGAAGAGGGATGCTATAATCCAAGCTATAAAATATTTGAAGGTAGGCGAATGACGATTCACCAATTCCCACCATGAAAAATGTAATAATTTATTAGGTTTCAATTGGATTTGAAATTCCTAGATCTTTTGAGATTCATTGAACTTTTCAATGGCATGTTTCAATCTCGAGTGTGCCCTCTCAAATTTTGTGACTAGGATGCCGAGGATCACAAAACAAGGTGTGAATAACCATACCAATTCACTTGGTACCCTTAATATCATCACCTAATCAATGTGCCGGTTAACCACACACGCTCCATTGATCTATGACAAACATTAAGTCACCCTTCGTGATCCTTACTAGTCCAAGTTAGTGTGCTGGTTAACCACACACACTCCACCAACGACTTGGTATGGTACAAAGTGTGAATCCCATGGGCTAGCACCAAATTCACATTTTTCCTAAAGTAATTAAGATTGGGAATTAAATAAAACATTTAGTTACTTTATAATATTCATCATACTTAATGATAATTTATAAGTCCTTGTCTTACCCGTTCGGCTAACGAGCCTTCACCAGTCAAGCAAGCGGTGGGTGAGAGTGGACACCCATTAAGTTGCCATTTTATAGGCAACAACCTTATACCCACCTTATAGACCGGCTTTGTGAATGAGGCCTACTAACGGTAAAACGACTTGTTCTTATACATATATATAATAATTAACCATTAATCTTATAATAGTATAAGGGTAGAATTTTAACTTTTAAAACTTCTAAGGGTATGGAATTAAAGTTTGTGTGAGACTTTACAAATTCCAAAACTTGAGGGCAAGTTTTGAATAATTCATAAACTTTTGGATATTCATAATTTATGAGTTTTAATTAAGTGTTTATAACTTTTAATGAAGAGTCTCTTGGAAATCCATAACTTGAGGACAAGTTATGAAGTCCATAAAAGCATTTATTAGAAAAACTCTTCAAAAGTGTAACTTATGACTTTTAAAAAAAAACATTTAAAAGAAAAAACTTTTGGAATTCCATAACTTGAGGACAAATTATGAATTCCATTAAAACACATTAAGATCAAGAATTAACTAACAAACAATTTGCAAATAATTCCTATGATCTAACAAAACTCATATGAACATGAACATCCACATCAACAATTTCAAGAATCATATGAACACATATAAACTTGAAATTTTGATTATAACTTTGAAATTGGTCCACCATCATAATTACCACATCAAAACAGGTTTTATTTGATGAAAAAGAACTTTAAGGTAATGATTCTAGACCAATTCCAACACCAAAACTCGAAAATCTGCACTCAAACTGCTAACTCGTCGAGTGCATGAACTGACTCGGCGAGTTGGTTGAATATACACATGGACTCGGCGAGTACCATGAATGGACTCGGCGAGTCTGCTGTGCAGAATGCATTTTTTCAACATTTTTCAGCAATTTGCATCAAGTATTCAAGAAAACAAGCCTAGGCTCTGATACCACTGTTGGGTTTTCAACAATCTAACACTTCCTAAGTGTGCATGCAACCCTAATAAACCTTGGATCTATGTTTTCTTCTAAAATACATGCAAATAATAATTTCCAAGGTTTCTTCCTAACTAGTATAGCATAAGGATTATGAATCATAAAACTACTAGTAGAAATACATACCTTTTGATGATGGTTGATTGTTTGGAGTTTGAGAGCCAAGCGCCAATAGTGTGAATGCCTCAAATGGAATCACAAATAACCACAAAAACTTGGAAAACTTTGAGAGAGTAGTATACTTTCTTATGAAATCGGCCACCACTAAGTCTCACACAACTAGTGTCATTTCTTGCATCATATGCTTCTTTATATAGTGTGCATGGTTAGGGTGAAACCCTAATAACCCATGTCTTTTCCTTTCCAAGGATCCATGGGTTAAAAGCTCCATAGATCATTCATGGACTTCCATATTAGCTTAGCCCATTAACAAATGAGTATTAGCCCGCACTATATAAAATATAATAGCCCATAATTTAATCAGTTTTCTTTTCAATCTCTAAATTAATTCATAATTAATTTAAGACTAAAACTAATTAAATAACATGAATGCATATTAATATATTATAACTTATAATATATTAATAAATCGTAAGTATACAATTCTCATAAAATTATCCATAAATCGTTTGGATGAAATGCAACCCAAATGGACCATGCCGGGTCGGGTCAAGTATGTACCAAATAAGTTATGGACTTAGACACCTTATCCAACAGTAACGACCCAAAAATCCAGGGTAAAAATTTCATTTTTCATTATTGTCAAACACAAATGTTACTTAATCCAACCATTCAAAAACATTTCTTAATTAAAACATGTATCAAAGTTACATCCCAAAATCACATAATGTGAAAAACACTGGTGTGTGCGTTGCGATCAAGCTAGGCCCTTCCTTTCCAAACCAATGATACCTGAAACCATAAGCAAAATTGTAAGCACGAAGCATAGTGAGTTCCCCAGAACATACACCACATAATACACATAAACAAATAAAGCATATCAATCACATAAGCCATGCATATAAACATATAAGGATGTCGTGGACTCCCTCTAGGGTCTTACTCCAGGATGTCGTGGGCTCCCCCAAGTCTTACACCTAGGTGCCATGGGCACCCCTATGGTCTAAATTGGAATGCCAAGGGCACTCCTAAATGGTTTGATAACCAAGACCATGGGCACCCCCATGGTCTTTAACTAGAAGGCCATGGGCACCCCCACATGGTCTGACAACCAAGTGCCATGGGCACCCCATGGTCTTTACTTGGAATGCCATGGTCACCCCCACATGGTCTGACATCCAAGTGCCACGGGCTCCCCCTGGGGTCTTCCGTGTAAGTACATAAAGACAACTAGAATATCATGTACCATATAATCAAATAGTATACCAAATAACACATAATGGGCCGAACATGGTGCCTTTGACCCACTGGTATGGTGAGCAGAGTCACCTCAAATGCAAATTGTAGCTAAGTAGGTCCAAACTCCTAGTATCAGCTCTACCACCTCCCTAATCATAAACAATTCCTTAGATGCCACTTAACCCTTCAAACCCCTTAAAAGTCAACCCTGGTCAAGGTCAAAGTCCAGGTCAAAGTCAACGCTCCGAGTTGACCTTACTCGTCGAGTTATCCTCGTAACTCGTCGAGTCCATCCCAAAGCCAGAATCATGATGTTGCGATCCAACTTGTCGATTTATCCTACAACTTGTCGAGATCCTTCATTTTCCAACAAAATCGAGGTAACTACAACCCAATTCACCAAGTTCCCTTATGAACTCGTCGAGTTCTTCACTCTGTCAACCCACTTAATGCATTAAGCCCTTTTTCTTGAACCCAAAGGTTCCAAACTACAGATCAGCCTTCATAGAGATGTCTAGAAGGGTAAAGTCTCCAACTTTACCCCCAAGGATCATCTAATAAGATTTAGACCCAAGCCTTAGCTCCTTCGAGAAGGTTCTTGACCCATTAACCCTCTAACCCTTGCGTCAATGTTCCATATTACAAATATGAGGTCCTAAGGTGGTTAATCATGTAAAGTTTCCAACTTTACGTCCATGCATGCTAGAAATATCCTCTAAGGTTCATTTTTGGCTTCATAATGGGCATATGGCATGAATGGGCCATGGAGGCTATTAAAGTTTGCAACATTAATTCTCTAGAGGTCTTATAGAGGCCATATATACACCTTCAACCTCTGGAAACCTCTTTTCGTTAGACATCCAAGCCAAAGTCCCAAAACCAAGCTCAAAACTACAAAATATGAGATTTAATAAGATACATGTCAAGGTTATGACGTTATACCTCAAAGATGTTGCCTTTGATGTAGAGTTTCTGGATCCAAGTTCACTTCTCCAAGCTTGATACTTCTCTCTTCAAAACCTCCTTCAAAGATCTTCAACACTCACTCAAACACTCACAAAACTCAATGAACAAGTGGAAGGATGATCTAGGGTCTCTTCTGGACAAGGGAGGTTGGTAAGGAGGCCAGCCCTAGAAGTTATTGATGGGTTTTGAGCATCCTAACAACCTTAAGGTGCACATACAACCCTAGAAGCTTTGGAAATATGTTTTCTCTATTATACATGCAAAATGATTTCCAAATCCTTCACATATCTAGCATGCAATCCTAGGTACATAAATAACAAAAACTCTAGATAGAATTACATACCATTTCTTGTAGTGAGTAGCTTGGAGTTTATGAGCCTAGCACCAATAATGTGGATGCCTCAAGTGGTGTCACAAATTACCAAAACAAGTTGGAAACTCTTGAGAGAATGTGAACACTATAGAAATCGGCTCACACTTATGCTCACACACACTAGTGCCAATTCTAGAACCAAGGACTCCTTTATATAGTATGGAGGATTAGGGTTAAACCCTAATACCCATGAATCTTCATTTACCTAGGATCCACGGGTTAAAAGCTCCATGGACTATCCATGGACTCCATATACTCTTACCCCATCCTAAATAAATCTTAGCCCAATCCATATATATAAATAAGAGTCCATATTTAATTAGCTCCTTTTGATCACTAAGTTAATTCTAAATTAATTCTCGAGCAATACTAATTAAATAATTATGATATCATATTAATATATTATAACCAATAATATATTAATATATCACATGCATCTTATTCTCAAAAGTATATCCAAACAAGTTGTTCGGTGAAGTGCAACCCAAATGAACCATGCCAGGTCGGGTCAAGTTGATACCAAATATAGTTACGGACTTAGACACCTTATCCAACAATCTCCCACTTGGATAAGTTCGATAACTATAGCTGCAAGTATAACTTTAAGAACCAACCAGAAATCGTAGCTCTTTAAAACTCTATCGAACTATGAAACGCCATTTTATATAAGTGATCATATATTCCTATGCTCTCAAGATATCAGCCGGTGAAAGACCCCAACTTTCGTATTTTTGAAAGAGCCAAACTTTCATATTTCACATTATCATTACTCCAAAACATGCTATTTGCATATTCATAAAAGCAATATTTTACATTGATATAAGGATTTACTAAGTATTGGATACAAACCTTCTATTACAAAGTGTTATATATATTACATAACTACCCAAGATATTGTAATTTATACAAACATAAAAAGTAGTACAAAAGTACTATTACAAACTATTCTACATCTTTCAATAGTATGTAAACATACTAATTATTTATCACCTGCAATTGTTAAACATTGATAGGGTAAGCGGTGACGCTTAGTGAGTTCAAAAATAGATACAATATAATGTTATGCCATATTATATATATATATATATATATATATATATATATATATATATATATATATATATATATATATATATATATATACTTCAATGTGGCAAAGCAAAGAGGAACAACAATAAGTATGTGAGATCATGTGACAAGCGTTCATATCAATCAAAGATATTATTCAAAGATATTCTTTTCAATTCTTGATATACATCAATAAAGCTTTGGCCCAATTGGCATAGAAGACATGCAATTTCTGATTAACATCTTGTTAGATTTCAGGCTTATAGTCACGTCTAACCATTTGTCAATGCCATAGAATAGAAGTCATTCTCTTACGGATACATGCTCTACATGGCCAGAGGCTACGTACCAGTACCAATGTGAATCTAAGTCCTTTCACTGATCACATGGTCAAAGGTATTACAATTGCTATAAACATAGCGAATAACACGAGAAAATAACTCAAAATGATAATACGGAAAAGCACATAGCACATATAACAGATAACATATAATTGTTCCTATATATTGAACTCACCTTAAATTAACCGGGGGTTAAAATAGTAATTTGGACAGCACTTCGGCTTTAAATATGCCTTTCTATGTTGAAAACCGGGAGTTTGTTTGAAAACCGAGCTCTGCGAAGGTAGGGCTTCAAAACCGAAAAGATAAAATTTCTGGGCTTTTCGGGGGTCTCGGGACGTGTTTCGGGTGCTAAAATTTATTTCGGGGCTTCGGGGAAAGTTAATATGAAGAAAATATGGAAAAAGGGGCTAAAAGTGTCAAATTTTCAAAGTTAGTCGGAAGATCTCGCAGGTTCCTTTATATAGGGCCGAGGTTCGGAAGTCGGCTAAGAGGCGAAGCTCGGTGGCAGTAGCGGAGCGAAGCAGGTGGCGCGAGAGGGAGGCTCGGATGCGAGCTTCGGCTACGAGGCTGGTAGGCGTGACGTGGAGGTGCGAGACTCGGACACGAGGGTGAGGCGCGTCAGAAGCCAATTGGCTCGCACTTCGGTCGAATCGCTGAGTGGCACGCGTCGGACTCCGGAAGCAAGCAGCGAGGCAGTTCGGTCCGGGCCACGTCTCCGGTGACGCACCTGCTTCGTGCGAGGTGACGTGGCCGGTTACTATTCATGCGAATTTTTTTGATTTTTGTGCCCCGAACTTCTAAAATCGATAACTTTCGCATAGGAGCTCCGTTTTTGACGTTCTTTATATGCACGCGTAGCTAGAATTACGATCTACAACTTTTGTTTAGACTTCGTCGGATAATTTTGACTTTAATTTTAATATTATTATTTTTAACAGACCGGGACAGGAAAATCCGTTAAAAATTCATAACTTTTTCATCCGACATCCGTTTTCGTCAGACTTTTTACCGTTGTACTACATATGAAGAGACCTTTGATTCTCGTTTAGGATGTATTGGTAAAATATCGCTCGATCTAAAATTCGAGTTTTTAGCTATCTACTGGTAAGTTGAAACTCCGAAAAATCACAACTTCCTCATACGAAATCAGATTTTGGCGTTCTTTTTATCGAATTTCTCGGTTTAACGAATAATACAACTTTCATTTAGATTACTAAGGCTAAAAAGTAGTTTATAAAAAACTCACTTTTTACGTCATTCGGTGCTGTGCCGGTTTTGACGCGGATCTTCGGTTGGTCATAGCTTCTTCGTTATAACTCGGATTTTGACGAGGTTTTCGCCTACAAATTTCTAACGAGATTCTCTACAACATCAAATAATAAAATTTTACTTATTTAAAATTTCATATTTTCACTAAATTTCACTATTTAGCTTTTAATTGGAATCTCATAAGACTTCCAATATTTTCTAAGTTATTCTAAACATAGTTTTACTTCATTTCTAGTAAAAACCATCTGTTAGAACTCAACACTCAATTTTACATAATATTTCACAATTTTATTCATTACAAAATTTTAAAACGTGTATGTTACAAATACCTCCTCTTTTTGAGGATTTCGTCCCCGAAATTACATCGATTAAAATAAATGGGGATATTTTGCTTTTATCTCATTCTTATTCTCCCAAGTATAGTTTGGGCCACGATGGTCTTTCCACTTGACAAGCACCAATTCTACTTCTTTATTGCGTAGCTTAGTTGTTCTTTCATTCACGATTTCATCAGGCTCTTCTACATATCTTAACTTATTATCCAATTTCACTTCGGATAATGGAAATGTCTCATCGTAGATGCTCAAGCATTTACGCATATAACTTACATGAAACACAACATGAATACCCGCTAAATCTTCAGGCAATTCTATGCGGTAAGCTTGCTTTCCAATTCTCTGGATGATTTTGAAAGGACCAACAAATCTAGGACTCAACTTTCCTTTCTTCCCAAATCGCATAAGGCCTTTCCATGGGGATACCTTCAGCATCACGAAATCACCCACTTGAAATTCTATAGGTCGTCTTCTCTTTTCCATATAGGAATTCTGTCGATCCTGGGCTGCTTTCATTCTTTCTCGTACGATTTGAATCTTGTCGGTGGTGTCTTGAATCATTTCAGGGTCTCCAAGGATCTTCTGTCCTACATCTCGCCAACATAACGGCGTACGACATTTGTGACCATATAATGCTTCATATGGTGGCATTTTGATTGAAGTGTGGTAACTGTTATTATATGAAAATTCGATAAGTGGTAAGTATTTATCCCAGTTACCACCGTCCAAAACACATGCACGAAGCATATCTTCTACTGTCTGGATTGTTCTCTCTGTCTGACCATCTATCTGAGGATGATAAGCGGTACTGAGAGCAACTCGAGATCCCAATTCGCATTGCATACTCACCCAAAAGTAAGAAGTGAAGCGAGTATCGTGATCGGAAATGATCTTTAGTGGCACACCATGTCTTGCAACAATTTCATCCAAGTATACTTGCGCGTATTTCTCCATTGGAGTCGTTTCATGCATAGCTAGAAAATGTGCACTCTTAGTCAGATGGTCGACGATTACCCAAATGCTATCATTCTGTCTAGCAGTCTTTGGCAATTTGGTAATAAAATCCATGGACAGCTCTTCTCACTTCCATACAGGAACACTAAGGCTTTCTGGAGTTCCATAAGGATTTTGGTGTTCTGTTTTGACTTGTAAGCATACTAAGCATTCCTGTACATACCTTCCAATGTCTCTCTTTAATCCAGGCCACCAATAATCGGCTCTTACATCATAGTAAATTTTACTTGTGCCAGGATGTATTGATAGCTTAGATTTATGAGCTTCATCTAAAATCTTCTGTCTTAATCCGCCAATATTTGGTCTCCTGTTTGGAACTATTCCAAGTAATTTCTCCTTCATTTAGGATAAAGACCCAGCCTGACTGAGAGCGTAAATTATCCCTATCAGTCTGAAAGCTAGCATCACTATATCCTTCTACTCTCAAGTCATTACTGCCACCGAGGGTAAGGACCTAGTCCTTAGTCCTCCGTAGATACTTGAGAATATTCTTTACCGCAGTCCAGTGCACTATGCCAGGGTTTCCATGAAATCTTCTAACCATGCTCAAAGCAAAGGCTACATCAGGGAGATTACAAGTCATAGCATACATGATCGATCCAACAGCGAAAGGATATGGAAATCGACTCACTTCAGCTAACTCAGCCTTTGTACTCAGACTCTGAGTCTTACTCAGCTTCGCATTGTGCTGGATCGGAAAGTCCCCTTTCTTGGAATTCTACATGTTGAATCTTTTCAACACATTATCTAAGTAGGTACTCTGACTAAGTCCAATTACTCTCTTACTCCTATCTCTCATTATCCTTATCCCTAGGATATAGGGAGCTTCTCCAAGGTCCTTCATAGTGAAACACTTCCCTAGCCAGGACTTAACTTCCTGCAAAGTTGGGATGTCATTTCCTATGAATAGTATGTCATCCACATACAACACCAAAAAGCTAACTATACTCCCACTAGCCCTAACATACACACACGACTCATCTTCGTTCCTCGAAAAAACCAAACTCTTTGACTTTCTCATCGAAGCAAAGATTCCATATATGAGATGCTTGTTTCAATCCATAAATGGATTTCTCAAGCTTACACACCCTATTAGGGTACTTTGCATCGACAAAACCCTCTGGCTGAGCCATATAAACATCCTCAGCCAACTTTCCATTAAGGAAAGCGGTTTTGACATCCATTTGCCATATTTCATAATCATGAAACGCATATATGGCCAGCAAAACTCTAATAGACTTAATCTGTGCTACTGGTGAAAATGTCTCATCATAGTCAACTCCCGGAGTTTGAGTAAAGCCCTTTGCCACCAGTCTTTCTTTGTAGATGTGTACTTTCCCATCCATTTCGGTCTTCTTTTTGAAGATCCATTTACACCCAACTGTCTTACGACCTCGTACATTGTCAACCAAGTTCCACACTTGATTGTCATACATGGACTGAATCTTACCGTCCATAGCCTCCTTCCATTTAGCAGACTCAGGGCCTGCCATGACTTCCCTGTAATTGTTAGGTTCATCCAAATCTATTAGTGTACTATCACTAATAAATGTATGACCTTCAGTGGTGATGTGATAACCATAATAAAACTTAGGTGTGTTCCTAACTCTAGTGGAACGCCTCGGAGGTACGGACTCATGTATCGGTTCAACAGGAGTTTCTTCCTCAAGTTGGTCGGTAGTATTTGAGATTCCTTCACCACTTGAATCTTGAAGCTCTTGAAGGTCAATTTGCCTCCCACTGTCCCCTTGGCTTAAAAATTCTCTCTCACGAAAGACTCCTCTTCTTGCTATAAAGACCACATTATCAATGGATCTGTAGAAGCTCTTCAAGGTCAATTTGCCTCCCACTATTCAAGACTCTTCAAATTCATAACTTATGAGTTAATGGCCAATAAAATGAAGACTCTTCATTTATGTAACATATGAGTTCTTTAAACGTTTTAAATGAAAAACACTTTTGGTAATCCATAACTTGAGGACAAATTATGAACTCCATTAAAACATATAATCATGGATTTAACTAATCATAATAATCAAACAATCATACATACATGATCATATTCAAACTCATAGTTCAAGACAATTCATATTATCAAGTTTCAAGACAATTAGCATAATCATATTAACACTAATCTTGAAAGTATGAAAACTACCTTGTAATTGGATTAGGATAATCATTACCATATCATAAAAACAGTTTAAAAAATAGTTATAGGTAATGATCCTAACCCAATTCTGGCCCAAAAACTCGAACAACATGCATTCTTTTCAACAAATTCGTTGAGTTCCTTGAAGAACTTGTCGAGTTCATGCCCAAAGTCATGAAATCGTTGAGTTTTCTACATAAAATCATCGAGTTTTGTAGTCTGGACAGATTTCAGCTTTGCAAAATCAAATAAACATCAATATAACAGAAAACAAGCCTAGGCTCTGATACCACTGATGGGCTTTGAGCATCCTAACAACCTTAAGGTGCACATACAACCCTAGAAGCTTTGGAACTATGTTTTCTCTATTATACATGCAAAATGATTTCCAAAGCCTTCACATATCTAGCATGCAATCCTAGGTACATAAATAACAAAAACTCTAGATAGAATTACATACCTTTTCTTGTAGTGAGTAGCTTGGAGTTTATGAGCCAAGCACCAATAATGTGGATTCCTCAAGTGGTGTCACAAATCAACAAAACAAGTTGGAAACTCTTGAGAGAATGAGAACACTATAGAAATCGGCTCACACTTATGCTCACACGCCATAGTGCCAATTCTAGTATCAAGGACTCCTTTATATAGTATGGAGGATTAGGGTTAAACCCTAATACCCATGAATCTTCATTTACGTAGGATCAATGGATTAAAAGCTCCATGGACTCCATATACACTTAGCCCATCCTAAATAAATCTTAGCCCAATTTATATATATAAATAAGAGTCCATATTTAATTAGCTCTTAATGATCACTAAATTAATTCTAAATTAATTCTCGATCAATACTAATTAAATAATTATGATATCATATTAATATATTATAACCAATAATATATTAATATATCACATGCATCTTATTCTCAAAAGTATATCCAAACAAGTTGTTCGGTAAAGTGCAACCCAAATGGACCATGCCGGGTCCGGTCAAGTTGATACCAAATATAGTTACAGACTTAGACACCTTATCTAATAGTTAAATCCTTTAAATAGGGTTCTATACCCGAAAAATTAGGGTTTTCTCTTCCGGTGCCAACTCGTCGAGTTGGACCTCCCCAACACGTTGAATTGATCTTCCAAAACGCGCGTGCCACATATTTGCAACAAGTCGAGTTTATGCCTTAAATTCGACAAGTTGACCTTTAGATATAAGGTTTTATTTCCATAATTAACCTTCTAAATTCTAGTTGTTCCAACCCTCCCCCACTAAATTTAGATTCCGTCCTCGAAATCGCTCCTTATTAACACTTATGCCAACATAATCAACTTGGTGATCATGACTGGAAATTCTGCGCAGAAAATAACCTTCTTAAGGCAACGGAACCCGAAACGAAACTTCTATCCCGAAAATACACCCGAACCGTCAACCCTTGCAAGCCACTTCTACATTTTGAGACCTGAAACCTACCATATCCTAACTTCCCAACAGCTCGCCCGTGTTGAAATTACTTTCTGCCAAACTCTTAACGAATTGCAGACCAATCATAACACCTCCAACAATAATCCGTCCAGATCTGTCGAAACCATCCTCAGAATAGTTCCCCGAATCCAATGAAGAACTAGTCCTCAACTCTCGAATAGAAACTGACTCCATTTATATGGAATCGGAAACCTAAGTCTCAATGTTCTGACTACCTGTCAGACCCCTCATACCGAATTGCCACCAAGCTATCCTCATAGTGTCTCGCACTAGACAAAATGCTTTCAATACCTGATCACATTGTCATCTCGACAGAGACAAAGTCAGTGACCATATACCGCTAAGAACATATAACTTGATAGGAGGCTCATATAATCCTTCGAGTGGAAGATTCAACACTGAAAAGATTAGACTCAGACGAGAGTTGCACAACAAGGTCAAATCAATTACTCTGCGATATTTAATCCCGCTGTGAGTGACTTGGCATTACCCAAACACCCAGATACTCCTCATTCGCACAAAACCTAAATCGATAATAGTGCCCGAAACACTAAAATTGCCTGAAACAACAGGTTGCTACCTTCTGGCTACTTTCCTCAATCCACCAAGACCTCCCTTGCCCCAATTCGTCAGCCAGTCATTTGAAATTTTGGGTTCCAGCCCGGTTACTGAGCCAAAATGGCCCCCACACTATCACCGTTCACGACTTCCAATAGAAAACTTCATAGGTAATAACTACTCAAACCATCTTGAAATTATCCCGATGCTAGGCTGAACACTACAGGTCCAACATTAGTCTTCCTCATACCCATTCTCACACGACCTACCATTTCATGATTTCAAACATGTTGTGGTTTACCCATAATCTTGCGAATTGGCCCACCCTTGCCTAATCATCTGAAAGAATCCATGAATTCTATAGGTCATCCCGCAATCTCACAACACTTCCCACATTATCTGGCCGCCAGTGAATGCTACAGCTACCCCGCAGTCTTACAACACTTTCCATACTATTTGGCCACTAGTGAATGCTACGGTTAACCCCGTGGTCTTACAATACTTACCACACTATCTAGCCGCTAGTGAATGCTATGGCAAACCCGTAGTCTTACAACACTTCCCATACTATATGTCCGCTAGTGAATGCTATGGCTACCCCTAGTCTTACAACACTTCCTGCGCAATCTGGCTGCTAGTGAATGTTACGACAACCACACAGTCTTACAACACTTCCCATACTATCTGGCCGGTATTGAATGCTACGGCTACCCCGTAGTCTTACATCACTTCCCACACTATCTGGCCAGTAGTGAATGCTACGGCTACCCCACATTCTTACAACTCTTCCCACACTATCTGATTACTAGTGAATGCTACGGCTCCTCTGTAGTCTTACAACACTTTCACCCCAACTGACTACTAGTGACTGCTACGGCTCCCCCGTAATCTTACAACACTTTCACCCCAACTGACTACTAGTGAATGCTATATCTCTCTCGTAGTCTTACAACATTTCTACACTAACACAAACGTAGCCCAATGCCTTACTCCTAATCCACCAATTCGAGACACACACAAAGTCCAACACGTACTCGACCGAACACCCAAACTGAACTCAATTCATTACTGAAACCCCAACTTGTTACCCTTAAATTATGTAATCAAGCACCAAGAAGATGCGATTCACATGCTGGGAAGTTTCATCGAACTCCCAACTCACACAATCCTCAATCCTAATAGCCGCTTGGGTTGTCTTTCTTCCCGACGAGGATGCAAAACTTATCCCAGTTTGATAACCGCTCCTGCTCCTGAATACCTGAATGGTTCCCCCCCACTTTAAATCGAGTAAATTCCCAAAGCACATGAGAATCGAATGATTACCAATTTCTTACCCTCCAATGATCGATCTGCTAACGACTGGGGTTTACCCTTGGTAGTGATCCATTACTTGCCAATCTCAACGATTACCCAACTCTTGGAATTCAAAAGAATATGCTTAAGACCTTAACCAGTTCGATAATATAAATCACCTCCCATGATAGCATACCAATTCCTTGAGTTCTTATGCCGACGACTAAGAAGCATAACTCTTGTCATGTATTGACGAACCTCTACTCTAGTTTCTATTCTCAAGGAATCACTAAACTCAAACTGACTTCAGTCCATGCGAAGGTACGATTCCCTTGACGCATCCAATGATCAAACAACTCACGCAACTGACCCCACCATCTTCATGCTACCATTCCTTTCCTAGTAACAATAGTTCCTTGAACTCCAAAGTTCTTCCATCGACAGATGTCAATCATACCCAAACAGATGACATAACCACTAAACCCTAACTTCACTGGAGAACCATCCCACTAATTCCTGACCAAATATCCTCCAAGCAATACTCCTGAATAGATTCGGGCAAAGACCCGGAACAATAGTGGTACACGTAGGACCCACTCCGCAAGATATGTCCATTTGAAGATTCATAAAAGACTCATTGGCATGCAGAATGGCATATGACAATCCTTGATAACTCAAACAGTAGCAAAGAACTGACTCTAGATATAACTTATTCATACTCAATAAAAAAACCAAAGCAATTCAAATTCCCGATATCCACTTGAAGTGCCAGAAGATAACATACCCGCAAACATCTGGAGGAATTCTTACCACCTCCTCCTAAGTTACCTCAACCATTCTAAGGACATGGTGGAACACTCCCTTCCAATCCCAATAATAGGAATTAACAGTAGGATCCTCCTTCCTAAAGGATTATAGGGATCCACAGGCTTTGGGCTCCAGATGAGCCCCTAATTTCCTTGCGACAATTCCGGCCCGAAAGGCCCCAAGACGACTATCAAGAGCTCCTGAAATCCCTTCCTTGGATGAACGAAACACCACCGAGGTCCATTCCATAACTCTACAAGTAATCTCCAATGAGATGAATTGTAACGGCTCAAATTTTCAAATAAATTTTTCATTTAAAATAGAACAATATTATTCAACAAAAGTATTTATTCCAAGTTCATTTCAAAAATACAAATAACGAATCCCCAAGGTCTCCAACAATGGTAGTGTGTACGCGTCATGCCGGCGCCTTCCCACGGTCATCACTAGTACCTGAAACACATAAATACAACTTGTAAGCATAAATGCTTAGTGAGTTCCCCAGTATACGACTTACACACATACGCCTTTCCAGGCCCTGACCTTCCGGTCCACATAACATTGCCTTCCGGCCCGTAACTTAATCGCCTTCCGGCCCATAACATATCGCCTTCCGGCCCGTATTATATTGCCTTCCGGCCCATAGTATATTGCCTTCCGGCCCATAACATTTACAACACATAACACATATAACATAACACACATAGCACATATACCATACATCATACCTGTTCCTTCTATCACATAACATATCGCCTTCCGGCCCGTGTAAACATACATAACATGTATAGCATCTACCTTTCTAGTTATAGCACAAATCACATATATCACATACGACCTTTCGGTCACACAGTCAAACCCTTCCGGGTGAAGTATAGTGAGGAAACTCACCTCGCAGTATGCAAGCTATAAACCCTTGGAGCTACGCGCACTCGATCCGCTAATCTGCAGACTCCCTATAATACCACATACCTTTATTAATGATCTTATCAAACAAGACATTGACCTTACGAAATTACATACAGGTCAACGGTCAACTTGGCCGGACTCGTCGAGTGCGAAAGCGACTCGGCGAGTCTAGACGTCCTCCCCAACTTCCCTGTTATTCCCCTTTCTACCCGTCGAGTACCCCCCCCCCCCTTGACTCGAAGGTCCTTGTGAAAGAATCGCGAGGCCACCCCGACTCCACTCGCCGAGTCTAAAGAACGACTCGACGAGTCCCAGTAAGTCTTCAAGCTACTCGCCGAGTCTGAAGAACAACTCGGCGAGTTCTAGTGAATCTTCAAGCTACTCACCGAGTCTAACGAACAACTCGGCGAGTCCAAGCGGATCTTCAAGCTACTCGCCGAGTCTGATCATTGGACTCGGCGAGTCCACGCCATGCAGTCAATCAACTGCCTCCTGTAATTCGCATGGTTCCGCAATATATAGATATGGGACTTCCTGGACCTTTACACGTACTATTACTAGGATTTAAACACTTGTAACAACACTATAATCTATCTAATCATTAAATGGGTTTCCTAAACCCTAGATTCGTGTACAACACCAAAACTACAGAAATGATCCGAGGATTACCTGGAAAACGTGTTCCGTGTGTCCCCAACCTTCAGAGCTCAATCCCCTTGATCCTCCTTTGACCACAACCTTGCCTCTTCTTGCCTAACAACCTCTTCAAGCTTCCACTAGTCTTCACCCTTGCTCCAGATGCCCACAGACGTTTAGGTTATCTTCAATCGGCCAAAAGACGAGACATGACGGCCCTAAAGACATTATATACGATCCAGAATCAAAACGGCTAGGGTTTCAGCTGAACAACGTCGACTCGCCGAGTCCCTAATGGACTCGTCGAGTCCAGTCGCGAATCTGTGTCCAAGACCGTGGTCCTACTCGGCGAGTCAGGCACCAACTCGCCGAGTCCCCTCCTAAATATGCCCCAAAATAGTTTAAAGCAATACCTGAAATTCCGGGCTGTTACAACTCTCCCCCACTAGAACTAGACTTCGCCCTCGAAGTCTCACTCTGCGAATAACTCCGGATGTTGCTCCCGCATTTCACTCTCCGGCTCCCAAGTCATCTCCGATCCCTTCCGATGTTGCCACTGAACCAACACCAAAGGTATCTCCTTGTTCCGAAAAACCTTGATCTTCCGATCCCTGATAGCTACTGGTCTCTCGGCGTAATTCAGGCTCGCATCCACCTGAATATCCTCTAACGGAACCACTGCCGATTCATTGGCTATACACTTCCTCAACTGTGATACGTGAAAGGTATTGTGAATCTGACCCAGCTCCGCTGGCAACTCCAACCGATAAGCTACCCGACCTACCCTTGCAATTACCCGAAAAGGACCTATGAACCGGGGCCCCAACTTGCCCCTCTTTCTGAACCGAATCACTCCTTTCCAAGGAGAAACCTTTAGGAGAACGAAGTCGCCAACCTGGAATTCGAGCTCGGACCGGCGTCTGTCTGCGTAACTCTTCTGTCGGCTCTGGGCGGTCAATAACCTCTGCCTCACCTGCTGAATCTGTTCGTTCGTCTGAAGTACGATCTCTGTACTGCCCATCACTCTCTGTCCCACTTCTCCCCAGCAAATGGGAGTCCGACACCTCCTAACATACAACAACTCAAAAGGTGGCATACCAATGCTCGAATGATGGCTGTTGTTGTAGGAGAACTCAGCCAAAGGCAACTGCGCATCCCAGCTACCCCCGAAGTCTAACACACACGCTCTAAGCATGTCTTCCAATGTCTGAATCGTCCGCTCGCTCTGACCGTCGGTCTGGGGATGGTATGCGGTACTAAAATGCAGTTTAGTACCCAACTCCTCATGGAATTTCTTCCAGAACCTGGAAGTGAAACGTACATCGCGGTCCGAAACAATCGAGATCGGCACTCCATGTCGAGATACTATCTCTCTCACGTATAACTCTGCCAACTTCTCTGCTGATGAACTTTCGCTAATGGCAAGGAAGTGTGCACTCTTTGTCAACCTATCCACAATCACCCAAATTGCATCGACTCCTCTGGCAGTTCTCGGCAATTTGGTGATGAAATTCATCGTGATCTGTTCCCACTTCCACTCAGGAATCTCCAAGGGCTGCAACTTATCATGCGGTCTCTGGTGCTCGGCCTTAACCCTACGGCAGGTCAAACACCTCTCAACGAACCAAGCGACGTCTCTCTTCATGCAAGGCCACCAATACTCCTTTCTCAAATCCAAATACATCTTCGTAGCACCGGGATGGATCGAGAATTTCGATCTGTGAGCCTCCTCCATCAAAGTAACACGCGTACCGCCCACGAATGGTACCAAAATCCGACCCTGAAACGTCAGAAGTCCCCGTCCATCCTTAACGAACTCTGAAATTAACCCGACGACCCGCTCCTTCTTCTGCATCTCGGATTTCACAACCTCGGCCTGTGCCCCACGAATAGCATCTAATACCGGAGTCATCACCGTCAATCTCAAACATACGTCCCGCAATGAAGTGCTTTCCGCCCTACGACTCAATGCATCGGCTACCACATTAGCCTTGCCTGGGTGGTATAGGATCTCACAGTCATAATCCTTAACCACGTCTAACCATCTCCTCTGACGCATATTTAGGTTGGGTTGATCCATCAAATACTTCAAACTTTTATGGTCCGTGTATATAGTACAACGAACCCCGTACAGGTAGTGACACCAAATTTTGAGAGCGAACACTACTGCCCCCAACTCTAAGTCATGCATGGGATACCTCGCCTCGTAAGGCTTCAGCTGCCTCGATGCATAAGCTATCACATGACCCCTCTGCATCAACACTGCACCCAGTCCCGAAATCGATGCGTCGCAATATACGACAAAGTCTTCCATCCCTTCCGGGAGAGCTAATACCGGGGCTTCGCACAATCTATGACGAAGTGCCTCGAAGGAAGTCTGCTGCTCGGGTCCCCATGAGAATGTAACACCCTTCCGGGTCAATCTGGTGAGCGGTACCGCGATCTTGGAGAAGTCCCTAATAAACCTCCGATAGTACCCCGCCAACCCAAGGAAACTCCTGATCTCGGAAGGTGACTTCGGTGCCTCCCAACTCATCACTGCTTCCACCTTGGCCGGATCAACCAATATCCCTGCCTGATTAACAACATGTCCCAGAAATTGGACCTCCCGCAACCAGAAGTCACATTTGGAGAATTTTGCATATAGCTTCTCCGACCTCAGTACCTCAAGGACCTCCCTCAAATGTCCCTCGTGCTGCTCTTTAGACCGCGAATACACCAGGATGTCGTCGATAAATACAATCACAGACCGATCCAGCATCGGCCTGCATACCCTGTTCATGAGGTCCATGAACACTGCTGGGGCATTGGTGAGCCCAAAAGGCATCACCACGAACTCGTAATGCCCATACCACGTCCTAAATGCTGTCTTCTGGACATCCTCATCCCGCACTCTTACCTGATGGTACCCTGATCTCAAATCGATCTTGGAAAACCAAGATGCCCCTTGCAACTGATCGAATAGATCATCGATCCTCGGTAACGGATAGCGGTTCTTGACCGTCACCTTGTTCAGCTCCCGGTAATCGATACACATCCGGTGTGAACCATCCTTCTTCTTGACGAACAGAATCGGTGCTCCCCACGGCGAGCTACTCGGCCGAATAAATCCCTTTCCCAACAACTCCTGGAGTTGCGAGGACAACTCTTGCATCTCTGGAGGTGCAAGACGATAAGGCACCTTCGCAATAGGCGCAGCCCCTGGAACTAGATCGATACCAAACTCTACTTGTCTCGCAGGAGGTACTCCCGACAAATCCTCGGGAAAAACATCTGGAAACTCGCGCACCACTGGAACCTCCTCCACTGTCTTCGGTCTCTCGGAAGTCTCCCGCGTATCCATCACATACGCCACAAAACCGTTACATCCCTGCTGTAGGCATTGCCTCGCCCTAGCGGCCGAACAAAAAGCTGATCCCGAACGGGTACCCTCGCCGTATACCGTAAGAACTCCCCCACTAGGGTCTCGTATAGTCACCAGCTGACGCTCGCAGTCAATGACGGCGCTGAATCGGCTCAACCAGTCCATGCCTACGATCACACAGACATCCCCCATCGCAATAGGAATTAGGTCAATCGGAAAAGCGACCCCGAAGATCTCTAGCACACATCCCCGAAGAACCTCCGTAGCACAAATCACCCTCTCGGCCGCAATAGAAACACTCAAAGGCCGACTTAACGGCTCACGACTAATGCCGATATGCTGACTAAAAGCTAACGATACAAAAGATCTACTCGCACCCGAATCAAATAACACTAGGGCAGGCATAGAGTTCACAAGAAAAGTACCTACACATACATTAACATAAGCATAACATTTCGACCTTTAAGTAAATACGTGAATGATAACATACCTGCCACAACATCGGGCGCAGCGCGGACCTCCTCCGCAGTCAGCTGAAAAGCTCTTCCGCGAGCCCTCGGGGCCTCGACCTTCGCCGGTCGGGTCTCAGTAGTCCTGGTAGTAGGTGTAGCTCCCTGACGAAGCTGCGGACACTCAGCCTTCTGATGGCCTGTCTGGTTGCAGTGAAAGCAAACCATAAACCCCTTAGGGCAATCCCTGGCAATGTGTCCCTCCTTGCCACACTTGTAGCAACCACCAGCTCGGCACACCCCCTCGTGACTCTTGCCGCACTTCGCGCATGTACGGCCCTTCGGACCTCCCATCCTCGAATCAGCGGACTTGATCCGCTTGGCTGTCGGCTGAGACTGAGCCGGTCGCCGATCCACCTGCCGAGACTCGGCCTCCTCCCTCGCCTGAGTCTCCAACTCAATCTCGCGCTTCCTGGCGTTCGCCTGAAGCTCAGCGAAAGTACGATAGGTGGAGTTTGACACAAACTCCCGGATATCCCTCCTCAGAACGCCCAAATACCGACTCATCCGTGACTGCTCCGTAGATACCAGCTCAGGGCAGAACATCGCCCTCTCATGAAACTTCCGCGTAACCACCGCAACGGAATCAGTACCCTGCTTAAGGGTCAAGAACTCCTGGATCAATCGTTCCCTCTCCACTTGGGGAACGTACTCGTCCCTGAACATCTCAGTAAACCTCTCCCATGTCACCGCTGAAATCTCCGCCTGAGTGAAGTTCGCCGTCACGAACTTCCACCAATCCTTCGCTCCCAGTCGGAGCTGGTTCAAAGCGAACCGTACATTCAGGTGCTCCGGGCATGAACAAGTGTAGAAGCACCCCTCTATATCGGCGATCCACCTCATCGCAGCAATCGGATCCTGCGTCCCATCGAACTCAGGGGGTTTCGTGTTGCTGAATTCCCGGAATAGCAACGAATCGCCCCCTTGCGGTCTAGCAGCGGTCACTGCTGCGGTAGCGGCAGCGACTGCAGCTTCAGTTAGTGCGGCGTACCGCTCCTCAAACTCCTCCATCAGGGTGGTCTTAATGGACCCAAACATCTCCGGGATCTCAGCCCGAACCGCCGCAGCTACCTCTTCCTGAATCATCTGACGAATCTCCTCGTCACTCATACTGCTCGAACTCGCTCCGTGGCGTGTCGTAACCATGATGTCTCTGAAATACAACATAAAATTATCAGAGACTCCATCAAGTACATTTGTACTCGATAACGCAACCCTACTCAGTCTCCGGTATCCAGGGATTCTTACTTGGGTCTTCCACCGACCCGGTGTCTTCGGTAGTACGGGCCCAATACTACCGACCACACCGTATCAGTATTCGTCCCAAATCTTCCTCCCCAAACCCCGAATAATGAGTACTCTACCTCTAGTATGCACTATCTACTTGCACGCTACCAAATATCTCATATAAGCAATCTCCCTAGACTAAGGCATCACAAAACAGGCCGTTCTAGTCCTATCATTTATACCTAGTCTTCTAGCATGCATAACAATTCATAATTCAGTGCATAACATAACATTGTAAGGTATTCTGGGGATCTTTAACGTTCGGGCGCTGGCTGATCGTACACACTGCTCCGTTCTTGTTTACCGCTTTAACATTTATAAAATTTTATGTCTTTATTATTTTTGAAAGATTTTTCCCCAAATCCTCGGTTTGAGTTCAGTTACACCCGAAGGTACACCCGAATCCCTCAAACCAAGGCTCTGATACCAATTGTAACGGCTCAAATTTTCAAATAAAATTTTCATTTAAAATAGAACAATATTATTCAACAAAAGTATTTATTCCAAGTTCATTTCAAAAATACAAATAACGAATCCCCAAGGTCTCCAACAATGGCAGTGTGTACGCGTCACGCCGGCGCCTTCCCACGGTCATCACTAGTACCTGAAACACATAAATACAACTTGTAAGCATAAATGCTTAGTGAGTTCCCCAGTATACGACTTACACACATACGCCTTTCCAGGCCCTGACCTTCCGGTCCACATAACATTGCCTTCCAGCCCGTAACTTAATCGCCTTCCGGCCCATAACATATCGCCTTCCGGCCCGTATTATATTGCCTTCCGGCCCATAACATTTACAACACATAACACATATAACATAACACACATAGCACATATACCATACATCATACCTGTTCCTTCTATCACATAACATATCGCCTTCCGGCCCGTGTAAACATACATAACATGTATAGCATCTACCTTTCTAGTTATAGCACAAATCACATATATCACATACGACCTTCCGGTCACACAGTCAAACCCTTCCGGGTGAAGTATAGTGAGGAAACTCACCTCGCAGTATGCAAGCTATAAACCCTTGGAGCTACTCGCACTCGATCCGCTAATCTGCAGACTCCCTATAATACCACATACCTTTATTAATGATCTTATCAAACAAGACATTGACCTTACGAAATTACATACAGGTCAACGGTCAACTTGGCCGGACTCGTCGAGTGCGAAAGCGACTCGGCGAGTCTAGACGTCCTCCCCAACTTCCCTGTTATTCCCCTTTCTACCCGTCGAGTACCCCCCCCCCCCCTTGACTCGACGAGGTCCTTGTGAAAGAATCGCGGGGCCACCCCGACTCCACTCGCCGAGTCTAAAGAACGACTCGATGAGTCCCAGTAAGTCTTCAAGCTACTCGCCGAGTCTGAAGAACAACTTGGTGAGTTCTAGTGAATCTTCAAGCTACTCACCGAGTCTAACGAACAACTCGGCGAGTCCAAGCGGATCTTCAAGCTACTCGCCGAGTCTGATCATTGGACTCGGCGAGTCCACGCCATGCAGTCAATCAACTGCCTCCTGTAATTCGCATGGTTCCGTAATTTATAGATATGGGACTTCCTGGACCTTTACACGTACTATTACTGGGATTTAAACACTTGTAACAACACTATAATCTATCTAATCATTAAATGGGTTTCCTAAACCCTAGATTCGTGTACAACACCAAAACTACAGAAATGATCCGAGGATTACCTGGAAAACGTGTTCCGTGTGTCCCCAACCTTCAGAGCTCAATCCCCTTGATCCTCCTTTGACCACAACCTTGCCTCTTCTTGCCTAACAACCTCTTCAAGCTTCCACTAGTCTTCACCCTTGCTCCAGATGCCCACAGACGTTTAGGTTATCTTCAATCGGCCAAAAGACGAGACATGACGGCCCTAAAGACATTATATACGATCCAGAATCAAAACGGCTAGGGTTTCAGCTGAACAGCGTCGACTCGCCGAGTCCCTAATGGACTCGTCGAGTCCAGTCGCGAATCTGTGTCCAAGACCGTGGTCCTACTCGGCGAGTCAGGCACCAACTTGCCGAGTCCCCTCCTAAATATGCCCCAAAATAGTTTAAAGCAATACCTGAAATTCCGGGCTGTTACATGAATTCCCACGATCGCGTATTGATTGGCCCAGGTCCCGCTCCTGAGCCAGAGCTAGAATCTGGATCCCATTCCTGAGTGCTCCAAATTAGTCTGTCGCTCTATGGCTCTAGAAATCATATCATTCAGGGTCTCGCACCCTGATACACTCACCAACTCAATTATCCATGGCTGAACTGCAGTAGCAGAAGCAACCTCTGACATAAACCGAGGTACAAACTACTCCCAAGATATAGTCTCCAATCCCGAAAGCGCAATAGATCACACAATCAATCCTTGCCGCTCGATACAAGAGTTCCAAGGCGAACCGAATATTAGCTCCTAAAGGGTAGGGACTAGTGCGGAAAACACTTTCCATCTCCTTAATCCAATGCGAACTCAAATCCCTGGCATTCCTTCCACTAATTGGCTCACCACCGAAGCCGGGACCAAACCCTAGTCCTTCCCCCATGCGCGCTTATGCTCATCTGGAAAAGAAGCTATCCCCATGATCAGAGCCTAACCAATAATTCTCCTTTCCATAAGCTTCTTATATTCTCCAAAAATCTCACTGATTCAAGTATGGATCCTATGCTTTTAGTAGTACGGGCCCTATACTACCTTCCACACCTATCTATACTTTCCTCAGCAATCCTCCCGAATACTCTAAGTCCCTTCCTCAAACCAAATAACCAACCTTTCCAAATCGCATAACTAAACACACTGGAGCATATCCTAGGTTCGCGACCTCACCCTGCCATCAACTGCTGAAGAACTTCTCTTGGAGCATATCCTAGGTTCGCGACCTCACCCTGTCGAATAATAGACTCAACCCTAGGACCACAACCAGGCAAGGAATAAGAAATAAGGACAAGTCAATTATTCTAAGGCTATAAGATCCTAAACGTATACAATTTTAAAAGCATACACTTAGCAGTTACTAATACCAATAGTTATTCCCATTCCAGCATAGCATCCAGTATCCCCAAGGCTACAAGCACCACATATCAGGTTAATCTATCGCTGACTAATCAGTACTAGTATGAAAGTCTACCAGATCATACAACATACATACAAAGGCATCACTCCTATCCCTAACTAGCATGCGATTCACAGATTCATAAATCAAGTCATAACAGATAACATGTACGTGTATTATGGGTAAAAATTAATAGAGCTCAGCCGATTGCATGCACCACACCCTTTCTTGTCTTAGAAACTCTTTCCTTGAAAACATTTTTATTTTGAAAACTTTACAGATCCTCATTTTGAGTTCAAACACACCCGAAAGTATGTCCGAATCCCTCAAACCAAGGCTCCGATACCAACATTTAATAACCCAAAAATCTAGGGTACACATTTCATTTTTCATTGTAGTCAAACACAAATGTTAATTAATCCAACCATTCAAAAACATTTCTTAATTAAAACATTTATCAAAGTTACATCCCAAAATCACATAATGTGGAAAACACGGGTGTGTGTACTGCGATCAAGTTGGGCCCTTCCTTTCCAAACCAATGATACCTGAAAGCATAAACAAAACTGTAAGCACGAAGCTTAGTGAGTTACCCATAACATACCCTACATAATCCACATAACCAAATAAACCATATCAATCACATAAGCCATGCATTTAAACATATAAGGATGTCGTGAACTCTGGGCTTCCCCCAAGGTCTTACACCTATGTGCCATGGGCACCCCCATGGTCTTACTTGGAATGTCATGGGCACCCCCACATGGTTTGACAACCAAGTGCCATGGGAACCCCCATGGTCTTTACCTGGAATGTCGAGGGCACCCCCACATGGTCTGTCAACCAAGTGCTATGGGCACCCCCACATGGTCTGACATCCAAGTACCAAAGGCTTCCCCCAGGGTCTTCCGTGCAGGTATCACAAAGACAACTAGCATATAATGTGCCACATAATCAACTAGCATACCACATAACACATAATGGGCCGGCCTTGGTGCATTTGACCTATTGGTATGGTGAGGAGACTCGCCTCAAATGCGAACTGTAGCTGAGTAGGTCCAAACTCTAAGTATCAGTTCTACTACCTCCCTTATCATAAACAACTCCTTAGATGTCACTCAATCCTTCAAACCCCATGAAAGTTAACCCTGGTCAAGGTCAAAGTCCAGGTCAAAGTTAATGCTCCGAGTTGACATGCCTCATCGAGTTATCCCTGTAACTCGTCGAGTCCATCCCAAAGCCAAAATCGTGATGTTGCGATCCAACTTGTTGAGTTCCTTCGTTTTCCAACAAAATCGAGGTAGCTCCAACCCAACTCGCCGAGTTCCCCTATGAACTCGTTGAGTTCTTCAGTCTGTCAACCCACTTAATGCATTAAGCCCTTTCTCTTGAATCTAAAGGTTCTAAACTACAAATCAACCTTCATAGAGATGTCTAGAAGGGTAAAGTTTCCAAATTTATCCCTAAGGATTATCTAATAAGCTTTAGACCCAAACCCTAGCTCTTTTGAGGAGGGTCTTGACCCATTAAGCCTCTAACCCTTGCTTTAATGTTCCATATTACAGATCTGAGGTCCTAAGGTGGTTTAATCATGCTATAAATACTCTTTAAGGTTAATTTTTTGGCTTTATAATGAACATATTGCATGAATGGGACATGGAGGCTATTAAAGTTTGCAACTTTAATGCTCTAGAGGTCTTATAGAGGCCAGATATACACCTTTAACCTATGGAAACTTCTTTTCTTTGGAAATCCAAGCTAAAATCCAAAAACCAAGCCCAAGACAACAAAAAAATGAGATCTAATAAGCTACATGTCAAGGTTATGAATTTATACCTCCAAGATGTTGCCCTTGATGTAGAGTTTCTGGATCCAAGTTCACTTCTCCAAGATTGATACTTCTCTCTTCAAAACCTCCTTTAAAGATCTTCAATAATCACTCAAACACTCACAAAACTCAATGAACAAGTGGAAAGACGATCTAGGGTTTCTTCTGGACAATGGAGATTGGTAAGGAGTCCAGGCCTAGAAGTTAAGTCCTTTAATAAGGTGTTATACCAAAAAAATTAGGGTTTTCTCTTCCAACGCCAACTCGTCGAGTTGGATCTCCCCAACTCATCGAGTTGATCTTCCAAAATACGTGTGCCACATATTTCCAACACGCCGAGTTTATGCCTTAAACTCGACGAGTGGACCTTTATAGATAATGTTTTATTTCCATAATTAACCTTCGAAATTTTGGGTGTTACAGAACTAGTTTAATTACACAATTTATAGTTTGATTTTATGGACCATTTTAGATATTTTTATTTGAAGATTATTAATAATAAGTTGCTATATTTGATCATATTACCTGTGTTCCTCATTTATATGTTTAGAATCACTTCAAGAACAATAATTTATTCAAACTTCAATAATCGGTCCTACTCTTGGAAGATGGTAGTGAATTAAGATTGTCATTGATTATTAGTAGATTATTTATTGAGATGAACATAGCAAAGGCTTGCAATTAATGCCGATAAGTATTTGAAAATTGATAATTTATGTATTGGATTAACCAAACTTAAAGATTACTTCATTGATCATGTCATGAGAAAATTAAGACGACTATATTTTTTATTCTTCAAATGGAGATGCATTGGGTTTTTAGTTCTACAATCTGTTGTATCTTCGTTTTTTTCGACAACGTTGTTCGTAACTGACAGCTATATAGGGTTTGACTAGATATAAAATGAGGAATAGTACTGACTTATGTACTCAAATTTTATTTGATCCTTCTGCCAGAAATATAGAAGTAGATATCTTTGGCTCCGTCGTTAATTTGGGTTGACAACAAATGTTTGGCCAAGCTAAGATTGAGTTGATCAAATTCAATATGCCATTCAAGAAAAGTCACCACAAGTCGGTATCAGGGAACATGATCTTGAACCATGAGATTGACCATTGATTCATGTCTCTAGTTCACAATAAGATATGATGAAGATCAAATGAATTTGAAGTTACTCGTCTTAGGGCTTTCTATAGCATTGTTGTTATAAGTATATTAGTTACATCAGATTGCCACTCACTGCTATTCTTAGTAAGTATTGGACTAGTAAATTATTGATGCCTAAGTGCAAGTGAGAGCTGATGGAGATTAGTGCCTACGGTTATAACAAACCACAAATATTACAATAAATAACAATGTCCTTTTGGATTCACACAAGAACACAATAAAATAGAACTGAAAAGATATTTATATTATGGACTTGTTTTGTTAATTAATTAATAAATTAATTAATCAATTAGAAAATAAATGAAATTGAAATATTTCATAATGATTTGAAAAGTCAAGATAATTACAAATATACCTGGTAACATTCTTTAGGGTTTTAAATCACCTACCTATACAAAAAGGGGTTAAAACCAACTTTTGAGTACATGAGATAATACGATTCTACCTCAAAAGTTTGGAACCCTAAGGAAAAACCCAAGAATCGTCCGAGCGTGTCACCATGCGGCCGAGGTCAATTCTTTTTCCATGTGATGGTCCTTCTCATATTCATTTAATCGAGTCTTGTTTCTCCTGATGTTCAAGGGGGTTTCAGATATGTGAAGCTTTGCGTAATGGGTGTGATCACAAGAGAGGAACTCTATGTTGGGCTCTCAAGTTCGATCAACTGGCTAGACCAAAGAAGTCCGAGAAGAACATAAAGATATGTTCAATGTCCTTTAAATTTTAATAGATTTGTTTGGGTTAGATCAACATGTTTCGAGTTTATAGATCGAAAAAATTGTCGCTTCTGCTATCATGAATCTTTAAATAGGCTTGAAACGCATCACCACCATTGCTTCCACTACCACTCACCTACCACCACCACCACCACCATCAGTAGTTAATCACAATCAATATCACCATTACCACCAACATCACCAATAACGATCATCTCCAACAACCATCGTGGTCATCATCATCAATCACCACTACCATACCTATTGCTAACACTGTCACAACTACCATGCTACTGCCACACAATCATTTTCGTTGCCACTTTCATAATCACAAATCCACCGTCCTATTACCACCCCACCACAACCATCACTTATGTGTTGGCCCCACCAGCAAGTACCACCAATATCATTTTGCTCTAAGACAAACATAACCCCAATTATCGTACATCACCTTATGACACTACCATAACAAACAACCCTACCTATATAAGGAAGTTATTGACTATATCAAACAAATTATAAATAGTGGTATGATGGTAGAAGACAAACATAATCCCAATTACCGTACATCATCCATAACATCTTCTAACACTACCATAACAAACAACCCCACAGAGTATGTTTATAAACAAGTAACTGGCCATATCAAACCATATTTATATATAGTGGCATAATGGTTGTGAGGATGGATGCAACATCTATATGTTGGAGTGGTGATGATTACATCATCCATAACATCTTCTGACACTACCATAACAAACAACCCCACAGAGTATGTTTATAAACAAGTAACTGACCATATCAAACCATATTTATATATAATGGCATAATGGTTGTGAGGATGGTTGCAACATCTATATGTTGGAGTGGTGATGATTGATGCTGGTGATCGGAGATGATGACGATTAGTGATATCACTGATCGCGACGGTGTTGATGGTGGCTAGCGGTGTTGGGGCTAATGGGTAATGGTTGTGAGTGAGTGGTGGAAATTCGTTTTGTCTCTTAGGTGTTATCACCAATGTTACTAAAACCCTAAACACCAATGGTGTTACTTTTACCCTAAAGACCAAATTTGTTCCCAAAATAAGGACATTTCACAGTAAACCACACGGACCAAGACTCTAATTCACTCTTCATTTATTATTATTATTATTATTATTATTATTATTATTATTAAATTCAAATAGATATCCTTTAATAAAAAGAAAAGAACATAAAGAAAACTTAAACAAACAAAAGATTTAATATATATATATATATATATATATATATATATATATATATATATATTAATTCCAATAGATATCCATTAATAAAAAGAAAACAACAGAAAGAAAGCTTAAACAAACAAAAGATTTAATAAGAAATAAAGCTTAAACAAACAAAAAATTTAATAAAAAAAATACAACAGAAAGAAAGCTTAAACTAGACTGTTCACTATTTGAATAAAACTGAATTATCCAATTGGACAATTTGGATTTGATTGTTTGGTTTGGATATTCGGATTTTTGGATTGGATTTCGTTAAAACCGAATTATTATTTTGGATTTCGGATTAGTTTTGCTTTATAAAATAAGAACCGAATAAGCCAATGAATAAACCAAAAGAACCGAATAAAAATTTATTATTCATTTATTTTTAATATATCTATAATTATTTATTAGTTTGATAAATTATTTTTTTCAAAAAAATTCTAAAAGTTTCACCAAATAAAAAAATTAATATGTATTTTCTTTCAAAAAAAATTTATGTATTAAATATTAAATTATAATATACCTTCTTAGTAATTTTTTATAAATTATAAATTACAAAGTTTTAGTAGTTGTTTATAAATAATAAATTATAAAGTCTGGAATCCAGAATAAATGTAAAGATCTTATAATTAAATAATTTGTTTTGCTTGTTTTATAAAAATTAGATAATATTATAATTATATTTCATTTTAAAATGTTATCCCTTTTGAAAACCGAATTATAAAAATCGATCCAACCGAAATATAAAAGATTGGATTTAAATTTAGTTAGGACAATTCTTGAAAACCGCGAGGTTACTCTTATATTAAATACTTATAATTATATTAGTACATTATTCAATCAAGTATCTATCCTAATAAATAAAGATGATTTTGCTAAATATCATCTTCTTATTAAATTTGCCACATGTAATTTTGTAAATTTTTTGATTAAATTTAAATCCACATGTCATTTTGTTGTTTTTTTAAATTAAATCAATAAATATGCCACATAATACTAAATTTATTTTGTAAATTTTTTGATTAAATTTAAATCCACATGTCATTTTGTGGTTTTTTTTAAATTAAATCAATCAATATGCCACATAATACTAAATTTATATATGTAAAGTATTAAATATATTTTAATGTGATAATAAATGCAAAGAATCTTAAAAAATATATAAGATATATTAAAATATATTGAATATGATAATAAATTTAATGAATATCATAAAACAATCAATGATATTATGGATGATCTTCTTAATAGTGATTCTATTTATTCATTAGTTGAATATGTTTATTTATTTTGAAATTTTATTTTAAAAAATTCTTAATATTTAAACTTTCATATATTTTTTTAATCAACCCGTGTAATACACGGGTTTCACACCTAGTTCTATAACTAAACAAAACGATACCGTTAACAAGCCGATCTTTGTGAAACCGATGTTCTGATCGAACCCATGAGTAAAGTAACTAGACTATTATAACGCAGTAAGACCCGATTAAGATTTGGTTAATTAATCCCAGTCTCTACTAGATATAACATTACACCTAGTTAACATCTTGATATTAATTAAATCTACCTTCCTTTATATTTATACTACCATATATCTATACCTTCGTGCATAGATATACACATATTCAACGACGATCAAACTCTGGTCCCTTTCATGACACCTTCTTCCGCATGATGCCCTCCAACTCCATAGTCGCCGTCACGGTAGCCTGGTCCATACCTGCTGCTGTACAAACCGGCATGCAGCAACATTACATACAACAGCTCCGTGAATGCTAAGATTATAATGAATGCTTCCACCATCTTTAACCTCCACCCTCTGTGTCCTCCTACGTTTATCTCCTTGCATGCCAACCTGCAATTCAACTCTCAGTTACCTAATTCAGTAACCACCTGTTACCATTAACGTACTTGCATGTGAAACCAAAGATATTACCCGAAAGCAAGAGCAGTGACGGCCCACGCAACCAGAGAAGACGATCCAGCGGCGGCAAGGCTGTCGTTCCTCCATACCCTAAGGTGGTTGCCACCTGCGAATTTCGAGACTATTCCAAGAACAGAAGCTAGAATGGCAAACTCCAAGAAGAACTCTGTTGCTCCATTCCCTCCAAAACCTGCAATAGAAAAGGTCAGATATTGCAATAGTACGCATCAGGTAGCTGCGGGCAGATAGATAACTTACTAGGATGGTAGGACTGGCCATTGATGAACCTGTTAAGACACCAACTAGCAAATCCCAAGGTGATAAAGTACATAACAAGGTTCAGGAACAGCAATGGTGCAGCAATGCTTCGTCCCACTGTTTCCGCCATTTTAGATCAATCAAAAAGCTTTAAAAATTCAAATATAGTAATCGAGTAAAGCGGAGAATATATTTATTGAGAAGGTGAACGTAGCCAAGGGTATATATATATATATATATATATACAAGGATGATAGTTGGCAGGTGGCATAATACGTGTCAACGGTAGTATATGCTTGATGTTACGTAGGACACGTGGTGAACTAGTGATTGACCACATACTAATGTTTCATGTTTGCCATTAAGATTGAGCAACCCGCCTACCCACTTGCTTATCGCCTATACGGTTCTGGTTGTTTCCTAACGTTGATCTCATGTAGTACAAAAAAATCGTGCGATTTAATACAAAAAATATATGAGACATATTTTATAATTTCTTTTTCCTTTTATCTCACCTAAATTTCCTTTTGTTTTTCACAACTTAGGAACTTCATTTTCTATCAAATTATTTTTATTTTGTTTTAAATTGATAGACGTTTTTACCAGTCTGGTCATATTTTACAATTTCTTTTTCCTTTTATGTGGCTTGCTTTTCCTTTTGTTTTTCACAACTTAGGAACTTCATTTTCTATCAAATTATTTTTATTTTGTTTTAAGTTGATAGACGTTTTTACCAATCTTTTACAATTTCTTTTTCCTTTTATGTCACCTAATTTTCCTTTTGTTTTTCACAACTTGGGAACATCAATTTTCTATCAAATTACTTTTATTTTGTTTAAGTTGACAGACGTTTTTATCTATAGTTTGTATTTATTTATTTTGAAAATAATTGTTTCTATTTTTTATTTTTTAAAATATCATTTTGACTTTCAGTATTTTAACATGGAATTCTACTTTGAAAAAATATTCTTTTTCGTTTTTCTACTTTTTAAAATGTCATTTTAATCATTTCTATTTTCTATTTTTAGCTCGATAATTTGCACCCCTCTAATTTGTAAAATTACCAATGTTTTAAAAAACTTTAAGATTTGTATTTGTTGTCAAGCTTTAATAAATATGGTCTTAAATCATTTATGTATATAAAAATGAATCATAGTAGAATATATATAATTATTAATTATTTACAAAATTATTGCCTTAAGTTATTCATTTTATTGTGGCTGGTCATAGTTCGAAAAACTTGAGGTTTAGCCTTGCTGCCAAATAATATCAATATTATATAGAACTGATAATTACATTTTTCATATTTATTATTTTTTGATGTCATTTTAACTCATTTGACTTTCTCGAATCCCATTTTCTAAGCTTTGGTGCTTATCCTTGTTGTATACATAATTTGATTTTTCTTAATATAACAAGCTAAATTTCTACGTGCTTATTTTATGTATATTTCATATATTCAATGTAATCAACATTTTGACCACAATTTTTAACTTTTGTTTGTTAATTAGAGAAAAATTATGTATTTCTTTGTATAAATTCGAGTTTGTCTGCTTAAAGCAGAAACTACATTTTTGTCGATTTTCAACATGTAATAACTTAGTTTCTACTACTTAAATCCATTATTGCGGTCGTAACGTGGGGTGGGTAAAATCGAAGCTATGATTTAACTAGTAAAAAAACTAATAAAAAATATAATTAAACACAAAGTTAATAAAAATAAAAATACTTTATTATCTGAAAATAATTATTACAAAATAAATATAAGAAATCGAAACTAAAATATAACAATGATTAAAATATTATATCACACCGAATTTTCTTCTAAAATTTCGTCCGCATCCTCGATGAACAAATATGAATCTTTATATGTATCATCAAACAACTCATCATGCTTATCCTCGATCAAAATATATATGTTAGCCATGTAAATATGTTACACAAATCAATACGAAGGGCATGATGGATATCACGTTCATGTACTTCCCTTCCGTTTGTCCTATATTGCAACATATCAACATCTACTCCTTCAAAGGCTGGAAAAATTTAGTTTTCATTTTAGTAGCATATCACTTTTTGTTCATTCTTCTAAAATCATATATAATATGATGGACATATACATTATGTTTTGCAATCTTACGACTCATATGACTCTGCTGCGAGTTTGAGTATGTGTCAATACCACTTAATGACACCAAATACTTGTTCCACATCATTCCTAGCTTCTTCTTGGCAATTGTAACATACCAAAAAATCTATGAAAACTCTTCATTTTTAAAGTACTAAAAATCATTCCATAAACATCCTAAGTCAAATAATCCAAATCATGAGCTCATAGTTTTTATAAAAACATCAGAGTAATCCTAAAATCATAAGGTGCAGAACCCATTGGTGGATGCAACACAATCAAGCCGATTCTTTCCCCTTGCTACTAGAAGTACCTGAAATAATAAAACTTTAAACCATAAGCACAAAGCTTAAAGGGTTCCAAAAAATACCATATACCAATATGGGCCTCACCCATAATACATAACCGGCCCTACCTAACATACATAACGGGCCCCACCCAACGTACCTAACACTCCCCAACATACGTAACGGGTCTCGTCCAACATACATGCACGAGTCACAAAGACAATCTAGCATTCTATATAGTATTGTGAGAAGACTTATCTCACAAATCAAATTAGACTACACCACCACTCACAAGGTCGAGAAGCTTGTACTACACACCACTTGGTGAATCATAGAAGGCCAAGCCTTAGTATAATAACTAAAACTAAAAAATTTCCAAAAACTTAACATGGTCCAGAGTCAATGGTCAACAGTCAATCAACAAGCCATGACCAATCACTGACCATACCTGGGTAGCCACACAACAAGACAAACATGGATGAAACCTGCAACCACATTGTGTCAAGCTACGCCCCATGCCGTGAGATCTAACCAAAACCAGTTTAATGGCTTAAGCTCCTAATCCGCTAGGCTCAACACTCATATATTCCAGAAAGCTTCCTAGCTCCCCAAAAGCTTGATAAAAATCCTTACTTTAAAGACATGTATGTCCAATTATAACATCCAAAAGAATATGACCATACATTTCTAAAATAAGAGTATAGGTTTTACCAAAGGGATTCATTCATATTTATTAGGAGATCATAAAATCATCTTTTCGTGTCACATTAACATATTAATAGTAAATGTAACACCTGTTTCAGGTATGAATTAATTTATAAATGTTTTACTTTTATTTTAGGTGGCCACGGTGTGATGGAGCTTCACCACGATGTAGTAGTAGTGTTTTAATTGCAGATTTACATGACCTGCCACAACATTGCCATAAGTGCCACAACGTGGTAGATGTTTTTAGGAGAAAACCCTAATTCCCTGGTTTTGGGCCCCATTTAAAGGACATTAAGGCTAGGATTTCGTGGTCATTCAGTCTGCATTACCCTATCAAGCTCAGAAACCCTAACCCTAGCCTTCACTGTAATTGTGAACTCATTTTGGTGTTTATGGTGATCTTTGAAGTAGAAAGAAGCCTTTGGTGTGGTAATCTACATTGCACAAGCATCATCTACATCAGTTAACACATCTTCTAGAGCTCGTGAGTGTTCAAGACCCAAACTTTTCCTTGCTAAGTTGCTAGATCTTAGATTTTGTCCATTTTATTCATGTATTGATGGGCTTAAGTGGTTAGATCTCATAAAGTTTTCAACTTTATTAATCTCCAGGCCATTTTGGTTATTTGGTGCTTTGGATCTGGATTAGAAATGAGTTTTCGTATCATGCATGGATTTTTGGCCATTAACGCTCATTTTAACCTAACAGGAAACTTTATGAATCTCCAGGCCATTTTGGTTATTTGGTGCTTTGGATCTGGATTAGAAATGAGTTTTCGTATCATACATGGATTTTTGGCCATTAACGCTCATTTTAACCCTATAGGAGTTCAAGACATGCATTGGACATGCATCTCTAACAAGTATGGATTTTTTTTTGTTAGTTGTGGTGCTAGAAACCATTATCGAAACTTTAGACAAGAAGTATTCAAGATTAAGTGCTTATTGATTAAGCCAAGTTGTGCTTTGCCCTTTTTATACCTAAAAGTTGAGATCTTTATCTTTTGGAGAGTCTAAAGGGATAAAGTTGGAAACTTTATCCATTGAGACCATAGAATGGACCAGATCTGAGGTTTGGAGCCCTTAGCATCAAAGTAAATGAGTTAACTCATTAAGCTATTAGGAACCCAATGCATACACCATGACTTTAGGTGGCCCCGGTGTGGCGACTAGGCTAAGGCTCGTTTGTTTTGTTGTTTTGATGCCACGACGTGGCCAAGGATGGCTGCAACATGTCGACCAGGTGGAGGTTGACTTTTGACTTTTTACCATTTATCGTTAACTTTGACCAAGTTTGACTTTAGGTTATTTGGGGTATTTTGAGTAGTGGATTGAGGCTTGGTCTCTGTTTGTGGTATAGGTGATATGTAGAGTCAGTGTTGGAGTAGTGATCAGTTTAGCTATCTTTCAGACTATGAGGTCAGTTTTCCTCATTGTACTAATGGGTCGAAGGCACCAATGCCAACCCACTGTGTTATGTTATGTATCCTGGTATATAAGATGTTGTTATGTTGTAGCGAACTATTAGATTGGTAGATTTATATGATTACCTAAACTTGTAGGCTATATGTATATGTTTGTCTGATGCATATGTCGAGATATTGTGGTTAGGTTGAGGTAGTCCTACTTTGTGTTGAATCCCAAGATACCCACAATGGTCCAGATAGGTTGTAAGCCTTGCAAGGCAGTCTAGTCAAGCCACAGACCCATATATGCATGATATTATCTGTTTAGCTATGTGTGGTATTTAAGGGAACTCACTAAGCGCAAGCTTACAGTTTGACGTTATGGTTCCATGTACCTCAGAGGATAGGGGCAAGGTGTAACACTCCAGTTTTCACGTATTTTCAAATTCATCCCTTGGTTTTAAATCATGTCATATTGGTCCTTGGATTGGAAAGAAAGAGCCATGGGAACCCTAGTGGCAAGATTGTAATTTAGATGCAGCGGGAGTACGCTAAGCGTACTAGGGCGTACCCTAGTACACTGGGCATACACATATATATGTTAGGCGTACTCATGTCCGAGTAAAACCCTAAGTTTTAGGGTTTTGGGGTATTTATGCATCTTTATGGCTCATTTACCTCCACATCTTTAGCCTCCAAAGCCCTTGAGTCGTTTTTGGCAAACCCTAGTCCCTTAAGAGTGTTATTGAGCTAAAAGTGTGTTCTTGGTGTGCTTTATGAAGAAGGAGTTGCATCAAGGAGCTTGGAAGTTGAAGCAAGCTTGTAGATCTTGGAATATTACCTCCTTGGGAAGCTCCAGAAGGTAAAAATTCTTCCCCTTGATGTTTTGTTTTCTTGGATCTCATTTTGGTAGCTTTATGTGGTTCTTCTTGTGTCAAAAGTCCCATTTCTATGCACGTTTGGTTTTGGACATTTTGGGTTATCCTTTCAGACCCTAGGATGGATCCTAAGCCACAAAAAGAGCCCACTTTAGTTAGTTTGACTCCGTGCTTCTTGTAGATAGTCTTAATGGATTAAGACCTTGTATTAAGGACTTTTTGAACGTGAAAAGTCGTAAAGTTGGGGACTTTATAACCATAGTATGCCTATGGAACTTGGATCTGAAGTATGAGCTCAAGTGCTAAAGGCATTAAGCAGTTAATGAAGAAGTTGGATACGCGAGTGAACGCCCCATGCATCCTGGTGTACTCCCCGTGTACCTGGTCAGCCACCTCGATGGTGGTTCTCTGCGAAGCTTTGTGTACGTTGAGCATACCGCCGAAATACACCCCACATACTGGCATGGTTCATACCATGTTGAGTTAACTCGGTTGGGTTGACTCAGTGGGTTTATGGACTTTGACCAGGTAACTTTAAGTTTGACCATGTTTGACCAAGCTGGACTTTTTAGGGTATTTTGGGTATTGTTGTGATTTTGATGAAATTGGTCACTTGGTAGATGTAGGCATTGAGTAGAGAAATGAGATTCAAAGTGGGCCTTACCAGCTCTGTTCAGCTTGTGAGGTGAGTTTTCCTCACTATACTTTCGAGTCGAAGGCACCAAGGTCGGACCATTGGTTTGATAACTTGATATTATTGATATGCTGAGTGTGGAATAGATATGTATTCTAGTCTAGTAGACCTGTAGGACTACCTGTGATACTGTCTGTTTATCTGTTTATGATTTTATGTGTTATATGTCGACATATTGTGTGGGTTGGTTTGAGGTTTTATTGCTACGTGCTATAGCCAACAAACCCTGGAGAAAACTAGATATGAGCTGAGGGCCAGGGAGGGCATGTCAGACTCATAATGAGGGCTCATGAGCATTCTAGATACGAGCCGAGGTTCAGGAAGGGCATGTCTGACTCGTTTGGAGGGTTTAGAGGTATTCAGTCCGAGGACTGATCAAGCCGGGGAGCAAGCCAGACATAAGTTGTGGGGCCAAGGTCAAGCCAGACTTATGTTGTGGGCAAAGGGGTCATCCTGTCTGTTAGTTCTAGACCCATTGCCCGCTATTATTATATATGTGCTTTTTGTTTGTGTATTAGTGTATTAGGGGAACTCACTAAGCTTTGTGCTTACAGTTTTGGATTATGTTTCTGGTACCTCAAAGGATCACAGGAAGGCGAAGGCGTGATTGTGCACCTCCTCGAGTTTTGATTTTATGATTTTGGGAAAACTCAGATATTAAAACTGTTTTCAAAACTATTTGTAAACAATGATGATTTATGGGTTGTTTTAAAAGTTAAAATTTTTCATGAATTTTATGGATGTTACAAGTTGGTATCAGAGCCTTGGTTTGAGTAAATTAGAGGAATACTCATTTGAATCTAGTCTCAAACTAAGGAAAAAGATTTTTAGAATAATTTTTCAAATTGTTTCAAAATAATCAAGGAGGATGTGATGTGTACGATCAACCGGAGTCAGTAAGTAGACCCCAAAATACCATAATGTTATTTGATATTGTTGTAGTTTCTATTAATCGAGTATATGAAATGAAATCAGAGTGTGACTCAAACAAGAAAATGAAATCATAAATATAATCCGTTTGGCTCAATATTACTTTTGAAAGATACAAGAGAAGGTTTAGAGTAAGAACAACGAAGGCTCAAAAGTTACTCTAACTCTAGCACTATCCCGATTTATAGGAATAACATAAGTAAACAAAAAATACACAAGGGCTAAAACAATAACGCTTTGACATACATATGTGCCCTTATTCAATACATACAATACTAACTTCGACACTAACAAAGAACTAAGGATAGTTCGGCACCTTGCAACTATCTTTGACCTCAACATTCTCCCACTTGATGAGCAGTGTCGAATCCTAAGCCATTAGCATATTGGCTTCCAATGAAGAACTCTTCTAATCTCGACATACCAATTAATTGTTCTTTGAACCCTAACTTTGTCTCCATCATTATGTCTTTTGCAGATATTTATACAAACAAGAAGATTCGTATAATGTGAATTGGTATACTTTTCCACATCACAAACTTGAAAAAGGAACTTCGTGCTTTTCCCTATCTTGTTCTTCCCAATAAAAACGATTCCTAATGGTTTCACACAAACATCACCATATTTAAAATATTTAAGACTTCCTTTACCCTTCAACGTAGATTGGGGGACAGTAACTTGTCTACCCATAGCAGGTGCAAGTTCCACATCTGTGATAGCAAGACAATCAAAGTAATTGTCTATAAACAATTTTATATGTGCGAACCTAATCATAAATTCTTCTTTGTTGGTCATTTTAAGCTTTGAAATGTCCGCCCCTTTCAAAATCTTTGCAACACTAATGAGATCATTCAGATTCATCAATGGAAAATTTGCTATAGAGAAATCAAAGGCTACATTGTTGGCTCGAACAACATGGAATCGATAATTCTGCAATACCCCTTTGAATATAACATCCTTTGAGATATTAAGAACTCTCACAATCTTTAAAAAGACCAGATTTCCTCTTCTCTTTTACCAAGAACTGCATGGAATCTGAGCTTCAACCTCTTATATTCTTCCTTGTCTTCAAATCTATCTACAATCTGATACTGAGCTGATATGAACATCATTTCATTGATTGGAAAATCCAACTTATTGAAATTAGTATTTTCAGTATAATAACTCTTTTTAGGAACTTTCTTAAAATCATGCACAACCCCACTAAAAACCGAAGCTTCAATAGTTTCGTAACAATAAGGTTTTGTTGGATCACCTTTCTCAAGGCTAGGAGGATTACTTTGTCTTTGTCTTGGAATGCTTTGAATCTACCTTTGTTTCTCCATTTACTTTTGCAAAGAAATATTTTTTTTTATTCTCTCCTTGGCTCAACACTGATACCCTTCCCTTTTCATTCCATATAATTCTTTGAAGAAGGTGGCTTTGAACTTGATCCACTAGCAGATGAACCAATAGTAAACACTTTTTCCACAACTTTTTCATCAACACCAGCTTTTGATGAATTAGAACCACCAACCTTTTCTCCCCCTTGCTTCCCTGTTTTAATAGGCGGTGCATTCGTTGGCATCAAAATCAACTAATTAAAAAAGTGGATCCAAGTTAGCCTTGAGAGAAGAATCCAATGAGGAAAATATCTTAGACAAGGATTCTTGAGAAATCGAAGACTGTAGAGAAGAACCAAGCTTCAAAAATAACTCTTTCAAACTGCCCACTAACTCTTCTAATTTTGCAAAGCTTTTAGAATCAAACTCCGACTTTGCAACAATCTTGGTATGAGGAGAATCGTGAAATTCAACAACTTTCGTAACAACAGCAACAACAATATCAACTATTGTATTGAGAGTTGAGTAACTGTGATCACGATTGACAACCTCTTTCGGCATTTGAAAACAAATTTCTTCAAGTTTCAAATTCACATCCTCCTATACTTGTTTAACAGCCTCAACAAATAGAACATGTCATTCTTTTGCAATTTCCCTTAAATCCTTTACCTCATGAACAAAAGAATCAGACTGTTGCTTCAACCATTATTCAATTTTCATATCAACCTGTTCCATCAAAGCTTTCAAACGAAGTTCTTGAGCTTTGAGCATGACATCTACTTCAATCTCAGATACACTATGTCGATTGCCAGCATGAGTTGCAACTATAATAAAGAGTTAAGCTTTTGATTGAGGATCTTGAACTGCTTACCAGACATAAGCATGTAATCAGGAATGTTCTCCTCCTCAGGATCAAATTGGATGTCAGGGAAAGAAACCATAACATCATCATCTTTTGTGTTATCATCAGGAATGGATTTGGATCCTTCAGTGGATTGAGAAGGAAATAAAGAAGTGATAGGCTGGTTCATGATATTTGAAAAGGTAGGTGATATGGTAGATGCAGGTAAAGATGTGGAAATTGGTGAAACAAATGGTGGTAACAAAGTAGAAGTATCCATAACATTGGATTTGAATATGGATGAGATAACAATAGAAACTGGAACAGATATAGGTGAAAGAGTTGAAGTACCTTGTGATGGGTTTTGAGCATTCTAACACTTCCTAATTGTACATGAAACCCTAATAACCTTGGATCTATGTTTGTCTAATTATCATGCAAAGTTGATTTCCAAGGCTATGATCCTATCTAGCATACATGGGGAACAATTTTAACTTAAATAATAGATAGAACTACATACCTTGTTGTTGTAGGTGTTCCTTGAAACCTTGTGAGCCTAGCACCCCAAGTGTGATGCCTCAAATGCTTCACACAACACCAAATGCTGTGGAGTAAACTTGGAGAGAATGTATAACACTCAAAATCGGCTCTAGCCCTCTTGTTTCTTGTCTAACCGATTTTGGGGAGAACACATGAGCTTTATATAGTGTTGACACATCTAGGGTTACACCCTAATGTGTCATTACTCTTCATTTCCATGACCCATGGGTTTGTAACTCCCATGGAGCCTCCATGGACCATCCAATGGGTATAACCCATCTTGATTATCCATGGCGCCTCTTAGCCCACTATATAAGTTATGGATGATTTACATAATCAATCCATACATTTAATTAGTTGTCTTTTGATCACTTAATTAATTCTAAATTAATTCTTGATCAAACTAATTAAATAATATTATTAATATATTAGAACTTATAATATATTAATAAACCATATGTGTTATTTCTCTCATTTAGTTTATCCAATTGCATGGTGCCATGCAACCCAAATGGACCATGCCGGGTCGGGTCAAGTATTTACCAGAAATAGTTATGGACTTAGACACCTTATCCAACAGTCTCCCACTTGGATAAGTCTAATAACTATAACTGTAATACTTCAGGAACCGATCAGCAATCGTAGCTCTTTCAAGGTCTCTCGGAACTGAGAAGATGATGGTACGCCATTTCAGATAAGGGATCATATAATCCTCTATTCTAGATATCAGCCGGACAAACACATGGAACATGGTTTTGCTTATTGTCCAGCAGTTTATTTCCTGATTTCTAATTTGTTTGACAAAGAACTTAATTGAACACATCAACTTAGTTCTGACCGGGCTCGGTACATAGGTCAAAACAAAATCATCGAGGGGCCCAGATATCAGCCTCTAATCCAAGAAGGAACAGATAAACTTCGACTCATATGCTTGTTCTACTACTTGTTAAATTACACACAAACGCACGTTTTATAACATCGAGTTACCAATGCGGTTTCGCACGTTCAATGCATAACTAACTCATAGTTAACAAGTCATATCTCTAGGTTTGAAGACTTATATGATATTACCGTCTCGCGATCACTCGAGATAAATTCCATGAAGTGATGCCAGCGAGCGTGGGTTGAATCCAATACTCAGAACTTATGAGCACTCATGAGTGTTGAGGCCATGCCCAACATCTTAGACCTCTACAACCAACTCACGACAGTCTTATTTCATATCTACTTCCAGCATATGACCGACTGTGGATAATTTGAATAATATGTAAAATAACATAAATATTCTGGAAGTCAAAACATGCAAAATAAATAATAGTAAACGATTGACAAGTGATAGCAACACTTCACTCATAAATAAACACAACTTTTATTCATCATCAAATGTCAATTACGTTTTACCAATTTCAAAATTATCTAACTACTAAAACTAATATCATCCTTCAACCCTATACTCCTAGCATGCTGGAGATGCTTAACCCTACCGAGTCCCTTCGTGATGGGATTTGCCGGGTTCTCATCCGATGATACTCTCTTTGCCACGAGAAGTCCTTCTTCTGTACGATGTCTAATGAAATGATATTTTCTGTCGATGTGTCTGGATCTCCTATGATCCCTTGGTTCCTTTGCTAAGACAACTGCACTTTCACTATCACTAGAAAATCTCTATAGGCCCCGATATAGCTGGTACAACTCCAAGGTCTCCAATGAAGTTCTGTAGCCACATAGCCTCTTTTCCCGCCTCGCTTGCCGCTATATACTCTGATTCGCAAGTTGAATTAGCCACTGTCTCCTGCTTGGAACTTTTCCAAGAGATTGCTCCTCCATTTAAGGTAAAGACCCAGCTTGACTGAGAGCGGAAATTATCCCTATCAGTCTGGAAGCTAGCATCACTATACCCTATAACTCTCAACTCATCACTCCTACCAAGGGTAAGGACCTAGTCCTTAGTCCTCCGTAGTTACTTGAGAATGTTCTTTACCGCTGTCCAGTGAGTCTTACCAGGATTCCCTTGATACCTGCTAACCATGCTTAAAGCAAAGGCTACATCAGGATGAGTACATGTCATAGCATACATGATCGAGCCTACTACTGAAGCATAGGGTATCCAACTCATTTCTGCTATCTCATCCTCAGTACTTGGGCTCTGAGTCTTACTCAGTCTAGTGTTACTCTGGATTGGTAACTCTCCTTTCTTGGAATCTTGCATGCTGAATCTCTTCAACACCTTGTCCAAGCAGGTACTTTGACTAAGTCCAATTAGTCTTTTACTCCGGTTTCTCAAGATCCTTATCCCTAGAATATATGCAGCTTCTCCTAGGTCCTTCATAACAAAACTCTTCCCAAGCCAGGACTTAACTTCCTGCAGAGTTGGGATGTCATTTCCTATGAGTAGTATGTCATCCACATACAGTACCAAAAAGCTGACTATACCCCCACTAGCCTTGACATATACACAAGATTCATCTTCACTCCTAGAGAAGCCAAACTCTTTGACCTTCTCATCAAAGCAAAGATTCCATCTGCGAGGTGCTTGCTTTAATCCATAGATGGATTTCTCAAGCTTACACACTCTATTAGGGTACTCTGAGCTGACAAAACCCTCTGGATGATTCATGTAAACATCCTCAGCCAACTTTCCATTAAGGAAAGCGGTTTTGACATCCATTTCCCATATTTTATATTAATGAAATGCAGCTATGGCTAACAATACCCTAATAGACTTAATCTTGGCTACTGGAGAAAAGGTCTCATCATAATCCACTCCAGGAGTTTGAGAGAAGCCCTTTGCAACCATTCGTGCCTTATAAGTGTGTACATTACCCTCCATGTCGGTCTTCTTCTTGAAGATCCATTTGCACCCTACAATCTTACAACCTGGCACATTGTCAACCAAGTTCCAAACTTGATTGTCATACATGGATTGTATCTCGCTATCCATTGCCTCTTTCCATTTAGCAGACTTAGGGCCTGCCATGGCTTCCGCATAGCTGTTTGGTTCATCTAGACCTACTAGTGTTTCATCACTAATAAGTGTCTCACCTTCCGTAGTAATATGGAAACCATAGTAATGCTCAGGTACATTCCTAACCCTTGTGGAACTCCTCAGAGGTACAACTAGAGGTATAGTTGGGTCAACAGGAGATTCCTCCTCTAGTTGACTGCTAGGGTTTGAGGTTCCTTCACCACTTGAATCTTGAAGTTCTTCAAGGTCAATTAGCCTCCCACTATCTCCTTGGCTTATGAACTCTCTCTCTCGAAAGACAGCCCTCCTTGCTACAAAGACCACATTCTCACTAGGTCTGTAGAAGAGGTAACCAAAAGATTTTTGTGGGTAGACGATGAAAATACACTTCTCGCTTCGAGGTTCAAGCTTGTCATGAGTCTCGCGTCTCACAAAAGCCTCGCAACCCCAAACCTTGATGTGGGCTAGATTAGGAACTTTTCCAGTCCACATCTCGTGAGGTGTTTTGGCAACCTTCTTTGTAGGGACCAGATTAAGGATATGGGTGGCAATCTCTAAGGCATACCCCCAAAATGAGATTGGTAGTGTAGCTCAACTCATCATGGAATGAACCATGTCCAACAAGGTTCGATTACAACTCTCAGCTACACCATTCAACTGTGGCGTCCTGGGAGGTGTCAATTGTGAGACAATCCCACATTCTTTTAGATAGTCGAGGAACTCAGTACTAAGATACTCACCACCACGATCGGATCGAAGCATCTTAATGTTCCTGCCCAATTGATTCTCGACTTCTTGTTTAAACTCTTTAAACCTTTCAAAAGTCTCTGACTTATGCTTGATTAAGTAGACATATCCATATCTACTATAATCATCTGTAAAAGTCACATAATAACGATTAGCATCCCTTGTGGCATGTTTGAAGGGTCCACACACATCCGTGTGTATAAGGTCCAACAAACCTTCACCCCTCTCACAAGAGCCAGTGAAGGTGACTTTGTCATTTTCCAAAGTAAGCATGATTCGCAACTATCATATGACTTTAGGTCAAATGACTCCAAGACTCCATCCTTTTGGAGTTGACCTATGTGCTTCTTGCTTACATGTCCAAGACGACAACGCCATAGTGATGCTTTATCAAAATTATTATTATTAGTAGAATCAATACACAATACATTATTTCCTAAGTTATCTACAACAGACACAACTTCATACACACCATCACAAGGTAATGCTGTCACACCCCAAAACCGGAACGGCGGAAACGTTCTGGGGTGGATGACGTCATGTCAAGTATCACAACACATGCATTATAGTAATCAAAGTACAACAAAACATTGCACCAATAGTAATAGTTTTACATTGTTTACATTAAAATATATCAGACTAATACAAGTATATATAATAAATACAGCATGGTACTAAGCTATCTTCATCAACAGCTCCGGGGATGTACCTGTCTAATGCTGACCTGAGAATACAAGTTATTTGAAAAGCGAGTATCAGCATTGTTACAAATGCTGGTGAGTTCATAAGTATTTAGTGTCATTTTAATCCAATCACTTTAATAAAAGTGGTAGTTTTAGGGTATCCATTACATTAGTGTCTTTTCCAGAAAATCCTATATTTTCTTTAATAAAAGCAGTCTTCTACCAAGACTGGACAGAGTTATGTGGTAAAAAGTAGTTTTCCCTTAATCGCTATCATTATCAAAATACATAATTTGATTATTAAGGAAAGCAAGAGAAATCAAGGAAATAACATATGCCTCAGCAGTGAGGACTGTTGACTAAGGCAAAAGGAATCATAGACTCCAGGAGAGTATCGAAAGAACGACACGCCTGGCTCAGTCTATCAAAAGGAGATACAGACCCCAGATGGTACCAAATGAAAGATACAACCAGTAAGGTCTAAAACAAAGAATACAGACCCCATACAGTATGAAATGAAAGATACGGCTAGCAAGGTCTAAAACAGAGAATACAGACCGTAAATAGTATCAAATGAAAGATACAGCTTGCAAGGTCTAAAAACAGTGTGACTCTGAGAATGTGTTTCCAGCATTCAGTGTAAGTGAAATACCGTTACCTTAAGGCCATGAATTATAAGGAAACCTAGGATAATCGTAACCATACTAACCGACACTAGAGTACCTGACGCCCTACAAGCGTCTATAAAATATGACATTTGTCACCCCTTGGCTTGGTGGGCCGTGGACTGTAGCTAGCAGTCATGGTGCGGGGGTGTCAATCTCGTATAGATCTATACACATAATGTCCGCTCTCCCTACACGAGACGCTGGTTACCAACTAGACGACGGAGAAGTCCGCGTCCCAAAGATGCATCCCAAAGAGTGGCTAGTGGGTTTCATATGTAAGTGCTGACCTAGAGCTAGCGACTCATAACTGAACTGACTAGAGTAAACCTATATTTCTATGCTCGTATACATAACATACAACTAATGAATCAAACGACCTTCGGACGGCCATCCGATGCCACCAGACCACATCTCAACGAAGAAAAGGAAATAGGGCGGACAAGCCTTCCTAAGTCCTTCAATCATTATTTTTGTGCACCTATACAAGCATAGACATACATCTAACTATGACTGATTGTGTAACAAGTGGAAACATATCGTGATGTATAACTGAGTCGTGGTGTGTAAACGTACAGTGTGGAATAACCGAATTGTGATGTATAACATACAGTGTGGAATAACTGAATCATAAAGTGTGAACGAATAGTGTGGAATAACCAAATCGTAAAGTGTAAACAAACAGTGTGGGATAATTGAAGCGTGAAGTATAAGCGTTACCAAATATAAGTGTATCACAAAGTGGAAACATTATCAAGTAGGAGTTTAAACTAAGTAAAAGCGAAGCAGCGACATCTAACAAGCAAGAGTATATGACATGAAAGAGAACTTTAATGAAAACCGTGGAAAAACCTTTATACTTAAGAAAGTCACAACTTGGTATTCTTGGGTAAAATAAGTTTGAAAACCTTTAGAAATTCTTTGGAAACCTTTCACAAACCAGTTTAAAATGAACTTTGATAAAACAATATAAGTAAAAGTTATGAACAAGTGAAAACATTTTAGAAAACCATTTATAGTATCCTACTCGGTAAAACATGTAAATACATTTAAAAGATTCATTCAGGGGTATGAACTCACCTGGTATAAGTGGATTCCGACGAAGGTGGCGGTTGGGTGCTCGGTGTCAAGTAAAGACTTGGACACTCTTAGTGACATATTTAACATACGATAACATATGTTCACATACAATTAGTACATTTGATACTAATCAAACAAGTATACGCACCCTAAAGAGCGGAAAACACTTTGGTCAAGTGTCTGGGGTGTCCCGGGTAACATTTAAGGGCTTGAATGGCTTAGGAATGGAGTTTACTCTCCAAGAGTAAACTCTCCATATGGTGTTTACGGCCCTGGGACAAATCCCCATGATTTTACGACCGTAAGCTCATGGTGAGGGGTTTCTAGGATGTTTAAAGGCCTTATATTGATCGTGGAATTTTGCTAGGTCCAAATCTAAATTGTATGTGTGGATTTAAGGTGTTTAAAGGGGCTACATGGGAGTTTACGGCCCATGAACCACTCCCTATGGGAGTTCACGGCCGTGAACTCCTATCCCTTGATTTTATGGAAGTTTAAAGTCCCAAATTCACTTCTAGTAATTTGTAATAAAAGTATAAGGCCATTTGGGGGACAAAAACCATCTTTTGGCATAGTTTTGGGGTGTTTACGGCCTAGGCACTTCCTTGGGCTGTAAAATCCAATCCACCCCACATTTCTTTGTGTTTGAATGTTCCAAACCCAAAATAGCAAGCCCCTAATTTATGTATTAAGCCTAAGGGTGGTTTGGGAGTGTTTGGAACTTGATTTTACAAGTTTAGAGGGTGTTTACAGCCTAAGCATGTGCTTGGGCCATAAACCCTCTTTTATGCCTCAAAATTGATTGTTTTAAGGAGCAAACACTCTTAGGCTAAATCCTTAATTAGTTTCCAAGCTTTTAGGGACATTTTTGGGTCATTTTGGCCTCTTTTTAGGGGTTTACGGCCTAAGGATGCTCTTAGGCTGTAAACTCCTTTTCATCAGCTTATATGGTCGATTTTTGGGGTATAATCACAAGCTAAGGTGTTTAGAAGAAGCTAGGGTAAGGGGACTTACGATTTGGAAGCGTTTGGTTGCCGATTTGAGTCGAAAACGTGGTTTATGGGAGAGAGTATAGAGAGAGGGTGACATGGCAGTGGGAAAAGAGTGGAATGAATTCCACTCTCCCTTATATAGGGGTTTGAGTTGGGGCTCAGTGGAATTCTACCCAATATTGCCGTTATACGGGGCTTTTGGTCGTACCTGATTTAGTGGTCGTAATAAAATTTAACCTTTTTCTAAATTAACATGGAAATGTAATTTAAGTGTTTTTATTTAATTTATTACGACTATAACGACATAAAAATATAAATAAATAAAACCTTTATTTATTTTACGACCTCGAATTAACAGAACTTTTATAAATTGGAATATTCCGTTAACGGTAACGGGGTAATGTAACAGAATAAACTTTGGGTTGTCACATCATCCCCCCATTAGGGGGAATTTTGTAACGCCCGTGTTTTTGGGCTAAAAGCATCAATAAAGTTGTAATAGTCTAGGTCAACCTTTGTAACTCATTTTGATGTAGTAAAGAGGAATTATGTGAATATTTTGTGAATTATATGCTTATTTGCTTAATTATTATGATTTAATTAATTAATAATAAAAATAAGCATTTAAAATATATATTATAAAAATCTGATATCTTTTAAGAAAGTTGTGGTGGCCGAAACAAGGATTCCGGAGATATAAAGAACGTCGAAATCCGAGTTATAACGAAGAAGTTATGACCTGTCGAAGTTTCGCGACAAAACCGACACGGCACCGGGAAGCGTAAAAAGTGAATAATACGATAAAGTGCTTTTTAGCCTTAACATTCTAAACTAAAGTTGTAGTATTCGTTAAACCGAGAAGTTCGATAAAAAGAACGCCCAAATCTGACTTCGTATGAGGAAGTTATGATTGTTCTAAGTTTTAGCTTAGCAGTAGACAGCTAAACACTCGAATTTAAGATCGAGCAAAATTTAGCCGACACAACCTAAACAAGAATCAAAGGTCTCTTCAATAGTAGTACAACGGTAAAAATACTGACGAAAACGGACGTCGGATGAAGAAGTTATGAATTTTTAACGAATTTTCCTGTCTCGGTCTGTTAAAAATAATAATATTAAAATTAAATTCAAAATTAGCCGACGAAGTTTGAATGAAAGTTGTAGAGCAAGATTTTAGCTACGCGTGCATATAAAGAAAATAAAAAACGGAGCTCGTATGCGAAAGTTATGGATTTTAGAAGTTCGGGGCTCAAAATTCGGAAATTTTCGCATGAACAGTAACCGGACGCGTCATCTCGCACGAAGCTACTGCGTCACCAAGGACGTGGCCGAATCCAGACCAGACGCGTGTCGCAACTCCCTTGGACCGAATCCTCGCCCAATCAGAAGATGCCTCGTGGCAGCCGCGTGTCCGAACCTCGCAGAGACACGTCCGAGTCTCGTTGCCACCTCCGTGTCTCGCCTCGCTGATGCCACACGCCTCCTCCCCTCACAGCCACCTCCTCCCTTCGTCACCAAACTTCACAAGCAGCTGCGTGGAAGCCTCTCAGCCATGGAGAACTCGGCCTCGCACCCTATAAATAGGGGGGCTGCGAGATCTCCCGAGTACTTTTGAAAACTTGACATTTTCACCCCTAAACTTATATTTTGACTATTTTGACTTCTCTCGAAGCCCCGGTATCATTTCTAAAGCCTGGAATACGTCCCGAAGTGCCCGAAAACCCAGAAAATTTTATCTTTTCGGTTTTGAAGCTCCAACTCTTGTAGAGCCCGATTTCTCAATAAAACTCCCGGTTTTATCAGAAACGATCATTTTAAAGAACGAATTGCTGTCCGATTATCATCAAATCATGTGAGTCTATAGTCACTTTCATCTTACACATAGATATGAAGTATTTTCTATAAAATACATGTTATGTGTAATTATATTGATTGTTTATTTGAGATGATTGTTGAATAGAATGTTTTATACAAGTTATAAATTGTATATGTATTTTATCTACAAATATGTTGGGTAGAACATGGGTAGAAAAAATAGTTGATGTGTGTTAAAATGATGAGAGGCCTCGATGTTGTTGTTGTTCCAGTCATCTAGCGGAGTATGGATGACGATCACGAAGTCTTTTAGACAGTCCAATGGAACGCTAGCAGGCTCGCAACCTATAGGTGTTGTGAACGATGTGTTCACCGGTGTACTCCATCCCCCTCATGGTTGCCTTTAGGACATTTATTGTTAAGGAACCCCCTTAGCAGTAGTGTCCATGCCGATGATAAAATCCTTAGACTAGGTCCCTTGTATAGGTGTTTAGGAACGTAAAGTGAGGATAACGGGAATGGGTAATCAGGGTTATTGTTGGTTGATGAAATTAATAAATTTATTGTTGATCGATGAAATTAATAAATTTATTATTATTTGTGGGTTGAAAACCCTATATGCTCACCAGGCTCCCAAGCCTGACCCACTCAGCTTTCTGTTTACAGGTAGTGGACTCAGAGCATAATTATGATGATGATGAGGGACTTTTGGATTATAGGCCATTAGTTGTAAATAACTGTTGTAAGGCTTATAATGTACTATTTATACTTATGTACTGTATCGAACATGACATCCCAAGTCTTTTAATGAAATACATTTCTAAGGAAATGCTTTTGATAAATCTTTATCATATTATTGTTTTGGGACAAATTTCGCAATTCTTTTATTAAAAGGTTACTCTGATTTTGAAATAAAGTATAAACAAAACCGGTCTTTTCTGGCCGTGAAATTGGGGATGTCACAAATTTCGTCCCAAAATTCAGGTCTAGGCAAGGAAATAGGTATGAATGGTCGAGTAGAGGCAGGAGGGTACTTCCTATTCTGATTGTCTTCGCATTCCCCAGTGAACTCTGGCTTGTGTTTGTCATTCCAACAAAACTTCACCTACGGGATGTGGATTCCGTCTCGTCTAGTTAGTGGGTTCCGACTGGTGTATCTATGAGGTTAGGGTTTTCAATGGTTTCTGTCAATATGAGTGGGATACGAAGAGTGACGTCGGGTAAACGCATATCAAGTCTAAGAAGTTCATCGTTCTGGTGTGAAGCTTGAGGAATATCCGGAAGTAGTAGTGGTCTGACGAGGGTTGGACCAAATCTCCGTGAGGATTCTCAAATGGTCCTAAGCTCTCGGAAGGGTAGAGCTTTTTAGTACGTGGAACATAGTGTACTTCTATGGCAAGATCGTCACTGGCGTGATCGCCATTCCGAAGTTTCTAACATTCTCGCTCGTACTAGATGTTTAGTCCTTCAGGTTGGTTCTTAGGGAGCTCGAGTTGTCTTTGGTTTCGCGTTTCCTGTCAGTTCGCTTTTAGAGGCTTTCTAGATCATCGGATGGGTTGTGTATCTACGGTTATCTGTTTGCTGAAGAGTGTCTATCTCAAGCTCGGGGAGATAGGGTTTCACCAGACGAGTGTGGGACTATCTCGGGAGCTGGTTCTACTATTTCTACGTGAGATAGTATTCGTGGAACACCTAATAGTCCAATGAATCTCTAGGTCTTTGGTTTATTCTAGTGCGGAAAGTGCATGCTCCTGCATAACTCCTCGACTAACACCAAGGCTGGTGTCAAGTCTATAATCTCTTCGGGATCTGGGTCATGATGCTTAACGCCACTACTTTGGCACTTTGATCAAGTATTCTTGGTTGCGAAGGTTATGCTGTGGTTCTCGGTATCCTAGTGTTCACTTCGGAGAATGTAATCTATCGTCTACAAGGCGACGATGACTTCCTCCATGCGAGAGGTCGGAGGATCCTAGGCACCACTTGTCTGTAACAGGGTGGATGAAGTGCCTGAGTAGTGCAAGCATCTACTGCAACTACTCTTTCGAAGGTTCTGAGTCTTCTCGGTGTAGGTCAAATCTAGTGAGTATAGGTTCCCATCACTCGGAACTTTAATCTCTTTACTAACTGAGGGTGTTAGCTACTATGTGGGCTTAACCGATATGACCACAAATTTCGGATGTGTGGTAATTATAGTAGCACAACCCGTAGTGGTTATCTTGACTCCAGCTCCTATTTTATGGAATAGGATGAAGGACTTTACTATGAGGTTCGTGGTAGAGCTCATACTTGGCTTAACCACTAATATCTGGTGTATGCAAGCAGTATATAATTGAGGTCGGCAGGATGTTCAGTTGTGCGACTCCACCCCAGACCCACAACCCAATGAGGAACAGGGAGTAGGGAGGAAGCACACATCTTAAATCTTTTTGATCCCAACTATATACCACCTTTACGCATATACCTAGTTATAGTGGTCAGTCCCTTGAGTCCTATCCTCTAGGTTCACGAACCTAATGTGCGAGGTGCGAAGGGTCTTTCTTGGGAATCTATGGAGTATGCTTCGGATGGTTATTGTCTTCTGGAGTTTCTGTAGTGTCTTTTGCTTCAGTTTCCATCTGACTAAGAGGGGGCCGGTCAGCAGCGCGCGATACCCTTCTCTTGGGTACTTCAGAAGGTTTGAGATAAGAGGGACGACTGACGGATCGCATTAGGTTTGATTATTTCTATTATGTTTTAGGTTCAGAAGAGCCTTTATTCGCCGACATGGCTATGGTGAAAGTTCTTTTTACACAACACTAGGGGTTTACACATGTTTGCACGAAGTTGAACCATGATTAATAGAGGCGTCGAAGTTGGCACACTTCGACATGCTATAAAATGAGGGTTAATAAAGTCATGTGCCGAACAGGCACACTAGTTCTAGGCGTCTCGGGTTTCGTCCCGGGTATCACTGCCGCGGATACTTGGACCGATAGAGTCGATGCGGAATTATAGAGAGTCCTGAGTGTTTTCTAAATAGAGTACCATTTTATGAATGGATTCTCACGAGGCATTTTTATAATCGCCTCGCATATACTAGTCATGCATAATTAAGATGGGGACGGCTATTGACTGAGCGACTCCGCCTTAAATCCACAACCAAACGAGGAACAGGAAATGAGGCGGCATTCACTCACTCTAGGTCTATCCATCTCAATTATACATGGCCGTAACGTATATGTTTGGCCATTATAGTTTTACCTGATGAAATTTTAAATTTTATAACAGTGCTTCGACTTTCGCCTTAACGGGAAATAATTACATTTAGAATTAGTTGTTTTTATGTTCACGGTTAGTTATCTGAGATCTAGAGACATACCAAAAATTCCACTGGGTTTCTTGATGCTTCTCCCTAAACAGTAGAGTTAGGCTCCTCCTGTATCCTTGTTGTTTCCTTCTGTTGGGCAGTCCTTCTTGAAGTGTCCAATCTCACCACATAGACGGCAAACTGGATTGGCCGTCAAGTTGGTGGTTGATGTAATGAACTCAACCGGGGCTCTACAGACGCGAGCAGTATGCCCCAACATGTGGCACCTAGCACAATAGAGTTCCCGGCATACACCGTGCTGATGGTAGCTACACTTGCCGCAGTGGGGAAGGTTTCCTAGGTATGGTCTTTTTGAAGTAGGGATGGAAGGGTTGGCATGGGTATTGACTGTCTCAGCTCGTTGCCCTTCAGAAGATCCTTGAGCCGAGGTACTTCCCTCCTCGATCTTGATCTTTCTCTTTAGTGGGTTTAAGTGAGGTTCTCGGGTGGCTGGGTATGCAGAGGTTGGTTGCTGCTGTCCATTACTATGATCGGAATTTCCGATAGGGCTCTTGCTAACATTGGCGTTGTTAGCATTTAGTTGAGCCATGACAGCTGCTACGGCTGCTGAGACTGCAACTTGGAACGTAGCTTCATCGAATAGAAGAGTCGGTTTCTTGCCAGCGGATGGGGTACGCTTCTTCGGAGGCATGGTTTTCCTACATGGAAGGGACACAAGATAATGAGTGACGATGGTTAACCCTGAACATATCTGTCCTGACTGTATTAGGCATAAATTTTCCCGTGCCTCAGATGTTGGCTGTCTGAGTGTCGACCTACATCCTTATGATGTAGTCCTGGTGTACAAGGTAGGAGTGGGAGTATCGGGAAAAAGTCATACGATGCGAGTTGTTCTTACTAAGTTACCTTTATACTGGGAAAGGTTTCACTCTCCGGCCTGGAAAGTTTTGAGAACAGTTCGGAACGAAGACAATAGAAAGAAAGGCTCATGAAGACTTATGGCTAAACAACCTCAACAGAGGTGTGGGGATCCGTTGTAATTGTGTTACTGGCATCGGGAAACGGCGATTTACCTAACTCATAGTCTGAGTAGTGTAACCACTAACTCACTAAATAGTATTATTTACACGAGCAAAAGACATTTCACGGGATCCATGTACTGGCTCCCTCTGTCTACCTCGTATTTTTGACTGGGATCGGCATTGGTTTCCTTCGGGTAGTTACCTAGGGTTCTTTTCTCCTATAGACATATTGAATTTCTACTCCGCCTTACTTCCGAATCCGACTCTGGGTGTCATCACTTCATGATGGATGACTGTAAATCTTGGAAGTTTAGGCGAATCTCTCACCGATGTCCTTAAAAGATATAGGCACTTGGTGAATTCAATAGTCTCGACCTAGTTCATTCGTTTCCGAGCTAGAAATCTTCTAAATGAACTTCCTCGGGGTCGGAATCAACTCTTCTGCCGAGTATTGAAGTGGGTAGGGTTTTCTACAGGGTTCGTGCGAGAACGGAAATGTCTAAAGAATCCTAAGAGATTATTAACATTCCTCTGAGTGATCCATATCGAGTCCTGCTACGATTACACAGGGTATACAAATCATATATAGCTTAGATCCGATAGGCCTTCGAATATGTGATACTATATCCACATCCAAACAAGGAAAAGGAAATAGGGCGAAACCACATATTCTTAGCCTATGGGATCCTTATTATATATAACCTTGGGAGTATACTCTTTGTAATTGTAGGTATATCAATAAGGATCTTTTTAGTTCTTCACACAGGGTTATCTATGTATCCTAAAATACCCCTATGGTATTTTAATTTCTTGTTTATTTTCTTATCTTCTGGATATGATTCTGGGATTAGTGTGACTCTTTTAGTGTCCCAAAATACTCCTATAGTATTTTAACTTTATGTTTGGCTCTAGCATTCCTAGTTCGTAAGTTTCAGACCTGTTGCACACCACTATCACTCCCAAGCACATGTTCATCGCATCTCAAACAAATGTAGTTGATCATGTTATATTTATTCTAGTTTACGATTACATAACTGCCCAGATTTGACGACAATGCTCAACATCCGAAGACTTTTATTCTTGTTCTTCTTGCGATACTTGTGTTCGAGTGTTTAGATTCTGGATGTTCTTATACTTTGGTAAAATATGGTTATATTTTAAAGTATAATTCTTGGTCAGAGTGTTTTATCCCTATGTATTTATAGGTTGTATATCTTTTTTGAATTGATATACTTAGCTGACTATAAACAATGCTCTGATACCAATCTGTCACACCCCAAAACCAGAACAACGGAAACGTTCTGGGGTGGATGACGTCATGCCAAGTATCACAACACATGTATTATAGTAATCAAAGTACAACAAAACATTGCATTAATAGTAATAGTTTTACATTGCTTACATTACAATATATCAGAGTAATACAAGTAAATATAATAAATACAACATGGTACTAAGCTATCTTCATCAACAGCTCCGAGGATGTACCTGTCTAATGCTGACCTGAGAATACAAGTTATTTGAAAAGCGAGTATCAGCATTTTTACAAATGCTGGTGAGTTCATAAGTATTTGGTGTCATTTTAATCAAATAACTTTAATAAAAGTGGTAGTTTTAGGGTATCCATTACATTAGTGTCTTTTCAATAAAATCCTATATTTTCTTTAATAAAAGCAGTCTTCTACCAAGACTGGACGGAGTTATGTGGTAAAAAGTAGTTTTCCCTTAATCGCTATCATTATCAAAATACAAAATTTGATTATTAAAGAAAGCAAGAGAAATCGGGGAAATAACATATGCCTCAGCAGTGAGGACTGCTGACTAAGGCAAAAGGAATCATAGACTCCAGGAGAGTATCAAACGAATGACACGCCTGGCTCAGTCTATCAAAAGGAGATACAGATCCCAGACGGTACCAAATGAAAGATACAACTAGTAAGGTCTAAAACAAAGAATACAGACCTCATACAGTATGAAATGAAAGATACATCTAGCAAGGTCTAAAACAGAGAATACAGACCGCAGATAGTATCAAATGAAAGAAACAGTTTGCAAGGTCTAAAAACAGTGTGACTCTGAGAATGGGTTTCCAGCATTCAGTGTAAGTTGCTGGTGAAATATCGTTACTTTAAGGCCATGAATTACAAGGAAACCTGGGATACTTGTAACCATACTAACCGACACTGGAGTACCTGACGCCCTACAAGCGTCTATAAAATATGACATTTGTCACCCCTTGGCTTGGTGGGCTGTAAACTGTAGCTAGCAGTCAGTATGCGGGGGTGTCAATCTCGTATAGATCTATAATGTCCGCTCTCCCTACAGGAGACTCTGGTTACCAACTAGACGACGGAGAAGGCTGCGTCTCGAAGATGCATCCCAAAGAGTGGGTAGTGGGTTTCATATGTAAGTGCTGAACTAGAGGTAGAGACTCATAACTAAACTGACTAGAGTAAACCTATATGTCTATGCTCGTATACATAACATACAACTAATGAATCAAACGACCTTCGGACGGCCATCCGATCCCACTAGACCACATCTCAATGAAGAAAAGGAAATAGGGCAGACAAGCCTTCCTAAGTCCTTCAATCATTATTTTTGTGCACCTATACAAGCATAGACATACATCTAACTACGACTGAGTGTGTAACAAGTGGAAACGTATCATGATGTATTACTGAGTCGTGGTGTGTAAATGTACAGTGTCGAATAACCGAATTGTGATGTATAACGTACAGTGTGGAATAACTGAATCATAAATTGTGAACGAATAGTGTGGAATAACCAAATCGTAAAGTGTAAACAAACAGTGTGGGATAATCAAATTGTGAAGTATAAGCGTTACCAAATATAAGTGTATCACAAAGTGGAAACATTACCAAGTAGGAGTTTAAACAAAGTAAAAGCGAAGCAGCGGCATCTAACAAGCAAGAGTATACGACATGAAAGAGAACTTTAATGAAAACCGTGGAAAAACCTTTATACTTAAGAAAGTCACAACTTGCTATTCTTGGGTAAAATAAGTTTGAAAACCTTTAGAAATTCTTTGGAAACCTTTCATAAACCAGTTTAAAATGAACTTTGATAAAACAATATAAGTAAAAGTTATGAACAAGTGAAAACATTTTAGAAAACCATTTATAGTATCCTACTCGGTAAAACATGTAAATACATTTAAAAGGTTCATCCAGGGGTATGAACTCACCTGGTATAAGTGGATTCCGACGAAGGTGGCGGTTGGGTGCTCGGTGTTAAGTAAAGACTTGGACACTCTTAGTGAAATATTTAACATATGATAACATATGTTCACATACAATTAGTACATTTAATACTAATCAAACAAGTATACGCACCCTAAAGAGCGGAAAACACTTTGGTTAAGTGTTTGGGGTGTCTCGGGTAACATTTAAGGGCTTGAATCGCTTAGGAATGGAGTTTACTCTCCAAGGGTAAACTCCCCATATGGTGTTTATGGCCCTGGGACAACTCCCCATGATTTTACGGCCGTAAGCTCATGGTGAGGGGTTTCTAGGATGTTTAAAGGCCTTATATTGATCGTGGAATTTTGCTAGGTCCAAATCTAAATTGTATGTGTGGAATTAAGGTGTTTAAAGGGGCTACATGGGAGTTTACGGCCCATGAACCACTCCCTATGGGAGTTCACGGCCGTGAACTCCTATCCCTTGATTTTATGGAAGTTTAAAGTCCCAAATTCACTTCTAGTAATTTGTAATAAAAGTCTAAGGCCATTTGGGGGACAAAAACCATCTTTTGGCATAGTTTTGGAGTGTTGACGGCCTAGGCACTTCCTTGGGCCGTAAAATCCAATCCACCCCACCTTTCTTTGTGTTTGAATGTTCCAAACCCGAAATAGCAAGCCCCTAATTTATATATTAAGCCTAAGGGTGGTTTGGGAGTGTTTGGAACTTGATTTTACAAGTTTAGAGGGTTTTTACGGCCTAAGCATGTGCTTGGGCCGTAAACCCTCTTTTATGCCCAAAATTGATTGTTTTAAGTTGCGAACACTCCTAGGCTAAATCCTTAATTAGTTTCCAAGCTTTTAGGGACACTTTTGGGTCATTTTTGCCTCTTTTTAGGGGTTTACGGCCTAAGGAGGCTCTTAGGCCGTAAACTCCTTTTCATCAGCTTATATGGTCGATTTTTGGGGGTATAATCACAAGCTAAGATGTTTAGAACAAGCTAGGGTAAGGGGACTTATGATTTGGAAGCGTTTGGTTGCGGATTTGAGTCGAAAACGTGATTTATGCGAGAGAGTATAGAGAGAGGGTGACATGGGAGTAGGAAAAGAGTGGAATGAAGTCCACTCCCCCTTATATGGGGGTTCGAGTTGGGGCTCAGTGGAATTCTACCCGATACTGCCGTTATACGGGGCTTTTGGTCGCACCCGATTTAGTGGTCGTAATAAAATTTAACCTTTTTCCAAATTAACATGGAAATGTAATTTAAGTGTTTTTATTTACTTTATTACAACTATAACGACATAAAAATATAAATAAATAGAACATTTATTTATTTTACGACCTCGAATTTACGAAAGTTTTATAAATTGGAATATTCCGTTAACGGTAACGGGGTAATGTAACGGAATAAACTTTGGGTTGTCACAAATGCTTTAAAATAAAACACATTATTAAGGAAAGCATTTATTCCACCAGTTTCATTATCAAAAGAAAAGGTAAAACCTTGTTTATACAAAGCATGAAAGGAAATAAAATTTCTTGCCATTTCTGGCGAATAACAACATTTATTCAAATCTAAAGTACATACACTACTAAGGAATAAAGTATAAACTCCAATCTTGTTGACAGGTGAAACTTTCCTATTTGCCATGATCAAGTTTATCTTTCCATGCTCCACATTCTCACTTCTTCTTAGTCCCTGCAATTCAGAACAAATATGAATACCGCAACCGGTAGCAAGGACCTACGAGTTAGAATAGAGTGAATTATTAGATGAGATAGTGTAAGTACTTGCATGGTTGGGTTTAACCTTCCCATCCTTCACGTCTTGCTGGTACTTTGGGCAATTACGCTTCCAGTGCGCCTTTTCGTGGAAGTAGAACAATTCAGCCTCTTTAGGATCAGAAGAAGGTATAACGAAACTTTTCTTGGTTCCGCTAGAAGAGGAGCCATCAAGGGTCTTACCCTTGGTACCCTTCAAAGGGTTCTTTCTCTTCTTCCCTCTACCTTTCCCGATTTCCAGGACAAGTACTGAGTTTGGAGTACTAGCAGGAGTGGTCAAAACCGACTTTCCTTTAAGACCTGATTCTGCGGTCTTTAGAAGTCCCTGAAGTTTGCTAAGTGTAACTTCCTCCTTATTCATGTGGTATGTCATGCGGAATTGATCATAACACGAAGGTAAGGAGTGCAAAATAATATCTATTGCTAACTCCTCAGGGAAGTTCACATTCAACTTCATCAATCTATCCACATACCTTTGCATTTTCTGCATGTGGTTTTGTGATGGGTTCGCCATCTTTCATACGGGTTGTGATCATAAAGGAGATGATTTCATATCGCTCTTGACGAACACTTTGATGGTAGCGGTCCGTCAAATCTTGGTGCATCTCAAAAGGATAGTAGTCCTCATAGGACTTTTGGAGCTCGGTTGTCATGGTGGCCATCATGATGCATGCCACTTTGGTAGCATCTCTTTCATGTGCCTCATATTCAACAAACTCCTCAGGAGTAGCGGTTGGCTCAGGCACCTTGAGCTCCTTATCAAGAACATATTCCTTGTTCTCATAACGAGTGACCATGGTGATGTTTCTGATCCAGTCAGTAAAGTTGGATCCATCAACGATGACTCTCCCACAAAGGTTCATGAGAGAGAAGGAGCCAGTAGGGTTTGAGCCAGGAGTAACATTATTGGAAGACGTCTGAAAGGAAGAAAGTAAGTTTAGTTTAGATATAGGGATAGTCCTTAATAAAACACCCAAATGTAGTATTAAGGCTAGGATCCAATCACAATATATTATAACCTAGAAGAGGGATGCCGTAATCCAAGTTATAACATATTTGAAAGGTAGGTAAATGACGATTCACCAATTTTCCACCATGAAAACGAAATATAAATTATTATGTTTTATTTGGCTTTTAGAAATTCTTAGATTCTTTGAGATTCATTGAACTTTTCAATGGCATGTTTCAATCTCGAGTGCGCCCTTCATGTTTTGTGATTGGGATACCGAGGATCAGAAAACAAGGTGTGAAGTAACCATGCAAATTACTTGGTACCCTTAATGTTTTTCACTTAATCGTTGTGTCGGTAAACCACACGCGCTCCTTCCGACCTCATGAAAAACCTTAAGTCACCCTTTGCCTTCCTTGTTTAGTCCAAGTTAGTGTGCCGGTAAACCACACACGCTCCACCAATGACTTAAACAAGGTGCAAAGTGTAATTTCATGGATTAGCACCTTATTCACATTTTTCCTAAAGTAACTAAGATTGGGTATTTATAGAACATATAGTTACTTTATAATAATCATTATACTTTTAATGATAATTTATAAGTCTTTGTCTTACCCGTTCGGCTAACGACCCTCCACCAGTCAAGCAAGTGGTAGGTGAGAGTAGACACCCATTAAGTTGCCATTTTATAGGCAACAACCTTATACCCACCTTATAGACCGGCTTCGTGAATGAGGCGTACTAGCGGTAAGACGACTTTGTTCTTATACATATATATATATATATATATATATATATATATATATATATATATATATATATATATATATATGTATATATATATATAATTATTAAATCATATTACTATAAGTAAGTATAAGAGTTGAATTTTAAGTTTTTTAAAGTTCTAAGCGTTGGAACTAAAGTTTTAATCAAGGCTTTACTTGTTCCAAAACTTGATGGCAAGTTTTGTAAACTTTCAAAACTTTTCACTTCTTGTAACTTATGAGTTTATTAGGGTATTTAAAAATGAAGACTCTTCATTTTATAACCCATGAGTTCTTTTAATGGATTTAAAGCAAAGTGACTTTTGGTTTTCCATAACTTGAGGACAAGTTATGGACTCCATTAAAACACATAAAGATCATGAATTAATCTACCACATAGGTTAGAAATAATTCCTATGATCATCTAAACACCATAAGATCAAGAACATGAATATCAATACTTTCATGAATCAAAAATTACACTTAAAAACTTGTAATTTTGATAACTTGTTGTTGTAAATGGATTAACATAAACATTACACCATCTAAAACATGTTTACACAAACCAAAACAATTTAAGGTAATGTTTCTAGTCCATTTTCAGCAACTAAAATCGAAATTCTGAAACTACAGCTTCTACTCATCGAGTGCATGAACTGACTTGGTGAGTAGCTTCTATTTGGTCATGGACTCGTTGAGTCCCCCCATGGACTCGGCGAGTTCATACGGGCAGAAAGTAGAAAACTCGATTTTTTCAAGCAGTTTGCACAAAAATCAAACAAGCAAGCCTAGGATCTGATACCACTGATAGGTTTTTGAGCATTCTAACACTTCCTACGTGTACATGCAACCCTAATAACCTTGGATCTATGTTTGTCTAATTATCATGCAAAGTTGATTTCCAAGGCTATGATCCTATCTAGCATACATGGGGAACAACTTTAACTTAAATAATAGATAGAATTACATACCTTGTTGTTGTGGGTGTTCCGTGAAACCTTGTGAGCCTAGCACCCCAAGTGTGATGCCTCAAATGCTTCACACAACACCAAATGCAATGGAGTAAACTTAGAGAGAATGTATAACACTCAAAATCGGCTCTAGCCCTCTTGTTTCTTGTCTAACCGATTTTGGGGATAACACATGAGCTTTATATAGTGTTGACACATCTAGGTTTACACCCTAATGTGTCATGACTCTTCAATTCCATGACCCATGGGTTTGTAACTCCCATGGAGCCTCCATGGACCATCCAATGGGTATAACCCATCTTGATTATCCATGGAGCCTCTTAGCCCACTATATAAGTTATAGATGATTTGCATAATCAATGCATACATTTAATTAGTTTTCTTTTGATCACTTAATTAATTCTAAATTAATTCTTGATCAAACTAATTAAATAATATTATTAATATATCAGAACTTATAATATATTAATAAACCATATGTGTTATTTCTCTCATTTAGTTTATCCAATTGCATGGTGCCATGCAACCCAAATGGACCATGTCGGGTCGGGTCAAGTATTTACCAGAAATTTTTATGGACTTAGACACCTTATCCAACAGAGACTTCGATAACACAAAGCCCCCTACTTTTGATGGGGTGCAGGATCCCATCAAGGCTATGAGGTGGATTTCAGATGTGGAAGGGTGTTTCTTCACCTGCTCGTGTCCTGCTGACCAGAAGGTCAGGTGTGCTCTGAACCTGCTTAGGTCGGCGACCAAGGACTGGTGGAGACTTGCGACTGGGTCATACTCTGATGATCAGAGAGCTGCTGTTACTTGGGAGCAGTTCAGGGATATGTTCCGTGCCCATTACATTCCACGGATTAAATGGGTGCGATTTTCACAGGAGTTTTTGAGTTTGAGACAGGATGGGGATTCGGTGACGGAGATCACCCGGATGTTCACTGAGAGGGAGATGTTTTGCTTGGAGTTTGCTTCAGAGCAGGCTTAGATGACCCGTTATCTGAGCATGCTCAAGACGGATATCCGTCAGTTTGTGTCTACCCAACGATGTGATACTCTTCTAGAGTTGTAGGAGGCCGCCAGACGGCATGAGTTGGAGATTGAGCAACAGTTGAGAGAACAGCGGCAGGCCCCGACACATTTTCAGCTGGCGCCGAAGCGGTCTAAGACCGTTGATACTAGGACTGGGGGTCAGCAGAGCCGCACATGTGGGAAGTGTGGCAAGGGTCATTCTGGTGTGTGTCGAGCTGGTAGTAGATGCCACAAGTGTGGCAAGGAGGGGCATTATGCGAGGGACTATCGCCAGGCCGATCCAGTTCAGAGTCTGAGGTTATGTTACCATTGTGATCAGATTGGCCATTTGATGGCCAACTGCCCGTTACTCGACGCCAACCAGCGCAGGCTACTTTGAGGATCACGGATGGGAGACCGGTCAGGACAGAGCCTCCAAAGGCTTAGGGTCGTGCCTTCCAGCTTACAGCAGAGGAGGCCAGAGCAGCACCAGATGTGGTTGTTGGTATGTTTCTATCCTTATCTTGTTTTTTCTATATCTGTTGCATTCTTATTAGTTGCACCTATGGTTAGGTACGTTTTTAGTGAACTCCTTACCTGCTTTGGTCTTATTTGACTCGGGGGCAAATCGGTCGTATCTCAGACATTTAGTAGGGGGTTCAGTGCACCAGTGGGCTAGTTAGAGTGTCCGTTGCGAGTGTCTATCGCCAATGAACACGGGGTTTCTGCTTCTTCAGTCTATCGAGGGTGTGACTTGGAGATGTTCGAGGTGTCATTTCCAATAGATTTGATTTTGATTCCCATGGGGGAGGTATGCGTGATTGTAGGCATGGATTGGCTCATTCGATTCGGTGCCATGATTGACTATGAGGGGCAGCGTGTAGTAGTTCGAACCCCAAGTGGGGGAGAACTGATTGTTTATGGCGAGGGCACCAGAGTGGGATAAGGGTTTTGGTTCAGCTGCTAGGGCACGACAGTACCTTTAGCATGGGTGTACAGGTTATCTAGCGTATGTGATAGATAGGCGAGCCAGGGGCCAGATTTCGGTTTCCAACGTACTGGTGGTCAGGGAATACGCAGATGTATTCCCGGAGGAATTACCAGGGATACCTCGGGAAAGGCAGGTCAAGTTCAGCATCGACCTGGTGCCAGGTGCAACCCCTATTACTAAGGCATCGTACCGATTGGCACCACCAGAGATGCATGAGCTGTCATTGCAGCTACAGGAACTGCTGGGCAAGCAGTTCATTTGACCTAGTAGTTCTCCATGGGGAGCACCGATACTTTTCGTCCGGAAAAAGGATGGTTCACACCGGATGTGTATCGACTATCGGGAGTTGAATAAGTTGACGGTGAAGAACCGTTACCTACTCCCGAGGATAGACGATCTCTTCGACCAGTTACAGGGTGCATCTTGGTTTTCCAAGATAGACTTGAGGTCTGGGTATCATCAGGTCAGGGTCAGAGAGGAGGACGTGGAGAAGACCGCGTGAGGAACTCGTTATGGACATTACGAGTTCGTGGTGATGCCGTTTGGGCTCACCAACGCACCAGTGGTGTTCATGGACCTGATGAATCGGGTCTGTAGACCGATGCTTGATCGCTTGGTCATAGTATTTATAGATGATATGTTGGTGTATTCCAAGACCCGAGAGCAGCATGAGGAGCATCTGTGAGAGCTGTTGGGAGTTCTGAGATAGGAACAACTGTACGCTAAGTTCTCGAAGTGTGAGTTTTGGCTACGGGAGGTCAAGTTCCTCGTACATCTGGTTAACCAGGAGGGGATTTTGGTCGATCCGGCCAAAATCGAGGTAGTTATGCAGTGGGAGGTTCCAAAATCTCCCTCGGATATTAGGAGCTTTCTGGGATTGGCAGGGTACTACCGGAGGTTTATACGGGACTTCTCCAAGATCACAGTGCCACTCACTCGTCTGAATAGGAAGGGAGTGGATTTCCGATGGGGTCCCGAGCATCAGAGGGCGTTTGACACCCTCCGTCAGAAATTGTGCGAAGCTCCAGTATTGACACTCCCGGAGGGAGTCGAGGATTTTGTGGTGTTCTGTGATGCATCCATCATAGGTTTAGGGTCATTCCTCATTCAAAGAGGACGAGTGATAGCCTACGCATCGCGGAAACTAAATCCGCATGAGATGAGATACCCTACGCATGACTTGGAATTGGGGGAGGTGGTGTTTGCCCTCAAGATATGGATACACTATCTATACGGGGTCCGTTGTATCATTTACACGGATCACAAGAGCTTGAGACATATCATGGATAAGCCAAACCTGAAGATGAGGCAGCGCAGGTGGCTGGACGTAGTCAAGGACTACGATTGTGAGATCTTTTACCATCCCGGTAAAGCGAATGTAGTGGCGGACGCTTTGAGCCGCAAGTCAGCAGGGTCTTTCACCCTAGAGGTACGTATGAGGATAACAGTGGATTCTTCGCTGGCGGGTTTGATCAGAGATGCCCAAGTTGAGGGCATCCACTCGGAAAATTGGAAGCTGGAAAGGATCAAAGGCGAGGATACCCAGTTTGTGAAGGATAGTCAGGGACTATTAACCCAATGTGGTCGGGTTTGGTTCCCGATGATGGGTGGGGTTAGGCAGATGGTTATGGAGGAGGCTCATAAGTCTCATTTCTCTATTCACCCGGGGGCCACGAAGATGTATCGAGATTTGAGGTTGAGTTATTGGTGCCCGTGCATGAAGCGGGAAATAGCTTGGTACGTTGAGAGGTGCTTGACCTGCAGGATGGTCAAGGCCGAGCATCAGAGACTGCGTGGGAAGCTGCAGCCCCTAGAGATTCCCATGTGGAAATGGGAACAGATCACGATGGACTTTATTACCAACTTGCCGAAGATGACAAGGGGGTTTGATGCTATATGGGTCATCGTGGATCGATTAACCAAGAGCGCCCATTTCTTTGCTATACGAGAGGGCTCATCGGCCGAGAAATTGGCTGAAATGTACATTCGGGAGATCATGTCTCGCCATGGGGTTCCTGTCTCCATTGTCTTTGATCGGGATGTCAGGTTTACCTCTCGCTTCTGGCAAAAGTTTCACGAGGAGCTGAGCACGCGGTTGCACTTCAGCACATCATTCCACCCGCATACCGACGGCCAGAGAGAGAGAGCGGACTATTCATACCCTCGAGGACATGTTGAGAGCATGTGTCATTGATTTCGGTGGGAGTTGGGACTCCCACCTACCGCTTTCGGAGTTCGCCTACAACAACAACCATCACTCTATTCTGGGCACCCCGCCATTCGAGCTGTTGTACGGGCGGAGATGTCGCACCCTGGTCTGTTGGGGCGAAGTTGGACACAGGGTGATGGGTAGTATGGAGGTGGATTTGCAGACTACCAAAAAGATCCAGCAAGTTAGACAGCACTTGCAGACCGCTCAGAGTCGACAAAAGAGTTATGCCGACAAATGCCGGTCCGAGTTGGAATTTCAGGTGGGGGACATGGTACTCCTGAAGGTCTCGCCCTGGAAGGGCGTGATCCGCTTCAGGAAGAAGGGAAACTTGGGTCCCCGATATATCGGGCCATTCAGGATCATTTCCAGGGTTAGCAAGGTGGCTTACAGGCTAGAGCTGCCGGAGGAGCTTAGTCGGGTACATAACACTTTCCACGTTTCGCAGCTGCGAAAGTGCATCATGGATCAGGAGGCGGTGGTGTCGTTTGATGATATCAAGTCGATAAGCGCTTGAACTATGTGGAGAGGCCTGTGGCGGTACTGGAGAAAAAGGTGAAGATACTAAGGAACAAGGAAATACCTTTGGCGAAGGTACAATGAGAGCATTAGAAGGGATCCGAATGGATGTGTGAGGCAGAGGCAGAAATGTGGGAACATTATCCGGGACTGTTCACCGCAGCAGACTTTAAGGATGAAGTCTAGTTCAAGTGGGGGAGAATTGTAACGTCCCGATTCCAGGTATGAATTTAATTAAAGAATAATTGGTTTTATGTCCTACTCGGCGAGTTGGTTTCCCTAATCGCCGAGTAGCAGTGGGAATGGAATGCGTGTTTAGTAACCTACTTGGCGAGTCCGCCAATGGACTCGGCGAGTAGGAGCTGGTAGATGAAACCCTAAATTCTGGGGGTTTTACACCCTATTTAAAGGATCATTGGCCTCCACCAGCCTCCCCTTACTGCTTCTTGTCCCTCTCAAACCCTAAAATGTGTGTGTGTTCTTTGGTGTGTCCAAGCTTGAAGGAGTAACCTTGGAAGGAAGCACTTGAAGAAGCAAGGATAAGCAAGGCCATGAACCCGTGGGAAGCTAAGGGATTGCATCAGACATCACTCTCTGGAAGGTATTAGGTTGTTCCTTAAGCTCTTTTCACTTTGAACCTCCCTTGGATGGGTGTTATGAAGGGCTCTCCATGTTTAAGCTATGATCTGAAGTTGTAACTTCAGATCTGGACTTCCCTTGACCTCTAGATCCATAAAGTTCGCAAATTGTACAAGGATGAAACTCTCCCAAGGTGTAAAACTCCATTAAAGAGCATAGATTAATAATTTCGGGCCTTTAGAGCTTTGCATGTATGTAAAGATTGCAACTTTAAGTGATAAACATCCCTTAGGAGCTTGGATCTGTAATCTGGGGCCTTGCCATGGCTTAAAAAGCATCTGCCTAGATTAAGAACTTCATGGACTCGGTGAGTTGAATGAGGGACTCGCCGAGTCCGTTGAAGATGGACATGAACTCGGCGAGTTGGATGAACAACTCGGCGACTTCATTGAACATTGCCTTGAACTCGGAGAGTTAGCTAGGGCTTCTTCCAGATCTTGGCCGCCTATGAACTCGATGAGTTAAAAGGGGACCTCGACGAGCAAATCAAGGATTTCATGACTTCTCGAATTCAGGAAGAACTCCGCGAGTCGGTGACCTGCACTCAGCGAGTCGAGTCAACATAAACTGTTGACTCTGACTGTGAACTTTGAATTGGACCAAGGGTTGACCAATTGAATTTTGTGGGTTTCTAGGATTAGGAGATTTATGAAAAAGGTTGTGTGGTACTTTTAGGTGGTGGAGTTCGTGTTGGACCCGGGAGTTGAGCTTTCTTATTTTCGACGAAAATTGCGAGGTGAGTTATCCTCACTATACTAAGGGGTCTAAGGCACCAAGGCCGGCCCATTGGATATGATATCCTAGTAGTTGTATTATGTTGAGTTGGAGTTAATTATAAATGCTAGTTTGATACGCTTGAGGGTAGGACTGTAGGACTACCTGTGATACTGATTGATTACCTGTATGTGCATTATCTGTTACATGTGATATGTTATGTGGGATGGGTTGAGGCCGTACTGCTTCGTGCGGTAGCCAACAAACCCTAGAGTATTCCAGATATGAGCTGAGGGCCTGATAGGCATTCCAGACTCATACTAAGGACTTGGGGGCATTCCTGATACGAGCTGAGGGCCCGGTAGGCATTCCAGACTCGTACTGAGGGCTTGGTGGCAATCCAGATGTGAGATGAGGGCCTGGTAGGCATTCCAGACTCACACCGTGGGCCCAGGGGTATTCCAGTCTGTAAAGCTGTGGACCCGTTATGTGCTTTTCTGCTCAGTTTGTTATGATATGTTAAGGTGTGACAGGGTTATGTGGACTGTATGTGTATCGGTATTTTGGGGGGCAACTCACTAAGCTCTCGGGCTTACAGTTTTGGTTTATTGTTTCAGGTACCTCATGGGATCGCGGCAAGGCAAAGGCATGATCATACAGCTCCTCCTATTGTGTTATGTTTCTGGGAAAACTCTGATATAAATGTATTTTGAAAACAAAGTTGTAATGTTTTGATGAATTCAACGTGTTTTTGAAAGTTTTAATTTATCTTAAATTTTTGAGTGTTACAAATTCATCCGTTAGATCTCTTTTCTGAAATCAATAGTCACTTTTGTCCATACAAAAATGGTGAAATTCAACATGAACACCTTGTCAAGCTTTTCTCATTTGCTTAGATGTTCCACAGAGATTCCAATGCTCATTCAGAATTATTATGGGTAGTGGGCGTATCGTTTGGAGGATTATTTCAATGGAATCGATGAAGATCACTGGCGATGCATTACTAGTGTAAATTATCGCCCTGAAAGGCTTGATCAAGTTGGAAATGAAGGTATGGCAACACAAAAGGATAAACATGGTGCTAATGATAAGAAATGCCTTCGTGAACTACGTGATGCTCATCCACCGGTTGTTGACAGCTATATTCGAGGATGCAAGATTTTGAAGGAGATTTGGGATAATCTAAAAGACTAGTATCAAAGAAGTGAAAAGACCAAGAAGAGTTCTGTGAAACAATGCTTGTTGGAACTAGGTGAATTCAAGCAGAAAGGTAGCAAAACCATTAAGCTATATTATGATTGCTTGAATGAGTTGATATTCAAGTGCAATCGCTATGGTGTTACTCGTTCAACTCTTAAGTACATCTTACATTTCTAACCGGGGCTACCAAAGGAGTGGATAAACATAATTCTGATGATCAAAACTCAATAGAGTTTTAATGGAAATTCTTTAAGTAATAAAAGGAATTTAGTGGTGTTATTTGAAGACTTTATTCTATCTTATCAAATTTACCCTAAATTTCTAAAAATCTTATCATCTTCAAACAACTTTTTCAAACCCTAAAAATGGTGGCTCCTACTACAATGTTGATCCTTCGAACACTACAAATGAAGAAGAGATTTCTGAACTGTTGTTCAAGATTCAGAGTTCGAATCTTTGTCATCTACCCACTTTTGATCAATATCCTGAGCAGTTCTAGATGTTGATTTTTGTCCTAAATCACTATGTTCTTTCAACTGTCTTATCAACGTCATTTGCTTTTCCAATGACCTTGTTATCTCTTGCTAGTTCAACATCGGTATTCAACAAAACAACAAAGTTCATTACTTTCGAACTGACGAACAACAAATTGCAAAAGCACACCAAGAGACAATTTGCTTAGATTATGAAGTTACCATATTCAGGTCCATTCTATGAGGTTACGAATGATAGGTTCTTTTTGTTTAATGATATGGGTCATCAACCTCCTCTTACCGACATAAGTCAATTTCACAAGTCTAATCTTCCCTGTGTGTGGAATTTTCTCTTTAGCATTATACTATAATGTTTGAGTAGCCGTATTTCAGGGTTAGATACGAAAAAATTGGAGGTTTATGTGATGATTTTGTTGGATTAATGTCTAAGTCCATAACTATAATTGGTAAGACTTGACCCGACCCGGCATGGTCCATTTGGGTTGCATACCATCATGCACTTGGATAGACTAAATGAGAGAAATAAAACACTTATGGTTATTAATATATTATAAGTTCTAGTATATTAATAATAAGAATAATGAGATTATTTAATTAGTATTGATCAAGAATTAATCTAGCATTGATTGAGTGATCAAAAGAAGACTAATTAAATATGTGGGTTGATTGTGTAAATCATCCATACTTGTATAGTGGGCTAATGCTCCATGGATTATCTAGTTGGGCCAAAACCCATATGATGCTCCATGGATGCTCCATGGTGTATTTGAACCCATGGATCCAAGGAAATGGAAAGTCATGACAATTAGGGTTTACCCTAATTGTATAACTATATAAGCATCTTATTCTTGAGGAAAATCGGCCACTAGTGAGAGTAAGAAAGGGCTAGCCGATTTTCATGAAGTGTAGAATTCTCTCTAAGTTATTCTAAGTGTTTTGATGATTGTGAACCATTTGAGGTGTCACACTTGGGGCACTAGACACTCAAGCTTCATGAAGACAAGCTCCATCAAAGAGGTATGTATTCTATCTTGTTATATTGATAGTTGTGTATGCTAGTTTAGGATAATACCTTGGATATTCATATTTGCATGTATAATAGAGAAAACATAGATCCAAGGTATTTAGGGTTGCATGTACAGTTAGGAGTGTTAGAATGCTCATAACCCAACAGTGGTATCAGAGCCTAGGCTTGTTTTCTTGTTATACCTGCAATAGAAGCTGAAAAATCGAGTTTTGATGCTGTCAGCCCAGCAGACTCGCCGAGTCCATGAAGGGACTCGACGAGTCCAAGGCAAAATGCATCCAACTCGCCGAGTTGTGTTCATGCACTCGACGAGTTGGACCCCAGACAACATATTTTCGAGTTTTTTGGCTAGAAATGGACTAGGAACATTACCTTAAGTTGTTTTTGAACTTATAAACCTGTTTTTGTTGTGGTAATGTTCATGCTAATCCAATTTCAAAGATAATTGTCAATAGATTCATGTTTTGTATTAGTTTAAAGGTTAGACTAATTACATGAAAAAGTTTGATTTGAATTATCTTGTTCTTATGAGTTGCTTAGATTAATAGAAAAGTTAATTGAAATAGTTGTTTTCAATCCATTTTAGTCTAAGAGTTGAGTACAAAATGTGTTTGTGTAACTTATCCTCAAGTTACATGAAGAGTCACATTAAAGACCATAAAACTCATAAAGTTGGCAAAGGTTACAAAAATGAAGAGTCTAGTTCTAATTAATTGGAGTTATGACTCCATAATTTGTTCTCAAGTTATGGAGGACCAAGAGTCTCTTCATTAAATAAATAAAAAAAAATTAAAAAAATTGTAACCTTAATTAATTCCATAAGTTATAAAAATAAAGAAAAGTTAATTCTTTATTAGTTTAAAGTCTTCCATAATTTGTCCTCAAGTTATGGAACTTGAAGAGTTTTTGGATTAAAACTACTTTAAATACATAAGTTACGGAATTAATTAGTTTTGAATAGTTTCAAAACTTGCCCTCAAGTTTTGGAATTTGTAAAGTTTTCTCTTATGAATACTTTAATTCCAAGTTATCCCTTAGAATTTTAAAAGTTAAAATTCAACCCTTATACTTTATAATATTATAAGTTAATAATATATATATGTATAAGAGTAAAGTCGGTCTTACCGCTAGTACGCCTCATTCACGAAGCCGGTCTATAAGGTGGGTATAAGGTTGTTGCCTATAAAATGGCAACTTAATGGGTGTCCACTCTCACCCACCGCTTGCTTGACTGGTGGAGGGTCGTTAGCCGAACGGGTTTGACAGGACTATAATTCTCCCTTCATTAAAAGTATTAATGATAAATACTAAGTAACTAAACTCTTAATAATTCCCAATCTTAGTTACTTAGGAAAATGTGAAGAAGGTGCTAATCAATGAAATTACACTTTGCACTTTGTTTAAGTCGGTTAGTGGAGCGTGTGTGGTTAACCGGCACACTAACTCGCATTTAACAAGGTAGGCAAAGGGTAACTTAATGTTTATCATAGTATCGATGGAGCGTGTGTGGTTAACCGGCACATCGATTGAGGGGTAATTTATTAAGGGTACCAAGTAATTTGCATGGTTACTTCACACCTTGTTTTGTGATCCTCGGCATCCCAGTCACAAAACCTGAAGGGCACACTCGAGATTGAAACATGCCATTGAACAGTTCAATGAATCTCAAAAGATCTAGGAGTTTCAAAACCAATTAAAACCTAATAATACATCTCGTTTATCTTGGTGGAAATTGGTGAATCGTCATTCACCTACCTTCAAATTGTTTTATAGCTTGGATTACGGCATACCTCTTCTAAGTTATAAAATAGTTTGTTGGGTCCTAGTCTTAATATTTCATATTGGGTGTCATATTAAGGACCTTAAGATCAACTATCTTGAATATCTCCCAAAACATGTCTGGTTTAGACATTTATGATCTTCCCAAATCTCTTGAAACAAGCTTTCCTAAATGAAGATGATGTTCCATGGAAATCATACTTCTTTCACCTCCTCTAATTATTCTCCCTAACTCACAAGTTCTTGAAAAGTTTAAGGTCACTCAAGCCCTATTGGCAAGGCAAGGTCTAGGTGTGATCACATCTTGGAGATGTAGTCACATATTGACAAGCCGGGAGAGTTGGGTGTCAAAGTCTTGAGCAAGATGGTGGTTCAACTACTTTCTAAGTCACATAGTGAGTTCTTTTGGAACACCTATGAAACAGACTATGACAAGACCCTTAATGATCTTATCTATTTGTTAAGATCAACTTCCTGAAACTTTATGGACATTGACAATGGTGACACTGGAAATACAGAAAAGGCATTCTCTTCCCAATGGAAAGGGATTGACCATAGTCAACTAGGTTGACCAAATGGTAAAGAGAAAAAGGCTAAGTCTGTAATAGTCCTGTGTACCATTATCAAAGGGTCCATATGTTTATATTGCCAAAGTAAGGGTTATAAGTTGCGAAGCTGCCAAATTTACCTAAGGATGTTAAAGTCAATAAGTTTGACTCTACTTCAGGTAAAGTCCACTATCTAACTCTGTTAAGTTTCTATTCTGAGATTCCTGATACATGATGTGACTGGGTCACATGGTAATGTTTTAAGAATCAAAGAAAAGTAAAGGAACTTAAAGAAAGAATATGCTGAATCTGATCGCGTAGATGGATTTCTATCGCGTAGTTTGAAGATCGGATTCTTGAGCTACTTCTTAGGAGTTATGAGATATTGCTTAGGAATAGATAACAACAAGTTTTCATATGGGTTGTAAGGATAAGTTTTTCCGCATAGTTTTAAAATAAAAGAAATTTTTTGATTTTATTTATTTTAAATATCCTTACAATGGCATTTGAGGAAAAATTGTTGCTTATATGATTCCATTAATAGCAAGAGTGGAAATATGAAATTGATTCTTTCATTTGTGGTAATGTCTAAATTTATCAAATAAAGGAAAGATTCTCATCACCCAAGTCTCAATTGGACCGGAACTTGGAATCATGCAAGGTATATAGCATGATGAATGAGAACTTTCAAGTATTGGAAAATTAAGACTAATTACTTATTCACATGGATGTGTGAGTCAAGTAATGGACTAAGGGATCGAGTACATAGTCATGTGCACTGATTAAGTCCACCACAAAAGATTAATAATACTATTCGTCATAGTTTACTAAAGCTCAGTAAATATGATTATACTTAGAGGCTTAAGTGTAACTCTGAGACATTGGAAAAGGTTCCAATGTAAGGCAGAGCGAATAAGAAGAATCAACTTAGGCAGAAGGATAAAAGTTTCTCAAATCTGAAAAGATGGGAGAGTACTTTAGTATCAGCTTTGTGATCATCTTAATGATTAAGAAACCATATCAAAATTTGTTCTCTAAGGAAGTCTTAGTGCATTCTTATGACTAAGAAGAAGGGATCTTGAAATTGTTGAAATGGTTAAATCAAGAAGATCAGTCATACTTCGTTCCAATACAAGTCTTAGAGTCATACTCCAAGATTGTAATATGAGTGACATGTCTTTAAGAAGTTTTAAAACACTTGACAAATGTAAGAGTAAAAGTTTTCTACTCTTGTACATTTGAAATTGGTAAATTGTGATGTTTTGGATAAAACAAAGACCAACTTCGGGCAATTGTGTGAAGAGTTTGTCTTGGTTAGAATCCACACTATCTCTTGGATGTTTGACAAGGGAGTCTTATAGGTCAAGAGGATAGTGGGAGTCTTAAAGGTCTTGAAAGCCTCAAGAACTAATCAAGAATGAAACCTAAAGTTCTTCACTAGCACACGACTTAAGGTTTATAACCTATCGTGTTGACATATTTTGTGCCCATTCCAGTTAAAGTTGGCTTTGCATATGAGTTCTTAGAGTTCTCAATGTGTTGCACAACAACTTGGAAGCAATGGTAGGCCCTTGAGCTACCAGGTGGCAAGAAATTAAGATTGAGTTCAGTCCATATGAGTTTGGATTTGTCATTATCCTTGTCTTGTGACTATGGTTTTGACAATTCACATGGATAAGAACACATACACCATTAAATCTAAGTGTCATAAAGTTTCTCTCCGATTCATGAAAATGATGGTGAGGAAACACTTTCACTAAGTAGAATTTAGCTAGATAGCAAATGTAATATTTTGCATTCTCAAAGTCGTTAGTGGAGCGTGTGTGGTTTACCAGCACACTAACCTGGACTTGTGAGAAGTGGAAAAAAGGTCTAACCATTATGTTTACGGCATCGCTCTTCATAATTGTTTAGACACACAAGTGTGCTATCTAAGGGAAGGTGTATGATTTTGATAAAGTTCTATCAAAACAATCCAGTATCAGAAATCTGAACTTTGGTAAGAAAGTCAATAAAGTATTGATTTCTAGAAGTCCAGCTGATTTCTGAGTACATGTCAAAGCTAGTGGGAGCATAAGTGTTATGCTAATAATCATCATGTTAGTGGGAGCATGATAATTATGATAAAGATTGCAAGTTAGCAATGTTAATTATAGAAAACAAAAGGTTTCAATTAGGAAAAAGTTGTTTTGCTATAATTAAGGGAGAGGAAATTATACTTCATCTCAAATCTATAAGCTTAGATCGTGAGGTTTTAATCATTTAGTCAAGAATATATATGAATTTCATGTTGGAATGGCTCATCATAAGGAAATTCTGTATATGGGTCCATTATTTGCGTTCTAAAATTCGATTATGATTACGGAATCCCTTTTCATAATCTGAATTATGAGAACATGGCAAATAGAAATGGAAATGTTATAGCAAAAGACTGGTTTAGTCTTTATGTGAGACATCATGAATTGTGTCCCATATGCTTCGGATATAGGATCGATTACATGTGCTATATTTATCCTTTCTAAAATTTTCCAAATGCCTAGGGGATTAAGAAGGGAAAAGGTTTAGAACTGGATATGACTAAAAGGATTAAACAATTTTCGAGGAAAATCTAAGGTTTACCAAAGATTGGTTGCTCAAGGACAGTTGGAAGTATAGTGATAATTCTGGAAGGACCATATTGACATAATCTGTAAGGAGGCAACTCTTGTTCAGAAGTGATAGTCGAAATGGAATCTGGAAATGTTTCAAAGTTAGAATTTTCAATCTGTGTAAGATTAAGGAAACTTAATGCAAGAAGGATGGTTCCAAGGAGTTGATCTCCTTTGGAATGCTCTGTAATGATTGTTGTCAAGTCTTTGTGAATTTGTGCATAATCGTTACAAGAGGATCAATGCATATAAGTTTAGAATCTAACAGATTTCAGTAAATGGCATGAATTTGGAATTCTTGCATTTGCAGTAAGGATTTGGGAGTGTGAAAAGAGAATCATTGAAGTTATGTTCAATTGATCTATTTCACAAAGTAAAGATCATAGACAAACATAGTATGCATACTTGGTGTATGACATGACTAGTGTTTAGAAAACATAGTGTACATGCTTGGAGCATGGGACAACTATTGTTTTAAATTCAAGAATATAGTTGATAGCTGAAACAGTATACAATGAATAATGTGTAATCATATGGTGATAAATAAAAAGTGTTTTATTTATATTCATAAGTTCTGAGACCATATTGGATTCAATTATTATTGTGTTTCACTTTGCATGTTTTGACTTCCTGAATAAACTAGGTTATTCTTCCGGAATGACTAAGTTATTCAAACCATCCACATTCGGTCATATGTTGGAAGTAGATATGAATTAAGACTGTCATGGGTTGGCTTGTAGAGGTCTAAGATGTTGGACAAAGAGCTACAACACTCATGAGTGCTCATAAGTTCTGAGTATTGGATTCAACCCGCGCTCATTGGAATCACTTCATGGATTTTATCACGAGTGATCATGAGACGATAATATCTTATATTCTTCAAACCTAGAGATATGAGTTGTTACTATGAGTTGGTTGTACATTGATTGCACGAAAATGCATTGGTAACTCGATGTTATTAAACGTGTCTTTGTGTATGATTCAACAAGTAGTAGAACAAGCCATATGAGTCGAAGTTTATCCATTCCTTTTACCTTCGGGATAAAAGCGATATCTGTGGGCCCCTCGATGATTTGATGATGACAAATGGAAGTGCTCGGCCGGGCCAGGACTGATTTGATTTGTTCAATTAGTCAGTCATCATAAATCGGAAATCGGGAAACAACAAATGGACAGAGAGAATGATTATAATCCATGTCTCAGTCTATATGATATCTAGAATGGAGGAATATATGATCCCTTATCTAATGGACAAGTCATTGACAAGATCAGAGTTCATCTACAAGGTCAGAGTTCGACAGAAGCTTTTGAGAGCTATGATTGCCAGTTGGTTCCTGAAGTCATACGCAATAATAGTTTTAGACTTATCCAAGTGGGAGACTATTGGATTAATGTCTAAGTCCATAACTATAATTGGTAAGACTTGACCCGACCCGGCATGGTCCATTTGGGTTGCATACCATCATGCACTTGGATAGACTAAATGAGAGAAATAAAACACTTATGGTTATTAATATATTATAAGTTCTAGTATATTAATAATAAGAATAATGAGATTATTTAATTAGTATTGATCAAGAATTAATCTAGCATTAATTGAGTGATCAAAAGAAGACTAATTAAATATGTGGGTTGATTGTGTAAATCATCCATACTTGTATAGTGGGCTAATGCTCCATGGATTATATAGTTGGGCCAAAACCCATATGATGCTCCATGGATGCTCCATGGTGTATTTGAACCCATGGATCTAAGGAAATGGAAAGTAATGACAATTAGGGTTTACCCTAATTGTATAACTATATAAGCATCTTATTCTTGAGGAAAATCGGCCACTAGTGAGAGTAAGAAAGGGCTAGCCGATTTTCATGAAGTGTAGAATTCTCTCTAAGTTATTCTAAGTGTTTTGATGATTGTGAACCATTTGAGGTGTCACACTTGGGGCACTAGGCACTCAAGCTTCATGAAGACAAGCTCCATCAAAGAGGTATGTATTCTATCTTGTTATATTGATAGTTGTGTATGCTAGTTTAGGATAATACCTTGGATATTCATATTTGCATGTATAATAGAGAAAACATAGATCCAAGGTATTTAGGGTTGCATGTACACTTAGGAGTGTTAGAATGCTCATAACCCAACAGATTTTTAGTCTTTATTTTGACTTAAATGTTGATTATGTTACTTAAAATTAGGAAGAGTTCGGTATGGCAATCACTCGCACCAATGTGTCGAATGGTGTTTCTTGTGTAAGATATTGGATTTTATCCTCAGGGATGTGTATAAAAAGGAAGGGATATTGGTTCCCTCAGAAGATGACAAGCATAGTTTTCGACTTTGCAGGCTCCAAAATTGGCCATTGATGATCCAGTTCTTTTTCCTAGTCTGGTTTAAATGCCAGACACCATGTTAAGACGAATTGATCCTTCTAACCCAATTATGGTTCATTATTTGGCATCTACTAACACAAATGTCAAGGTTGGCATTCTTTTGCCAAATGATGTTGAGGGTTCGTCGAAAGCTGTTAAAGTACCATAGAAAAAGAAGAAAACTCAACAACCAAAACCTATTCAAGCGCATGTGGAGGGGAAAGTTTTTAAGTACGTCATTCCTTCCAAGACATGCATTCTCAAACACACAAAGAAGCAAGCTAAAAGACCTCAATATTATCCTGTTAGGCCATCTGTTCCAGAGGTTGAAGTTGAAACCCCTAAAAATCCCAACAAACTCATTCTTCTTTAAAGGGGATAAAGAAAATTCATAAGCCTCAAATTAATAGACGAGGTGTGCTCTTTCGCAAAATTCCTCCTCCTGTTTCATATGCCTCAAAGAAACGTCAAGCACAACAGATGGCTAAAATGATTATAAAGAAGAAGAAACAATTTGAAGACCCACTTGATAAAGTCATTGTCGAATAAGATCATGGTAGTGATAGCGAAAGGTCTGATATTCACGTTGCTGATTCTGGATTTGGGTCACCTCAAAGGGATTCTCTAGTTAAGTTGATTTTTTAGGAGACTGGAAGTCCCAATGCTAATGTACACGTGTCTAATACGAATACAATCACCAATTTGAGTTATCCTCCATCTACTTCCATCCCTGAGGTTTCATTAATTGAGTCCAATACAGAGGAGGTTCGAACCTCAGGCGTCACTGTGCACATATCTAATATGGACACAAATTTTACGATGGGTGAAGGGATGGTTAACAACGAAGCCTTTGGTACTTCCTACTATGTAACCTCTACTATTTCCACATCACCCATTCTTTCATTTACCATCAAAACCACAATTCTTGATACTTCAACTTCGTTACCACCATTCTCTTCTCCTATCCCATCTTCACTTCCCGTTTCCACAATCTCACCAACATACTCCTCAACAATGCATGAACCAATAACTACTCTTTTCTCTTTGCAATCCACAGAAGAGAAAGGATAGTTCAAGATGATGAACCAAATAAAGATGAAATCATGGTTTCTTTTGCAACCTTAGAATTTGATCCTAAGGAAGATAGTGTTCCTGACAACATGCTAATGGCAGGTAAACACTCCAAGATCCTCAACATCAAACTAAATTCTCTATTACATATACAAGCAGACACTGGGGGTCAAAATTTTGTGTTTTTGGTCATAATGGAGTATCTATTAAACTCATAAGAAAGTCGTCTTAGGAGTGTGGTGGAAAATGTTAAGAAAGAACAGGTTGAAAGAATGAAAGCTCATGCTGATAATTTTGAGAATAAGATTAAAAAGCTTCATGAGGTTGAGAAAGAGTGTCATGCACTTTTCGTTGAGCAAGTGAAGACTATGAATGAGTCTCTTGATCTCAAGGTGACTGAACTCAAAACAGAGATGGCTAAAGAGGCTGAAAAGATTGGGAAAAGTTACTCTATTCTTTATGGGAAAGTGGATGTTGTTGTTAATGCAATTGCAAAGTTGGTTGCGTACAATACAGGTTATTCAACTAAGCGTGATGTGAAGACAGAAACGGATTCCAAAGTTTTTGCAAAGTTGAGGGAATTTTCAAGCAGCATCAAGGAATCCATTTCGAAAGTTGGTCTTTTAAACCAATATTCTGTTATCGATGAAACAATTACTCAGATGATATTCTCTATTGAAGCTAATCTAAAAAAGGAACTTGCTCCTATCTTTGAGTTGGTCCTTCCATTACCAACTAATGTTCTACCTGCAAAGCAAGTGTCACAAGGGGGAGAAAAAGGACAGGGAGGGGTTGGATCTTCAAAAGATGCTAATAAGGGAGTAGTTGTTGGGAAAGTGATGTCTGCTCAAATACCCATTTTACTTCCAGTTTCATTGAAAACAACTTCGACAACTACCACAACAAGACCAATAACAAAAGGGATTGTCATTAGTGAAAGTTCTGGAGGCTTTGGGTCAAGCTCTAAGAAACCTCCTTCGAAAGACAACCATGAAGATAAAGGGAAAGGTGTTGAGGTAACTCTTACTAAAGAAGAAAAGAAGAATAAATTAGAGTTGGAGATCGAAAGACAAAGGCAGATCAATAGTATTTTGAGGCAAAGACAGAATGTTCCACCAGGCTTGAACAAGGGCAATCCCAACAAGCATTGGTGCTATGAAACTATTGAGCAAATTGTTTCAATAGGGAAGAGGGAGTATTTTCACACGGTCCCAAAGAAGAGTTATGATGTTGAAAACTCTAAATTAAATGTAACATCCGGATTTCTAGGTAATTGTTTATTCATTTATTTTGTAGATTTTGGAGGGACTCGGCGAGTTGATGCTTAGACTCGCCAAGTAGAGTCGCGAATTCCATCCGGGTTAATGGCCGGACTCAGCGAGTTCGAGCTGTTTAATGAAACCCTAATCCTCGGGGTTTGAGGCCTATTTAAAGGGGCTTATAGCCACCAATTGCGGCTACCAGACCCCTGAGTGAAACCCTAAGCGATCTAGAGCGTTTATGAGGAAGGAAAGGCCATTTTTGATCCTTGTGTGGCTGTTTTTGCAAGAAGAAGGTGACCAAGGAAAGAGGGAGCTGAAAAGGGCACTATTCTATGGATTTAAGAGCCAAAGAACTTCATATTGAGGTATATATTCGATCCTTCTTCCGTTTTGGGTGTTAATCCTTGAGGGTTAGGGTTTCTAGCCCATTTAGAGTGTGAATGATGGTGCAATTGGTCCCTTCTTGTGTTGGAGCTTCGGATCTGGATACAAAGAGGTCCAGAGACCTTAACTCCCTGATCTTTATGCGGTGACATTTGGCATTATGAGCTTAGGGTGACATATTGAGGCCATTTCTTCAAATAGAGCCATTGGATCTTTGCATGGGCATTAAGATCCAGACTTTACGTGTTTATATTGCTTAAGGATGCCAGATCTATGGGTTAGAGGAACGGATCTGACGTCAGGAGGTCAGTTGAGCTTGAGCATGGCATGAAGTCGCCGAGTCCCAAGAATAGACTCGACGAGTAGGGCTAGGGTTTCCCATAGTTCACTCAGTGAGTAGCTTGCCGAGTTGAGGGAGTGACTCAGTGAGTCAGAGGGAAGTAGAGGACTGGAGTTCAAGGCAGAACTCGTTGAGTTCATAATGGGACTCGGCGAGTTGAGTCGGGGTGGCCCCACGATTCATGCCAGGTTTAACCCGTCGAGCAAGGGAAAGACTCGACGTGTCATGCGAGACTAGAGGGATAGTGGACACGCGTAGACTCGCCGAGTCACCCAAGTACACTCAGCGAGTCGGGTCAAAGTTTGATCGTTGACTTTTGTTGACTTTGGGGTTTGGTCAACATAGGAAATAAAGGACACGGAGGTGTAAAATGGTCTTTTACCCACTATCTGATTAGAGAGGGAAAGAGTAATTGCCAGTTTAATTAGAGTGGAGACTTCGAGTGTTAATTAGAGCTATTGGCCTTATGTGTTAGGCAGTGGAGAGTTCGAGATTCAAGTGAGAGGATATATGCTTTCTTCTTGCCAAGTGAGTCTTCTCACTATACTTTACCTAGAGTGGTAACAGAGTTATGTGACAGAGTTATTGTATGCTATCTATGCGATGTGTGGCACTGCATTATTTCTATGTCATTTATGTTGTGTGTATATCAGAGTTAGGACTCGAAGGTCCACAGAGCTAGGACCAGAATGTCCACAGAGTTAGGGTTAGAGTTATATGCTAGTGTATTTGTATGCTATTTATCTTATGTTATTTATTGTGATATGTGATATGCATGATTCAGAGTTAGGGTTAGAGTTAGGACCTTTGGGTCCAAAGAGTTAGGGCTAGAGGGTCTATAGAGAGTTGGGACTGGAGGGTCCTACTGAGACACACTGACCAGAGGGTTAACAGAGTTATAGCCTTGAGTGGCTAATATGTGTTAGAATGGTATTTTGGGGAAATCACTAAGCTTCATGCTTATAGTGTTTTGTGATATATGTTTCAAGTTTTCTTAGGATCATGGGACGGCACCGACTCGATTGTACACACCAGAAGAAGCGTTGGTTTTGAGGATCCTGGTCTATTAATTGGTTGAACAAAAGAGTCATGTATTTTAATATAAACAAAAAGGGAGATTTTTATGAAAAGTGTTAAAGAGATAAAAAATTTTAAACAAAAAATTTGTTTTAAAAATTTCGGTGTTACATGTTAGTATCAGTGCCATGGTTTGAGGGATTCGGATGCACTTTCAGGTAATCTGGACTCAAATTGAGGAATTAAGAAGAGTTTTCAAAGAAATGATTTTCTAAATGTGAATAAGATTTCAAGGAGAAAGCAAGAAAGAGCAGTGTGTACAATCAGCTAGAGCCCGAACGGTGATTTCCCAAAATACCCTTACTTTTGTATTATGAGATATTTGTGATACATTATATGAGATATTATGCATGCTAGAGATAGGCTAGGTATTTCATATCTTAGGACTAGAGTAGCCTGATTTGTGATGCCTTAGCCTAGGAGTTGCTGTTATATGTGATTTGCTTTTGAGAATGTGATGAGTGAGAGTATTCAGTCGGAATCCTTTTAGGGGATCTGAGTAGAGGAGTAGTCTAGGAGAAATGCCTAGATGAATATTGTGGTGCTTATCGAAAGAATAGTTAGAATCCGCGAGGGGTAGAGTTGCAAAGTTTGGTGGTACTTTTGAGAATGATCAGAGCAAGTGGAGTTATCACACAGAGTGAGTTCTATGTATTCTTCGATGCCCGAATGTTGATGGCTTCGTGCTTTGTGGAACTCTCGAAGATGGGAGTCAGCTACCAAGTGAATATGACGATATTCAGGAGGTAGATGGCTGGCATCATTAGGAGCTCTTCAGCGGTTGATGGCGGAGAAGTGGGAAGACCAATGAAGGGCCTGGGGGTAACCTTAGCCAGATGAGTACGCTGGCAGAGTAGAGCATTTCGCTGAGGAGCGAGCACGCGTGACAAAATTGGTGAATGAGAAGGTTGAGCAGCTACTTAGGAGCTCAGGGATGGTCCGTGTGGAAAGTATGGGTAGATGTGGCAGGTAGTATGGGCCCGTACTACCGAAAGTAGAGGACCAATACTTGATACATGGAGTATTCTGAAGGTTCTAAGTAGCAAATTGATGAGTGATGTTATGGTTCGAGTACCATACATCGGAGCAGATTGAGGAGTGATGTATGGTTCGAGTACCATACATTGGGGTAGATTGCGGAGTGATGTTATGGTTCGAGTACTATACATCAGAGCAGATTGAGCAGTGATGTTATGGTTCGTGTACCATGCATCGGAGCAAATTGAGGAGTGATGTTATGGTTCGAGTACCATGCATCGGAGTAGATTGAGGAGTGATGTTATAGTTCGAGTACCATATATTGTAGGAGATTGAGAAGGGGTTTCATGGGCTGAGTACCATGGTTTTTAGCAAATGATGCTTGTGATTCTCCGGTTGTCCGGTCAGAATTGATTGGTGGAATTTGGATGCGATGGGGTTTTAGTCCTGAGGGTCATGACTGAGTCCGAAGAGGCATCCCTTGAAAGGGAGGTCGAGAGCATTTTAGAGTATTTTGGTAAGATGTCAGATGTAGTCGGAAGACTCAGGGATTAGTAAAGAAGGCATTTATGGGGGATTGCGGGTTGAGTGAGAAATCAGCCGATGGAGGAGATGTCACCTTCTGTAACCGATGGGTGCTATTTATATTTCCTATGGGAAGTAGGAGAGGCGTGAGATTTCAGTTTTGGGTTTTGGAGTAAACCCTATGGGTTGACATTGATGATGATTTTTCCACCAGAGTATCAAGCAGCATGCCTGCCGCGAGGAAATGATCTACGATGAGCAAGTAGTTAGTGGGGAATGAGATGGTCAAGGACCACATTACACCCTAATTAAGTATAGTAGGGTGTGTGGTAGCAGTATCAACAGGTAATCCATTTGAGTTTCTCAGAGCGGTGGCTCTTCTTTCTATGATGGGTATTGAGTATGGTAGTGGAGTCCCTACTCTCATGATGATTCACGTGTTGGAACGGGGGTTGAGACGTCGAGGATGAGGAGTATGATGATTTATTGTTTCAGTCTAAGAGTCAGTGATAGTACTGGATAGTTGGGATACTCAGTATTGGGATGGTATGAGACTTCGAATGGCTAGAGGCAATCGTGATGAGAAGTTCCCGAGGATTTCTTCGGAGATTTAGGGTATTTGAGGTTTCTTGATCTCTATGTGGGAAGATCATTGGGCGTTGTGTGTCACCTTCCAAGCATGGGTGCGGTGTTTGTGGAGGAAACCGTCTGTGGGGTAGAGTGTTGATACGTCAATTGGTAATGGTTCAAATCCTAAGTGGGGGAGAACCGGGTATTTTATTGAAGGAACCAGAGATCTGTGCATGAGCAGTTAGGGGTTGGATACAGAAACCCGCGACTCGAATTCGTGAGACTAGGATCATTGGTGATCAAGGAAAGGTGTAGAGCAAGATAATGCATGTGGTATGTGTCTGAGAAAGGATAGGTGTCTCCACAGAATGGGGTCAATGGTAAAGAATCTGGTGGTGGTCAGGGCCGTTTACGTGGAAGACTCGTAATGATAGTATGGGCAGTTGAGAACTTCTGGATAGAAGATTATCGAGCAGCCAACTCCCTAGCCGGTATGAGTATTCTTGCTTGGATTTTGAGCAGTAGGGGAAAGGGTTTCGGAGGAACATCAACGTGTTCTGAAGCGTTAGCGCTTTCCTTGTATTCCATTTTAGTGTTTAGATGCACTGACGTTGCGCATTGGATAAAATGAAGAATTATTTATGGGGTTAAGAGGAAATGTATTTTTGTATATGTATGGTACTGGGAGTAGGAGATCAGTGGTTGAGGCAGGACATTGTAATGTTCTGTAATGGTGTTCCGTGGTACCCAGTATAATGTCCCGATTTCAGAGTTATTTAGAATCTTGAGTTTGAGACGACTAGTGGTCTATCATGTATCTACGATTCCAGTGGGATCCCTTTGGGTATTGACATCAAGAGGGATTATTTAAGAAAGTGGATCTCCGTAGAGGTAGGTATTCTTCTGTGATGCATGTGGGACAAGTGTGAGTAGCTATCTATGATAGTCTATGGGGCATGAGTTAGTAGACGTAGTGTGGTGTTGTAATGAGAATGAGAGTATGGGGTGAAGCTACGGGGAGCCGTAGTATTCACTATTCAGTTGGTGTTGTACTACGGGGACCCATAGTACTCACAAGACAGAGAGAGGGAGTCGTGGTACTACGGGGAGCCATAGTACTCACTAGTCAGTTGTTGTTGTGGTGCTACGGGGAGCCGTAGTACTCACTAGTCAAAGGCTGTCGTGATGTTGCGGGGAGCCATAGTACTCACTAGACGACAAGAGATTGTGATGATGGAGTGTTCTCTGATCATTGTAAGATGAAGAAGAGTTTTAGGCTCGAGTGGCCCTAGTATTGAGTTTTTGGAGCCTAGGGGTTGAACCGGGGGTGAGGCTGGGGTCTCCATCTTTGTTAGGGCTAAGTTGATTTTCGGTTGGATTGTAGTTTTCATTTGAGAATTTGGTGACTTGTTTGTCATAGGGCCGTGATAGTTGATGTGAAGAGGAAGTTAGTGGGAGCTCTTCTGCGGATAGCCTGGCAGAGTTGTACGTGAGGGGGGTGCTATCGTGGCATGGAGTGCTGATCTCGAACGTCTCAGATCGAGATGTGCGTTTCTCTTCCAGGTTCTGGAAGAAATTTCTTGAGGACTTGGGTATCAGGTTGCATTTAACACCACATACCACCCACAGACCGATGGGCAGAGCGAGTGGATGATTCAGATGGTCGAGGACATGCTTCGGGCATGTCTACTGGACTTCAGAGGGAGTTGGGACACATGTTTACCTTTGTCTGAGTTTTCCTATAACAACAACCATCATTCGAGCATCGATATGCCACCCTTTGAGCTGTTGTATGGGAGGAGGTGTCGGACCATTTGCTGGGGTGAGGTCGGTCAGCGTATGATGGGTAATATAAAGATATTACTTCAAACGACTGAGCAGATCCAGTAGGTCAGACAGAGGATACTGACGGCTCAGAGTCGTCAAAAGAGCTATGCAGACTAGCGTCGCTTGGAGCTCTAGTTCCAAGTTGGTGATTTCGTACTCAAGAAGGTATCTCCTTGGAAAGGAGTGATCCGATTCAGGAAGAGAGGCAAGTTGGGGCCTTGGTATATTGGTCCTTTCAGGGTGACCGCTAGGGTGGGTAGGGTGGCGTACCGTTTGGAGCTACCTGCGGAGTTGAGTCAGATTCATGATAGCTTCCAAGTGTCTCAGTTGACGAAGTGTATCGCTGATGAGTCGGCAGTGGTTCCATTAGAGGACATTCAGGTGGATGCGAGCCTGAACTATGTTAAGAGGCCGATCACGATTCAGGATATAAGGATAAAGGTTTTGAGAAACAAGGAGGTGCCATTGGTTCAGGTTTAGTGGCAACATCCGAAGGGTTCCGAGATGACCTGGGAGCCGGAGTTAGAGATACGTGAGCAGTATCTAGAGTTATTTATGGAAATGGACTTTGAGGGCGAAGTCTGATTCTAGTGGGGGAGAATTGTAACATCCGGATTTCCAGGTACATTATTTATTCATTTATTTTGGAGATTTTGGAGGGACTCGGCGAGTTGATGCTTAGACTCGCCGAGTAGAGTTGCGAATTCCATCCGGGTTAATGATCGGACTCAGCGAGTCGACTAGTAGACTCGGTGAGTCCGCGCTGTTTAATAAAACCCTAATCCCCGGGGTTTGAGGCCGATTTAAATGGGCTTATAGCCACCAATTGCGGCTACCATACCCCTAAGTGAAACCCTAAGCGATCTAGAATGTTTGTGAGGAAGGAAAGGCCATTTTTGATCCTTGTGTGGGTGTTGTTGCAAGAAGAAGGTGACCAAGGCAAAAGGGAGCTGAAGAGGGAACTATTATTTGGATTTCAGAGCCAAAGAAATTCATATTGAGGTATATATTTGATCCTTCTTCAGTTTTGGGTGTTAATCCTTTAGGATTATGGTTTCTACCCCATTTAGAGTGTGAATGATGGTGAAATTGGTCCCTTCTTGTGTTGGAGCTTCGGATCTGGATCCAAAGAGGTCCAGAGACCTTAACTCCCTGATCTTTATGCGGTGATATTGGGCATTTTGAGCTTAGGGTGACATATGGAGGCCATTTCTTCAAATAGAGCCATTGGATCTTTGCATGGGCATCAAGATCCAGACGTTACGTGTTTATATTACTTAAGGAGGCCAGATCTATGGGTTAGAGGAACGGATCTAACCTCAGGAGGTCAGTTGAGCTTGAGCATGGCATGAACTTGCCGAGTCCCAAGAACAGACTCGACGAGTAGGGCTAGGGTTTCCCATAGTTCACTTAGTGAGTGGCTTGCCGAGTTGGGGGGAATGACTAGGTGAGTCAGAGGGAAGTAGAGGACTGGAGTTCAAGGCGAAACTCGCCGAGTTCATAATGGGACTCGGCGAGTTGAGTTGGGGTGGCCCTGCGATTCATGCCAGGTGTAACCCGTCGAGCAGGGGAAAGAGTCGACGTGTCATGCGAGACTAGAGGGATAGTGGACACGCGTAGACTCATCGAGTCACCCAAGTACACTTGGCGAGTCGGGTCAAAGTTTGACCATTGACTTTTGTTGACTTTGAGGTTTGGTCAACATAAGTAATAGAGGCCATGGAGGGGTAAAATGGTCTTTTACCCACTATTTGATTAGAGAGGGAAAGAGTAATCGTCGGTTTAATTAGAGTGGAGACTTCGAGTGTTAATTAGAGATATTGGCCTTATGTGTTAGGCGCTGGGGAGTTCGAGATTCAAGTGAGAGGATATATGCTTTCTGCTTGCCAAGTAAGTCTTCTCACTATAATTTACTTAGGATGGTAATAGAGTTATGTGACAGAGTTATTGTATGCTATCTATGTGATGTGTGGCACTGCATTATTTCTATGTGATTTATGTTGTGTGTATATTAGAGTTAGGACTGGAAGGTCCACAGAGCTAGGACCAAAGGGTCCGCAGAGTTAGGGTTAGAGTTATGTGCCAGTGTATTTGTATGCTATTTATTTGATGTTATTTATTATGATATGTGATATGCATGATTCAGGGTTATCAGAGTTAGGACCTTTGGGTGCATAGAATTAGGGCCAAAGGGTTTATAGAGAGTTAGGACCAGAGGGTCCCACTAAGACACACTGACCTGAGGGTCAACAGAATTATAGCCTTGAGTGGCTAATATGTGTTAGAATGGTATTTTGGGGAACTCACTAAGCTTCGTGATTACAGTGTTTTGTGTTATATGTTTCAGGTTTTCTCAGGATCACAGGAAGACACCGACTCGATTGTACACACCAGAAGAAGCATTGGTTTTGAGGATTCTGGTCTATTAATTGGTTGAACAAAAGAGTCATGTATTTTAATGTAAACAAAAAGGGAAATTTTTATGAGAACTGTTAAAGAGATAAACGATTTTAAACGAAAATTTTGTTTTAAAAATTTCGTTGTTACATTAAATCAACTCGATTTCCCTATAAATCATATGACATACATTTCTTCTCAGTACAAGTTGGTTACTCACTTTAAAGACAAAGAATAATATAAAAGATTGATGATGACATTTCATGTAGTCTTAGGGAAAAGCGAAGAGGAGAATTGGTCTTCTGTAAAGATCATTAAAGTGATGTCAATTTTTCCAGAAAACTTGTTCGAAGGCATTCTACAACAATTTCACTATGTTGTTGTAAGAGCGAATAATGTAATCTGTGATTTTTTGATTGCCGACTTCCCATTGATGAACTTGAACAACTTGTTCACAGGGAAGTCGATTTTAAGCAATGTGGATGTAACAAAACTACGAGAGAATAACAAGGATAATTTTCTCATTGGCTTCACTCATATCAAAGTGTTCATCGATAGTTATTATGATTGCTTCGCAATCACTGATATCGAGCTTGCAATGGCCATCAACAAGAGTTCAAATGTTCCCCAATCCTTGCTAAAGGGGAAGATTAATAATGATAAATATGAAGATGGTTGAAATTTGAAAGGCTATTCTTTGGTATATGGAGATTCACAGATTACTTCTCCAGACCATGAAGCTAATGACGTGGTTTTTATTCTTCTCACTAAGGGGGAGATTGTAGAGTACAAAGTGTCTAGTGAGATGTTAAAAGTACTTTTGATCTGTATAGGTGTGAAGTCTAGTACTTTGTTGTGTATGTATTTTGCAAGGCATTTCTTTATGTTGATTTCAAACATCTAGTCCTTGCATACCTTTTGAGTGTCTGTAGTACTCCATAAATAGATTTACTATAGAAGTAATGAGGAGATTTTTGGGAACGTTTGTTCTCATTCTATCTCTAGAACGTTTGTACTCATTCACACAATTAATGAGCCAAAAAAATATTATTTACAATCATGTTCTTAATGGTTTCTATAATTGGTTTCGATTTCGAGACTCGATTTTAACACTCTACAGATATAGGTTCCTAAATGGAACAATCTCGAAATGAATATCCGAGGTCACAATAAATGAAGATCTTAGTGGTGAAGTTTAGAAAGACATAGATTGGAGATGGTCTGAGAGATGAAGGAGCATATCTCGGACTAAGATAAATGCAAGATCATTTTACCAACTTGGATTTGAATTCCAAGGTGAATTTATCTGCAGGAATTTAAAATCTGGAATATTCCGCGCCAGAACATTCTCAAGATCTCTGATAACATGGATTCGAAGGGAGCTTTCAGTAAGGTGATGTACTGAAAAACTTAAGACAAGAAAAAAAGCTATCAAAAAAGATATATATAAGCTTGAAACTTGAAGGGGCAATGCATTTTTGTTTCTTAGATGACCAGCAATCCAATATTCCACCCAAAATTGACAACCACCAGATGTAATTATTCTATCATGTTGAAGTTCTCCATAGTTTAATTCTAAATAAGCTTGCAACCGGAGGCTTTCATTTACATGGTACCAAGTTCTGAGGCTCTTTGTTTCATTGAGAAATCTAAAAATTTGCTTTACATCCAAGAGATGAGACATCTTCGGATGGACCTGGAATCTAGCACACAGACATGTAGATAACATGATGTTGGGACACCAGACGGGTCTTAGAAGATCTTATGTCTGAAACCCATCGAAACCTTTGCAGAGGCACAAGTAAACAATGAATATTTATTTAGATGCTCGGAAATGTATTTCTATTGATGAATAAAGATTTATCTATCTGTCTGTTTGACTTGTAGTTTGAGGAAGAAACTTAATTCTTGATTCATACTCATTTGCAATGTATTAACCATCAAGTTAGCAAAGTCAGCAACCATCATTGGATCAGTTTACCCAAAGATAATGTCATCGACATAAATTTGCAATAGCATTAGATGTTTCCCATTTGATCTTCAGAATAATGTGGGATCAAGAATTCCTCTTTGAAAACCACAACTCTTTATAAAACAAGTGAGTGTCTCGTACCATGCTCGTGGAGCTTGCTTGAGGCCATAAACAACTTTTTGGAGTTTGTAGAAGTAGTTATGATCAAGGTTGTGAAGATCAGGATCCTACCTAGGATCGTTTTGGCTTTGCAAGATCGGGATCGGGATCTTAAGATCCCACAAAATATTTATAATTTTAATTTATAACTAAGTGAGAAACCCCGCTCCGTGGGGTTCGGTTTTCACCATAGTTTTTGTCTTTTGATAATCGAATAAGTCAAAGCCATCTTCAAAATCACATATATACTAGAGTTAAAAGGGCCCAAGTTGAAATTCTAAATTTTATATAATCCATATAAAATTTACAATTTAGTTCTTCTATAAATTGAATAGTTTAACCAATTATATAATAAGTAAAATATGATATTTACTATAAAGAATGCAAAATATATAAAAATGGACAATGTAAATAAGGTGATCATGTTGTCATAAAAGGTGCAACAATAAGTTTCCAGACCGGAAAAGATGAAGTCAATTATTAACATCTTGAAATCAAATTATATTCAGTGCAAAAAGGAAGCAATAACTTCATTATCTAAATTACCAAGGGTCAACACTACAATTGTTCACCATAAATTTTAAAACAGATAAATCATTGTCAACATCCATTAGCAATCCTATAAATCTTTAATCACAAACTATTGTTAGCATAACCTATATATAAAACTTAATTATTCATTACAAATAAATATAATAAATATATAAACATACGTCCCCTGCCAAATATGTCAGTTTTGCATCAGAAATGGCTTCGATTGTTGGAAGGTGTTGATATTGGGACATAACTTTGAAGAACTCCATACCATTGAACATTGTTGTACCAGTTTTCAAGAACTAATCTATTGTTTTTGTTAAAATTTCAATTGTATATTGCCAAGACACGTCTTATTTACTCATAAAAATACAGATTTAAAAGAAAATGAAAAATGCATAAATAGAAACATGATTGGAAAAAATGATTAGGTTTAGAAATAACAACAAAATAAAACATTAGAAATTGAAGAAGAGTATGGGGTACCAATCTTGAAGGCTTACCACAAACACATACAGTCACATGTAAACCAATTCATTGTTTTCTTCAAAACGACCAAATACCCCTCCACACTCCCTGCCACAACCACATATAGATACAGTCAAAAGACCCATGATTCTTTCATGGAAACAGTCATATAATTTCTGGTGTAGAATCTCATAATTAAGCATACCCAAAGGAAAATTAAGTGTATCCTGAATAACGGTCTTGAATAAAAATTGAAAAAGTTGGTTCAAGCACTTTATCGAGCATTTGGTGTGCATCCTGAGAGCTACAATCAAATCTCAAAATGAAGGCAATGACAATACCTCATATAAGAACTTTCTCTGAGTCCCTAAAAGCTTCAACAATAAGAAAACTCCAAGAATCAGTCATTTCCTGCAAAAAAAAAAAAAAAAAAAAAAAAAAAAAAGAATGATGGTGTTTCATTCTTATTCAGCTACCCAAATGAAAAAAAAAAGTCAGATACATTATAATATCATTTCATATTGTCAGTTATTTTACTAAATTAACAAAAAAGGAAATGACAACTCATATTTTGCTTTAATAATCTATTAAAACTTGTCTTACCTTACGACCATGTTGTTTGAGTTCAAACGTATTAGTAAAATATCCCTATTCATTTCATCTTTACTGACCAAAATCACACAACTTCAACAAAAATTTAGGAAATATTAGATAGTAATCCACTGAAGATTTAAGTAATTATAAGAAATAGAAAACACACCAATTGTTCCTCAACAGCAGCATAAATCAAGTTCATGTAACACAATCACACGATTTCATTATGTAAAGGATTTGGTTTGAGCAAAATATAAATTCAAAATTAAGTTACCTGATAGAAATCAAGGAACCGATCAGAGGCATGTAAAAAAAACATATTTTTGGAACCACTCTTCTAGCTTATACGACCAGCACTTTCGGCCATCTATTCATCGCCTTCGAGGCTATACAAAAGAACCATAAGCTCTAAAATTGAGAGCGGTGGTGGGAGAGAGTAAAGATGAAGTGTTTAATTGAAAAAGCCAAACACAAAAAAGGGAAGCATTACCTGGCTGATTAAAAATTTATTAAACCCAAGGTTAAAGCGTGACTGAAAGTGAAATGGATACCCTATCCAAATATGAATAATAAAAACCCAATCCAAATATGAAATATATTAGGGTTGAATGGTTACCTTTCCAACCAACCCAGCAATCCTCGATGCCATACATCGCATGTTCATAACAAAAAAGAAAAGAAAATTGAAGTTCAAAGTTATAAGCAGAAAATCGAAACAATCCCTTCATTTTTCAGATACTGAAATCGATAACAGAAAAAAAAAAAAGCGAAGTTTAAAGGACATTTCTTACCATTCAGAGCAATAAGAGGGCCACAACAGTGTTAGAAGAGCCAATGGCACGGTGGTGTCAGATGGGAGTGTGCGACGCTAAGGCATGCTCGATCCAGCAATGAGCAACATCCAACAGGATCGGTATTAGGAGACATTAAAGGGGTGGGAGGCAAGAAGACAGAGATGGTTTTTCATTGAGGATAAAATGGTAGAAAAGAACCATTGATGCATTTAGATAGAGACGGTAGGTATCGGAGATGATGGAAGTTCCAGATGAGGCAGTTGATGATGGTGGCGATCGATTGCACTCATTCCTAATCGCAAGTTCAAATGAGGTAGCTGATAGTGGTGGATGGTGAACGTTATCTGAGGAAAGAGTAAAAAGCATAAAAGATTTGAATAAGGATGGTGGTTCGGTGCCTTCTTCTCAGCGAGGTTAAGCAGAAACGCAAAAGGCCTTGACACGAATTGGTAGAAGATACTTGGAGAAGCTCTGTTTATGAGGGTAAAACATTTTAACAAAAAAACAATCGAATGGAGTAGAAGACGATGGAAGAAGCAAACAACTATGAGTGGAGAGTTTGGAAGAAGATGAAAAGTCGGAAGCGGTGGCATCTAGAGCGCACATGCTTTGATGTTGGCCGACGACATCCAATAGAAGAGGAGGTGAACCTGACCCAGGTGGCGATTAAGAAAATAGCGGTTTGAAATCATCTGAGAGACACGTATTTATGTGAAGGAAAGAGATGATGAGATGTCGGTGGAAAGAAGAAAGCGAAAGAAAGAAATTGAAGAAGCGATACATATAAGCTCACTCACAAAAACAGTGAATAAGAATAACAAAATGTGATTGGGCGGATAAACAGTGAAGAGAAGATATGATGAACACGTGTCCATAAAAATCGACAAAATGACAAACTATCCAAATAAAAAATGGTGAGCAAAAAATGCAGAAGATAACATACCATCATACATAAATGACCGGGTTTTCCAAAGGAATTGTCCAACTTTAATATATATATATATATATATATATATATATATATATATATATATATATATATATATATATATATATAAATAAGACACAATTGAACATGTTTATATAAAGGAAGGACCACTTTTGCCAAATCCTTAGCAAGTTTACTGTAGCTAAGGATTGAGAGTTTTAATATATATATATATATATATATATATATATATATATATATATATATATATATATATATATATATAATTTTTAATTAAGAAAAATATTTCAAATATTCAATTTTTCGTTCAAAAGTTATAAAAACTTCAAAATATTAGACATAAGCTACAATATAAAATGATAAATGGTAAATTGGTAAAGGGTAAAAGACATAAAGTGGTAAAAAAAATTCATTTGCAAACAAAATAAATAAATACATAAATAAATCAAAGGAATGTAGGATCGGATTGAATCTCGATCCTATGATCCCACCTACGATCTTACGATCCGAACTGTGATCCTACCCGAAATACGATCCTTTTACTATCCGGATCATTTTTCATACCTATGATCATAGGATTGTACGATCCTAAGATCAGGATTGCGATTTTGACAACCATGGTTATGATATAACAAGTTCACAAACAATGGAGGCTATTAAAGATATACTTTACTATCAGGTTCACCATTGAGGAATGCATTTTTAACGTCCTTTTGGTAAACTTTAAAGCCTTTGTGAGCAGCATAAGCTAGAAAGATTCGGATAACTTCAAAACTCACAACAGGAGCAAAAGTCTCAACATAGTGAAGACCTTATATCTGAGTGAATCCTTTACCCACCAATCTTTCTTTGTTTTGGATAATGACTCCATCATCATCGATCTTCTATCAGATAACTCATCGTGTTCCAACAATAGGGTGATCCTGAGGAGGAGGGATGAGAGTCCACACTTGATATCTATCAAATTATGCTAGTTCTTCTTGCCTGGTTGTAATCCAGTCGGATTGTTCTAGAGCTTCGTTGATGAACTTGGTTCAACCATTAAATTGAATTTTGAGAAGTAATACTCATTTTGAATATTAGCAACATTTCGAGTTTAACTCCATCATTAATATTTCTGATTGCTTGATTCGGAGGATTATCCTTTGTCCAAATATTCAATCTTGGAAGCTCTTGTGCAACAGATGATCCGATATAATCATTTGGGTTGTATTACTCCCCCTGAACAATTTGAATTTGAGGATGATTGTAACGACCCGCTCCCGGTATGTTGATTTATTGGTAATTATAGTGAGTTTTCTAGAGGGACTCGGCGAGTTCTAGCCTGACTCGCCGAGTCGGGTCGCGTCTGAGGGCACGCGTGAGTCGGGGACTCGACGAGTCCATATCCCCGACTCGGCGAGTCCATCTGTCTGGGTGAAACCCTAAAATCCCCGGGTTGCCCACTATTTATACCACCTTATAGCCCCCATTCTCGCCTCCCTCACCCTGAGAACGCAGTGATAGAGCCCCAAACCTCCATTGAAGAGCTTATATGTGTTTTGGTGCCATTTTGTGAAGGTGTGAAGAAGGAGAAGAAGGAAGAAGCAAGGAGAAGGGTTGTAGTGCAAAGATCCAAGGCCAAATCAGAGTTTATTGAGGTATTTTCGGAGTTCCATCTCATATTATGCTTTAAACTTCCATTAGGGCTCTCCTAAGAGCTAGTTGGTGCTTGTTTCAAGCCTTTCACTTGCATGAACGCCTTATTAAGTAGATATACCTATGGATCTGATTGTTGGGGTGTTGTAGAGCCCAGATCTACTGTCTTTTTGGAGTTATATTGCATGATAACCATAGATATATCCATTTTATGCATCTTTTAGCCTTATTTCCCTTATTCATGAGGTTGTGCACGTAAAGTTGGAAACTTTACATGGTAAAACAGCTTATTGGACTCAGATCTATCAATTGTATGCATTGGATTCAAACAAAATCAAGTAAAAACCAGTTGCATGGCGGCGACTCGGCGAGTCGGAAGAACGACTCGACGAGTCGGGTTGCGAGTCCCGAGTCCTTCAGTTTTATCAGTGTCGAGTGGACGAGGTGAGTCAGCAAGTGGACTCAGTGAGTTGAGAGTGGACTCAGTGATGGAGGGACTCGACGAGTTTGTTCATACAACTCGGCGAGTACAAGGCAATCTTCTTGGGATCAAGAACAACTCGTCGAGTCTGTTCATCCGACTCGGTGAGTCGGATGAAGATTGTCTGAGTTCTTGGATCAAGAGGGTACTCGTCGAGTCGATGCCAGACTCGACAAGTAGTAGTGAGTAGAAGTGAAAAGTGAGAGTGGGACTCGGCGAGTTGGGTGGCCAACTCGGCGAGTCAGCCCAGAGGAGAGTTGACTTTGACCAAGGGTAAAAGAGTCATTTTACCCCAAGCGCAGTGTTTAGTATTTGATTGAGTGTGCTTATGGACTTGTAGCCGAGGAGATTCAGGAGCAGCCGCCGTTAGCTTTCCAAGCCACACGCTCAGCAGCCAGCTTACGAGGTGAGTTTCCTTCCAGTAGGAACGGGTCTAAGGCCACAATGCCGGCCCGTTCAGTTAGCAGTAGTTTCCGGATTTAGGTCCGATGCAGCAGTTAGTATGTTTAATGCCTTCGTGGTTCGAACAGGATTTGTGTGCTATGTTTTATGTGTTAAGTATTATGTGTTCCGGGCCACGGCCCGATGTAGCATGTCGTATATGTGTTATATTAGTTGATGTGTTATGCTATGCCATGTTTAGTCAGTTCCGGACTTCGGTCCGATGCAGTTAGTTCCGGACTTTGGTCCGATGCAGGGGACAAGGTCCCAGTCAGTTCCGGACTTCGGTCCGATGCAGTTAGTTCCGGACTTCGGTCCGATGCAGGGGACAAGGTCCCAGTCAGTTCCGGACTTCGGTCCGATGCAGTTAGTTCCGGACTTCGGTCCGATGCAGGGGACAGGGTCCCAGTCAGTTTCGGACTTCGGTCCGATGCAGTTTCCAGGCTTCGGCCCGATGCAGTGGGCAAGGCCCAATATGTGTTTATATGTATTGTATGGTATGTGGTAGTTTGGGGGAGCTTACTAAGCTTCGTGCTTACATTTTCAGTTTGGTTTTAGGTACTTCCGCAAGAAAAGGGAAGAGCTCGGGGTGACAACATCGCACACACCACAGCATAGCTTTTATCCTGGGGATGTCTGTTGATGTTTTGGATTAATGTAGTATGATACAGTTTTCCGCACAATATTTTATTATGTTTTGGGGATACATCGTGTATGTTTTATGTTATGATACTTATATTATGGTTTTGATTATGTGGAAAAACGAAAATTTTTGGGTCGTGTTTTTGGGTCGTTTCAAGTTGGTATCAGAGCCCTGGTTTGAGGGATTCGGATACGCTTCCGGGTGTATCCGAACTCAAACTAAGGGAAATAAAAGATTTTAGTAAAATAAAAAAAAATGTTTTACAAAAAGAATTTTGAAAGCACTTGGAAAGAAAGAATTGTTTTTAACAAGATAGAGGTGTGTGCATGCGGTCAGCTGAGCTCAAGTAAGTACTCCCAAATTACCCATGCAAGTTATTTGTTCAGTTTCAGTTTTAGTAGAACAGCATGCTAGTATAGGGCTAAGGATCTAGGAGAATGCCTTATGTGCCTGCTTATGTGTTACAGCTTTATGAGTATTGCATGCTAGAATTGAGTAGACAGCAGTAGGATAGCCTGTTTAGGTTATGCCTGATAGTATGAGCTTAGCATCCTATGCTAGTGCAGTTTCTTGTTATAAGAATAGTTTTGCCTGAGTCGATTTCCCGTGTCCGAATGCTGCTTGCTTCGTGCTTAGTGGGGTTCTGAGTAGTGGGGGTTAGCCATTAGGTGAACACGTCACACCACATGTGATCAGGTTTGAATAATCCCAGAGTGCTGGAACTGGCTCTACTGCGCAGCTCTTGTTTGAGTCCAACCGTTGTAGGGATGGATCTTTTACTTGAAGGATTATCTGATCCTCATCACATGTGATGGTGTTTAGGTGGTGGCTAACTGGCATTATGAGGAGACCTACAGCAGCTGAGGACCAGTCGCGTTGAGCTTGAAGTTTCCCTAGGGCAAGCCTAGGATGAGGGTAGCAGAGAATGGCAATAGTAGAAGTGACTTGGTGGAGTCAAGGCAGTTCTTGAGGAAAGTACGGATAGATGTGGAAGGTAGTAGGGGCCCATACTACTGAAAGCAGAGGATCCGTACTCGAATTAAGGAAGGCCAAGACAAGACCAGGAAGCTAGTAGTAGTATCATGATCCCTTGAGATATTTCAGTGTTCTGATGTTGTTATAATATGTTTCAGAATGGTAGTTTTGCGTCCGAGGCCAGCAGCCGGCAGTTCAGATGCCGGAGGGGGATCAGGATCGGGATCAGGCCCGAAGGCCGGGCAGATGGATGAGCAGACTAGGGAGTTCCTTTCTTCTGAGGTTACCCGCATCATACTAGAGCAGACTCCTGTGATCTTCGGTTCGATCAAGGAGGGTATTTTAGAGCTGATGGATGAGAGATTGAGTACTTTCCGTGCCGAGATGGCGGCCGTGATGGGGTCGCGCACACTTACGTTCAGGGAGTTCAGGGCATGCGGGGCTCCTGACTATCATGGGGCACGGGACCCCATAGCGAGTACCAGGTGGTTGGCGGATGTGGCCAACGCATTCTGCACTAGCAGATGTCCCGAGGGGGACAAGGTCAGATTGGCGTCCTGTCTTCTGAAGGACAGGGCACGAGACTGGTGGGAGGAGGTCGGACATGCCATCGGGGATGATGCGGCACTGGATGCCATGACCTGGGCTGATTTCTCTACCAGGTTCAGAGCGGAGTTTGCACCGGTCATCGAGGTGCAACAGTTAGCTAGGGAGTTCCAGGATCTTACCCAGACTACCGAGACAGTGGCGGACATCACCGCCAAGTTCAGGGAGAGGGCCCTTCTTGTTCCTCAGTATGCAGCCGATGAGGAGATGAAGAAGGCCCGTTATCATGAGATGCTGCGGAGTGACATTCGCATGTTTGTGAGCCGGTCCAGTTGTAAAACGCTGGACGACATGATTGCTAGAGCCAGAGAGAGGGAGATTGATCTCGAGATGGAGAAGAAGAGGAAATCGGAGGCGGTTTCGGGTTTAGGCAGTGTGGGCAAAAAGCCCAAGGTTTCAGATCACAGGTCTAGGGGTCAGCAGAGCCACGGTCGGTGTGGCAAGTGTGGGAGGTTGCACGAGGGGGCGTGCAAGGCAGGGAGTTCCGGCTGCTACAAGTGCGGTCGGACTGGGCATTTGAGTAGGGATTGTACGGCCCCTGCTACTACGGTTACAGCATCAGATCTGATTTGATTTCAGTGCAATCAGAGGGGACACAAAAGGTCCCAGTGTCCCAGTTTAGCTGTAGCAGGGAAGGTGGTTGCACCTGCCCCTGCCACCCTGAGGATTACGGATGGCCGGCAGGGCCGAGCTGATGCGCCAGTGGCGAAGAGCAGGGCATTTCAGATGACAGCAGAGGAGGCGCGAGCGACTCCTGATGTGGTGATGGGAATGGATCCTTCCTTCATCTTTTGTTATTATATCGTTTGTATATTATTTGATGATATGTTTTATTTAGGGTCGTTCTCGGTGAACGGCATCCCTGCTTTGGTATTGTTCGATTCGGGGGCTACCTGATCATTTGTATCGCTTGCGCTTAGCAAGAGATTTAGCAGAGCTCCAGGGGAGCTGGATTGCCCACTAGAGGTTGAGATAGCAGATGATAGGACCGTGAGGGTCGGCAGAGTACATAGAGGGTGTTCCCTTCAGATATTTGATGAGCAGTTTTCAGTGGACCTGGTTCCTATTCCCCTGCGTGGGAATAAAGTTATTGTGGGCATGGATTGGCTGAGCCCCAATGGGGCGGTGATTGATTGTGAGCTACAGCTAGTGAGGGTTCTCACTCCCAGTGGGGGAGAGATAGTGATTCAGGGCGAGAGGCCCCAGCGAGGACCGATCTTTTGTTCCGCCGCAAGGGCGAGGCGCTATGTTCAGCAGGGTTGCGTCGGTTTTGTAGCTTACGTCTTGGATGCCCGGGAGAAGGGCAAGACGGCGATTGATGATGTTCCTGTTGTTCGTGACTACCCGGATGTGTTTCCCGAGGATTTGCCGGGGATACCTCCAGAGAGGCAGGTTGAGTTCAGGATCGACCTAGTTCCGGGTGCGGCTCCGATAGCCAAAGCACCGTATCGACTTGCTCCCCCTAAGATGCAGGAGTTGTCTACACAGCTTCAGGAGCTGTTAGACAAGGGTTTCATTCAGCCGAGCAGTTCGCCTTGGGGAGCGCCGATCTTATTTGTAAGGAAGAAAGATGGGTCGCATCGTATGTGCATTGATTATCGGGAGTTGAACAAAGTAATGGTGAAGAACCGTTACCCACTTCCGAGGATAGATGACTTGTTTGATCAGCTTCAGGGAGCGTCTTGGTTCTCCAAGATCGATCTACGCTCCGGTTATCATCAGATGAGGGTTAGAGATGAGGATGTACAGAAGACTGCTTTCAGGACCCGGTATGGTCATTATGAGTTCGTGGTGATGCCATTTGGGCTCACCAATGCCCCAGTCGCGTTCATGGATCTCATGAACCGCGTGTGCAGACCGATGCTGGATCGGTCGGTGATAGTGTTTATAGATGACATCTTGGTGTATTCCAAGACACAGGGGCAGCACGAGGAGCGCCTTCGGGAGGTGTTGGAGATATTGAGGAGGGAGAGACTTTTCGCAAAGTTCTCCAAGTGTGAGTTCTGGTTGCGCGAGGTGCAGTTTCTTGGTCATCTCGTCAACCAGAGGGGTATTTTGGTAGATCCGGCCAAGATTGAGGCCGTGATGCAATGGGAGGTCCCGAGGTCTCCATCTGAGATTCAGAGCTTCCTGGCGTTGGCAGGGTATTATCGGAGATTTATTCAGGACTTCTCCAAGATAGCAGTGCCGCTCACCCGACTAACCAAGAAGTCGGTGGTTTTTCGTTGGGGGCCTGAGCAGCAGGCGGCGTTCGAGACTCTCAGGCAAAGATTGTGCGAGGCTCCGATCCTTACCTTGCCAGAGGGAGTAGAGGATTTCGTAGTCTATTGTGATGCTTCGATCACAGGTATGGGAGCAGTGTTGATGCAGCGAGGCCATGTAGTAGCTTATGCCTCGAGACAGTTGAAGCCTCACGAGGCTAATTATCCTACCCACGAATTGGAGCTGGGGGCAGTTGTGTTTGCCCTCAAGATTTGGAGACATTACCTTTATGGGGTCCGCTGTACTATATACACGGATCACAAGAGTTTGAGATATCTTATGGATCAGCTGAGTTTGAACATGAGACAGAGGAGATGGTTAGACGTGCTGAAGGACTATGACTGTGAGATCCTTTTGATGGGTTTTGAGCATTCTAACACTTCCTAAGTGTACATGCAACCCTAATAACCTTGGTTCTATGTTTGTCTAATTTGTCATGCAAAGTTGATTTCCAAGGTTATATTCCTATCTAGCATACATGGGGAACAATTTTAACATAAAGTATAGATAGAATAACTTACCTTGTTGTTGCTTGTGTTCCTTGAAACCTTGTGAGCTTAGCACCCCAAGTGTGATGCCTCAAATGCTTCACACAACACCAAATGCTCTTGGAAGAACTTATGAGAGAATACTCACTTCACAAAATCGGGCAAGCCCTCTATATTCTTAGTGTAACCGATTTGGGAGGAGATCATGTTACTTATATAGTGTTGACACACCTAGGGTTAAACCCTAATGTGTCATGACTCTTCATTTCCATGACCCATGGGTTTGTAACTCCCATGGAGCATCCATGGAGCATCCTATGGGTGGAACCCAACTTGATGATCCATGGAGCCTTTTAGCCCACTATATAAGATATGGATGATTTACTTAATCAACCCATATATTTAATTAGTTATATTTTGATCACTTAATTAATTCTAAATTAATTCTTGATCAAACTAATCAAATAATATTATTAATATATTAGAACTTATAATATATTAATAATCTCCAAGCGTTATTTCTCTCATTTAGTCTATCCAATTGCATGGTGCCATGCAACCCAAATGGACCATGCCGGGTCGGGTCAAGTAGATACCAGAAATAGTTATGGACTTAGAGACCTTATCCAACAGTCTCCCACTTGGATAAGTCTAGTAACTATTACTGCAAGTATGACTTCAGGAACCGATCGGCAATCGTAGCTCTTTAAAAGGTTTCTCGAAACTTGAGAAGATGATGGTACGCCATTTAAGATAAGTGATCATATAATCCTCTGTTCTAGATATCAGTCGGACAAATACATGGAACAATGTCTTACTTATTGTCCAACATTTGTTTCCCGATTTCCGATTTGTTTGACAAAGAACTTTATTGAACACATCAATTTAGTTCTGACCGGGCCCGGTACATAGGTCAAAACAAAATCATCGAGGGGCCCAGATATTAGCTTCTAATCCAAGAAGGAACAGATAAACTTCGACTCATATGTTTGTTCTACTACTCATTGAATTACACATAAGAGCACGATTTTATAACATCGAGTTACCAATGCGTTTTTCGTACAATCAATGCCTAACCAACTTGTAAGTAACAAATCATATCTCTAGGTTTAAAGACTTATATGATATTACCGTCTCACGATCACTCGAGATAGAATTCCATGAAGTGATTCCAGTGAGCGTGGGTTGAGTCCAATGCTCAGAACTTATGAGCACTCATGATTGTTGTAGCCTTGTCCCAGACCTCTACAACCAAACATGACAGTCTTGATTCATACCTACTTCCGACATATGACCGACTGTGGAGGTTTGAATAATATGTTATACCAAACAAAATTATTCTGGAAGTCAAAACATGCAAAAGAAATATAGTAAACGATCGACAAGAGATAGCAACACTTTACTCATAAATAAAACACTTTTATTCATCATCAAATGTCAATTACACTTTACAAATTTCGAGATTATCTAACTACTAAATCTAATATCATCCTTCAGCCCTATGCTCCGAGCATGCTGGAGATGCTTAACCCGAGTCAGTCCCTTCGTGAGGGGATCTGCCGGATTTTCATCTGATGATACCCTCTTTGCCACGAGGAGTCCTTCTTCGATCCGATGTCTGATGAAATGGTATTTTCTGTCGATGTGTCTGGATCTCCCGTGATACCTTGGTTCCTTGGCTAAGGCAACAACACTTTCACTATCACAGAAAATTTCCATCGGCTCTTTAATAGCTGGTACAACTCCAAGGTCTCCAATGAAGTTCCTCAGCCATAACGCCTCCTTTGCCGCTTCGCTAGCTGCAATATACTCTGATTCACAAGTAGAATCTGCCACTGTCTCTTGCTTGGAACTCTTCCAAGAAATTGCTCCTCCATTTAGGGTAAAGACCCAGCCCGACTGAGAGCGGAAGTTATCCCTATCAGTCTGGAAGCTAGCATCACTATACCCTACAACTCTCAAGTCATCACTCCCACCGAGGGTAAGGACCCAGTCCTTAGTCCTTCGTAGGTACTTGAGAATATTCTTTACCGCAATCCAGTGTGCCTTGCCAGGGTTCCCCTGAAACCTGCTAACCATGCTCAAGGCAAAGGCTACATCAGGTCGAGTACACGTCATAGCATACATGATCGAACCTACAACCGAAGCATAAGGTATTCGACTCATTTCTGCTAGTTCAGCCTCAGTGCTAGGGCTTTGTGTCTTACTCAACTTGGCGTTACTCTGGATGGGCAACTCTCCTTTCTTGGAGTCTTGCATTCTGAATCTCTTCAGAATATTCTCCAAGTAGGTACTTTGACTAAGTCCAATTAGTCTTTTACTCCGATCTCTCAAAATCCTTATCCCCAAAATATAGGCAGCTTCACCAAGGTCCTTCATAGCGAAACACTTTCCAAGCCAGGACTTTACTTCCTGCAAGGTTGGAATGTCGTTTCCGATGAGTAGTATGTCATCCACATACAATACCAAAAAGCTAACTATACTCCCACTAGCCTTGACATATACACAAGATTCATCTTCACTCCTAGAAAAGCCAAATTCCTTGACCTTTTCATCAAAGCAAAGATTCCATCTGCGAGGTGCTTGCTTTAATCCATAAATGGATTTCTCAAGCTTACACACTCTATTAGGGTACTCGTTACTGACAAAACCCTCTGGCTGACTCATGTAAACATCTTCAGCCAACTTTCCATTAAGGAAAGCAGTTTTGACATCCATTTGCCAAATTTCATAGTCATGAAATGCGGCTATGGCTAACAGAACCCGAATAGACTTAATCTTGGCTACCGGAGAAAAGGTCTTATCATAGTCCACTCCAGGAATTTGAGAGAAGCCCTTTGCAACCAGTCTAGCCTTATAAGTGTGTACTTTACCATCCATGTCGGTCTTCTTCTTGAAGACCCATTTGCACCCTACAGTCTTTCGACCTGGTACATTCTCAACCAAGTTCCAAACTTGATTGTCATACATGGATTGTATCTCGCTATCCATAGCCTCTTTCCATTTGGAAGACTCGGGGCCCGCCATGGCTTCCTCGTAGCTGTTAGGGTCATCTTGACTTACTAGTGTCTCATCACTAATAAGTGTCTCACCTTCTGCAGTAATATGGAATCCATAGTAATGCTCAGGTGCACTCCTAACTCTCGTGGAACGCCTCAGAGGTACAGATTCGTCAATTGGCTCAACAGGAGTTTCCTCCTCAAGTTGAGGGCTAGAGTTTGAAGTTCCTTCACCACTTGACTCTTGAATTTCTTCAAGATCAACTTGCCTCCCACTGTCTCCTTGGCTTATAAACTCTCTTTCTCGAAAGACTCCTCTTCTTTCTACAAAAACCACATTGTCGCTAGGTCTGTAGAAGAGGTAACCAAAGGATTGCTGTGGGTAGCCGATGAAAATACACCTCTCGCTTCGGGGTTCGAGCTTATCATGAGTCTCGCGTCTCACGAAAGCCTCGCATCCCCAAATCTTGATGTGGTCTAGTTTAGGTACTTTACCAGTCCACATCTCGTGAGGAGTTTTGGCAACTTTCTTTGTAGGGACTAGATGAAGGATATGGGCGGCAGTCTCTAAGGCATACCCCCATAATGAGATTGGTAGCGAAGCTCGACTCATCATGGAACGAAGCATGTCCAACAAGGTTCGATTACGCCTCTCAGCCATACCATTCAACTGCGGTGTCCTGGGAGGTGTCAATTGTGAGACAATCCCACATTCCTTTAGATAGTCGAGGAACTCTGAACTAAGATACTCACCACCTCGATCGGATCGAAGCATCTTAATGTTCCTGCCCAATTGATTCTCGACTTCCTGTTTAAATTCCTTAAACTTCTCGAAAATCTCTGACTTATGCTTGATTAAGTAGACATATCCATATCTACTGTAATCATCAGTAAAAGTCAAATAATAACGATTAGCATCTCTAGTGGCATGTTTGAATGGTCCACACACATCCGTGTGTATAAGGTCCAGCAAACCTTCACCCCTTTCACAAGAGCCTGTGAAGGGTGACTTTGTCATTTTTCCAAGTAAGCATGATTCGCAACTATCGTTTGACTTTAGGTCAAACGACTCCAAGACTCCATCCTTTTGGAGTTGGCCTATGCGTTTCTTGCTTATATGTCCAAGACGACAATGCCATAATGATGCTTTATCCAAGTTATTATTATTAGCATAATCAATACACAAAACATTATTTCCTAAGTTATCTACAATAGATACAGCTTCATACACACCATCACAAGGTAATGCTTTAAAATAAAGAACATTATTAAAGAAAGCATTAATCGAACCAAATTCATTATCAAACGAAAAGGTGAAACCTTGTTTGTACAATGCAAGAAAGGAAATAATATTTCTTGCCATTTCTGGCGAATAACAACATTTATTCAAATCTAAATTTAACCCACTACTTAGCGATAAAGTATAAACTCCAATCTTGGTGACAGGTGTAACTTTCCTATTCCCCATGATTAAGTTTATTCTTCCTTGCTCCACATTCTCACTTCTTCCTAGTCCCTGCAAGTCACAACAAATATGAATACCGCAACCTGTATCAAGGACCCAAGATTTCGAATGGGGTGAGTTATTAGAAATGATAGTGTAAATACCTGCATGGTTGGGTTTGACTTTCCCATCCTTCACATCTTGCTGGTACTTTGGGCAGTTCCGCTTCCAATGAGCTTTTTCATGGCAATAGAAGCATTCAGCCTCTTTTGGGTCAGAAGAAGGAGTAATGAAACCTTTCTTGGTTCCACTTGAAGAAGATCCATCAAGGGTCCGAGCCTTGGTACCCTTTGAAGATCTCTTTCTCTTCCTCCCTCGACTTTGCCCGATTTCCAAGACCGGAGTTGAGTTTGGAGTAGGAATGATAGCAATCGACTTCCCCTTAAGACCTGTTTCTGCGGTCTTGAGAAGTCCCTGAAGTTTGCTGAGGGTGACCTCTTCCTTGTTCATGTGATATGTCATGCGGAATTGATCATAGCACGATGGTAAGGAGTGCAAAATGATATCTATTGCAAGCTCCTCAGGGAAGTTCACATTGAGCTTCAGCAACCGATCCACATACCTTTGCATTTTCTGCATGTGGCTCGTGACGGACTCTCCGTCCTTCATCATGGTTGTTATCATGGAGCAGATGACTTCGTACCTCTCTTGTCGTGCACTTTGATGGTATCTTTCCATCAAATCTTGGTGCATTTCATAAGGGTAGAAGTCTTCATAAGACTTTTGGAGTTCAGCTGTCATGGTGGCTAACATGATGCAAGCCACCTTGGTTGCATCTCTTTCATGAGTATGAAAGTCAGCGATCTCCTGGGGAGTTGCAGTGGACTCGTCAATTTCCTTAAGCTCCTTGTCAAGGACATATTCTTTGTCCTCGTAGCGGGTAATCATCCTGATGTTTCTGATCCACTTATTGAAGTTGGATCCATCAAAGGTGACTTTCCCACATAGACTCATAAGAGTAAAGGAGCCATTAGGATTCGAGCCAGAAGCATTAGTTGAAGACATCTGAAAAAGAAGAACAATTTTAGTTTAGATTTAAGAGAGTCCTTAATAAAACACCCAAATGTAATATTAAGGCTAGGATCCAATCACAATATAATATAACTTAGAAGAGGTATGCCGTAATCTAAGCTATACCATATTTGAAAGGTAGCTGAATGACGATTCACCAATTTCCACCACGAAAACCGAAATATTAAATATTTAGTTTTTATTGGTTTTAGAAATTCCTAGATTCTTTGAGATCCAATGAACTTTTCAAAGGCATGTTTCAATCTCGGGAGTGCCCTCCAGGTTTTGTGACTGGGATGCCGAGGATCACAAAACGAGGTGTGAAGTAACCATGCAAATCACTTGGTACCCTTAAAGTTTATCACTCAATCGATGTGCCGGTAAACAACACACGCTCCACCGATACTATAATAAACCTTAAGTCACCCTTTACCTACCTTGTTAAGTCTAAGTTAGTGTGCCGGTTAACCACACACGCTCCACCAACGACTCAGACAAAGTGTAAAGTGTAATTTCATGGATTAGCACCTTATTCACATTTTTCCTAAAGTAACTAAGATTGGGAATTTAATAAACATTTAGTTACTTTATATATTCATCATACTTTGAATGAGAATTTATAAGTCCTTGTCTTACCCGTTCGGCTAACGACCCTCCACCAGTCAAGCAAGCGGTGGGTGAGAATATACACCCATTAAGTCACCATTTTATAGGCAACAACCTTATACCCACCTTATAGACCGGCTTCGTGAATGAGGCGTACTAGCGGTAAGACGACTTGTTCTTATACATATATATATATATATATATATATATATATATATATATATATATATATATATATATATATATATATATATATATATAATTATTAAATCATCATAATATAAGTATAAGGTTTGAATTTTAACTTTTAAAATTCTAGGGGTTGGAACTAAAGTTTTAACTTAACTTTACTTGTTCCAAAACTTGAGGGCAAGTTTTGTAACTTTCAAAACTTTTCATTTCTTGTAACTTATGAGTTTAATAGAGTAATAAAATGAAGACTCTTCATTTTTATAACTCTTGTGTTTTCTTAATGGTTTTAACTCAAGTGTGACTCTTGGTTTTCCATAACTTAAGGATAAGTTATGAACTCCATTAAAACACATTATGATCAAGAATTAAACTACCAAATAGGTTACAAATAATTCCTATGATCATCTAAAACATCATAAGAACAAGAACATGAATATGAACACAATCAAAAAATTACATAAAACTTTGTAATTTTTGATAACTAGTTGTTGTAAATGAATTAGCAAGACATTACACCACCAAAAACAAGTTTACATTTACTAAAACAGTTTAGGGTAATGTTTCTAATTCATTTTCCAGCAACTGAATCGAAATTCTGCACTCATTCGACCCTACTCGCCGAGTGCATGAACATGACTCGCCGAGTTGGTTGAAGATACACATGGACTCGACGAGTCCCCCCAATAGACTCGACGAGTCCATTCGCAGACAGCAAATTTTCGATTCTGTTTTCAACTTTTAAGCACAAATAAGAACAAACAAGCCTAGGCTCTGATACCACTGATGGGTTTTGAGCATTCTAACACTTCCTAAGTGTACATGCAACCCTAATAACCTTGGATCTATGTTTGTCTAATTTGTCATGCAAAGTTGATTTCCAAGGTTATATTCCTATCTAGCATACATGGGGAACAATTTTAACATAAAGTATAGATAGAATAACTTACCTTGTTGTTGCTTGTGTTCCATGAAACCTTGTGAGCTTAGCACCCCAAGTGTGATGCCTCAAATGCTTCACACAACACCAAATGCTCTTGGAAGAACTTATGAGAGAATACTCACTTCACAAAATCGGCCAAGCCCTCTATATTCTTAGTGTAACCGATTTGGGAGGAGATCATGTTACTTATATAGTGTTGACACACCTAGGGTTAAACCCTAATGTGTCATGACTCTTCATTTCCATGACCCATGGGTTTGTAACTCCCATGGAGCATCCATGGAGCATCCTATGGGTGGAACCCAACTTGATGATCCATGGAGCCTTTTAGCCCACTATATAAGATATGGATGATTTACTTAATCAACCCATATATTTAATTAGTTATCTTTTGATCACTTAATTAATTCTAAATTAATTCTTGATCAAACTAATCAAATAATATTATTAATATATTAGAACTTATAATATATTAATAATCTCCAAGCGTTATTTCTCTCATTTAGTCTATCCAATTGCATGGTGCCATGCAACCCAAATGGACCATGCCGGGTCGGGTCAAGTACATACCAGAAATAGTTATGGACTTAGACACCTTATCCAACACCTTTATCATCCAGGGAAGGCCAATGTGGTGGCCGACGCCCTGAGCCGCAAGGTGTCGACAGCCCCTATCAGAGATTTGTGTATGAGGATGACAGTGATCACTCCGTTGTTGGAGCGGATCAAGGAGGCTCAGATGGAGGGCCTCAAGGAGGAGAGGCAGAAGTGTGAAAGGATAGTGGGCCAAGTAGCTTCATTTGATTACGACAGTCGTGGTTTATTGACACTTCATGGTAGGATATGGGTACCGTACTGGGGTGGGGTACGACAAGTATTGATGGATGAGGCTCATAAGTCTCGGTTTTCTATCCACCCAGGGGCGACGAAGATGTATCGAGATCTTCGATCAGATTATTGGTGGCCCTGCATGAAGCGAGATGTCGCTTGGTATGTGGAGAAATGTTTGACCTGTCGGAAGGTCAAGGCGGAGCACCAGAGACCTCACGGCAAGATGCAGCCGTTAGACATTCCCGTGTGGAAATGGGAGGACATCACCATGGATTTTGTCACCAAACTCCCTAGGACCGCACGCGGGGTGGACTCGATATGGGTAGTAGTGGATTGGTTGACGAAGAGTGCCCATTTTATTCCGATTCAGGAGAGTATATCGGCGGAAAAGTTAGCCGATATCTATGTGCGAGAGATTGTGGCACGTCATGGAGTGCCGGTATCGGTGGTGTCGGACCGAGATGTTCGTTTCACGTCCAGATTTTGGAAGCGGTTCCACGACGAGATGGGTACTCGTCTCCTTTTCAGCACCGCTTTTCATCCTCAGACTGACGGGCAGAGCGAGAGGATGATTCAGACTCTCGAGGACATGCTTAGGGCATGTGTTCTAGATTTTGGGGGCAGTTGGGATGCGTATCTTCCGTTAGCGGAATATTCGTATAACAACTTTTATCATGCGAGCATTGATCGACCTCCTTTTGAGATGTTATATGGCAGGAAGTGCAGGACCCCGATTTGTTGGGGCGAGGTCGGTCAGCGAGTCATCGGGAGCACCGAAGTGGTGCTCAAGACGACTGAGTTGATCCAGCAGGTCCGTAGAAGGCTGCAGACTGCGCAGAGCCGGCAGAAGAGCTACGCCGACAGGAGGCGTTCGGACTTGGAGTTCCAGGTGGGAGATATGGTTCTTCTGAAAGTCTCACCTTGGAAAGGTGTCATTAGGTTCCAGAAGAGGGGCAAATTGGGCCCCAGATTCATTGGTCCTTTCAGGGTTTTGGCCCGGGTGGGTCGGGTTGCTTATCGGTTAGATCTTCCTGAGGAGCTTAGTTGTGACAACTGCCAATTCAGGTCATTTTTGGACTCATGCATATTTATAATAACCATTCATGCACAACATGCCATGACCTAGTAGTATAAATTAGGTCAAAAATCTTGCATAAACTAGGATCCAACTAAGGTCTAGGACTAATATACTTGATACTTACAATTCTAGTAAGTTGCTTAGCTACAATAGGAAATGCCAATACTATAATTAGAATAAGCTTCAAACTTTGTTATAATTGAAATAGGGTATAAAACTCTAAAAATAAATTAAAACACTCTAATTATACTTCAACATGTTGTTGAATACCAAACAATGTTCCAAAAACCCCAAAGAGCCAAAAATCCAAAGTTATAAAATATAAAGCTTAAAAACTTTATAAAATTTGGCTATAAACTTCCTAGTATCAAATTATATTAATCAAATTATGGATTATACCAATGAACTAGAAATATAAATTACAAGTATTAATCATAAATTATTTGTTGAAAACAAGATTTTTAAATAAATCAAATTGCTTAACAAACATTTTATAAAAATGAATGTTTTTATATAAAATATGGGAGGGAAGTTTATAAAGTTTAAAATTTAGGAGAGAGGAGGCCAAAAGGCATGAAAAAACCGGCCATCACCTCTCCCCATGCCCTCTCTCTTCCCCAAAACACAATCATCAAGCCTAAACCCTTACTCCACCTCTTCCACTTCACTCTCTCACTTCACTCTCTTCTTCCTTCTCTCTAAACTCACGAAAATCCTCTCAATCCTCTGCAAAATTTCCAGATTTTGAATCCCTTGAAGTGTTCTTACTTCTCTCAAGATCATAACCAAGGTAAACAACATCATCTTCTTCCATAGTTTGATGATTCTACTTCTTTTCCTTCTTAGTTTTCTCTTCTTTTAGGATTCTATGCCTTTCCATGGCTAGAAATCTTTATTCTCCCCTTGTGGTTTGTAGATTCTCACCATAACACAATGCATGTGTTTGAAATGGTGAAAATCCGGGATCAAACCCATGCAAGGAGTGAAAAAGATGCACATATGATCATGTGACATCAAAACATAATATTTCATGTTCTTCTCCATTTCTTGTGTGTTCATGCATGAACGAAAGCATTAAACCATTTCTAGTACATCTTGGATGCTCATTCATTCCATGCATGTGTTAGAAATCGGGCCTTACCAAGGACATGCATGATGTTCTTATTGAAATACCCTAAAAATGCACACAAGCAAACATGCAATCTGCCAGATTATTTTGTTCGACTTTGAACAGTCATAACTCAGTCATTTTTTAACCAAATCATGATATTCTTTTTGTATTGGTTAGTTCCACGAGTTAACTTTCAAACCCAACTGGTCTTACTGTAAAATATTAAATATCCGATTTTTGGCAGATTTTACAAAAAGGTTGCGCATACAGCTCTTTTTCTGTGATCACTATTTTTATCTTGCTTAAACAATGGTCTTAAACCCAACCATAAATCTTAGGAAAAATACCTTAGAAACTTAACATATCTAGTGAGTTATGGTTGAAATTTCGTGGCTTAAAACCTCACTGAATGGGCTACAAAAATTCATGAACCTCAGCCACATCTACACTTCATGCATTATTGCATGCAACTTTTCTTATATTGTTTGGAATCATTACCCTCATTTCTCTTCTGAATACATTCTTAACATTTTTACTTTTGAAAGCCCTTGCATGCATGAGATAATCTGGAAAATTTCAAGAGCTTTTGTTATTTATTTGATTTATTAGAATTATTGCTAAAACCAAGGGCATAAATCATATAAAATACTTCCAGAGGTCAATAAATCCTAAATAAATTCATGGATGATACTTATGGGGAATAATGACCCCTCACCAAATTTCAGCAATTTTTGATACTTTTTCATATGATTTCTAATTTTCTTTTATTTAGGACATGATAAATTACAAAACCACCTTTTAGGATGTGAAAATTTTATCTAACAATTTTCGCATACCTTACTTGTGATGGGTGACTCAAGAAAATAATTTCAAGATTTTTCATCATGTCTAGCTATTTTTCCCAATTTTTGGTAATTATAATGGCTTAAAAATGGGAAAAATAGTTCTGATTATCCAAAATTCATGAAAATTTGCCAGGATATCATATTATATAGTAGGAGGTTACATAAAAATTTTGAATATTTTTCTCCACTGTAAACTATTTTTCCCTTATTTTCTAAAGTTAATTGCACTAAAATTCACTTAAATATACATAAATACCCAAAACCAGTTTATACATTATGAAAACCACTTTTGATATTTTTCCCAAGATATTTATACTGTAAATGATGTTACAAAAATTTATGGTAATTTATTTTAACTGTTTAATAATATTTCTTTAATTAATGACTATTTAAAGAAATAAAACAAGGAAAAATACAAATAACCACTGAAAAATATATTTTATATTTTTCCCAGCCTATTTATGTATAATAACAATTAAATAAAAAGTTTGGGTAATTTTGGAAACTGTTTACTATTTATTTCAATTTTTATTGAAATAAATGCTCAAAAATTATAAAATATAATTAAACAGCTTGGAAATCCATTTTTATAATTTTCCCAGCTTAGTGTTGTGTATTAACAGTTAAATAAAAAGTTTGAGAATTTTTATCCCTCGAAAACTATTTTTCGTGAATTTATGTTGTTATTGAGACTTAAAATTTGGAAAATTAACCTTCCAAGGTTGTAATTAATCGCACGACTTGTAAAATTTCAATACATCAGAAAAAGTGTAACAAAATGATATAAATCCAATACTAAAACATAAATTGGCATTTCCCTATATGTAGAGTTTAGTATATTAGCATTAGATATCGACATGGAAACTCACTAGTGCGTGTGTTTGGTGTCGTAGGATCCCGGTAGTAAGACGTTGGTGCATCCCGAAGTACCGCTTGTGTCTACACAAAACATCGTGAGTATTCACGCACTCCCCTATTTTCGGTTTTTATGTTTTGGGGTGGAAAAGCATGTCCTAAACTATTTTTATATCCGTTGTATTTATCTAACTCGTATAAACTTGGTTGCTATATTTAGCATACTGTGAGTATTCACGCACTCCCCTATTTTCGGTTTTTATGTTTTGGGGTGGAAAAGCATGTCCAGAAAAACTACTGTTTGCATGTTGTATTTAAATTGAATTGTATCAAACATGATTGCTATTGTATTGCTATGTTTTCTTTATGTATGTCTATGCAACACGGAACATGAGAACTTATCGTACTAAGGCCCTTCCCTTATCTCTAACCATTAACTCTTTGAGCCAATGGTCGTTATGGATAGCGCTATTAGGAATTGACAACTCCTCACTCGCCCGAATCGCTGGAGTGCATGATACCATATTCATCTATGGAACGATAAGCATAGATCTCGATAGGGCTTCAGTCATAGGTTTGGTTGAGACTCATTGTTTGCTCATACACATACAAACGCGTTTCTCGTTATAGCAATAAACTTGTATTCATTAATAGCAATCAACTTGTTTATCATTGAAGCAATGTACTTGTATTTACGAAAAGCCTTATTGTACGCTCGATTTTATAAACTTGTGATACTCACCAACTATTTTCATAGTTGACGCTCGTTTTACATGCTTTTTCAGGAAATAATTAGTAAGTGGATGTAAAGATTCATCATCATAGAGCATGCTGCATCGTGTTGAAGCTATTATGAAGCTATATTTTGAACAATGTTATTTTGAAAAACTTGTATTTTGTTCTTTTGAAGCTATGGGTTGTAAACTTTTAAATACTGCTATGGTGATGTATCTTTATCTTTTGCAATGAAACCGTTATCGCTGTCATACCTTGCGTTTCCGCTTTAGCGGGGTGTGACAGAAGTGGTATCAGAGCTAAAGTTATAGAGAACATCGGTTTTTCTTTAAGAAAACACAACCTATAACTAAAACTTACAAAGAAATTCCTTTTACATCAAACATATTACAAGTATAATTAGGTTGGGAGTTGTATTATTGGACCTTGATTAAACATAGCCTGATCACCTATGTTTAATTAAGAAAAGATTTATACAAAGCTTGAGCTAATTATAATGGGAATATGTTCAACAAAAATATTTGAGAAAACCTTATTTAAAAATTTCAAAAGGTTAATTTTGGTGTGTGTAAGCATTGCATATTATAGGCATGCATTGTCATTTATTTCATATCTCATTGAAACTATGTCACAGTCCACTATGTCAAGATCGTCATCTTCCCGCGCTACCGCCTCAGCCGATGAATCTGGCTACGTCACTGTTATCCCTCGACGTAATCCCCCCGCCTCGATAGAAGAAGACCCATCAGAGGATACGGAAGATACTGGGAACTCGGTGGAGATCAGCAATGACAACGCCCCGAGTCAACGACGCGAGGCATCACCGACATCGGTGTTGCCACAGCCACCGCTCTATGGACTTCGCATTCGGAGGACAGCGAGGAAGAGTGTCCCCATTCCAGGAAGGATACCCGCCAGCACAGCAGGACATGGCACGGCAGGACCTAGCGGGGTAGGACCCAGCGATGTAGGACCAAGAGCATCCTCACCTCAGCAAGTCATAGGGATACCTGTCCGACAGCCAGGTATGACCCCGGAGGAGTCCCGGAGATTGCAGTCGATAGCAGCAGGCCTACGTCACAGTCTCGCTGCGATAGCTGGGCATCGAGAAGTTTTGGATGAAGTTTTAGCAGGAATGGAAATCCTGTATCAGCATTCGATGGAGACTGCTAACACTGCTAGTGCTGCTAGACGAGAGGCAGGTCATGCGATGACAGCATATTATGTGTTTGGTGGGCTGTTCCTGATTGTGGTGTTGATGCTTCTTGTTGGGATAGCGATTGGCTTTTGGTTCTGATTTCAGTATTTTGTTTTATTTTGTTTTGAAATGAAAACCCATGTTGGGTGTCTTTTGGGAAAAATATTTAAAACTTTATTTTGAGATTGACGTATTGGTTTGGCTTTAAGATTATTTCAAATGGTAATGAAAATTTTTATTTTATGTTTGAAAACTTTTACTATGAGGTCAAACCCTAAAATTTATTTGGTAAATGGTTGAATAAAAGAGATTTTTCTTTTCTCTCCTTTCTCAAATCTATATGCATAGTATTAATGCAACCCATTAATTTGACAACACTTACGGTTTTCAAAATGGTAGTGAAATACACATTATACATTATTTTATGTATTTATACGTATTTCTTCTCCTGTGTCATAGAACCATGTCAGGAAGGCCTAATCGCGGGCGCCCACAGAACGAAACGCCCGATGTTGCTCAAATGGTAGCACAACAACTCATGCAAGCAATCCCAAACATTGTCACTCAAGTAACTGCAGGACTTAATGCTAACCAAGGAAGTAGTGGAGGAAACCGGGGAAACAATGAAAGAGAATGCAACTACAAGTCCTTTATGGCCTGTAAACCTAAGGAGTTCCATGGAAAGGAAGGTGCGGTTGGGTTACTGAAATGGATTGACAGCATGGAGTCGGTCCTTCATATTAGCAAATGCCTCGAGCGCAACAAAGTTGAGTATGCATCTTGCCTATTCCAAGATAGGGCATTAACCTGGTGGAATACTCTAGTGCAAACCCGAGGCCGTACAGCAGCATATCAGCTAACTTGGGAAGACCTAAAGAAGCTGCTGATAGAGGAGTATTGTCCCAAGGATGAACTTCAGAAACTTGAATATGAATTCTGGAACCATTCTATGGTTGGAACACAAATAGAGAAGTACACAGTCCGATTTCATGAACTAGCAAAACTAGTACCTCACATGGTTACTCCTGAGGAGAAACGGATAGATCGTTACATCTGGGGTCTGGCACCAGAGATTCGGGGAATGGTTACCTCAGCAAACCCAACTACCATTCAAAGTGCAGTAAGCCTAGCAAATCGACTAACCAATGATGTGATAAGGATGGGAGCATCAGCAAAGGAAAGCTCTAGTAGCAAGAGGAAGCCAATAAATCAGGGAGAGAAGAAGTATGGAGGCAAGTCAGGGAGGGAGCAGAAAGTCTCAAGAAACTTTATGGTAAGAGCCCAGGAGCAAGAACCAGTGAAAACTCAAGGACAAGAAGTGCAGGAGCGAAAGCAGTACTCAGGGCCGCTTCCGAAGTGCAATAAGTGTAACTTCCATCACAAGGGAGCTTGCCCGGTGTGCCAAAACTGTAAGCAAACAGGCCATTACTCGAAGTATTGTAAGGTGAATAAGGAGGGAAAAAGGACATGTTACGAGTGCGGGAGTATTGATCATCTCCGTAGAGCATGTCCTAAACTGAACAATGGACCTGGTAACCATGGACAAGGCCAAGCCAGGCAAAACTTTCAAGGAAATCAAGTTAGACAACCAAGAGGTGTAGCCTTTGTGATTGGTGCAGAAGAAGCTCGTCAGAACCCTGAAGTGATAACAGGTACGTTCCTCCTGAACAACCACTTTGCATCAGTAATATTCGATGCGGGAGCAGATAGGAGTTTTGTTTCTTTAGCATTTAGACCGTTAATTGGCTTGAAATCGGTAAAGATGAGGATTGCATATGCTTCCAGACAACTCAAACCGCACGAGAAGAATTATACCACCCATGATCTAGAACTAGGAGCAATAGTTTTCGCCCTTAAGATATGGAGGCATTATTTGTACGGAACCAAATGCACCATTTATACCGATCACAAAAGCCTTCAGCATATCCTGGATCAGAAAATGTTAAACATGCGGCAGAGAAGATGGGTAGAGTTGTTTAGTGATTATGATTGTGAGATACGATACCACCCAGGAAAGGCTAACGTAGTAGCCGACGCTCTTAGTAGGAAAGTAAGAGTGAAACCTTCCCGTGTGAGAGCTTTGGGAATGGTAATTCAGACAAGCTTGAAATCTCAAATCATTAATGCCCAAGGAGAAAGCGTTATGCAAGGAAAATCTTCCAGGCGAAACTTTACATGGTTTGGAAGAAAGATTTGAAACCAAACCTGATGGAGTTCGTTATTTTAAAGACAGGGTCTGGATTCCAAGGGTTAACAACCTGAGAGACATGGTATTAGAAGAGTCTCATCGATCTAAATACTCCATCCACCCTGGAGCAGATAAGATGTACAAGGATCTTAAAGAGTACTATTGGTGGCCTGGAATGAAAAAGGATATTGCCTTGTACGTCGGGAAGTGTTTGACATGCTCAATAGTCAAAGCTGAACATCAGAAACCTTCCGGGTTGTTGCAACAACCTGAAATTCCCCAATGGAAATGGGAGCAAATATCTATGGATTTCGTTACCAAACTCCCTAGAACTGCTAGAGGTCACGACTCAATTTGGGTCATAGTGGATCGACTGACGAAATCCGCTCACTTTCTCCCTATTCGAGAAGATTTCAAGATGGAAAAATTGGCCCAAATCTACATCGACAAAATTGTTTCTCTGCATGGTGTACCCCTATCTATCATTTCTGATAGAGATAGTCGTTTTACATCTCGATTTTGGTGGATGTTACAGAGGGCACTAGGAACCAAGATAGATTTGAGCACAGCTTACCACCCTCAGACAGATGGGCAAACAGAGAGAACAATACAAACATTGGAAGACATGCTACGAGCGTGTGTCATTGAGTTCAAAGGAAATTGGGATACTCATTTGCCCCTAATTGAGTTTTCCTACAATAACAGTTACCACACGAGTATCCAATGTGCTCCATATGAAGCATTGTATGGACGCAAGTGTCGTTCGCCCTTATGCTGGACAGAAATCGGTGACAGACAGTTGACTAGAGTCGAACTTATCCAGGAAACATCTGACAAGATTACTATCATCAAAGATAAGCTTAAAGCTGCTAGAGATCGTCAGAAAAGTTATGCGGATAATCGTCGAAAACCATTAGAATTCCAAGTAGGAGACAAGGTACTTTTAAAAGTGTCGCCTTGGAAAAGGCTTGTGCGTTTTAGTAAGAAAGGAAAACTAAGCCCGAGATATGTTGGACCCTTTGAAATCCTTGAAAGGATTGGTCCGGTAGCGTATAAACTCCAATTGCCCCAAGAGTTAAGCGCCATTCACGACACATTCCACGTCTCCAACCTTAAGAAATGTCTAGCCGACGAAACATTAATAGTACCCCTGGAGGAAATTAAGATCAATGATAAGCTGAGCTTCGTTGAGGAACCGATAGAAATCCTTGACAGGGAGGTAAAACAACTTAAGCGGAGTAAGATCCCGATTGTGAAAGTTCGATGGAACTCAAAACGCGGGCCGGAGTACACCTGGGAGCGCGAGGATTACATAAAGGAAAAGTATCCGCAACTATTCCCATGCGATGACAAGCGATGATATAGAATGAATTTCGGGACGAAATTCTTTTTAAGTGGGGGATACTGTGACAACTGCCAATTCAGGTCATTCTTGGACTCATGCATATTTATAATAACCATTCATGCACAACATGCCATGACCTAGTAGTATAAATTAGGTCAAAAATCTTGCATAAACTAGGATCCAACTAAGGTCTAGGACTAATATACTTGATACTTACAATTCTAGTAAGTTGCTTAGCTACAATAGGAAATGCCAATACTATAATTAGAATAAGCTTCAAACTTTGTTATAATTGAAATAGGGTATAAAACTCTAAAAATAAATTAAAACACTCTAATTATACTTCAACATGTTGTTGAATACCAAACAATGTTCCAAAAACCCCAAAGAGCCAAAAATCCAAAGTTATAAAATATAAAGCTTAAAAACTTTATAAAATTTGGCTATAAACTTCCTAGTATCAAATTATATTAATCAAATTATGGATTATACCAATGAACTAGAAATATAAATTACAAGTATTAATCATAAATTATTTGTTGAAAACAAGATTTTTAAATAAATCAAATTGCTTAATAAACATTTTATAAAAATGAATGTTTTTATATAAAATATGGGAGGGAAGTTTATAAAGTTTAAAATTTAGGAGAGAGGAGGCCAAAAGGCATGCAAAAACCGGCCATCACCTCTCCCCATGCCCTCTCTCTTCCCCAAAACACAATCATCAAGCCTAAACCCTTACTCCACCTCTTCCACTTCACTCTCTCACTTCACTCTCTTCTTCCTTCTCTCTAAACTCACGAAAATCCTCTCAATCCTCTGCAAAATTTCCAGATTTTGAATCCCTTGAAGTGTTCTTACTTCTCTCAAGATCATAACCAAGGTAAACAACATCATCTTCTTCCATAGTTTGATGATTCTACTTCTTTTCCTTCTTAGTTTTCTCTTCTTTTAGGATTCTATGCCTTTCCATGGCTAGAAATCTTTATTCTCCCCTTGTGGTTTGTAGATTCTCACCATAACACAATGCATGTGTTTGAAATGGTGAAAATCCGGGATCAAACCCATGCAAGGAGTGAAAAAGATGCACATATGATCATGTGACATCAAAACATAATATTTCATGTTCTTCTCCATTTCTTGTGTGTTCATGCATGAACGAAAGCATTAAACCATTTCTAGTACATCTTGGATGCTCATTCATTCCATGCATGTGTTAGAAATCGGGCCTTACCAAGGACATGCATGATGTTCTTATTGAAATACCCTAAAAATGCACACAAGCAAACATGCAATCTGCCAGATTATTTTGTTCGACTTTGAACAGTCATAACTCAGTCATTTTTTAACCAAATCATGATATTCTTTTTGTATTGGTTAGTTCCACGAGTTAACTTTCAAACCCAACTGGTCTTACTGTAAAATATTAAATATCCGATTTTTGGCAGATTTTACAAAAAGGTTGCGCATACAGCTCTTTTTCTGTGATCACTATTTTTATCTTGCTTAAACAATGGTCTTAAACCCAACCATAAATCTTAGGAAAAATACCTTAGAAACTTAACATATCTAGTGAGTTATGGTTGAAATTTCGTGGCTTAAAACCTCACTGAATGGGCTACAAAAATTCATGAACCTCAGCCACATCTACACTTCATGCATTATTGCATGCAACTTTTCTTATATTGTTTGGAATCATTACCCTCATTTCTCTTCTGAATACATTCTTAACATTTTTACTTTTGAAAGCCCTTGCATGCATGAGATAATCTGGAAAATTTCAAGAGCTTTTGTTATTTATTTGATTTATTAGAATTATTGCTAAAACCAAGGGCATAAATCATATAAAATACTTCCAGAGGTCAATAAATCCTAAATAAATTCATGGATGATACTTATGGGGAATAATGACCCCTCACCAAATTTCAGCAATTTTTGTTACTGTTTCATATGATTTCTAATTTTCTTTTATTTAGGACATGATAAATTACAAAACCACTTTTTAGGATGTGAAAATTTTATCTAACAATTTTCGCATACCTTACTTGTGATGGGTGACTCAAGAAAATAATTTCAAGATTTTTCATCATGTCTAGCTATTTTTCCCAGTTTTTGGTAATTATAATGGCTTAAAAATGGGAAAAATAGTTCTGATTATCCAAAATTCATGAAAATTTGCCAGGATATCATATTATATAGTAGGAGGTTACATAAAAATTTTGAATATTTTTCTCCACTGTAAACTATTTTTCCCTTATTTTCTAAAGTTAATTGCACTAAAATTCACTTAAATATACATAAATACCCAAAACCAGTTTATACATTATGAAAACCACTTTTGATATTTTTCCCAAGATATTTATACTGTAAATGATGTTACAAAAATTTATGGTAATTTATTTTAACTGTTTAATAATATTTCTTTAATTAATGACTATTTAAAGAAATAAAACAAGGAAAAATACAAATAACCACTGAAAAATATATTTTATATTTTTCCCAGCCTATTTATGTATAATAACAATTAAATAAAAAGTTTGGGTAATTTTGGAAACTGTTTACTATTTATTTCAATTTTTATTGAAATAAATGCTCAAAAATTATAAAATATAATTAAACAGCTTGGAAATCCATTTTTATAATTTTCCCAGCTTAGTGTTGTGTATTAACAGTTAAATAAAAAGTTTGAGAATTTTTATCCCTCGAATACTATTTTTCGTGAATTTATGTTGTTATTGAGACTTAAAATTTGGAAAATTAACCTTCCAAGGTTGTAATTAATCGCACGACTTGTAAAATTTCAATACATCAGAAAAAGTGTAACAAAATGATATAAATCCAATACTAAAACATAAATTGGCATTTCCCTATATGTAGAGTTTAGTATATTAGCATTAGATATCGACATGGAAACTCACTAGTGCGTGTGTTTGGTGTCGTAGGATCCCGGTAGTAAGACGTTGGTGCATCCCGAAGTACCGCTTGTGTCTACACAAAACATCGTGAGTATTCACGCACTCCCCTATTTTCGGTTTTTATGTTTTGGGGTGGAAAAGCATGTCCTAAACTATTTTTATATCCGTTGTATTTATCTAACTCGTATAAACTTGGTTGCTATATTTAGCATACTGTGAGTATTCACGCACTCCCCTATTTTCGGTTTTTATGTTTTGGGGTGGAAAAGCATGTCCAGAAAAACTACTGTTTGCATGTTGTATTTAAATTGAATTGTATCAAACATGATTGCTATTGTATTGCTATGTTTTCTTTATGTATGTCTATGCAACACGGAACATGAGAACTTATCGTACTAAGGCCCTTCCCTTATCTCTAACCATTAACTCTTTGAGCCAATGGTCGTTATGGATAGCGCTATTAGGAATTGACAACTCCTCACTCGCCCGAATCGCTGGAGTGCATGATACCATATTCATCTATGGAACGATAAGCATAGATCTCGATAGGGCTTCAGTCATAGGTTTGGTTGAGACTCATTGTTTGCTCATACACATACAAACGCGTTTCTCGTTATAGCAATAAACTTGTATTCATTAATAGCAATCAACTTGTTTATCATTGAAGCAATGTACTTGTATTTACGAAAAGCCTTATTGTACGCTCGATTTTATAAACTTGTGATACTCACCAACTATTTTCATAGTTGACGCTCGTTTTACATGCTTTTTCAGGAAATAATTAGTAAGTGGATGTAAAGATTCATCATCATAGAGCATGCTGCATCGTGTTGAAGCTATTATGAAGCTATATTTTGAACAATGTTATTTTGAAAAACTTGTATTTTGTTCTTTTGAAGCTATGGGTTGTAAACTTTTAAATACTGCTATGGTGATGTATCTTTATCTTTTGCAATGAAACCGTTATCGCTGTCATACCTTGCGTTTCCGCTTTAGCGGGGTGTGACATTAGTCTGATACACAACACCTTCCACGTGTCGCAGTTGAGGAAGTGTTTGGTGGATGAGACAGCAGTCGTTCCCTTAGAGGACATTCAGGTTGATAGCAGCCTAAATTATATCGAGAAGCCGGTCACGATTCTGGAACGGAAGACCAAGACCTTGAGGAACAAGGTAACTCAGCTAGTAAAGGTGCAGTGGCAGCACCGGAAGGGGTCTGAATGGACATGGGAGGCCGAGGAGGAGATGAGAGCGCACTACCCGGAGTTATTTGTAGATCCAGCCGTAGCAGACTTCGAGGATGAAGTCTGAGACAAGTGGGGGAGAATTGTAACGACCCGTTCCCGGTATGTTGATTTATTGGTAATTATAGTGAGTTTTCTAGAGGGACTCGGCGAGTTCTAGCCTGACTCGCCGAGTCGGGTCGCGTTTGAGGGCACGCGTGAGCCGGGGACTCGACGAGTCCATATCCCCGACTCGGCGAGTCCATCTGTCTGGGTGAAACCCTAAAATCCCCGGGTTGCCCACTATTTATACCACCTTATAGCCCCCATTCTCGCCTCCTTCACCCTGCGAACGCAGTGATAGAGCCCCAAACCTCCATTGAAGAGCTTATATGTGTTTTGGTGCCATTTTGTGAAGGTGTGAAGAAGGAGAAGAAGGAAGAAGCAAGGAGAAGGGTTGTAGTGCAAAGATCCAAGGCCAAATCAGAGTTTATTGAGGTATTTTCGAAGTTCCATCTCATATTATGCTTTAAACTTCCATTAGGGCTCTCCTAAGAGCTAGTTGGTGCTTGTTTCAAGCCTTTCACTTGCATGAACGCCTTATTAAGTCGATATACCTATGGATCTGATTGTTGGGGTGTTGTAGAGCCCAGATCTACTGTCTTTTTGGAGTTATATTGCATGATAACCATAGATCTATCCATTTTATGAATCTTTTAGCCTTATTTCCCTTATTCATGAGGTTGTGCACGTAAAGTTGGAAACTTTACGTGGTAAAACAGCTTATTGGACTCAGATCTATCAATTGTATGCATTGGATTCAAACAAAATCAAGTAAAAATCAGTTGCATGGCGGCAACTCGGCGAGTCGGAAGAACGACTCGACGAGTCGGGTCGCGAGTCCCGAGTCCTTCAGTTTTATCAGTGTCGAGTGGACGAGGTGAGTCAGCAAGTGGACTCAGTGAGTTGAGAGTGGACTCAGTGATGGAGGGACTCGACGAGTTTGTTCATACAACTCGGCGAGTCCAAGGCAATCTTCTTGGGATCAAGAACAACTCGTCGAGTCTGTTCATCCGACTCGGCGAGTCGGATGAAGATTGTCTGAGTTCTTGGATCAAGAGGGTACTCGTCGAGTCGATGCCAGACTCGACGAGTAGCAGTGAGTAGAAGTGAAAAGTGAGAGTGAGACTCGGCGAGTTGGGTGGCCAACTCAGCGAGTCAGCCCAGAGGAGAGTTGACTTTGACCAAGGGTAAAAGAGTCATTTTACCCCAAACGCGGTGTTTAGTATTTGATTGAGTGTGTTTATGGACTTGTAGCCGAGGAGATTCAGGAGCAGTCGCCGTTAGCTTTCCGAGCCACACGCTCAGCAGCCAGCTTACGAGGTGAGTTTCCTTCCAGTAGGAACGGGTCTAAGGCCACAATGCCGACCCGTTCAGTTAGCAGTAGTTTCCGGATTTAGGTCCGATGCAGCAGTTAGTATGTTCGATGCCTTCGTGGTTCGAACAGGATTTGTGTGCTATGTTTTATGTGTTAAGTATTATGTGTTCCGGGCCACGGCCCGATGTAGCATGTCGTATATGTGTTATATTAGTTGATGTGTTATGCTATGCCATGTTCAGTCAGTTCCGGACTTCGGTCCGATGCAGTTAGTTCCGGACTTCGGTCCGATGCAGGGGACAAGGTCCCAGTCAGTTCCGGACTTCGGTCCGATGCAGTTAGTTCCGGACTTCGGTCCGATGCAGGGGACAAGGTCCCAGTCAGTTCCGGACTTCGGTCTGATGCAGTTAGTTCCGGACTTCGGTCTGATGCAGGGGACAGGGTCCCAGTCAGTTCCGGACTTCGGTCCGATGCAGTTTCCGGGCTTCGGCCCGATGCAGTGGGCAAGGCCCAATATGTGTTTATATGTATTGTATGGTATGTGGTAGTTTGGGGGAGCTCACTAAGCTTCGTGCTTACAGTTTCAGTTTGGTTTCAGGTAGTTCCGCAAGCAAAGGGAAGAGCTCGGGGTGACAGCATCGCACACACCACAGCATAGCTTTTATCCTGGGGATGTCTCTTGATGTTTTGGATTGATGTAGTATGATACAGTTTTCCGCACAATATTTTATTATGTTTTGGGGATACATCGTGTATGTTTTATGTTATGATACTTATATTATGGTTTTGATTATATGGAAAAACGAAAATTTTTGGGTCGTGTTTTTAGGTCGTTTCAATGATGCTCCCCTAAACTTCTAAACTAGATATGTCAGCATCGTCGTCACTCGGATAATCAAATAAGTTAACATCATCTTCATTGTTGCTCAGAATTTCATCAAATTAATCAGTTGTATCTTACAAGCCATCAACATTTGATTTGAGGGTTGGATTTCCTTCATTCCTTTAAGGTACGGAATCAGAGATATTCACCCCCTGAACCCGAGATGGGAATATTTACACATCAAATAGTGGAAATGTTGGGGTAGGACCAGACTTATTTTGAGAAACAAAAGTAGAAATTGAGTTCGATCTTGATTGAGATTCTAAATCAAGAGTCATTTCTATTGGTTTGAATAGACTTTTAAAATTAAATTCATAGACAAATTGAGGATTAGGTGACCTAGGAGGTGGAGCATCAGACTCCAAGATGTGTATTATAACATAACTTGGATCTGACTACCAAAAAAAAGTTATCTTCAAAAGTGATATCCAAAATTTCTTTAATTACATGTGTCTGACGATTGAGAACTGGGAGCCAAACACATATAGAAACGAGATATTCGACTTACGACCATTCATTGCTTCATATGGTGTCATGTTGAGACGACGATCGATGATACTTCAATTTTGAGTAACACAAGTTGTGGAGACTGCTTCGGCCAAGAAATAAAGAGGACGATTTGCAAAGTTTAACATCAATCGAGCGACTTCAACTAGAGTTTGGTTTTTTCTTTCAACATCAACATTTCGGTTTGGGGTGTAGGGAGCAAAAAAGATGTGTTTAATGCCTTTGTTAGTAAGAAACTTTTCAACAGTGACATTAGTGAACTCGAATCCATTGTCACTATGAATTCTTAGAATGGGTAACTTGGTTAGCACTTAAATTCCTTTGATGAAATTAATAAGCTCGGAAGTTGTTTCCGGTTTCATTCTTAAAAAGAAAACCCACTTAAATATTGTGTAGTCATCAACTATCACAAGAATGCATTTTTTGTGTGTAAACTTTGTCACAACCCAAAGCCATGAACGGCGGAAAAGTTCTGGGGCGGAGGACGTCATGTACAGTTTCACAATAATGAATAGTAGTAAACAAGCAACAACATCATCCATTGCATTAATAATATAATTTTAATACAAGTGTTCTGATATGTCTAATAGACACTAAAGTGTAAATCAAAATAAAAGATGAGTCTTGAACGAACACCATCTTCTCTAAACCTTGCATTGGTACCTATCTACTGTTGACCTGAGGATACAAGTTATTTTGAAAGAGAGTATCAACTTTAAAGCTGGTGAGAACGTAAGTATTTTAGTGTCTTAATTTGTATGCAAGTATTTGTACGTATAAGAAATGTAAGTATTTGTACGTACATGAAATGTAAGTATTTGAAAACGTTTTGAACATTCAAGAAAGCCCTATGCTTCCTACTGAAAGAAGCCTTCTACCAAGGCATCTAGTATCTGTGTGTGTCTCCTGTAAGAGTGTGCATTTTCCCAAATCTGACTATCATTGACCAAAAATATAGTTTCTACATTAGCGTGCATCGTGTGAATGTTCACGAAGTGAATGTAATGGGAAAATGAAATAGTACTATGGTGTAGTACCAAATAACTACAACTTTACTGACTACCTTAAATCTATTGTAATTTCGTAAGTACTGTAGTATTTGCAATAAGTGACTACTTCTGTACTATTTTGCCTATCCCAGGGTAGACGCTCCACTGTCAAAGAGATTTTGGGACCCATACACGACCCCTGGATGTTTGCAAGCCGCGAACATCCACATTACTATGATCGTGTATACCTAATATAACTATCACAATGCGTTGTGATTCATTGGTATAGTTAGCTCCTGAAACTGTTCCATGCTATAGCATCTAGTGATGTATGTCCTATTATCATATATGTAAACGAACTCAAGTAAGCGTATCAATGTAAACGTACTCATGTCAGCGTATCATGGTTGATCATCCAGGTTCGCATTGGACTCGGCGAGTCCATGAGTGGACTCGACGATTCCACGCTGTTTAATGAAACCCTAATCCTCCAGGGTTGGAGCCTATTTAAGGGCAGTCTTAGCCTTCCATTTCGGCTACCAGTCCCTTGAGAGAACCCTTAGTGAGTTATATCATTTGGGAGGAAGGAGAAGCCATAATGATATTTTATCCTTCGTTTAGCAAAAAGAAGGTGATCAAGAGCAAGAGGAGACTGAAGGATGTGTGATTCAGGTGGTTTCAGAGTCCAGAGACTTCAACCTGAGGTATTCATTTGGACCTTCTTCAGTTTTGGTATTGAATTGGATATTAGGGTTTTCTAACCTCTTTTGAGGATGTTTATGTGAAGCATTGGTCCCTTATCGAGTCTATGCTTTGGATCTGGACTCAATGAGGTCCAGGGACTTCAATCCTTTAAGCTTTATGAGTCCTTGTGGGGTGATTGGACTTAGGTTGCCATTTTTGGGACTAAACCACCATTTGATTCCATTATGTATATGTTTAAGCGTCAAGTTTCGAGCTTTACGTGATTATGTTGCTTAGGAAGGTCAGATCTATGGATTTGGGGAACAGATCTGACCTCCAAAGGTCAATAGAATTTGTGCATGGCATGTACTCGCCGAGTTGTTCTTGGGAGTCGGCGAGTTGAGTCAGGGTAGCCCAGCGATTCTTGCCTGGGGACTCGTTGAGTAAAGGGAGGGACTCGATGTGTTAAATAGGACTAAGGAGTTAAGTGGGCACAGGTGGACTCACCGAGTTGCCCAAATGCACTCGCTGAGTCGGGTGAAAGTTGACCATTGACTCTGGTTGACCTTTAGGGTTTGATTAATAGTGAGGCCTTTTGAGCCAGGAGAGGGGTAGAATGGTCTTTTACCCTTCTGAGGATGTTAAGAAAGGTTGGAGTATAGTTATATTTATGGGAGTGTTTGTTTTATATGTTTAGGCGGAGGTTAGATCGTATTTCTACCGAGTCAGTGATTTACCGAGATATCAAAGGTGAGTCTTCTCACTATACTGTACTTGGAAGGGTACCTATATGTGACCGGAAGGTCCGATATGCTATAAGATGTATGCATTGTATGTGATTAGTTACCCATTTTGTATGTGCTATGTATGCTATGCTTGATATGGGCCGAAGGCATTATGTTATGGGTCGGAAGGCATTGTGCTGTGGACCGGAAGGTCGATGCGAATAGGACCGGAAGGTTTACCGGGTTGGGACGACGCGAATAGGACCGTAGGAAGGTGCCAGAATGATCTTTACACACTGACGGAAGATTTATGTTATGATCTTGGGATGTATTTTTATTATGATGACATTTGCTAAATATGAGATTCGAGAATATTATGTGATGGTTTATATTGTTTGAAAAATGAAAAATTGTTTTGAAAATTTACGTTGTTATGTAAACGTATCTATGTAGTAGTATAGTAATGTACTGTAACGTTCTGCGTGTGCTATTTGTAATGTGTGTTCTCTCTATCTAGCATGTATAGTAATGTACTATAATGTTCTGCGTGTGCTAGCTGTAATGTGTGTTCTCTCTCTATCTAGCATGTATAGACTCATGAATGAACTAACTCATTGTATGATTCTTCGTTCTAGTAATAGTTCTAGTATCTTCCTGAACTACCCCTATGTTAGCTTACTAGTAATGTACTGGTACGTACGAACATGAAGGTATCCCCTTGATACCCAAGGGTAGTGAACTGACATGGAAAAACCTTTATGACTATATATGTACACATGATATATAACTAATATTTAAACAACCATCGGACGGATACCTAATACCCTACCAGACCACATCCCAACAGGGAAAAGGAAAAAAAGCGGGTTAGCCTTCCTAAGTCCTTTAAACATTACTTATATAACTATACATATCTAGGCATGAAATTGACAATATAAAAGCATAAAAAAGTCTTGTAAAACCATTGAAAAGTTTAGTATCTAAGAAAGGATGACTTGATGTCAAATTGTAAAATGATTTGAAAGCAGTTTGTCTGATAAGAACACTATAAAGTATAAGGAAAACATTTGTTTTGAATCACAACTGTAACAGGGTTTGAAAAGATACACTCAGTATGTAAGACAAAATGTTTTGGAAAGCCATTTGAAGTAAACTGTTTGGTAAAACAGCTAAAAGCATACTAAATCCTTTTGTATGCTACTTATTAATCACATGTGATTAATATAATAACTAGCATGATTCAACTTGTATCCCCCCCCATAAAAGCATTTAAAAACATTTAAATCGTTGATTAAGGGGTATGAACTCACCTGTAGCAAGTGGTTTGGATGAACGGGTTGTATAGGATGCTAGGTGTCAAGTGAAGACTTGCACACACTCTATGATCCTATTTAACATATAATATGACATATATATATGTAACAAATTATCCTTTAAAAATAGTTAAATAACAAAGTTAAGACATCCTAAGACATGTTAAACACTTTATATAAGTCTTATAAGTGCTAAGGATTGCATCTAAGTGTTGTAGGACAAAGCAATTGAGCTTAGGGTTCAAGGGAACCCTCTTTGTGAGTTTACTCCTTAAAGACCATAACCCCATGATTTTACAGTTTTAAACTCATGTCTTCTTGATCATGAGTTTATTTGAAGTCTTGTAAGTCGCTTGAAGCATTTCAACATTGAAGTATAAGCCTATGGAACTGCTTGTTGCATCAAAACACCTCTATATGTAGTTTACAGCCTATGGACCAATTCTCCATGTGTTTTCGGTCGTAAACACATATTATTTATGTTCTTTTGATGTTTTCAAGTTCCAAACATATCAAGAAATAAATCTAGACTAGTTTCCTAAGCTTGTGAAGGGACTAGGGCCATTTTTACACACCTTAGGGGTGTTTACGATTTTGGGAGATTCCCAAACCGTAAACCCATATACAAGGGGGTCTTAAGGTGTTTTTCATGTGCTAAAGCCATCATATAAGGGTTCCATACAAGTTCCTAAGCACAAGGGAAGAGTTGGGAGCACTTTGGGACCCAAATTAGAGTTTACGGTCCAAGACGATCTTGGGCCGTAAACTCCTTCTTCTTGTGATTATTGAGCGATTTCTATCATATCTAAACACGTAGTAAGCTTTAAAACAGTCTAGGGTAGAAGTACTTACAATCCGGAGCAAAAGATTGAAGATCCTTGGGAGAGAATTCGGGCTTTACTCTAGATGAAATGGAGGGAATGAACTAAAATGGCTAAGTGCCCTTTATATAGTCCGTTGAGTTTTTGGTCCAAAAATATCATTTGAGCCGTAAACTCCAAACTCGTGGTGTTTTGAAACTTTTCAGATGCATAAAATACTCTAGGGCATCCTCTCTCCTGATATCTCCTAAAGTGTAAATCCTAAAATACTCAAACTTGTTCCAAAATGTTTCAAAGTTAGCAGCAACTTTTCTGACTTCTATTGTATTGAAGGGTTGTACAGAATAGAAATTTCGGGTTGTCACAAACTTTCAATGGCAAATGGCCTCCATAGATCAATATGGAGAAGTTTGAGTGTTTCCGAAATGAATTTTTCAGGTAGAACCTAATGAAAATTTGTTGACTACTTCCTACATTCACATATAGCAAAAAGATGATCGTTCTCAAATTTAAGGACTAGCAAACCTCAGACCATTTCACCAAAAAAACAGATCATTAATGTAGCAAAAGTTTTAGTGAGCAAGGCTCTGATTCCATAGCCAACTTACATCAGGAATGGATTTGATAGAAAACCCAATGAAGACTTAACAATGATCATATTGATGTCTAGCGGGTAGATACTTTTGATGTGATCTGATTTGATAAGACATTCTTTCCGATCTTCTATCATGGCATAACTATGTTTTTTTTGAAGAACTCAAGTCGTCAATTGGCATCAGTGAGTTGAGATACACTGATTTAATTAGGCTTGAGATCAGCCACATAAGCTACTTTTGAGATAAAGAAATTTTCGTAGGTTAGAATGCCATAACCTCCATTTTGGGAGTTTAAATTATTTCCACAAGTAGCATAACCAACACTCATAATAAGCTTCAGATCACGTAGAAAATCCTTCGGTCTCGTCATGTGCATGGAAGAAGCCTATTGGATGATGCTTCGGCCAGGTGGATCGTTGGTTTTCGTGTAACAGTAATCTGGCTCACCATCTTCATCATTTGCTTCTGAGTCGGAAGACCAGTAACCTTCATCACAATCAATTGTTTATATAGCTATAAGACACAAGTTTCTCCCAAAATTTCCTTCATCCTCATCACCAAATGACCATTACCCATCAACATTTCTTGAAACCATAGTGACAAATGCCTTTTAACTTTCAACAAGTTCTTGTGCTCGGTGAGCCTTGTAGGCATAATCCTTCACCTTTGGTTTTTGAGGAGCATCAACTAAACAATCCTTTGCATATTGGTTCCCAAGACCAAATTTGTGACAAAGAAGCTTGGGTTTGGCCGCGTTCGAAACTTCCTGAGGTTCCAAGGAGCGATGTGAAATGTTGGGTTGATAAGCTAGTGAACTTTAGTTTGTTTAGTATAAGGTTGAGGATTGCTTTGGTGTGGGGCTTGAAAGTAGTTTTGAGATGGTATTTTATTGGGATTCCATGGTCGTCTATATTTCATAAATAGAAGTGCAAACTCTTGCTGGAAATGAAGTTCGGAATCAAAGGATAATGGATCAATATTTTCTTAATACGGGTAGTTTGGAATTAGTGGAACAACGACAACAGGTGGAATGGGTTGAGTAGGTTAAATAGGTAGAGTGGCTCCAAAATGATATGAGTTTGTAAGTAGTGGATTGATCAAACTGACGAGAGCGAGAGGACCTCTAGAGAGTTCTCTCAATGTTTGAGCAATGTTAGATTCATGACCTTGTAGTTTGTCAAACAACCGAAGAGCTTCAGTTTCTTCAAAGATCCATTACTTTGAATACATAACTTAACATTTCCCCATCATGTTCCAATACTGTTGATGAACTTAAGATTGTACTCGAGTGGAGTTCGGACTACACCAAGTGTTGTCTCGTTGTTCACCACAATCCTATACCGGCTTGATGTAGAGGCAACAGATTCATCAGGAGTTGTAGTGAAAGTGTCGAAGTCATTTACCACATATTTCAAATCCTTATCCTTCATGTTCTCTAAGCCTTCAAACAAATATTGTAGTGTATCCCAATTCACTTTATCATATGTGTGCAACTTAATGTCCACAAAGAGAGATGGTGGAACACCAAATACCGTTTCAGAGTAATCGATTTGATCTTCATGGATTTTGTTGATATCATTAGCGGTTAGTGATTCTTGATGAGTCTCATCTTGACCCATGAGATTGGCAACAACATCTCTAACCAATTATCTTACAGGAACATGAGTACCTTCTTTTACTAACCCATATATTTCTTCACCTTTTTCTTTACCAAGCAAGAATCTCGCCGTTCTAACTTTCTAGTGATCGTACTCTTCAACAAATAGTAATAGGGCACGTGATGGGTTCCCCTCTATTTTCATTGAGTACATTTGTTGATATTGATAAGATGAAACCAATAAAGTTAAGATACTACAGCTTAAGTGATATATAAAAGAAATTTTATCCTGAACACAGAAGGGATTGAGATACCAAGATAATCTTCAACCAACTATAATTTGTTCTTATGGATTCAAAGGACAACCACTTAGGATTTAATACCAATTGTGAATGTAAGGATATGCATGGACAAGGTTTGAAAACTCAAACCTTGAATTAGCTTAAGATCAATGATTTCTTGTAATATGGTTCTAGACAAGTCTGGTAAACTAGTCTTGTCTCGGATTAGATAAACTCAACAAAGTGCTCAATATTAGTATACGATACACTTGAATATTATAAATAGTTTTATAGTTCAATACAAATTGATTGAAGGCAAATGGGTAACAAGCTGCGTTAGTAGCCCTTTCTGGATGACAAAACCAATTCTTTTGAAAACAACATTTGTGGATCTAGGAGATATGACATTAGAATTCATGACCCGTTGGACTTTATTGAGGAACTCCACTGCCTCTGGTGTAAGAAAACCAAATGTATCAAATGCGAAAGGTACAAACACATGTTGATTTTCTATACATGCATTCTCGTGCTTTACCACTTTGCACGCAGCGGCTTTAAAAGCGGCATGCCCAACTGTGAAACCCCCGCTTCCCAAACCAACAAGAGGAGGGACCCTAGTAAGATCCACGCATGCATGCTTCCCTCTTATCCATCCAAATACAAAAATGTCAGCCGGTCTAAGTGTAAACCTTCCATCCTGTGGGTCCGTCAAAAAGTTTGCTGGTGCTTCTTTCTTCACAGAAACACCAGCACGCCTACAAGCATCAAGAGAACATCCCGAACCACATCATGTCTATACTTGATACCAGGGAGCTCTCTACAATGAACCACGTGTTCCCCAAAGGTATCCAAACATGCCTTGCGACAAACTGGGCATATCTCGCCCATTACGAATATGGGAATCATGAGCTGGTAACGAAGGATAGTTCGGTACTCCTCAGGAGACATATGCTGGACAAGACCACCAATAGGGATAGTTAGTAGAAAATCCTGAGCATGAGTTGCCTGCAGACACTCAAAGACTACTTTCTGTCTGATAGTCATGTTGAAGTCAACTTCCATATCTTGGATGATTCTACTAAAAAGGGCACACACCAAAGCTTTTTGGGATTTAGAGGGGGAGGTGTCCTTATTAGTGAAACCACTACAATCAAATCCTGGAATCATATCTCGAAGATGATTGATAGCATATAGGTAATCCGAATCCATACCACATACGTCACTGTCACGTAAGATGTGGTCTTGTAATTCCCAAGATTGGCCCTCGAGACTACAAATGCGTAGGAGGAAACCTCGTATTCCAAGTACAAACCCAAACCACTGAAACAAATAGGTAAGGAAGCCAAGTGCCACTAAATGTCTCCAAAGAACGGGCCTCGACATACCACCATATCCTCGATAGACCTGCGCAATCCTTCGTCAAAGAACAACGCTGCCTCTTCTATGTGTACCGACTGGCATGTCCTTAAACCAAAGAAAAGTATTGCAATTCCCATACATGATCAAAGTAAAAGGAGCTCACTCTGCGGGTCACATATTTGTGGAAGAAGGCCCATTAAATCAACAGCAGTGACCGATCTCTTCATGGCCAGCCCGCTAATAAGCCCTACGTCTCTGCTAACAGCCCCCACAAGGAGCTTCACCCCCAATGAAGGTCTCCTTATATCCATTGCAAATAAATTAGCACGAAGCTTCCTACCATCACAGGAGGGCCACAAACATCTTAGTTTTATTGATGTTCAACTCAAGACCCAAACCTCGACCATGCAACCGAATAATGCTCAACACTCTAGCCACCTCCTCTGAATCCCCAATGACAGCCCCATCATCTAGATACCAAGAATGGAGAAGGAGCTTACATATCTCTCTTAGCTTGTGCACAAGCGGGTGCAAAATGAGGGAAAATGTTAGGGCTAAAATGTTGTAATAGTCGAAGAGTCAGTTTGGTTGTTACGAAGAATCTTGTGTCTTCGTATGTATGGGTCTTTGTATATATAGTTATTTTACTAAGGCGTTATAAAGTCAAGGCTTAATGTTTAGTCCTTAGTATTTTTGTTATGCTTTTATTCTCCTATAAATAGGGGTATGTACTAGTGATCTAAATGGGAACTTTACACACAGTTTTACAGTTTAGTCATTGTATTCTTTAAACTGAAAGGCATAATATGAGCTGAACAAAGATTCTATTTACTTTCGTGTTCATCGATTCAATACTTTACTCAATTAATACTAGAATTACATTCAAACTTGATTCCAAAACTCATCAGTTGGTATCAAAGCACGAATCCTTTCTGTGATCTGTTTTTCATATGTTCAAAAAGGTTTTTGAGTCTACTGTTGGATTCAAAGAGTTTCCGTTCTTTTTGTGTGTGGAAAATACTTCTTGATCTAGGTCTAGGATTTGATTCTGCGAAAAATTTTGTGAATCGTTTGTTTGTAGTGTGATTGTAATCTGAAATATACAATTTGATTTCAAATTCTCCAAGTTGTCATAATATTCTTGAGTTTTTGTTCTGTACAACAATGGCGTCATTAAAGCTTAACTCCATGACATCATTTTCTCATTTTCTTGGATCATTCACAAAGATTCCGATGCTAATTCCAGAATATTACGATCAGTGGGCAGATTGTATGCAGGACTACTTGAACGGATTGGATAAAGAACTATGGAATTGCATTTCAGGAGAAATCAATCCACCTGCAACAGTTCAGCCAATCAGTGCATCTTCAAGCAGTTCGGAGGTTGATAATTAATCTAATCGTTTGAAACAGCTGGAGAAGAGGTGCATGAGGGAATTAAGAGGTGCTTTGCCTCCTTTTGTGTACATTTATGTTAGGACTTGCACAACAGCTAAAGAAATTTGGAACAATCTTAAAGACAAATTTCAAGGCAGTGAAAAGACGAAGATCACTTCTGTGAAACAATGTTTAGTGGAACTCAAGGATTTCAAATAGAAGGAGTCTGAATCCATTGAAGTTTACTATGATCGGTTCAACGAGTTAATCTACCGTTGTAATCATTATGGTATCACAAGGTCATCAATGGAGTTCAACTTGATATTTGTAATGGGACTTCGAAAGGAATGGACAAGTGCAAGTATGATGGTGAAAAATCAGCAGAGTTTTGACACTTCGACTTTAAATGACTTGTACAATCAATTGAAATCTCATGAAAATGAGGTTAATGAAATAGTTGAGGAAGCTATGGCAAGTCTTGGTGGTCCATTAGCACTAATTTCGAAGGTTTCAGAAAAAGAAAGTGAAAAATCAAAGTCTGATGAAGAAGAACGTTTTCTGATGAATTCTGATGATGAGGCTGTTGCATTTTACTCAAACAATCGAGTAAAGAATTTTTTTAAGAAACCTTTTAATACAAAGAACAAGTCATCAGATTCGAAGGGAAATTATGAGAACAAAAGTAGAATGGATGAAAAGGTAAAGGAAGAAAAGAAGGATTCGAAGAGCGAAGTGGAGAAAATGGAAAAGAAGTTAAACGGTGACACTTGTATTAATTGTCATTATTGCAATGGTGCTAATCACTTGGCATTAGATTGTTTGTTTAGAAAGAAGGAAGAAAAGAAAAATAAAATAAAGGATGAAGCTTATTATACTGAGAAGTTGGAGGAAATGAAGTCAAAAGCAAAGAATCTGTCTCTGGTGGCTCATGGAGAAAATGAATCAGATGGTACATATCAAATATGGTCTTCAGGATCTAACGATGAAGAGATGAAGAATCCATTACATGGAGCCATGTTTGCAAAGGTTGAAGAGGATTCAAATGAAGAGCAGACTTATGAAGTGTGTGGGCAGTGCTTCGTATTGAAGTCTACTGACAGGTCTCCTATGACAACGAAGGTACGTAACATTCTTGAATCTTTTAATATTCCAGTTTCTACATATAATTCTCAATTAGTATCTTTTGATGAAACTGTTACTTACTTTGATTCACTTGTCGTGTCTGCTAGCAATGAAGCGAAAATGTTAAATGATCAATTACTAGAGACAAGAAAGAAGTTAGATTCAAAAGTCACTAGGATTGATTATCTAGAATTTCAAGTTTCAAATATTATGGCAGATAGGGAGAGTTTAGCTAAAGAAATAAATTTGTTATTAGCACAATGTAATATTTTTTGTAATTCTGCAAAAAGACTCTATGGAAAATTAACTGAATTGCATCATTCTAGTTAAATTAGTAAGGATCATCATAGAAAGTTGCTACCATTTTTAGCTTATGACAGAGCTAAGGTAGATAATATTTCATATGATTGTGAAAAAGAAATATCTGATTTTAACAAAGTTCTAGATGATAGGTATAGATATGGAATTGCAAAAGTCGAAGATTATCTTGATGCTGATGATTTAGTAAAAATTGTGAATGAGACCTTAACTAAATCAGAACAAATTCGAATTTTGAAAAAGACTCAGAATTCTACATCTAATTCTCATTCTAATTATGCTGATACTGAAGATAATTTTGATAATATTAGTGAAATTAGTGATTTAGAGGATGTAGATTGTTCTCAATTGTCTGTAATAAATGTTGCAACTTCTTTTAAAGGGAAAGAAAAATGTGAAGAATTATTGGTAAAAATTTACACTGATCAACTCTGCACTTCGAAAGTTTGTGATACGGATTTTGTGGAAATACATGATAGTCAAACAGATGATAGTGATAATGAGGAAGAAAACAAAATTCGAAGACAGATGAAAGTTTGAAAGAAGTTGAGATTCCTCGAGTGGTTGTTGATCAGGTTTATATGGATTCAAAAGAGTTTGAGAAAATTCTTAGTGAAAAAGGTGCTCGTTATGTTGAATCAAATACAGTGGTTTATCTAATCTTCAAATGCACTGATGTTATTGTGTTCCCAAACCAAGTCTTTGTAACAACAGGCAATGTTGAAAATATAAAGCCTGAATTCAAAAAGTTGGTAGAGGAGGACAATAAGAAAACTTCTGATGAAGGTTTCTTTTCAAATCAAAGCACAGTTGAAAACAATCTAACAAAGAATTCATATACATTTCAACGTCAAAAACCAAAAAGAAAATGGATTGAAAAGTCGAAAGTTGAATAGAAGATAGCTAACACAACTGAAAATGAGTTACCAAAGAATGAAGGTGTTAAACCAGTGATTAAAGAGGTTAAAAACGAAATAAAATTGAATTCAAGGGAGTTTAAAGATCAAGTTGAAAAATTCTCAAAAGAAAATAACATTTCAAAAAGACAAGCAAGAACAACAATTTATTGGCAAACCATTCAGTCATTAAATAAGAAATCAATAAATTTTTCAAAAAAAGAAAAAGTTTTTAGAGGAAAATCAAAGACTCAAGTTTTTGAAAAGAAAAATGCTTCGTTTTCAAATAATCAAACAAAAACAACACTTCCAAGAAAAAGTTTTCAGAAAAAGGTTGAAAAACAAATTTCAAAATCACAAAAAAGTACGTCTTATCATGAGTCATATCTATCAAAACCAATAGTGGATTATGTTCCATTTTCAGCAAAGTGTTATAATCTTCCGAAGAAACAAGCTGACAAAGCCTCAAATGTGAAGGGTATAACAACTAAAAGACATACTGATCATTGGTTGGAAGGAAAAGGAAAAATATATCAATCAAATAAGTTTTTGAAGGAACAGATACATAAGGTATACGAAAAGTATGCAAATCCTTCAATGAATGGTAGTTTATCATCCAAGGAATCAAATATTTCAGTTAAAGTATGGAAACCGGTCACCAAAGCGAAAATTGTCATATCACAAACTCAAAATGCGAAGGGGACAGTCAGTGAAAATTTGAAAACAATAAAAACTCATATATCTGACCCTTTGAATGAAGATGTTAAATTTGTTGACAGTCTCAAAACTAGAGTTTGTGATTGGGTTAATGGTTGTACTTTACAATTGAAAAAGACACCTAATATAAATGGACCCAACAAGTCTTGGGTACCTAAATTTTTTCAATAATCGCAGGTACTTTGTGATAAGCAATATGATAACAAATGGTATATTGATAGCGGTTGCTCACATCACATGACTGGGAAGAAAGAAAACTTGCGAGAATTTCGAAGCTTAGAGAATGGTGGATTGGTTATGTTTGGAAATAACCATAAATTCAAAGTCAAGGGTTATGGAAAGATAACGAATGGAAAATTCACTGTAAATCGAGTTGCATATGTAGAAGCCTTACAACATAACTTGATAAGTGTTTCACAACTTGTTGTGGGCACTAGCAATCAAGTTCTTTTTAATGAAGAAGGGAGTGTCATTTCAAATGTTGAGACAAACGAAGTTTTACTCAAGTCAAAACGGAAAGGTGATATGTTTACATTGGACATCATTCCAATTGTCGGCAAACCTGCTGTGTCTACTTTCGAAGGCTGCTGCCGATACAAGCTGGTTATGGCACAGGAGGCTATCACATCTCAATTTTTGAAACATCAACAAACTTGTCGTACAAGACCTGGTAAGAGGTTTACCCATTCTTAAATATGATAATGACAGTTTGTGTGCAGCTTGCGAAGTAGGAAAATAACACAAACAAGGTCATCCAATCACAATAGATTCGATGATTGTTGAACCCCTAGAACTTTTGCATATTGATTTATGTGGTCCTTCAACAGTTGCTACTCTTAACAAGAAAAGGTACATTCTAGTTATTGTGGATGATTTTTCAAGATTTACGTGGGTTTATTTTCTCAGGTTAAAATCCGAAGTCTCACAAATGATGATTGATTTTATCAAGAAAATGGAAATTTCGTTGAAGAAACTAGTTTGAAAAATTAAAAGTGATCATGGAACTGAATTCAAAAATCGTGTTTTAGATTCATTTATGGTGGAGAAAGGTATTTCGCATGAGTTTTCATCTCCATACACACCGCAACAAAATGGTGTAGTTGAACGAAGAAATCGATCATAGTGCGAAGCCGCATGAACAATGTTGGCATATTCGAATTTACCTCAATATCTTTGGGCTGAAGCTGTTTCAACTGCTTGCTTTACTCAAAATCTATCATTCATTCATAGACGGTTTAAGGTTACTCCTTATGAAATCATCAATAATAGAAAACCTAATGTCAAATTTTTCCATGTTTTTGGGTGCATATGCTTCATAATGAATCTTAAGGATAATCTTTCGAAGTTTCAAACAAAAGCTGATGAAGCAATTTTCTTGGGATATTCACACAACTTTGTAGCTTATAGGGTGTTAAATAAGCGAACTCGCAAAGTGGAAGAAACATTGAATTTGACATTTGATGATTATTATATTAAAAAGACTGATCATCAATTTTCAAATTATCCTATTTTGCAAAACTCTTCAAATGAGAATGAACCAATAGAAATGGATGATGCTAATTATGAATCAATTTTTGGTATTTCAGATCACACAATTGATGCAGAGAGAAATGTACCAGATAATCAACAATCAGAAGATTCGAAGCTTCATGATGAATCAATCTCGCTTTCGAATGTAAACCCAAATGAAATATCTAATGGTCCAGTGGAGGGGGAGCACTTGGATTCAAACACTTTTGTTGAGGGGGAGCATTCTTACGAAGCAAATAATATGTATATCAATATTGATGTTGAGGGGGGAGCCAATAATTGAAGTGGAGCCAATACACGAAGAGGAGCAAATACTCGAGGGGGAGCCAATACTTGAAAGGATCCAATACTAGAAGGGGAGCATTTTGATGATGCTGAGGATGCATGTTTAATAAATGGATCAGAAACCGATGCTATGTTCGAAGATGCATCTTTGGACTTTGATCCTGATTATCCACCATTGGATAAATGGACAAGAAATCATCCAAAAGAACAAATTCTTGGAGATCCACAAGCGGGGGTATTGACAAGGGCTCAACTTCATGCAAGAAATGAGGTACTGAATACTCACCAAGAGCTATACATGTTTAATGTTTTTATTTCCAAAATCGAACCAAAGACTGTTAAGGTTGCAATGGAACACTCTGATTGGGTTGTTGCTATGCAAGCTGAATTGCCTGAATTCGAAAGAAACAAGGTTTGGAGATTAATTCCTAAACCTGTTGATGCTTCAATTGTTGTACTTAAATGGATTTAAAAAAAAAAACTCGACAAAGATGGAAATATTATTCGAAATAAGGCCAGACTTGTTGTTAAAGGATATTCTCAAAAAGAAGGAGTTGATTATGAAGAAACATTTGCCCCTGTCACAAGACTCGAGGTTGTTCGTATTTTTCTGGCTTATGCAGCTCATAAAGATTTTGAAGTTTATCAAATGGATCTAAAATGTGCATTCCTAAACAGCGAACTTGAAGAAACAGTTTATGTTGAACAACCACCAGGTTTTATAAATAACGAACATCCTGATCATGTTTATATTTTAGATAAAGCTGTGTATGGGTTGAAACAACCACCAAGAGCATGGTATGCAACATTAACATCATTTTTGAAACAATCTAAATTTAAACAAGGATCAGTTGATCCCACTTTATTTCGAAAGAAAGTTGGGAGTCACCTGATACTTGTTCAAATTTATGTTGATGATATAATTTTTGGCTCTACTGACCCTGCTTTGTCTAAAGAATTTGAAGACTTGATGAAAAGCAAATTCGAAATGAGTATGATGGGAAAAACTAATAATTTTTTGGGTTTGAATATTTGCAAAGCAGAGAAGGCATCTTCATTAATCAGGAGAAACATACGAAGAATCTGCTAGAAAAATTTGGAATGACGAATAGCACAAGGCTACGAGTACCAATGGCAACAGGCATAAAGTTAACTCCTTCGTTAGACAAATCTACTGTTGATATCACTATGTATAGAAGCATGATAGGGTCATTATTGTACTTAACTGCCAGTCGACCTGATATTATGTTTTCTGTTTGCAATTGTGCGAGGTATCAATTGAATCCACGTGAACCACATCTAACAGCGGTGACGAATATTTTTCTATATTTGAAAGGCAGCATTTCGTTAGGTTTGTGGTTGTTGGATAAGGTGTCTAAGTCCATAACTATTTCTGGTATGTACTTGACCCGACCCGGCATGGTCCATTTGGGTTGCATGGCACCATGCAATTGGATAGACTAAATGAGAGAAATAACACTTGGAGGTTATTAATATATTATATGTTCTAATATATTAATAATATTATTTGATTAGTTTGATCAAGAATTAATTTAGAATTAATTAAGTGATCAAAAGATAACTAATTAAATATATGGGTTGACTATGTAAATCATCCATATCTTGTATAGTGGGCTAAAAGGCTCCATGGACTATCAAGTTGGGTTCCACCCATAGGATGCTCCATGGATGCTCCATGGGAGTTACAAACCCATGGGTCATGGAAATGAAGAGTCATGACACATTAGGGTTTAACCCTAGATGTGTCAACACTATATAAGTAACATATTCTCCACCCAAAATCGGCTACACTAAGAAACAAGGGGGCTTGGCCGATTTTGAGAAGTGTGTGTTCTCTTATAAGTTCTTCCAAGAGCATTTGGTGTTGTGTGAAGCATTTGAGGCATCACACTTGGGGTGCTAGGCTCACAAGGTTTCAAGGAACACAAACAACAACAAGGTAAGTTATTCTATCTATACTTTATGTTAAAATTGTTCCCCATGTATGCTAGATAGGAATATAACCTTGGAATTCAACTTTGCATGACAATTAGACAAACATATATCCAAGGTTATTAGGGTTGCATGTACACTTAGGAAGTGTTAGAATGCTCAAAACCCATCAGTGGTATCAGAGCCTAGGCTTGTTTGCTCTTATTTGTGCTTAAAAGTTGAAAACAGAATCGGAAATCTTGCTGTCTGCGAATGGACTCGTCGAGTCTATAGGGGTGTGTAACATCCGAATTTTACCAGGTATCTTGTAAATCTAATTTTGTCATATTGTGAGAGGGACTCGGCGAGTTGGAGCTCAGACTCGCCGAGTAGAGACGCGGAATTGAAAATTGGTGCGCGCCTGGACTCGGGGAGTCCAGGATATGGACTCGGCGAGTCTGCGCTGTGTAATGAAACCCTAAATCTCCGGGTTTGAGGCCAATTTAAAGGGCCTTATGGCCGTCATTTGTGCTCACCCAACCCTCAGTGAGTGACCCTTGTGTTCTTGAGCTATTTGTGAAGAGAAAGGAGCCATTCTTGATCTTGTGTGTGTTATTTAGCAAGAAGAAGGAGACCCTAGGCAAGAGGAAGCAAAGGAGGTTGCGATTTCGTGGATTTGGAGCTTAGATCATCACTCTAGAGGTATTATCTCGGACCATTTTCTGTTTAGTGAAGCATGATGCAATTTAGGACTTGTGGTGGTCGTTTATGGGATGATTTGATGCCCATTGGTTCCCTCTTTGAGTTGAGGCCATGGATCTGGATCCATAGAGGTCCAGAGAGCCTCATTCATCAAGCTTTATGAGTGACAATAGAGTCTTTAGCCATGTGTTGTAGTATTTGAGTCATAAACATCATATATGGTCATATAGAGGTTGTATGTGCATCAAGATTGTAACTTTACGTGCTAAATGAGCTTGGAGGGACTGGATCTATGTATTAATGAACTGGATCTGACCTTTAGAGCAAGATTGAGTCAGTGCATGGCATGGACTCGCCGAGTTGTTCTTGAGACTCGGCGAGTTGAGTCGTGGTGGCCCCACAACTCGTGCCAGGTGGAACTCGTCGAGTTGAGAGAATGCTCGACGTGTCAAGGGAGGATTCCAGGGAAATTGGTGTATACGCCCAGACTCGCCGAGTCGCCTGGGTACTCGCCGAGTCCGGTCAAAGTTGACCGTTGACCGTTGACCAGCGTTGACCTAGATTGACTTGTTATAGTGTGGTCAACCCTAGTGGGGAAAGTGTTAATTAGAGGTGTATTGTGCTATAGGGGGACGACAGCTCGACAGGTCGAGTGATTAGCGATTTCAGGTTTACGATTTACCGAGACACGCGAGGTGAGTCTTCTCACTATACTTTACCTTGAGTAGGTAACCAGAGTCATGTGATAGAGTATTTGTATGCTATGTATGTTATGTGTTGTACTGCATTACTTCTATGTGTTTGATGTTGTGCATGTTTACAGAGTTAGAACCGGAAGGTTCATACAGTTAGAACCTGAGGGTTCACAGAGTTTGGGTGCACGGACCCACAGAGTTATAGCCTCGAGTGGCTAATATGTGTTATATGTAGTATTTTGGGGAAATCACTAAGCCTTGTGCTTACAGTGTTGATGTTATTGTTTCAGGTACAAGTGACGACCGCGGGAAGGCGCCGGCTTGATCCGTACACACACACATTCGGAGCTTGATATCATGATCTTGGGATTTTGTATTGACTTGTTTGGATAATTAAAATGGTTGTTTAATGAATATCAATGGAATTATGTTTTATAAAAATTGAAAAAATTCGTTTTGAAAATTTTCGGTGTTACAAATTGGTATCAGAGCCTTGGTTTGAGGGATTCGGGTACACCTTCGGGGGTATTTGAACTCAAACTGAGGAATTGAAGAGATATTTCAAAATAAAACCAAAGTTTTCTAAGAGTAAAAGATTTTCCAGGAAGAAACGTGTGTACGATCAGCCAGCGCCCGAACGGTGAATTCCCAAAATACCTTTATATTATGTGATAATTATTATTAATGTGATGTATTTGCATGCTAGAGTAGGCTAGGTATTGCTAATAGGACTAGAGTGGCCTGTTTTGTGATGCCTTAGCCTAGGGAAGGGTGAGCTGCTATGAGATGCTGAGAGTAATTAGGTAGCAGCTAGGACTTTGTGTGAGACCGGTTACAGAGTGATTTAAGTATAATAGAGTACTTGGGGATTGGGATCCGAAGAGGAAGATTTGGGGTGTGTACTGAGACGGTGCAGACAGTAGTATTGGGCCCGTACTACTGAAAGCACCGGTGCGGTACACAGTCCAAATAAGAATCTTGGGTTACCAAGAATCAAGGAGGGGTGGATTGTCGAATGTAAGAGTGTTCGAGTAAATTCTAATTATCGCATGTTGTATTTCAGAGGTTGATCATGGTGAGGACACGTCGCATGCCGGAGGATGCCGGAACTAGCGATGAGGAGATTCGACAGATCATTCATGAGGAGGTGGCTGCGGTCATCAGAGCTGAGTTACCAGAGATGTTCGAGTCCATTAAGACCGCGTTGATTGAGACATTTGACGAGCGCTATGCCGCTCTTTCTGAGGCTGCGGTTGCAGCGGCTACCGCAGCGATTGCTGCGGCAAGACCCCAGGGAGGTGACGCGACATTGTTTAGGGAGTTCAGCAACACCAAGCCACCAGAGTTTGATGGTACGCAGGATCCGGTGGCAGCTATGAGGTAGATATCTGATATGGAGGGATGCTTCTTCACTTGCTCGTCCCCTGAGCATTTGAAGGTTCGGTTCGCGCTGAACCAGCTTCGCTTGGGAGCGAAGGACTGGTGGAAATTTGTGACGGCACACTTCACACCGACTGAGCTTTCGGCAGTGACCTGGGAGAGGTTCACTACCATGTTCCGAGATGAGTACGTTCCTCAGGTGGAGATGGAACGTCTGACACAGGAGTTTCTGACCCTCAAGCAGGGTACCGAGTCAGTCACAGCTATTACGAGGATGTTTCATGAGAGGGCGATGTTCTGCCCTGAGCACGTGTCCACCGAGCAGGCACGTATGAGCCGTTACCTGAGCATTCTGAGACGGGATATTCGGGAGTTCGCTGCGAACTCCTCGTATCGGACATTTGTCGAGCTTCAGGCAAATGCTCGGAAGAGGGAGATTGAGCTTGAGACTTAGGCCAGGGAGGAGGCGGGGTCTCTGGGGAGGGATCGGCGGCCAGCACAGTCCCAGCCGGCAGCCAAGCGGGCCAAGCCCGCTGATCCCCGACCCGGGAACCAGAAGGGCCGCACTTGTGGAAAGTGCGGCAAGGGTCACGATGGAGTCTGTCGAGCGGGGTCTTGCTACAAATGTGGCAAGGAGGGGCATATGGCCAAGGACTGCCCCAAGGGGTTTACAGTGTGCTTCCACTGTAACCAGACCAGACACCGGAAGGCAGAGTGTCCGCTGCTGCGCGGAGCATCTCAGGGGTCTGCTCCCGCCGCCATCAGAGCTACTGCTACAGAGAGTCGGCCCGTGAAGGCCGATGCACCGAGGGCTCGGGGGAGAGCCTTTCAGCTGACTGCGGAAGAGGTCCGCGCTGCACCCGACATTGTGGCTGGTACGCTTTCTTTTATTATTTATTTATGGTGTCGAGATATTATGCTTATATTATGCTATGCATAGGTACCTTCCTTGTGAATTCTGTACCTGCTTTAGTGTTATTTGACTCGGGTGCGAGTCGATCTTTTGTATCTTTGGCATTTAGTCAGCATATCAGTGTTAGTCGTGGGGCACTGAGTCGGCCCCTGCGGGTTTCCATAGCCGCCGACAGAGTGATTTGTGCCACGGAGGTCCTCCGGGGATGTGTATTGGAGATTTTTGGGGTTGAGTTCCCGATCGACCTGATTCCTATTGCGATGGGTGATGTCTTTGTTATAGTGGGCATGGACTGGTTGAGCCGATTCGGCGCGGTTATCGATTGCGAGCGTCAGCTGGTGACTATACGAGATCCTAGTGGGGGAGTTCTTTCGGTTTACAGCGAGGGTACACGTTCTGGATCAGCCTTTTGTTCGGCTGCTAGGGCGAGGCAGTGTTTGCAGCAGGGCTGTAAGGGTTTTGTGGCGTATGTGATGGATACGCGAGTGATCTCCGAGAGACCGAGTTCGGTGGATGAAGTTCCGGTGGTGCGTGAGTTTCCAGATGTCTTTCCCGAAGAATTACCAGGTGTGCCTCCCGTGAGGCAAGTGGAGTTTTGTATCGATTTGGTTCCGGGAGCCGCGCCTATCGCTAAGGTGCCGTATCGCCTTGCGCCTCCAGAAATGCAAGAGTTATCCTCGCAACTTCAGGAGTTGCTGGGGAAGGGGTTTATTCGGCCGAGTAGCTCGTCGTGGGGAGCACCCATCCTGTTTGTGAAGAAGAAAGATGGCTCGCATCGCATGTGTATTGATTATCGGGAACTGAATAAGTTGACGGTCAAGAACCGTTACCCGTGGCCGAGGATCGACGATTTATTCGATCAGTTACAGGGAGCATCTTGGTTCTCCAAGATTGATTTGAGGTCGGGCTATCATCAGGTGAGAGTACGGGATGAGGACGTCCAGAAGACAGCATTCAGGACGCGTTATGGGCATTATGAGTTTGTGGTGATGCCTTTTGGGCTCACCAATGCCCCGGTTGTATTCATGGACCTCATGAACAGGGTATGTCGGCCGATGTTGGATCGGTCGGTGATTGTGTTCATTGATGATATTCTGGTATATTCGAGATCTAGAGAGCAGCACGAGGAGAATTTGAGGGAGGTTCTTGGAGTTTTGAGATCGGAGAAACTTTATGCAAAGTTTTCCAAGTGCGATTTTTGGTTGCGGGAGGTCCAGTTTCTGGGACATCTCGTTAACCAGAAGGGGATATTGGTCGATCCGGCCAAGGTTGACGCAGTGATGAGGTGGGAGGTGCCAAGGTCACCTTCTGAGATCCGGAGTTTCCTTGGGTTGGCAGGGTATTATCGGAGGTTTATTAAGGATTTCTCCAAGATTGCGGTTCCACTCACCAGATTGACCCGGAAGGGTGTTACATTTCTATGGGGTCCCGAGCAGCAGACCTCCTTTGAGACGCTTCGCCAGAGGTTGTGTGAAGCTCCGGTATTAGCTCTTCCGGAAGGGATGGAGGGTTTCGTGGTATTCTGTGATGCATCGATTTTAGGACTGGGAGCGGTACTGATGCAGAAGGGACATGTGATAGCATATGCATCGAGGCAGTTGAAGCCTCACGAGATGAGGTACCCCACACATGATCTGGAGTTGGGGGCAGTGGTGTTCGCCCTCAAGATTTGGCGGCACTACTTGTATGGGGTTCGTTGTACGATTTACACGGACCATAAAAGCTTGAAGTACCTGATGGATCAGCCTAACCTAAACATGCGGCAAAGAAGGTGGTTAGATGTGGTCAAGGATTATGATTGCGAGATTTTGTACCACCCGGGCAAGGCTAATGTGGTAGCCGACGCATTGAGTCGCAGGGCGGAGAGTGCTCCACTGCGAGATGTATGCTTGCGACTGACTGTGATAGCTCCAGTTCTGGACGCCATTCGTGGGGCACAGGCCGAGGCTGTGCGTCCGGAGATGCAGAAGAGAGAGCGGGTCGTTGGGTTGGTTTCAGAGTTCGTATCGGATAGTCGAGGCCTTATGATTTATCAGGGCCGGATCTGGGTACCGTTTGTAGGCGGTACACGTACTACATTGATGGAGGAGGCTCATAGATCGAAATTTTCGATCCATCCCGGGGCTACAAAGATGTATTTGGACCTAAGGAAGGAGTATTGGTGGCCTTGTATGAAGAGGGATGTCGCATGGTTTGTCGAGAGGTGTTTGACCTGTCGAAGGGTGAAGGCCGAACACCAGAGACCGCATGGCAACTTGCAGCCATTGGAGGTTCCCGAATGGAAGTGGGAACAGATCACTATGGATTTCATCACCAAATTGCCGAGGACTGCCAGAGGAGTCGATGCAATTTGGGTGATTGTGGATAGGTTGACGAAGAGCGCTCACTTCCTTGCCATCAGTGAGAGTTCTTCGGCGGAGAAGTTGGCGGAGATTTATGTGAGGGAGGTTGTATCTCGGCATGGGGTGCCGATCTCGATCGTTTCAGACTGCGATGTGCGTTTCACCTCCCGCTTCTGGAAGAAATTTCATGAGGAGTTGGGTACTAAGCTGCATTTTAGTACCGCATACCACCCCCAGACCGACGGCCAGAGTGAGCGGACGATTCAGACACTTGAGGACATGCTTCGGGCATGTGTATTGGACTTTGGGCGTAGTTGGGATACGTATTTGCCTTTGGCGGAGTTTTCCTACAATAACAGCCATCATTCGAGCATCGGTATGCCGCCCTTTGAGCTGTTGTATGGTAGGAGGTGTCGGACTCCCATATGTTGGCGAGAGGTTGGGCAAAGGGTAATGGGCAGTACAGAGATCGTGAATCAGACGACAGAGCAGATACAGCTGGTCAGACAGAGGTTATTGACCGCTCAGAGCCGACAAAAGAGTTACGCGGATAGACGCCGGTCCGAGCTGAAATTTCAGGTCGGCGACTTTGTTCTCCTGAAGGTCTCTCCTTGGAAAGGAGTGATCCGGTTCAGGAAGAGGGGCAAATTGGGGCCCTGGTTTATAGGTCCGTTTCGTGTGATTGAAAGGGTAGGCCGGGTAGCCTATCGGCTGGAGTTACCAGCAGAGTTGGGGCAGATTCACAACACTTTTCATGTATCGCAGTTGAGGAAATGTATAGTCGACGAGTCGGCAGTGGTTCCATTAGAGGATATTCAGGTAGATGCAAGCCTGAATTATGCTGAGAGACCAGTGGCTATTAGGGATCGGAACATCAAGATTTTGAGGAACAAGGAGGTACCTCTGGTATTGGTACAGTGGCAACATCGGAAGGGATCAGAAATGACCTGGGAGCCGGAGGGTATGATGCGGGAGCAGCATCCGGAGCTATTTTAGAGCGAGACTTCGAGGGCGAAGTCTAGTTCTAGTGGGGGAGAGTTGTAACATCCGGATTTTACCAGGTATCTTGTAAATCTAATTTTGTCATATTGTGAGAGGGACTCGGCGAGTTGGAGCTCAGACTCGCCGAGTAGAGACGCGGAATTGAACATTGGTGCGCGCCTGGACTCGGCGAGTCTGCGCTGTGTAATGAAACCCTAAATCTCCGGGTTTGAGGCCAATTTAAAGGGCCTTATGGCCGTCATTTGTGCTCACCCAACCCTCAGTGAGTGACCCTTGTGTTCTTGAGCTATTTGTGAAGAGAAAGGAGCCATTCTTGATCTTGTGTGTGTTATTTAGCAAGAAGAAGGAGACCCTAGGCAAGAGGAAGCAAAGGAGGTTGCTATTTCGTGGATTTGGAGCTTAGATCATCACTCTAGAGGTATTATCTCGGACCATTTTCTGTTTAGTGAAGCATGATGCAATTTAGGGCTTGTGGTGGTCATTTATGGGATGATTTGATGCCCATTGATTCCCTCTTTGAGTTGGGGCCATGGATCTGGATCCATAGAGGTCCAGAGAGCCTCACTCCTCAAGCTTTATGAGTGACAATAGAGTCTTTGGCCTTGTGTTGTAGTATTTGAGTCATATACATCATACATGGTCATATAGAGGTTGTATGTGCATCAAGATTGTAACTTTACGTGCTAAATGAGCTTGGAGGGACTGGATCTATGGATTAATGAACTGGATCTGACCTTTAGAGCAAGATTGAGTCAGTGCATGGCATGGACTCGCCGAGTTCTTCTTGAGACTCGGCGAGTTGAGTCGTGGTGGCCCCACAACTCGTGCCAGGTGGAACTCGTCGAGTTGAGGGAATGCTCGACGTGTCAAGGGAGGATTCCAGGGAAATTGGTGTATACGCCCAGTCTCGCCGAGTCGCCTGGGTACTCGCCGAGTCCGGTCAAAGTTGACCGTTGACCGTTGACCAGCGTTGACCTAGATTGACTTGTTATAGTGTGGTCAACCCTAGTGGGGAAAGTGTTAATTAGAGGTGTATTGTGCTATAGGGGGACGACAGCTCGACAGGTCGAGTGATTAGCGATTTCAGGTTTACGATTTACCGAGACACGCGAGGTGAGTCTTCTCACTATACTTTACCTTGAGTAGGTAACCAGAGTCATGTGATAGAGTATTTGTATGCTATGTATGTTATGTGTTGTACTGCATTACTTCTATGTGTTTGATGATGTGCATGTTTACAGAGTTAGAACCGGAAGGTTCACAGAGTTAGAACCTGAGGGTTCACAGAGTTTGGGTGCACGGACCCACAGAGTTATAGCCTCGAGTGGCTAATATGTGTTATATGTAGTATTTTGGGGAACTCACTAAGCCTTGTGCTTACAGTGTTGATGTTATTGTTTCAGGTACTAGTGACGACCGCGAGAAGGCGCCGGCTTGATCCGTACACACACACATTCAGAGCTTGATATCATGATCTTGGGATTTTGTATTGACTTGTTTGGATAATTAAAATGGTTGTTTAATGAATATCAATGGAATTATGTTTTATAAAAATTGAAAAAATTCGTTTTGAAAATTTTCGGTGTTACAGGGGGACTCGTCGAGTTCATGAGTATCTTCAACCAACTCGGCAAGTGAGTTCATGCACTCGGCGAGTAGGGTCGACTGAGTGCAGAATTTCGATTCAGTTGCTGGAAATGAATTAGAAACATTACCCTAAACTGTTTTGGTAATTGAAAACTTGTTTTTGGTGGTGTAATGTCTTTGCTAATTCATTTACAACAACTAGTTATCAAAATTACAAAGTTTTAAGTGTAATTTTTGATTGTGTTCATATTCATGTTCTTGTTCTTATGATGTTTTAGATGATCATAGGAATTATTTGTAACCTATGTGGTAGATTAATTCTTGATCATAATGTGTTTTAATGGAGTCCATAACTTATCCTTAAGTTATGGAAAACCAAGAGTCACACTTGAGTTAAAACCATCAAAACAAATACAAGAGTTAGAAAAATGAAGAGTCTTCATTTTATTACTCTATTAAACTCATAAGTTACAAGAAATGAAAAGTTTTGAAAGTTACAAAACTTGCCCTCAAGTTTTGGAACAAGTAAAGTTAAGTTAAAACTTTAAGTTCCAACCCCTAGAATTTTAAAAGTTAAAATTCAACCCTTATACTTATATTATGATTTAATAATTATATATATATGTATAAGAATAAAGTCGTCTTACCGCTAGTACGCCTCATTCACGAAGTCGGTCTATAAGGTGGGTATAAGGTTGTTGCCTATAAAATGGTGACTTGATGGGTGTATATTCTCACCCACCGCTTGCTTGACTGGTGGAGGGTCGTTAGCCGAACGGGTAAGACAAGGACTTATAAATTCTCATTCAAAGTATGATGAATATAATAAAGTAACTAAATGTTTATTAAATACCCAATCTTAGTTACTTTAGGAAAAATGTGAATAAGGTGCTAATCCATGAAATTACACTTTACACTTTGTCTGAGTCGTTGGTGGAGCGTGTGTGGTTAACCGGCACACTAACTTGGACTTAACAAGGTAGGTAAAGGGGGACTTAAGGTTTATTATAGTATCGGTGGAGCGTGTGTGGTTTACCAGCACATCGATTGAGTGATAAACTTTAAGGGTACCAAGTGATTTGCATGGTTACTTCACACCTCGTTTTGTGATCCTCGGCATCCCAGTCACAAAACATGGAGGGCACTCTCGAGATTGAAACATGCCTTTGAAAAGTTCATTGGATCTCAAAGAATCTAGGAATTTCTAAAACCAATAAAAACTAAATATCTAATATTTCGGTTTTCGTGGTGGAAATTGGTGAATCGTCATTCACCTACCTTTCAAATATGGTATAGCTTAGATTACGGCATACCTCTTCTAAGTTATATTATATTGTGATTCGATCCTAGCCTTAATATTACATTTGGGTGTTTTATTAAGGACTCTCTTAAATCTAAACTAAACTTGTTCTTCTCTTTCAGATGTCTTCAAATAATGCTTCTGGCTCGAATCCTAATGGCTCCTTTACTCTTATGAGTTTGTGTGGGAAAGTCACCTTTGATGGATCCAACTTCAATAAATGGATCAGAAATATCAGGATGATTACCCGCTACGAGGACAAAGAATATGTCCTTGACAAGGAGCTTAAGGAAATTGATGAGTCCACTGCAACTCCACAGGAGATCGCTGACTTTCATACTCATGAAAGAGATGCAACCAAGGTGGCTTGCATCATGTTGGCCACAATGACAATTGAACTCCAAAAGTCTTATGAGGATTTCTACCCTTATGAAATGCACCAAGATTTGATGGAAAGATACCATCAAAGTGCACGACAAGAGAGGTACGAAGTCATCTGCTCCATGATAACAACCATGATGAAGGAAGGAGAGTCCGTCACGAGCCACATGCAGAAAATGCAAAGGTATGTGGATCGTTTGCTGAAGCTTAATGTGAACTTCCCTGAGGAGCTTGCAATAGATATCATTTTGCACTCCTTACCATCGTGCTATGATCAATTCCGCATGACATATCACATGAACAAGGAAGAGGTCACCCTCAGCAAACTTCAGGGACTTCTCAAGACCGCAGAAACATGTCTTAAGGGGAAGTCGGTTGCTATCACTCCTACTCCAGACTCAACTCCGGTCTTGGCAATCGGGCAAAGTCGAGGGAGGAAGAGAAAGAGATCTTCGAAGGGTACCAAGGCTCGGACCCTTGATGGCTCTTCTTCAAGTGGAACCAAGAAAGGTTTCATTACTCCTTCTTCTGACCCAAAAGAGGCTGAATGCTTCTATTGCCATGAAAAAGCTCATTGGAAGCGGAACTACCCAAAGTACCAGCAGGATGTGAAGGATGGGAAAGTCAAACCCAACCATGCAGGTATTTACACTATCATTTCTAATAACTCACCCCATTCGAAATCTTGGGTCCTTGATACCGGTTGCGGTATTCATATTTGTTGTGACTTGCAGGGACTAGGAAGAAGTGAGAATGTGGAGCAAGGAAGAATAAACTTGATCATGGGGAATAGGAAAGTTACACATGTCACCAAGATTGGAGTTTATACTTTATCGCTAAGTAGTGGGTTAAATTTAGATTTGAATAAATGTTGTTATTCGCCAGAAATGGTAAGAAATATTATTTCCTTTCATGCATTGTACAAACAAGGTTTCACCTTTTCGTTTGATAATGAAGTTGGTTCGATTAATGCTTTCTTTAATAATGTACTTTATTTTAAAGCATTACCTTGTGATGGTGTGTATGAAGCTGTATCTGTTGTAGATAACTTGGGAAATAATGTTTTGTGTATTGATTCTACTAATAATAATAACTTGGATAAAGCATCATTATGGCATTGTCATCTTGGACATATAAGCAAGAAACGCATAGGCCAACTCCAAAAGGATGGAGTCTTGGAGTCGTTTGACCTAAAGTCAAATGATAGTTGCGAATCATGCTTACTTGGAAAAATGACAAAGTCACCCTTCACAGGCTCGTGTGAAAGGGGTGAAGGTTTGTTGGACCTTATACACACGGATGTGTGTGGACCATTCAAACATGCCACAAGGGATGCTAATCGTTATTATTTGACTTTTACTGATGATTACAGTAGATATGGATATGTCTACTTAATCAAGCATAAGTCAGAGACTTTCGAGAAGTTTAAGGAATTTAAACAGGAAGTCGAGAATCAATTGGACAGGAACATTAAGATGCTTTGATCCGATCGAGGTGGTGAGTATCTTAGTTTAGAGTTCCTCGACTATCTAAGGGAATGTGGGATTGTCTCACAATTGACACCTCCCAAAACACCTCAGTTGAATGGTGTGGCTGAGAGGCGTAATCGAACCTTGTTGGACATGGTTCGTTCCATCATGAGTCGAGCTTCGCTACCAATCTCATTCTGGGGGTATGCCTTAGAGACTGCCGCCCATATCCTTAATCTAGTCCCTACAAAGAAAGTTGCCAAAACTCCTCACGAGATGTGGACTGGTAAAGTACCTAAACTAGACCACATCAAGATTTGGGGTTGCGAGGCTTTCGTGAGATGCGAGACTCATGATAAGCTCGAACCCCGAAGCGAGAGGCGTATTTTCATCGTCTACCCACAGCAATCCTTTGGTTACCTCTTCTACAGACCTAGTGACAATGTGGTCTTTGTAGCAAGAAGAGGAGTCTTTCGAGAAAGAGAGTTTATAAGCCAAGGAGACAGTGGGAGGCAAGTTGATCTTGAAGAAATTCAAGAGTCAAGTGGTGAAGGAACTTCAAACTCTAGCCCTCAACTTGAGGAGGAAACTCCTGTTGAGCCAATTGACGAATCTGTACCTCTGAGGCGTTCAACGAGAGTTAGGAGTGCACCTGAGCATTACTATGGATTCCATATTACTGCACAAGGTGAGACACTTATTAGTGATGAGACACTAGTAAGTCAAGATGACCCTAACAGCTACGAGGAAGCCATGGCAGGCCCCGAGTCTGCTAAATGGAAAGAGGCTATGGATAGCGAGATACAATCCATGTATGACAATCAAGTTTGGAACTTGGTTGAGAATGTACCAGGTCGAAAGACTGTAGGGTGCAAATGGGTCTTCAAGAAGAAGACCGACATGGATGGTAAAGTACACACTTATAAGGCTAGACTGGTTGCAAAGGGCTTCTCTCAAATTCCTAGAGTGGATTATGATGAGACCTTTTCTCCGGTAGCCAAGATTAAGTCTATTCGGGTTCTGTTAGCCATAGCCGCATTTCATGACTATGAAATTTGGCAAATGGATGTCAAAACCGCTTTCCTTAATGGAAAGTTGGCTGAAGATGTTTACATGAGTCAGCCAGAGGGTTTTGTCAGCAACGAGTACCCTAATAGAGTGTGTAAGCTTGAGAAGTCCATTTATGGATTAAAGCAAGAACCTCGCAGACGGAATCTTTGCTTTGATGAAAAGGTCAAGGAATTTGGCTTTTCTAGGAGTGAAGATGAATCTTGTGTATATATCAAGGCTAGTGGGAGTATAGTTAGCTTTTTGGTATTGTATGTGGATGACATACTACTCATAGGAAACGACATTCCAACCATGCAGGAAGTAAAGTCCTGGCTTGGAAAGTGTTTCGCTATGAAGGACCTTGGTGAAGCTGCCTATATTTTGGGGATAAGGATCTTGAGAGATCGGAGTAAAAGACTAATTGGACTTAGTCAAAGTACCTACTTGGAGAAGGTTCTAAAGAGATTCAGAATGCAAGACTCCAAGAAAGGAGAGTTGTCCATTCAGAGTAATGCCAAACTGAGTAAGACACAAAGCCCTAGCACTGAGGCTGAGATAGCACAAATGAGTCGAGTACCTTATGCTTCGGCTGTAGGATCGATCATGTATGCTATGACGTGTACTCGACCTGATGTAGCTTTTGCCCTGAGCATGGTTAGCAGGTTTCAGGGGAACCCTGGCAAGGCACACTGGACTGCGGTAAAGAATATTCTCAAGTACCTACGAAGGACTAACGACTGGGTCCTTACCCTCGGTGGGAGTGATGACTTGAGAGTTGTAGGGTATAGTGATGCTAGCTTCCAGACTGATAGGGATAACTTCCATTCTCAGTCGGGCTGGGTCTTTACCCTAAATGGAGGAGCAATTTCTTGGAAGAGTTCCAAGCAAGAGACAGTGGCAGATTCTACTTGTGAATCATAGTATATTGCAGCTAGCGAGGCAGCAAAGGAGGCGTTATGGCTGAGGAACTTCATTGGAGACCTTGGAGTTGTACCAGCTATTAAAGAGCCAATGGAAATTTTCTGTGATAGTGAAAGTGTTGTTGCCTTAGCCAAGGAACCAAGGGATCACGGGAGATCCAGACACATCGACAGAAAATACCATTTCATCAGACATCGGATCGAAGAAGGACTCCTCGTGGCAAAGAGGGTATCATCAGATGAGAATCCGGCAGATCCCCTCATGAAGGGACTGACTCGGGTTAAGCATCTCCAGCATGCTCGGAGCATAGGGCTGAAGGATGATATTAGATTTAGTAGTTAGATAACCTCGAAATTTGTAAAGTGTAATTGACATTTGATGATGAATAAAAGTGTTTTATTTATGAGTAAAGTGTTGCTATCTCTTGTCGATCATTTACTATATTTCTTTTGCATGTTTTGACTTCCAGAATAATTTTGTTTGGTATAACATATTATTCAAACCTCCACAATCGGTCATATGTCGGAAGTAGGTATGAATCAAGACTATCATGTTTGGTTGTAGAGGTCTTGGACAAGGCTACAACAATCATGAGTGCTCATAAGTTCTGAGCATTGGACTCAACCCACGCTCACTGGAATCACTTCATGGAATTCTATCTCGAGTGATCGTGAGACGGTAATATCATATAAGTCTTTAAACCTAGAGATATGATTTGTTACTTACAAGTTGGTTATGCATTGATTGTACAAAAAACGCATTGGTAACTCGATGTTATAAATCGCGCTCTTGTGTGTAATTCAATGAGTAGTAGAACAAACATATGAGTCGAAGTTTATCTGTTCCTTCTTGGATTAGAAGCTGATATCTGGGCCCCTCGATGATTTTGTTTTGACCTATGTACCGGGCCCGGTCAGAACTAAAATTGATGTGTTCAATGAAGTTCTTTGTCAAATAAATCGGAAATCAGGAAACAAATTGTTGGACAATAAGTAAGACATTGTTCCATGTATTTTTCCGACTGATATCTAGAACAGAGGATTATATGATCACTTATCTTAAATGGCATACCATCATCTTCTCTGTTTCGAGAAACCTTGAAAAGAGCTACGATTGCCGATCGGTTCCTGAAGTCATACTTGCAGTAATAGTTATTAGACTTATCCAAGTGGGAGACTGTTGGATAAGGTGTCTAAGTCCATAACTATTTTTGGTATGTACTTGACCTGACCCGGCATGGTCCATTTGGGTTGCATGGCACCATGCAATTGGATAGACTAAATGAGAGAAATAACACTTGGAGATTATTAATATATTATAAGTTCTAATATATTAATAATATTATTTGATTAGTTTGATCAAGAATTAATTTAGAATTAATTAAGTGATCAAAAGATAACTAATTAAATATATGGGTTGATTATGTAAATCATCCATATCTTGTATAGTGGGCTAAAAGGCTCCATGGACTATCAAGTTGGGTTCCACCCATAGGATGCTCCATGGATGCTCCATGGGAGTTACAAACCCATGGGTCATGGAAATGAAGAGTCATGACACATTAGGGTTTAACCCTAGATGTGTCAACACTATATAAGTAACATGTTCTCCACCCAAAATCGGCTACACTAAGAAACAAGGGGGCTTGGCCGATTTTGAGAAGTGTGTGTTCTCTCATAAGTTCTTCCAAGAGCATTTGGTGTTGTGTGAAGCATTTGAGGCATCACACTTGGGGTGCTAGGCTCACAAGGTTTCAAGGAACACAAACAACAACAAGGTAAGTTATTCTATCTATACTTTATGTTAAAATTGTTCCCCATGTATGCTAGATAGGAATATAACCTTGGAATTCAACTTTGCATGACAATTAGAAAAACATAGATCCAAGGTTATTAGGGTTGCATGTACACTTAGGAAGTGTTAGAATTCTCAAAACCCATCAGTGGTATCCTTAGAAAACAGGGTTCTTTATACAAGCTTATTCAGATGCGGATCTGGGAGGATGCAGTCTTGATCGAAAAAGCACAACTGGTGGGTGTCAATTACTAGATGGAAAATTTGTCAGTTGGAAATCGAAGAAGCAGACATGTGTTTCGATCTCTACAGCCGAGGCTGAATATGTTGCTGTAGCTGCGTGTACATCACAAATTATTTGGATTCAAAGTCAATTACGTGATTATGCTATAAATATGAAAAAGATTCCTGTATATTGTGATTCACAAAGTGCAATAAGAATTTGTCATAATCCTGTGCAACATTCGAAGACTAAGCACATTGATCTCCGATATCATTTCATAAAAGATCATGTTGAAGATGGAAATATTGAAGTTCATTTTGTGAAAACAACGAAACAGTTGGCAGATATTTTCACAAAGGCATTGGATGAAAAATCATTTCTTCGTATTCTAGAAGGATTAGGAATGCTTGATGGGAATTCAATTTCATATGATAAAAGCGAAGAGTGATGGGTCATAATGATTTGGTGAACTGAACGACAGTTTTCTTACAAAGTGTTCAACATTCAGAGGCTACTGTTCATGGTCAACGCTTCGAATGGTTCGCATTTGTATGTTTTGTTCCTTGATGAAGTTTGTATTTAGAGACTACTGTTCAAAGTCAACTATTCGAATGCTTCGCGTTCGTTTGTTTTGTTCTTTGAAGATATTCTTATTCAGAGGTCATTGTTCTACGTCAAATCTTCGCATGGCTTCAAATTCAACATCATCGCATTCACACACATTTCAACTAAGGTATGAATTCTATAAACTTTGGAATAGTTAGGATGTCCCTAGAAGCATGCTGCTGCATGTTGACTCAAGCCTCATATGACTCAATGTGTGAGAAAGGAAAGCCTTGATGAAATTATCTCATGAAAATTTCTTCCCAAAAAGGCTTGTATTCGCATTAGTCAACAGAGCTACCTTACTCTTCTCATATGAGTTAAGGGTTTTCTGTTTGGTCCACAAATAACAGAGGTACATTCGATCTGTAAACCAATCTTTTTCATCCTAAACTTCTTTACACAATTCACACACAATGACGTATGTCCTTGAGATTTTTGATCAAACCAATCGAAATCTAGACATACAAAAACTCTGTGTCTATGATCTAAAATCATGAGTCCGTGATGAACGTGAAACCCTAAAATCCAACAAATCAAGGAATTGACGGGGAACATTGTTCCAGAACTTACGAAACATTTGTTTCAGTACCTTTTATACTCCAAATTGTATTCATTTTTGTTGAGTGGTCTTGATCAAAACATTCAAAACCTACGATGTTTGTTCCCAACAAGATCCAGCATATTATTTTTTTTCATGAATATGATTTCCATGTGAGTATATTTCAAAAATATTTATTACGTTGAATATCATTCCAAACCAATTTGTCACTGACTACACTGGCCACACAAATAATTTCGGTTACAATTAATCACCTTATGTTAAGGTTGATATGTAACGAAATTTTCGAAGCCACCCATTAGTCTTATAAAAGAAACCCTTCGAAACTTCTCTACAAGTTGTCGATTGTAATTCACGGGAAACCAGGCAAGCTGTTGATTATCTCTCTTGATAATTTTCGAAGAAATCTTTGCGCGGGATTTAACTGTTTTTGTGTCAAATCAAATTTTTGACATCACCATTTTCCAAAAAAATTTACATTTGTTTCTTATCTAAATTTTTGGAACACAGCACACACGAAATCCTTTAGGTTTTAGTATTACCAACTCAGACTGATGATTTCAAAACTCTGGCATATGACTTCGCTTTTTAACCCAAAAGTGAAAGAGCCTTACCTCTATTCCTTCCGAAGAGTTCCGACGGTTACACTTCTCTTGGGGAAAACCAAACAGTCTTGTCTTTTAGTGACATATGGAATACGATACGAGTTTTAGGCGTACTGACAGTTACGTTTGTTACTTTTTGATGAGTGAGGTCCGTATTTCAAGGTGCCATGTCAGCAAGCAGTTAATGCATCCCGCTTGAAATTCAAAATTCTAGGGTTACATATAAAAAGCGAATTCAGGTGTCCATAACACTTTATGCGATCAAATATTCTCTTTCTTAAAAATTCTCTCTGAAATTCATCTTCTTCAAAAATCATCTTCTTCACACTCAACTATGGCAACTCACAGGCAAGATTCAATTCCATCATCACCAACAACTGAAGAAGTTATTTTTGTTCTAATATTGAAGATACAGGGTTCAAATTATCAAGTGGAGTCTGATTTATCCAAGTATCCGGATGAACTCAAGATGTTGGTGGTTGCTTTACAGAATTATGTTCTATAAAAAGCCATGTTTAATTCTTTTGCGGTTCCGATGTATTGGTTATCTAAGGTCGGATCAATTGCATCGTACAACAAAGAGACTGGAAGTGTAGAATTTACAATGGTGAATGAAACACGCATTCGGGTGTCCAAGAGTTTATTCTGCAAGATTTTGGGGATTCCGAACAATGGTCCGTATGTGGAAGTCACCTATCCACAAGTTGTGTTTATGTTCAATGAAATGGGTCATCAACCTCCATTGACGCGCATTAGTGACTTTAAGAAATCCGGTTTACCTACGGTATGGAATTTCTTATTTGGAATTTTTCTTCGTTGTCTTACCGGAAGAACAGTGGGTCTCGACAAAGGGAGAATGGAAGTCTACGCAAAGGTGGCTGGGCTTTATTATGATTTGAAAGTTGATTACTCTGAACAGCTATGGACAGAGTTATTGACAAGCATTTCGAAGACCAATGTCAGGCAGGGGATTTCGTGTGCCAGATATTGGAGTCTTATTCTCCAAATTCGTAGTCGGTGTCTACGTATTCGTCGGGTCCGACGTCGTGTGCTTCCCCTGGATTCTCTCCCGGTTCATCCTCAAGCATCCCGTGAGCTACTAGGACCTGATGGAACTGGATACCCTGCTGCTCTTCCTCCATGACGACTGAGGGAAAATATAAACTATCGTCACTCTCCTGACTATGACTTATGCTAACTAGACGCTCTCTTTTTGGTGATAAAGGGTATTGTTTTAGGTTCCCTAGCTATCCCAATCTCATCAAGACGTGTGTTAGTTTTACTTTGGAGAGAATGTAGTTGATCAGGCTACATCCACTCCTTGGTATCACTAAGAACAGTCCCGAGTTAACCGAGATACCAGCATTATTGTGTTTGATTCGGCGTTATGTTCTTATTCCTAATGCAAGCAAGCGTTTTTCATTTTCTTTTTTTGTTCAGAGTTATGTTAGTCCCTCTTTTTGGTTTATAGTTGCATATCAATGTGTGGCTCGACATGCTAGTTCACTATAAACAAAGCTCTGATACCAACCTGTCACACCCCCGAACCAGACGGTGGAAACGTTCGGGAGCTGTTGTGACTCAATTGAATACCATCACAATGAATATACATGAAACATAACATCATTCGTCACCAACATTTGAATATTACAACTGATAGTGTTTACATCCATTACATTGTCTCAAAGCATTACATTCCCAAAAATAAATTGTTCAGTTCGTTAATAGATAAACTGCAAGCCATCACTGAGTACATTTTCCTTTGATTCACTGGTTACCTGAGAATACAAGTATTTTGAAAAAAAACGTCAACATGTGAAATGTTGGTGAGTTCATAAGCGGTATTTGGGAAAACAATGTTTTGTATCATTTTGAAAACCACCAGAAAATCCGATATTTTCTGAAAATAAAAGCTTTTGAAAACATTTGTGAAGATCCATAGGTATGCTTGTTTGTTTCTATATTTGTAAAAATTGTTCATTAAACTTGTATACATTACGAAACCGTATGTATTGAAAAACCCTAGGAAAACCCGATGTTTTCCTAATTCTTTGAATTCCATGAAGTTAAAATAAAACCATTGTAACGCATGAAGTCATTAATTCCAGGCGACGTCGGATTATTTTTGCGCATGATTAATTGCTATAAACAAGCGTTACACAAACGACCAGTTTATAACTATACTAACGATCCCGTAGGCGTCGTCCGTACTAATCACGTTATCCAACCGCCCTGACTCCGAGTAATCCCACATCCGAAGAGAAAGAGGACACGAAGACCCCGATGACTCCATTAACCAGTTGGGGATAAAAAAAAGGGTACGAGGGGCCCTTGACCCGCCTCGCATGAAATACCGACTTTACTAGCAATACCATAGGACCCTTGGGGACCAATAGTATAAAAGCCATTGAAAGTCCTTTTACGCTGTGTTAGATCATGTAAGACCCAACAACTCGTAAGGTAGAAGTCTTCGGGCCTTAAGATCAGGTCATTGGGCTAGCTAGGCCCAACAAACAAGATTTTACACTTTGGGGCCCAAAGATGGTGCGTAGACGTCTGTGCACTCTCACGTGTATATTGAATTACCAAATGTTTTCGTGTATGAATCGAGTTATCGTCGTGTTAGTATTTTCGGATTGTTATTGATTCGAGACAGAATCAATTCGTTTAACAACGATTTTTGGTATTGTTGTGTATTGTATTACGTAGGTAGTCGCGGTGCCAATATTTGATCAAGTTGCGTGCATTGAATTAGCCTTGAAAGTTTTCTGTTTTCAGCCCCTCATTGTTTGTAAAATTTACTCTTTTCAACCCACTAATTAACTTTCCGGTTTGGTCCTTAAATCATTTTTCTTGACATTTTAACACCAAAAGTTATTGAAATTAATATTTTTCAGCATATTTTTCATTGAAAACAGTTTAAGTCCCTGAAATTGCAGTTTTCTCGGTTATAGCCCCTCTTTTTCGCAGTTTTTACAATTTTGGCCCAAATTGGAAATTTTTTGCAACTTTGGTCCTTTTTAAATTTGAAAAGCATTTTAAACCTTTGAAAAGTACTTGGAACCTTAGTAGTCCACTGTTTTACAGAAAAACACAGTTTTGGCCCTCCAAAACATAAAATTTCGCATAATGGGCCCTATTGGGCCGAAATTATCATTTTTAGCCCATTAAGCTTGAAATTTATATTTTTAATCCTCCAAATGAGTATATTTTCAGAAAATATTTCATTGAAACTGTTTTGACACTCCTCATCCATCAGAATTCGTGATATGACATTTTGGGCCCTTTAACTTTATATTTTTAACATTTTATGTCCAAAAATTGAGTTTTTAGCCCAAATAAAATGTTATTAAGCCATTTAGCTATTTTTCTTGGAATACTTTGTATGTAGAAATATACTTGATGCTAGTATCATTAATCATAAAGTATATCTCGGTTTTTAGGGGTTTTAAGGCTAGATCCAACATTATAACACACATATAAGCATAGAAATCATACAAGGCATACAAAACATATATAGATCTACACTTTCACTTGTATTCCCCCCCCCCCCAACACAAAACTCATAAAAACAGAAAATAGGGGGTATGAAGCTCACCTTATGGTGTGATTTCGATTTTTGAAGAAAAGATGGAAGAAAACTTGGTGATTTTTGGCCTTAGCACCCTTTTCTTGAAGATCTCGAGTTTGGTATGCTTCTAAGAGGTAAGATCACGATTTTTGCATGGATTAGGAAAAGATTTTGATAACACAAAGAACCTAAGTCATAGATCCAAGCATAATCTTACCTTAGATGAAGAGTTTGTGGAAATATCCTCTTGAAAGCTTCTTAAATTTCGAGATCTTTGAGTGGAGAGGGAGGAAGTTTTCTTGAGTGTTCTTGAGAGAGTTTGTGAGATGTGTGTGTGTGTGTTTGAGATGGCCGAGAGTGAAGGAGGGAAAAGAAGAAGTGATCTTTGAAGTGATACTTGTATGGAGGTATGTGATATGTTGCATGGAAATCCAAAAGACAATAATGAGGTGGCAAACCAATGTCAACTCCTCACCACTTCTTCGTGGACTTGCACCTTGGGCCAAGAATCTTGAAGGAAAAGGAAAATTTGGGCTTTTTGCCCCTAAGCCCAATATTAGAGTTAGTTTGGGTGAGTTTTAACATAAAAGAATATAGTATGATTTTTACATATTTGTTGGACTAGTTTAGGTTATTCATGGATCAAAGCTTTTAATTCATTTCATTCTAGGCCCAATATGGCCCAAAATGTTGAAATAAATTAATGTGGGTCCAAATAGAGCCCAATTAGGGTTCTATGCCCATGATAGTCAAATTGGAAGCTTATTGGTCCATTTGGGTCCAATAAGGAAGTCCTAGTCCAAAGTGGATCTAAACAAGAACTTCTATGGTTTCCAATTCTTTGATGACCATTTGTAGCACTTGTAGGATGTATTTGATTGAAGTTTTTGATGTCATAATAGTAGGTATCACACATGCTCTTAAGTTTTGATTCACATTAACTTGAGTGTATAGATTACATGACACAAAATTTCTAGTTGTGACATCATCCCCCCGTTAGAGGGAATTTCATCCCGAAATTCTGTTTGAAAGCTACATTTGAGAATGTTAGAATAGGTGAGGGTACTTTTGCTTCATTTGGTCTTCGCATTCCCACGTGAATTCTGGCCCACGCTTTGCGTTCCACCGTACCTTCACGATCGGGATGCGACTTTGCTTAGTACGCTTCACCTCCCTGTCCATCATTTCGATTGGTTCTTCAACGAACAGGAGATTCTCATTGATTTCGATTTCGTCAAGAGGAATGACAAGGGTTTCATCTGATAGACACTTCTTCAAGTTAGAGACATGAAACACGGGGTGTACACCGTTTAGCTCTGCGGGTAGTTGTAGTTTGTAGGCTACCGGACCTATTCGAGCGACGATTTCGAAAGGTCCAATGTATCGCGGGTTCAGCTTTCCCCGTTTTCCGAAACGTATAACCCCTTTCCAGGGTGAGACTTTCAACAGTACTCGATCACCGACCTAGAATTCTAAGGGCTTTCGCCGTTTGTCGGCGTAGCTCTTTTGTCGGTCACGCGATGCCTGCAATCGAGCTCTGATTTGAACGATCTTTTCTGTGGTTTCGCGAATGATCTCCGGTCCCATTAGTGCCTTGTCCGATATATGTGTTCTCACTAGCTAGGTATCACCTATTTCAGCCCAACATAACGGTGATCTACATTTACGCCCGTACAGTGCTTCGAAAGGAGCCACCTTGATGCTCGAATGGTAACTATTATTATATGAGAACTTGATCAAAGGTAGGTGGGTATCCCAAGACTTCCCAAAGTCTATCACACATACACGAAGCATGTCTTCAAGCGTTTGAATGGTTCGCTCACTTTGGCCGTCCGTTTGTGGGTGATACGCGGTGCTCATGTCGAGATGAGTTCCCATTGCCTTGTGGAGTGATTGCCAAAAGCGCAATGTGAACCTACTGTCCCTATCTGAGATAATAGATTTTGGCACTCCATGGAGTCTCACAATTTCTCGTAGGTACAAACGCGTTAATCTCTCCATCTTGTAGGATTCTTTGATTGGCAGGAAATGGGCAGATTTCGTTAGTTGGTCGATTATTACCCATATGGTGTCTAGTCCGTCCGACGTCTTGGGTAGCTTGGTCACGAAATCTATAGAAATCCCCTCCCATTTCCACTCAGGGATTGCCGGTTGCTGCAACAATCCTGAGGGTTTCTGGTATTCCACCTTCACTTTGGCGCACGTAAGGCACTTACTAACGTAGGTCGCGATTTCTACCTTCATGCTAGGCCACCAATAGTGTTGTTTAATATCCAAATACATCTTGTCCGAACCAGGATGAATGGAGTATCGCGTCTTGTGGGCTTCCTTCATAACAACCTCCCTAAATCCTCCGATTTTTGGGACCCAAATACGGTTCATGAAGTAGTATACCCCGTCCTCCTTTGCTTCTAGGTTCTTCTCCATCCCGCGCAATGCCTCGCTAGCTCTATTTTCCGTTTTCATAGCCTCCGACTGGACTGTTGCAATTTGAGTGGCCAGATGAGATCGAATGGTTATCGAGAGAGTTTTCGCACAGCGATTAGAATACTCCTTCCGACTTAATGCATCAGCTACCACGTTGGCCTTTCCTGGGTGGTACTTGATCTCGCACTCATAGTCGTTTAGCAATTCAACCCATCTTCGTTGTCTCATGTTCAGCTCCTTCTGGTTCAAGATGTGCTGGAGACTCTTATGGTCAGTGAAGATGGTGCACTTCGTACCGTACAGGTAGTGCCTCCAAATTTTTAGAGCGAAGACCACAACTCCCAATTCTAGGTCATGGGTCGTGTAATTTACTTCGTGCGTCTTTAGTTGGCAGGACGCATATGCTATCACTCTTCCACGTTGCATGCGAACGCAACCTAAGCCATGATTCAACGCGTCACAGTAGACCACAAAATCTTCCATTCCTTCAGGTAGAGATAGTACAGGAGCGCTACAGAGAGCTTGCTTCAAGGTTCGAAACGCAATCTCTTGTCGGTCTGTCCATTTGAATGGTACGCCCTTTTGCGTAAGTGAGGTAAGCGGCTTGGCGATCTTAGAGAAGTTTTGAATTAATCTCCTATAGTAGCCTGCTAGGCCTAAGAACTGACGAATTTCTATGGGCGTGGTCGGAGTTGTCCATCCTTCCACAGCTTTGACCTTAGAGGGATCCACATGAATTCCGTCTTGGCTAACTACGTGGCCTAGGAAATTCACACTCCGGAGCCAGAACTCACACTTGGAGAGTTTGGCGTACAGTTTTTCCGATCGCAGTGTTTCTAGGACTTGTTGGAGATGTTGGCCATGCTCCTCTTTGCTTCGAGAATAGACGAGGATGTCATCGATAAACACAATGACGAAGTTGTCAAGGAACGGTCGACAGATTCGATTCATTAGGTCCATAAATGCGGCAGGTGCATTTGTTAGACCAAAGGACATTACGACGAATTCATAATGTCCGTAGCGGGTTCGGAAAGCGGTTTTAGGAATATCCTCTTCCCGGACTTTGAGTTGGTGGTATCCGGACCGTAGATCTAGTTTAGAAAAATAACTGGCTCCTTGGAGCTGGTCGAACAGATCATCGATTCGTGGGAGTGGGTAGCGGTTTTTAACAGTGAGTTTATTTAACTCCCTGTAATCGATGCACATTCTGAAAGATCCGTCCTTCTTTTTGACAAAGAGCACCGGAGCTCCCCATGGCGAGTAGCTAGGTCGGATAAATCCCTTGTCCAGAAGCTCACTGAGTTGGCTGGACAATTCCTGCATTTCAGCAGGATCCAACCAATAGGGTGATTTAGCGAGAGGAGTTGCTCCTGGAACAAGGTCGATTCGGAACTCAACCTGTCTCTCTAGGGGTACTCCCGGAAGATCTTCAAGAAACACGTCTGGAAATTCACACGCTACCGGAATATCTCGGATGTTAGTTTCTTCTTTGGTCTTGTCCACTATGTGAGCCAAGAATGCCAAGTTGTTCTTTCGCAAATGTTTTTGTGCCTTGATGCACGAGATGTGACGGATATTCGTGTTGGGTTTGTCTCTGTAAATTACTAGGGTTTCGTGATTTGGGAGACGAAGGCGAACGACCTTCTCGTGGCACATAATCTCAGCATGGTGGGGGCTTAACCAATCCATGCCGACAATCACATCGAAACTCCTAATTGACACTGGCATTAGGTCTATTCGAAAGACGTGTTGGTTAAGGGTTAGGGTACATCCGATGTAGATCTCCCCAGTGGATTCGGTTTTCCCATTGGCCATTTCCACCATATAGGTTTCATTTAGCTTTTGGGGTTGTTGTTTTAATATATGTTTAAACTTCTCACTTACGAAACTTCGCTCCGCTCCGGTGTCAAAAAAGATGCATGCATAAGTGTGGTTTAGGAGGAATGTACCGGTCACAACTGCAGGGTCCTGAACTGCCTCACCCTGACCCATAGTCAGCATCCTTCCTGCTCCTCTGTTTCCTGAGTTGGTGTTGTTAGGGCAATCTCGGCGGAAATGCCCCGTCCTTCCACACCCGAAGCAGGTTTGGCTAGGCCCTGCATTATTGCCGTCGGCATTAGTGTTGTTGTTATTGCGGTGGTTGTTGTTGTTGTTGTTGTTGTTGTTGTTGTTGTTGTTGTGGTGGTGGTTGTTTCCCTGATTTTGGTTCTGGGGAGGATAAGTCCTGCAATATCTTGCAGTGTGTCCCCTTCGGTTGCAACTGGTGCAATGGAATTCCCTACATTCGCCGTGATGATGGAGACCGCACTTATTACATTTGGGAAGATTACCGGAATAGGGTCTTGAAGCATTTGAAACAGCTGAGGCTGGAGCATGTGGTGTGGCTGGAACCGGTGTGGTGACAGCGTTAACTGCCACTGTCTGCTGCTTTATAGAGGTCTTGGGGCCCTGACATCCCTTTCTCTTGTTGTTCCTCCCTTTCTTGCCATCACCCTCATTTTTCTTCTCAGCCTCCACTGGCTTCTCTCCCTTCTTGTTGTTATGATCATACAACCTCTTCGCCAATCTCTTCGCACTGTCGAACGTTTCAGGGTTCGCAGCTATCACATTCCCTTGAATGGGTGATGTTAGTCCCCAAATGAATCGTTCAATCTTCTTTCCTTCTGATGTGATCATACCCGGGCACAGCAGAGATAGTTCACTAAATCTTGATATGTACGCATCGATATTCGCATTCTGTACGGTGAGGTTCCATAGCTCTTGCTCCATCTTCTGTATTTCGCCTCGTGGGCAGTACTCAGCCATCAACATTTCTTTCATTTCTGTCCATGGCATAGAGTTGGCTACAGGGAGCGTCATGGCTTCCACGTGTCCGTTCCACCAAGTGAGTGCTTGATCCACAAAAGTGCAGGCCACGAACTTCTCCTTCATCTGCTCGGGGCAATCGCATATCTCAAATACCGACTCCACCTTTTCAATCCATCGCTTTAAAGTGATCACCCCTCCAGTGCCGTTGTAAGTTCGTGGTTTAGCGTTTGTAAAGTCCTTGTAGGTACATGTTTTGGTAGACCCTTGGTTCATCCCATTGTTCGAACTTCCTGCCCCTTGTCCGTTACCTCCTCCATTATTCCCCTGATGGAGTTTTGCCATAGCTGCGGTGACCGCAGCAGACATGGCTGTCTGGAATGCAGTGGAGTCTACCTCAGGTGGAGTTGGTCCTGGGTTCATTAATATTATCCGCATTTAATTAAAGAAAATTTTGCTCGGACATACAATCATAACTTCTCAACACATAACAACTTGTAATATCATAGCAAAACACATAAACGTTCATTAATATTATCCGCATTTAATACAAGAAAATTTTGCTCGTAAGAGCATACATGAGTGACACTAATTCGACAGCATAATGGCTCCATGAGTAGTGTAGTCACTTAAACATAGAGCCGGAGTACATAGCATAGTTCCTAATGACCTACTATGATAAGTCTATCCCTAACCATGATGAGCTGCGTCTGGAGGTGGTGCCGAGGTCATATGCCGAAATGTTGCGCCAGTAACTGCGCCATCTCTGCCATGTCTCCAATAACCTCATCCCTCTCATGCTCTGCTTGCATTGCCCGAGCTTCCATAGCATACAGTTGTTGTCGCAGTGCGGCGATCTCAGCTTCGAGGGAATGGTTCTCCCTTGGGGGGGGTTTACTGGTGGAGCGGGGTGGTCTGGTTGCGCCTCGTTCTCACGCGGCGGAACGGAGTCCTGGTCCCCGACCTGACCTTCTTCGTCATCGTCGATCTCTCCTAATTCGTAGTCGGTGTCTACGTATTCGTCGGGTCCGACGTCGTGTGCTTCCCCTGGATTCTCTCCCGGTTCATCCTCAAGCATCCCGTGAGCTACTAGGACCTGATGGAACTGGATACCCTGCTGCTCTTCCTCCATGACGACTGAGGGAAAATATAAACTATCGTCACTCTCCTGACTATGACTTATGCTAACTAGACGCTCTCTTTTTGGTGATAAAGGGTATTGTTTTAGGTTCCCTAGCTATCCCGATCTCATCAAGACATGTGTTAGTTTTACTTTGGAGAGAATGTAGTTGATCAGGCTACATCCACTCCTTGGTATCACTAAGAACAGTCCCGAGTTAACCGAGATACCAGCATTATTGTATTTGATTCGGCGTTATGTTCTTATTCCTAATGCAAGCAAGCGTGTTTCATTTTCTTTTTTTGTTCAGAGTTATGTTAGTCCCTCTTTTTGGTTTATAGTTGCATATCAATGTGTGGCTCGACATGCTAGTTCACTATAAACAAAGCTCTGATACCAACCTGTCACACCCCCGAACCAGACGGCGGAAACGTTCGGGAGCTGTTGTGACTCAATTGAATACCATAACAATAAATATACATGAAACACAACATCATTCGTCACCAACATTTGAATATTACAACTGATAGTGTTTACATCCATTACATTGTCTCAAAGCATTACATTCCCAAAAATAAATTGTTCAGTTCGTTAATAGATAAACTGCAAGCCATCACTGAGTACATTTTCCTTTGATTCACTGGTTACCTGAGAATACAAGTATTTTGAAAAAAACGTCAACATGTGAAATGTTGGTGAGTTCATAAGCGGTATTTGGGAAAACAATGTTTTGTATCATTTTGAAAACCACCAAAAAATCCGATATTTTCTTAAAAATAAAAGCTTTTGAAAACATTTGTGAAGATCCATAGGTATGCTTGTTTGTTTCTATATTTGTAAAAATTGTTCATTAAATTTGTATACATTTCGAAACCGTATGTATTGAAAAACCCTAGGAAAACCCGATGTTTTCCTAATTCTTTGAATTCCATGAAGTTAAAATAAAACCATTGTAACGCGTGAAGTCATTAATTCCAGGCGACGTCGGATTATTTTTGCGCATGATTAATTGCTATAAACAAGCGTTACACAAACGACCAGTTTATAACTATACTAACGATCCCATAGGCATCATCCGTACTAATCACGTTATCCAACCGCCCTGACTCCGAGTAATCCCACATCCGAAGAGAAAGAGGACACGAAGACCCCGATGACTCCATTAACCGGTTGGGGATAAAAAAAAGGGTACGAGGGGCCCTTGACCCGCCTCGCATGAAATACCGACTTTACTAGCAATACCATAGGACCCTTGGGGACCAATAGTATAAAAGCCATTGAAAGTCCTTTTACGCTGTGTTAGATCATGTAAGACCCAACAACTCGTAAGGTAGAAGTCTTCGGGCCTTAAGATCAGGTCATTGGGCTAGCTAGGCCCAACAAACAAGATTTTACACTTTGGGGCCCAAAGATGGTGCGTAGACGTCTGTGCACTCTCACGTGTATATTGAATTACCAAATGTTTTCGTGTATGAATCGAGTTATCGTCGTGTTAGTATTTTCGGATTGTTATTGATTCGAGACAGAATCAATTCGTTTAACAACGATTTTTGGTATTGTTGTGTATTGTATTACGTAGGTAGTCGCGGTGCCAATATTTGATCAAGTTGTGTGCATTGAATTAGCCTTGAAAGTTTTCTGTTTTCAGCCCCTCATTGTTTGTAAAATTTACTCTTTTAAACCCTCTAATTAACTTTCCGGTTTGGTCCTTAAATCATTTTTCTTTACATTTTAACACCAAAAGTTATTGAAATTAATATTTTTCAGCATACTTTTCATTGAAAACAGTTTAAGTCCTTGAAATTGCAGTTTTCTCGGTTATAGCCCCTCTTTTTCGCAGTTTTTACAATTTTGGCCCAAATTGGAAAATTTTTGCAACTTTGGTCCTTTTTAAATTTGAAAAGCATTTTAAACCTTTGAAAAGTACTTGGAACCTTAGTAGTCCACTGTTTTACAGAAAAACACAGTTTTGGCCCTCCAAAACAGAAAATTTCGCATAATGGGCCCTATTGGGCCGAAATTGTCATTTTTAGCCCATTAAGCTTGAAATTTATATTTTTAATCCTCCAAATGAGTATATTTTCAAAAAATATTTCATTGAAACTGTTTTGAAACTCCTCATCCATCAGAATTCGTGATATGACATTTTAGGCCCTTTAACTTTATATTTTTAACATTTTATGTCCAAAAATTGAGTTTTTAGCCCAAATAAAATGTTATTAAGCCATTTAGCTATTTTTCTTGGAATACTTTGTATGTAGAAATATACTTGATGCTAGTATCATTAATCATAAAGTATATCTCGGTTTTTAGGGGTTTTTAGGCTAGATCCAACATTATAACACACAAAAACACACATATAAGCATAGAAATCATACAAGGCATACAAAACATATATAGATCTACACTTTCACTTGTATTCCCCCCCCCCCCCCCCCCACAAAAAAAACTCATAAAAACAGAAAATAGGGGGTATGAAGCTCACCTTAGGGTGTGATTTCGGTTTTTGAAGAAAAGATGGAAGAAAACTTGGTGATTTTTGGCTTTAGCACCCTTTTCTTGAAGATCTCGAGTTTGGTATGCTTCTAAGAGGTAAGATCACGATTTTTGCATGGATTAGGAAAAGATTTTGATAACACAAAGAACCTAAGTCATAGATCCAAGCATAATCTTACCTTAGATAAAGAGTTTGTGGAAATATCCTCTTGAAAGCTTCTTAAATTTCGAGATCTTTTAGTGGAGAGGGAGGAAGTTTTTTTGAGTGTTCTTGAGAGAGTTTGTGAGATGTGTGTGTGTTTGAGATGGCCGAGAGTGAAGGGGGGAAAAGAAGAAGTGATCTTTGAAGTGATACTTTCATGGAGGTATGTGATATGTTGCATGGAAATCCAAAAGACAATAATGAGGTGGCAAACCAAAGTCAACTCCTCACCACTTGTTCTTGGACTTGGGCCTTGGGCCGGGAATCTTGAAGGAAAAGGAAAATTTGGACTTTTTGCCCCTAAGCCCAATATTAGAGTTAGTTTGGGTAAGTTTTAACATAAAAGAATATAGTATGATTTTTACATATTTGTTGGACTAGTTTAGGTTATTCATGGATCAAAGCTTTTAATTCATTTCATTCTAGGCCCAATATGGCCCAAAATGTTGAAATAAATTAATGTGGGTCCAAATAGAGCCCAATTAAGGTTCTATGCCCATGATAGTCAAATTGGAAGCTTATTGGTCCATTTGGGTCCAATAAGGAAGTCCTAGTCCAAAGTGGATCTAAACAAGAACTTCTAGGGTTTCCAATTGTTTGATGACCATTTGTAGCACTTGTAGGATGTATATGATTGAAGTTTTTGATGTCATAATAGTAGGTATCACACATGCTCTTAAGTTTTGATTCACATTAACTTGAGTTTATAGATTACATGACACAAAATTTCTAGTTGTGACACACCTGAAGTCAACATTCAAGAAGAAGCAAAGTCCAGTCTGCCTGTTACCTTTTCGAAGCCTGCTGATTCGAAAACTATTGAACACAGTCATGTTGTCTCTTTACCCCAAGTTACATCAACTACTGATTCTCCAACTTTTCAATCTATTATGGATCAACCGTTCACTACAATTTTTTCTACTCAATCTACTGATCCACCGAACCCATCTTCACCGGTTGATGAAACCATAGCTACTGATGCTGGAACTGATAATGAAGGCATTGGAGGAACATTCGAAGCTCATCACTTTGATAATTCCGAAGAAGATTTTCCAGACCACATGCTGATGACAATGAATCAATTCAAGATTTTGAATTCAAAATTAAATTCAATCTTGCAATCACAAGCAGATGTGGGTAGTGTTGGGGTTACAAGTTTGGAGGTTGATTCCTTAATGAAATTGATGGAAGGATGCGTAATTTCGAAGGCTTCTGGTTTAATTAGGGATCCAAAAAGTAGAGTACTTGAAAAAGTTGATCAACATGATATTTCTACTGAGAATCGAATTAATTCTCAGAAGGCTGGTTTTGTACGAGAATTGAAAGATTTGAAGATGGTTACGAAGGAGCGTCATGTGCTCTTCGTACAAGAAGTCAAAAAGGTACGGGAGGATGTTAATCTTCAAATCAAACAACTTCAAGAAGATATGCAAAAGGAAGTTCAAATTGTACAACAGGATTATGCTTCAGCTAATCAGAAAATTGATATCGTCTGTGTTTTAGTCACAAGATGTGTCAAACTTTTCAAACAGATGAATCCAACACTGACAACTCTTTCTGCCAAAGAGGAACAAAACTTTGGAGAGTTGATAGTCTTGCTGAAGGAATTAAATGACTTATCTTCAAAGTCTGTCTCTCCGATAATTTCACAAGAATTTCTTTCCCAGAAGTTTTCTCACTTTGAAGCCATCTTACACAAGAATCTTGCTCCACTGCTTCGCATTTCCAGCCTTTTACCAACTGTATCAGATTCCCCACCTGCTTTCACAGGGGTGCAAGGGGGAGAAAAGATAGAACAAACAAAGGTTGGGGATCAAGTGAAAACTTACGAAGGGATGAAGACAACCATAGAAGATGCAAAGGTAGTTGGTAAAATATATCCTTCGAAGGTGGTGGCAAAGGCAACTGTTGTTTCTGCTGGTCCAGTTACTTGAACTGTGATCACAACAGTTGCAATTCCAAAACCAATCTCAAAAGGAGTCGTAATTGGAAAGCAAACAGGTGTAACTTCTTCAGAAAAAGTTGATTTGTCAAAAATAAAGGATAAGGGAAAAGAGATTGTTATTGAAAAGTCCAAAGAAGAAAAGAAAGCAAAGGTGGCAGCTGAAGTAGAAAGAATGAGACAGGTACAGAGCATAATGAGACAAAGGGATTTGGATGGTTTGAATGTTGATAAGGGTGATCCATCAAAAGTGTATAATTACGAAACCATTGAATCCAGAGTGATGTTTGATCATATGTATTCGTTTGAAAAGATTCCTAAGAAAAGCTACGTGGTAACAAACACTGATTTTTGTTAACTTGATTTTCCAATCGATGAGATGATGTTTGTTATGCCACAGTTTAAAGCTGAAACAAAGTCATTGGAAACAGAAGAGGGAAAGAAGATGAAAATTTGGTTTCATGCGGTGTTGGGAAAGGCTCAGGAAGAGATTTGGTTTTTGGAGAAGATACGAAAGGTGATATCCATCAAAAGAGATGTCATTTTTGAAGGGAAGTTTGAAAGCATCAAATACATTGTTGCAAGAGCAAGTGGAAAACTTCAAGAATTTACAGTGGCAGACTTTCCTTTGATGAATATTTATGATCTCAACAATGTCACCTTGATGCTTAAAGGCAAATCGTTTTCATTCCTTAAAGATACTGAGCCTGATGTATTTAGCCTTGGGTGCAAGCACATAAAAATATATTGTTGAATATTTTAGTGTTGCGTCTTGGGTTATTTGTTTTGTAAACGGATTGGGCTTATCCATCCGTAGTTATCTAGAATATTTTCCTTTATCTAGATAACTTGTTAGGGTTTTGTTACAAATATATGCATGCATGTATGCGTATATAAGAGATTAGTCGTTCACGTTGATTCTTGTAACCCTAATTTTTACCTCTACAGATTGAAGTTCTTAATCGAGCTCTTCTGGGGTATTTTGCATTAATCATTCGACATCTTCATTGCAATACTTGTGCTCTTATTTACGTTGTTATTAATATTTTACTTAGAATCATACGATCCTGATAGAACTTTGTTCTAACAATTGGTATCAGAGCAGGAGATTTTGTTCGTCGATACACTTCTCTTCTGTATTCACAAATAGTTAGGGTTTCCGCTTTTATCGAAGCCGTCGTCTTCTTAACGAAGATTACTCAGCTTTTGATAAAACCCTAATCTTAAGTTTACAGGTAAGATTCTAGCAGCTCACCATGTCTCATGAAGATACGCATACAAACCCTATTAACATCTCAAACAGCATCGGTTCTACAACCAGAGTACCCATACTCTACACTCAAGACTACGAAGTATGGGCTCATCACTTTGAAGATTACGTGGTTGGATCTGAAGATAATGGCTATCTCATCTGGGAAACAGATGTTGGTAACAGATGTTCAAAAGATGCCGCAAGATGAGAAGGACAAGATTCTGTGTAATGTCAAAGCCATGCAAATGATAAGATTCTCCTTACAATCTGACACCTTTCGGCTTGTTGGCTCATGCACAAATGCTAAGGAAATATGGGATAGGGTGAAGGAACTCTACTCAACTGATGAGGATCTGGAACATTCCATTCAAACTCTGTTGTTGTCAGAATTCGGAGCATTTGAACAGAAACCTGAAGAAAAGCTCATTCAGACCTTTGATCGGTTCAATCATCTTTTAAGTAAGATGATCAGGCATGGAATTGAAAGGAAGGTGATCGAACAGAAAGTTACATTCATGAACGGGCTCAGACCAGAATGGATGGCTGTGGTTTCCACTGTGAAGGCACATGAACAGTTCAAATCCTACTCTCTAGCGAAACTAGTTGGCATACTGAAGTCACATGAAAGTGTTGTAACTAAGGAGGCGAAAGTGGTCTCTGGCATGGGATCACTGGCTCTTGTCTCTAAAGGAAAAAGTAATGTTGAGGAAGAAGAAGAGTCAGACATGCTAGAATGTCATCTTACAAGTGAGGAGTATGCTCTGATGATAACAAATCCAAAGAAATTTGCAAGAAGAAAATTTTTACCAATAAGAACCGGAACTGGCAAGGAAGTTATAGTTCCGAGAAAGTAAAAGAAGAACCGAAAGGCTCTTCCCAAAAGGTGGAAGAAAACAAACTTGCGGGAGACTCTGGATACGACTACAATTACTATCACGGCAAGAACCACTTTGCCAAAGATTGCATGTTAAGAAAGATGACTGAGAAGAAAGAGGGTGAAGACGATGAAGCGTATTATATGCGAAAACTTGAAGAACTCAAAAAGAAAAAAGGCTTCCAATAGCTCGATGAATGCTCTAATTGTACAAGAAAATGCAGGGGAAGACAAGTTTGGCGGCGTAGAAGTCTGGTCAATAGATTCTGAAGACGAAGAGGTTAGAAGACCAACGCACGGAAAGGCGTTTCTGGCAAAGAATGGAGGTTCTGGTGGAAAATGCCTGATCGTCACTGCCAGACCATCAACCGAAAGTGCAGACACAGAACCGAACATGACTGAGAACAAGGGTTTTGCAGCCAAGCCAGTGAGTGAGAAGATCAACGATTGCGATCGATTGATCAAGAAGGTAAATTCTCTCCTTGAATCTCTTAAAATTTCCAAAATTGAATATCTAGAAGAATTAAATGAACTAAACTTTAAATTTAATAACCTAAGTAGCAGCCTCATGCAAACCCGCTTAGCAAACTCTAACCTAACTGACCAACTCGGCAGGGTGTCTTCAAAAAGTGAGGAGAGAAGGATCTAGATTGAGCAGAAGGAAGCAGAGTTAGTTAGGGCTAAGGATGAGAGTATTTATTTGCAAAGAGACAATTTGAAATTATTAAAACAAAGAAATGTTTTCTGTTTAATTGCTAAGCGTGTTTATACTAATATTGCTCAATTACATCTTAATTGTGAAATTGGAAAGAAAATACATAAAATGATTTTGCACTTTCATGAATTTAAGGAAGATGATGTTATAGCAGAGTGTGAATCAGAAGTTTCCTATGAAGACACATCCATGTCATATAGGCTAGGTTTAGATAAGATAGAAACTTTCATCGGTTCTAAGGAACATAAAAGTATGTTAAGAGATATCTTAGATGAAAATGATAGGATGAATATTAAAACTAAAACTATACAAACATTCGATGAATCAAATGCCAAAATCGTCAAGGATAATAAAATTATAATAGATAATACTTCTGAATTTGAAACAGAGAGTAAGATGAGTGAAATCTCAGTAGAGGATGTTGTTGATTGTTCTGAGTTTGTGAAAAATGAAGCCAATAGTGAAAAACCTCTTATTTCAGAAAACTCAGTTGATTTTGCTCGTTTGTCAAAGGAACAGAAACCGAAACTCAAAGAAAAGGCTATGGTTTATCAGAAGGTACAGACCGTACCAAACCAAGTTTATGTTGTGACTGGAGTCACTCACAGACAAACAACTGAATTAAGGACGATAGTTGAACATGATAATGCTGAAGGATGCGAAGACTATTTCTGGTCTGCTCCCATTGACAATGCAGATGAGACTGTGGGTCTGTCTGAGAGAACCACATGGAGAGTCAAAGGGCGATACATACCAGAACCCATCAATAAACCTTCAAGTTTCGATAATCCCAGCACAAGCGGAACGAAAGATGTTCCTGAAGAACCATCAATGCAACCTGACGCTCCAATCGAAAGAAAAGAACCGAAAGGTCCACTCAAGAGACAGGAAGCATCGACAGTTCAAACTAAGGAATGCACCGAAACCAGAGTGGAAGACAAGAGAATGAAGGAGAAATCAGAGTCAAGTTTCAATGCTCACAAATCTCAGAAGGAGCTAGCTGAACAGAAAAGACTCAGAAATCAGCGATATGCCTCGAATCTAAATGAACGGAAAAGGCATTGGAATTCTCAAAATCCTAACTATGAATCTCCTAGGAAAGAATCCATGGATAAAGGGAAGAAAAAGTTAAAGGAAGATTTTGCTCCAAACTCCTATTATTCCAAATCCCAAAACCAAAAGTCAAGTCTCGGTTCTAAACCAAGTTTCGATTCTCAACCGAGTGTCGGTTCTAAACCAAGTTTCGGTTCTCAACCGAGTGTCGGTTCTATACCAAGTTTCGGTTCTCAACCGAGTGCCGGTCCTAAACCAAGTTTCGGTCCTAGACCAGGTTTTCGTCATCAATCCAAGTTCAGTCGTTCCAGTAGATTCAGTTCTGACACCGGGTTCGGTCCCAATACTAGATATGGATCCTCCAGGTTCCAATATAAACATAAGCGATCCTCCCCTAAACCTAAGAATCAAACGAAAAACATTAAACTAACTAATGAAGATACCTTAAGATTTAAAGAAGATAAAACAAAAATCAAGGTATTTACTATCAAAAGAAAAGATCAAACAACTCTCGTCAAAAGAACATATTTTGTTGATGCTTCTATTGTAATTCATTTCTCTGTGAAAAACTCACCAGGACCCAAGAAACTTTGGGTTCCTAAATCTGCTTGAAATTGTAGGTAATCAGTGACTAGCAGTTCGACGACGAATGGTATATAGACAGTGGCTGCTCGCGTCATATGACAGGAAGAAATGAGGAATTAAGGGAGTTTCGGTCTCTAAAGGATGGCGGTTTGGTGAAATTTCGAAACAACTCCTATGGAACAATCAATACGGGATGATAACTAATGGAGACTTTTCCATCAGAAAGGTGGCTTATGTGGAGGGATTGCAGCACAACCTCATAAGTGTCTTGCAATTAGTTGTGGGCACAGGCTTGAAGGTATCATTCGATGATACAGGATCTGAGATTATCGAAAAACAAACCAAGAAAGTTCTGCTAAAATCGGCACGAAAAGGAGAAATGTATCCTCTGAATCTTAATCCTATTCAAGGGACACCAACTATCTGTCCGCTATCAAAGGCAAACACTGATGAAAGTTGGCTTTGGCATCAACGTCTATCTCACCTGAACTTTAAAGATATCAACAAACTGGTAATTGGTGATCACGTTCGAGGTCTTCCTCTTCTAAAGTTCAAAAAGGAGCATTTGTGTGCAGCATGTGAAATGGGAAAGCAAAGCAGAAAAAGCCACCCAACACGCATTAATACCAAGATCGTGGAAGCACTTGAATTGTTACATATCGATTTGTGTGGACCATCTGCTATAGAGAGTATCGGAGGAAGTAAGTATATTCTAGTAATTGTAGATGATTTTTCACGTTTCACGTGGGTTTTCTTTCTTAGACAAAAATCAGATGCAACTCCCAAGCTGAAGATGTTCATCAAGCAAGTGGAAGTTCAATTAAAGAAGACGGTGAGAAACATCAAAAGTGACAATGGGCTGGAATTCAAAAACAAGGATTTCGAAGACTTTCTGGCCGATAAGGGGATCACACACAACTTTTCGGCTCCTTATACTCCACAGCAAAACGGAATCGTTGAAAGACGAAATCGATCGTTGTTTGAAGCAGCCAGGACCATGCTCAGTTATGCCTCTCTACCTCTATACTTCTGGGCTGATGCTATTGTTGCGGCCTGTTATACTCAGAATCGGTCCCTCCTCAACAAGCGATTCTCATTAACTCCTTATGAGATTTTAAACAATCGGAAACCAAACGTCAAGTTTTTCCACATATTCGGTTCCAGGTGCTTTATCCTTAACTCTAAAGAAAATCGAAATAAGTTTGACGTTAAAGCCGATGAGGGGATCTTTCTGGGTTATTCTCTGTCATCAAAAGCATACCGAGTATTGAACAAGCATTTCAAAAGAATAGAAGAGACTTACTATGTCACCTTTTACGACAATTACATGAAGAAGTTTCAACGGACAGAAGATACCTCTGGAGACATCTTTCCCGCATCTAGACAGGTCTCGGTTCCAATATCAAATCTGTTTGATGAATACATTCGGTTGTTCGATGAACCGGAAAAGGCAATCCATTCGGAAGTAACAGCAGCAGACAACAAGGTAGATAGTCTGAAGAAAGTTATAGACGAAGCTGCCAAATCATTGGAAACCAAAACACCTACTCCTAAACCATCACCTAGTACTTCAAACTCCGATTCAACGTTCCAAGGGGAGAACGATAACACATTCCAATCATCTGGAGTTTTTGTGAAAGGGGAGAATTACCATTCCGCCACATCTGATACTCAAACAACTGAACCAAAATTAACAAGCGTAACTCCAATCGAGGGGGAGACCCCTACTGCTGATTCTGTTGAAGACATAGGCTACACTTCGCCAGTCGAGGGGGAGAAGGTGAGAATAAGTGATTGTTCAACTAACGAAGGTGAAGGGGATAATTCAGATGTTGAAATTGAAGTTGAAGCAAAATTAAATCCAGAATATGATCCAAGCTATCCTCCGCTAGTAAAATGGACAAAAAACCATCCCAAAGAGCAAATTATTGGTGAATCGTCTGAAAGTGTTCTTAATAGATCTCAACTGAAGGCAAAACAAACAGCATTATTCTCTAAAGTGTAATTTTGTATGTTTAACTCTTTTATCTCCAAAATAGAGCCGAAAACAGTAAATGCTGCACTCGATCATTCTGAAACAGATTTTGGAGATTGATTCCTACACTGAAAGATGCCTCTCTTGTTGGCTTGAAATGGGTATTTAGAAATAAGCTGGATAAAGAAGGAAATATCATTCGTAACAAGGCTCGGTTGGTTGTAAAAGGCTACTGTCAAGAAGAAGGGATTGATTATGAAGAAACGTTTGCTCCTGTGGCACGGTTAGAGTCTGTTCGAATTTTCCTAGCATATGCTGCTCACAAGAACTTACAAGTTTTCCAAATGGATGTCAAATGTGCATACTGAATGGAGAATTAGAAGAAACTGTCTATGTTGAGCAACCACCCGGTTTTGTGAATGAAAGGTACCCGGATCATTGCTACATACTGGATAAAGCTGTCTATGGGATAAAGCAAGCACCAAGAGCCTGGTATGAAACTCTTACTCACTTTCTAAAAATGTCAAAGTTTAAACAAGGTTCGGTTGACCCAACCTTCTTTCGAAAGAAGGAAGGCAAACATCTAATGATTGTTCAGATTTATGTCGATGATATCATCTTCGGCTCTACAAATCCTAGCTTAACCGTTGAATTCAGAAAGTTGATGGAGACTAAATTTGAAATGAGCACAATGGGTCCGATTAACTTTTTGCTTGGTTTGAATATTAGACAGGGACCAGAGGGCATCTTTATAAACCAGGAAGCATACACCAAAAATCTGCTGACTCAGTTTGGAATGAAGGGTGATTCAAAAGTAAAGGTTCCAATGGCATTCGGCACCAAGCTGACCCCATCTCTGGAGAAACCGGCTGTAGATATAACTCTTTATCGACAAATGATAGGATCCTTTATGTATCTAACAGCTAGTAGACCAGATATCATGTTATCTGTCTGTTATTGTGCCAGGTTTTAAGCTAATCCAAGACAACCCCACATGACTGCTGTAAAGAATATTTTTCGATATCTGAAGAAGACATCAACTCTCGGTCTCTAGTATCCCGCAAGATCTGGATTCTTCATACAATCCTTTTCAGATGTTGATCTTGGAGGATGTGGATTGGACAGGAAAAGCACTACCGGAGGATGTCAATTCCTTGACGAAAAACTTGTCAGTTGGCAATCAAAGAAGCAAACCTGTGTTTCCTTGTCTACAGTAGAAGCAGAATACATCGCTGCGGCATCTTGTACCTCTCAGGTTGTTTGGATTCAAAGTCAGTTGAGAGATTATGGGCTGAGTATGAAAAAGATCCCTCTCTACTGTGACTCTGAAATTGCAATTAGGATTTGTCATAATCCAGTGCAACATTCGAAAACTAAGCACATAGCACTAAGGTATCATTTCATCAAGGATCACGTAGAAGATGAGAACGTAGAAGTACATTTTGTTCGTTCTGCTGATCAACTGGCTGACATTTTTACTAAAGCCTTACCAGAAACAACCTTCAATAAAATCTTACAAGGCTTGGGTATGATGGAAGGAGAGTCGGTACCAAATCTTCAATTTTCTCCTTAAAATAAGGACGACAGAGATAGACAGAGCGCTCGGTCTATCTCTGCTCTAGTCTTTTTGAAATAAACAGGTCGCTCTATATATCTCGTCTCCGTGAATCTCGGCTTCGCTATGTCTACTCTCACTAATAAGACAAGGTTTCGGTTATATATATTTTATCTTTCTGTTTTTATTTTTTTCAGAAAATATCCAAAAATCCAAAAATATTTTATCTTTCTGTTTTTATTTTTTCTGAAAATATCCAAAAATCCAAAAATATTTTGTCTTTCTGTTTTAATTTTTTTCAGAAAATATCCAAAAATCCAAAAATATTTTATCTTTCTGTTTTTATTTTTTTCAGAAAATATCCAAAAATCCAAAAATATCTTATCTTTCTGTTTTTATTTTTTTGAAAATATCCAAAAATCCAAAAATATTTTTTTTGTTGCTTGTTTGTTTTGTTATTAATAGGTAAAACACAAGAATAACAATTGAAAATTCTCAAAGGAAGTATGATTTAACTTTTATACAAACTAGTTAAGTGTCCCTAGAAGCATCCTGCTGTATGTTGTCATAAAGCCTCTATGATCTCGAGTAAGCCTTAATGATTCGATTGATGCCCATCGTTTCTTCCAAATCAGGCTATTTTAACTCACTCGGTCTAGAGTTACCTTACTCTTCTCATTTGAGTAAAGAGTTTCTCTGCTCTGTCACACTTATCTAGCAGAAGGTACATTCGGTTCCTTAACCACCTACTTATATTCTTCATCTACCTTCGGTTCACTTATGTAACCCTTGAGACTCTCGGTCTTTACCACTGAGGTTTATGGTTAGACAAAATCTGTGTTAATGATCTTAGATACGATTACCACGTTCTAAGTGAAACCCAAAATTCAACACCAATAATGAATTGACGGTGAGTGAAATACTCAAGCTTTAACTGGTTACCTAAGAAAATCTCTTTTTATTTTGCGTGATCTTTTACGAAATCATCTACAGCTAAGACATTTCTTCCCAAAGAGGTCCAGTTTATTTTTTTAGATTTCTGCTTCCTATAAGTCATAAACATAATATATCCCTCCTACCTATTCAATAGATCACATCGGTCTCACAGGTACCTCTACCAACGATCGGTTTTATGTTAAAACTCGATGTTTGGTTGGAGGAAGGCCACCCAATACATATGATCAAAAGAAGCCTTTCATTGTTTATTAACAAACAGTTGATTGTATTTTCGAGAAACCGCACAAGCACTTCAAGTCTCTCTTGACTTTGAAGGAAGTGATTCTTGCCCGAAATCCTCTGCTTTCTGTTCTCTAAAAGGACATCACTCACACCCAATACACACTTATTTTATTTCTTTATCTTTCACACTCATATGCACGAAAATTAATGTTTTCCAACATTCTAATTACTGATTGGTATAAGTTTTGGTTATCCGTTGTAACCAAACATGGGGTAACAGGGAATTTCAAACGGTTTGAAGATAAGATTTGGGCGCGTGAATTTGATCTGTTTCAAACCCACGTGTGCTTACGTTTTCCTGGGATTAACCACACTATCAAATCGCGCTTTTTCAGGAGACGTTTTAGTAACCTCATCATCACGATTTCTCTCTCCAGACAACCGTATAAATAGGGGTGATCGTTTTCTTTGTCATTTACCAAGTCACAGATTATCTCTCTCATACAAAGATTAAACTGTTCATCTTCTTCTTTGTTCGTCAATGGCGACCTCATCCTCCGCGCACGATCAAACTACTACATCCTCCTTGCTTACAATACGACCCAACAAAAATCTGATAATCGAACTGAGTCCATTCGCATATGACTCATATATGTTGCATGTGGTGGAGTGTCTGAAGTATTCCCCACTGGTAATGGCCCTAACCCTAGTCGAAGCAGTTTTGATGTCACTACTATCTCAAGTGTACTCATCAGCGATGTATGACAAGAATAAGGATCGCATCTACTTCAGTATTCACGATAAGAAATCCTCGATTTCATAGACGAAGTTTTGTTCCCTTTTAGGGCTTGCAGTTGATTCCTCCATCATCTCTCCAGACTTCATCACTATAACTCAAATCTTCACAATGTTGTACGAAATGGGGTACACCGACGTCCTTACATCGCTGGCGAAGGTCAAGAAGTCCTGCTTACCATCACAGTGGAATGGGTTGCTGACCCTGCTCATCAAGGGTTTGGCGGAAAGAAGTGGTGGTTCTGATACCACAAGCAAAGGCTTTCTCACCATGCTTTATGGTCTATATAACGGGATCAATCTGGATTATGGCACAATAATCTGGTCCCAAGTGGTGCAGAGTTTGAATACCACAACCCGTCACTCAGAAATTTCATGTGGCTGATTTTGGACTGTGATTACAAGGAAAGCTATGGATTCTTTGGAGATTCCGGTTATGAAAGATGCACTTCTTGCCTCTATTGCTACATATCACACCACGAAGATTATTCTATCTGATCCACGTAAGTTTCCTCATTATGGATCAATTCCTAAATCGATGTACATGTTTGTCACAACACAAAGCACAGTGATGGACGATTACCGAAAATTGTCTCCAGTTGGACCGAGGGTCTTGTCTGCAGAACAACAAGTTGCACTAGATGCTTTGGAACAACCTGCTCCCAGAGGCAAGCGGGTGGTGAAAACAGAGAAAGAAGAAGCAAAGGAGAAAAAGCCGAAAATTTCTAAGCGAAAGGCTGGTGAGGAAGCTTCTTCTCAAACAAAGCAGAAGAAGATTAAGAAGATGGCTAAAAGGCCCAAGAGAAATTTGTCTCCAGAACCTGACACCCTTGAAGATCAAGAAGCAAAAATTGAGAATCCTCCAGTGTTCACCAGAGAGCCTACACCACCGAGATCTCAAACCCCACCTCCATCTCCTAAAGATACTCACATTCCTACTCCAACCTAATCACCAAAACAGAAAGCTCCACTTTCTGTTCCCACAGATATACCAACCCTTCCAGTTGAAACTTCTTCTCTACCAACTTCAACTACCTGTACCTCTGTTCCTGTCTCCACTACACCTATCACAACTCCTCTTGCAACAGAATCCATCACCACCACCATTCCCCAGATCCCAGTAGAAGTCAATGTATCTGATACAGGGGCTACTCCTGTGGTTGATCCACCTGTATCTAAACCACCATCTCCCACCCCATCTTCTAACTCTGGTGCCACTTTGGGAGGAGATGATGAAGAGTATGATTCATTATACTTTAGTCTTTACTGGCTTCCAACTGATACAAATGATGATGCTCCTGTCAATAATCAACAGCTTCAAGACATTAATGAAAAGCTTGACCGAATGCTTGCAGACAGCAAAGCTTATAGTGGGGTTGTCATGAAAGCGTTTGTTGAAACTGCTGTTCAGCAATATACTGAAGCCATTGACCAGTCTACTGCTGCAGTTAACAAATCCATGGCTTCATGTTCCTAGGCCACAGAGAAGCTTACTGAGGTTGTTCATACAACTCAGATTTTCCTTGATTCACTCTAAGCTCATGCTGATACTAATGCAGCAAAATACCAAGCTTTTGTTGACTCCTTTTCTCACACTCTTCAAGAAGAAACTACTAAGTTTGATGCCCTTCGTGCTGATCTCAAAACAGAATCCACATCTTTTCTTCAATCCTTGGATTCTCGTTTTGCTACTTTAACTACAGAAAGCACATTGAAGGAAGACTTGATAAAACACCAGGCAACTATTGATCTACAGAAAGTACAACTGGCCCAAAATGAAAAAGAGATCTCTCTGCTCAAGACTCAAAGGGCTGTTTTTCAAAGTTGTGCTGGTGATGTGAAGAATATGTTGACTGCTCTTCTCGAAGCCCATGATCCGATTCTGACTTTAACTATTCAGAAGCATCTCCAAACTAAACTTCTTCCTGCCATTTCTCTTCTTAGTGAAATGAAAGGTGTCTCGGAGAAAGTCTTTCTTCCGACACAAGGGGGAGAGGAGAGTAAAGTCAAAACAGAACCGAAGGTTAATGTAGCTTCGGTTTCTGGAAAGAAAATTCTAGACGACAGTGACTCTGATCCTGAAGAGACTATTGTCGAAGCTCTCAAGCGAAAGAAACGAGACAGAGAGCTTGATGAGACTATGAAGGTGGCAAGAGAGGCTGAAGAGAAGGAGAAAAAGACTAAAGAGGCAGAGGAGATCTTACAGTGCAAAAAGACTCTGTATCCCGAGTGGGACAGAGATACTCTTATCACCCAAGCGATTGAGTTTCCTTCCATGTATTGGTTGGAACCGATTGCTTCTTTTGAATGTGAAAACTCAAAGGAATCATAGGTTGACAGGGAGCTAGTTGATTTTTACTTGAAGAACGGTCAACCGCAGTACTTGACTTGGACTGCCCAGAAGATTACAAGAGTCAAGGTACTAAAATCATCACTTGCTGGGAAATTTATGAATGTACATTTCAAGATTAACCGTGGTACTGCAAACACGGAATATTTCATCTCTCTGGCAGATCTTCCCAATCTTAATCCTCATGATTGGATCTTGCTATACAACATTCTGCTCTCAAATCAACGAGAGTATGAGCCGATTTTAAAACATCTTAAAAGGATGTTGGCCTCCTATATCCATGAGCTTGCCACAATGGATCAGGAGATAGCAAGGGTGATGAATAAGAAGCCGACAGTCAAGCCAACATCTAAGCCCGGTGATGTAAATAAAATGAAGCTGGGGCAGATTGATTCAACTAACTTGACTGTCATGTTCACTAAGGGTGACAGACTTAAGTTTCTGTTTGCATTGGTTGACAAGTATCTGTTTTCAATAGATTGTTTGGAGCATATTATCAACATCATTCATCGATGCAAGCAGAACTCAACATCAGACAAGAAGAATTTTACAGATATGCTTCGGTGGTATATAACATTTAGACAACATGTTCTAGCCATTATACCAAGGATATTTGAAACGGTGAAGAAGCCCACTGGTGTGAAAAGAGAATAGAGTTTCTGCTCCAAAGACGCAAAGGGGGAGATTGTTGAATATTTTAGTGTTGCGTCTTGGGTTATTTGTTTTGTAATCGGATTGGGCTTATCTATCCGTAGTTATCTAGAATAGTTTCCTTTATCTAGATAAGTTGTTAGGGTTTTTTTTATAAATATATGCATGCATGTATGCGTATATAAGAGATTAGTCATTCACGTTGATTCTTGTAACCCTAATTTTTACCTCTACAGATTGAAGTTCTTAATCGAGCTCTTCTGGGGTATTTTGCATTAATCATTCGACATCTTCATTGCAATACTTGTGCTCTTATTTACGCTCTTATTAATATTTTACTTAGAATCATACGATCCTGATAGAACTTTGTTCTAACATATACTTGGAAAATTACTTCGAGTGCTTGGCTCAAACAGAGGTTGAACTTGCTATAGTCAAAGGAAAAGATATAACTGCACCAATGGCACCAACAAAGAAGCAAAATGAGCTGAACAAGTATGAAGATGGTGAAATTTGCTTAAAACCATTGGGGATAGTTTTTGCTGGGAAAGATAAAGCTGGAAGAGCTAAAAGATTTTTGTTCCAAACTTGTTAAGTGGAGAGATACAGAAACTCTCAATATACAAACTTAATTGTTTGTATGAACCACTGCAAGAAAAACTCAGAAGGAGATAAGAAAGAGATAAAGAAGGTTATCTCTTGGTATATGGGGATCCGAAGAGTGCTGATGTATGCCGTTCAAGCACTGACTAGTTGAAGACTTCGACCTTGATTCCAAAGGGGAGATTGTTAGGGCTAAAATGTTGTAATAGTCGAAGAGTCAGTTTGGTTGTTACGAAGAATCTTGTGTCTTCGTATGTATGGATCTTCGTATATATAGTTATTTTACTAAGGCGTTATAATGTCAAGGCTTAACATTTAGTCCTTAGTATTTTTGTTATGCTTTTATTCTCCTATAAATAGGGGTATGTACTAGTGATCTAAAAGGGAACTTTACAAATAGTTTTACAGTTTAGTCATTGTATTCTGTAAACTGAAAGGCATAATATGAGCTGAACAAAGATTCTATTTTCTTTCGTGTTCATCGTTTCAATACTTTACTCAATTAATACTAGAATTACATTCAAACTTGATTCCAAAACTCATCAGAAAAAAGAAGAGGGACCAAGGGGTTACCTTGCTGCACCCCAGTGGAAGACCATATATGTTGGTCTCCGATATAAAGTCTCACCGCTTGCCCATACAAGAAATTCACCCAAAAAGAAATGGAAGGGCACATTTTCTTAACCTTGTGAAGCAATGCTGATCAATCCACCAGGTTAAAGGTATTCAAGAAATCCACAGTCAGCATTACAAGAGACCCAAAAGCATGGTGTTCACTCAACACCCTATTGGCACTGTGTAACATAGCCTCAACACCGCCTGCTACACCAACCTCGAACTAAAAATCATTAAGGTACTTGGCTATTTCTTTACACACACCTTTCATGGCAAACTTGGAAACCAGACATCTCCATATAGTGCCTAGTGCAATCGGACGGATCCTGTTGTCAGGTTTAAGTAGAGGCGAGAGAGGAGTGGACACAACAAACTCTACCAGAATGGTTGGACATCTTCCCGCTCAATGTTGATTAATAATAAGTATGAATAATGTAAAGCAACAATAACAAAACGAATGTAAGATAGAATTATTGACTGAATGGTTCTTTGATTATGGACTGAAAAAGGTTCACACTTCTCTATCTTGATGCAAAAGAAGACAAATCCTCAAATAGTCAAGGATTCACTAAAAGACAAATTAGATAAGGTACGCACGGACTGAGAGACGACAAAATATCAACATACTAACACAGTCATTGATGTTGATCTGTTCAAAACAATACAAAATAGTACTTGATACAATTAATGCATTACGGACTCAAAATACTTCTAAACAAAGATAGATCTCGGAAAGGTCTTCACTTTGGAATTACTATACTTCGGATTAAATCTTGATCTCGGACAACTTCATCATGGATTTATAAGGATCACTTTTCCATTTCCCAACACCTCTGCCTTGAACTGATGGTCATCAATAATCCTCGAGGTGGTAGGAGCGGCTTCCCTTACCACTCATCCAATTAAACTCAAATAATCGGCCTTCTTGTGGCCAACTTGATTGTAGTGGAAACAAATCAGTGCCCCATGCTTGCATGCTTTGTTAATGTTTCCTATTTATCCGCATATGAAGCAGTTAACTCCCCTCACGCGATAAGGCCCCTCGTGCAATCTTCTGCACCTACCATAATAGTTATGGTCTGATTGGCATCCAGTTCACGAATAAGAAGTCCTAGACTTCTTTGTTGAAACAAATGTTGCTTAAATTTGAGGTGTCATTCGCTTCTTTTGAAGCTCCAATTCAATCTTCCACTCACGGGATTTGTCAATCTTCTGCTCCAAAGTCTAAAAAATGGATACGCTAATGAACATCCTGATGTCTGCCCACAGCATGTCATGATAGCTCGTCTTCTTCATCTCCTCACCAACAATATAATGCAGAAACAACAAAGCGCTCTCTCTAAATCTTGTAGTGATCTTTTTTATAGTGTATGTCATCTACTAAAGATCCTGGAACTCTCTAGCCAACTTATAAACCGAAATAATAGGAAAAAACTTCTCTTTGAACCTAGTAGCAAAATACATCGAGGTCATTACCAAGATGGCCTCTACTCCCCAAGCATAGCCCACCTCCTCCTACTAATCACAAGCTCCATCTCTCATCAAACAAATAACAAATATAGTCTTCGACCCTTTAAGGTAGAAGCTAGTCCAAAAGGAACACTTTGGGTCAATGATCCAACGCATGTTGGCAATGGTGTCCTTCTTACTTAAGGCTTGTAACCAATCGTGCTGACATACTCTTGTTTATGTGGTCATTCCAGCTAGGATTAACTATGCACATGAGTTCTATGAGTTCTTAACTATTTGCATAAGGCTAAGCACCTTGAACAATGAAAGTTCATTGATTAGTAAGATATGTAGGCCCTTGTGCTATCGAGTGGAAAGGAATTAAGATTAGATAGGTTCACTCCATATGAGTTTGGATTTGTCACTAACCTTGTCTTAAGAATATGGTTATGACATTTTCACATGGATAGGAACTCATACACCATAAAATCTAAGTGTAATAAGTTTTCTCTTCAATTCATGAAAATGATTGCAAGGAAAGTCCTTCACTAAGTAGATATTAAAGAGTTAGCAATTTTGATATTTTCATTCTCAAATTCGATTACGACTACAGCATCCCTGTTCATAGTTCGAATTGTGAAAAATGGAAAAAGGTCTAAACAATTGAAGCTTCTTGTTGTAAGCTCTAAAATTGTTTATTAAAACATATGAGCTTTCTAATAGAAGGTGTGTGAGCTTAGATAAAGGCTTACCGAAGCATCTTGGGTCAGAAATCTGAACTTTGGTAAGAAAGTCAATAAAGTATTGATTTCTAGAAGTCCAGCTGATTTCTGGATTTATGTCAGAGCTAGTGGGAGCATAAATGTTATGCTAGTTAGATAATAGTTGTTATGCTATTGGGATCATAATTATTATGGTAAGTGTTTCAAGTTAGCAATGTTAATTATAGAAAACAAAGTTTTCAATTTGCAAAGTTGCAGGGTTGAAAATTTGTTTTGCTATAATTAAGGGAGAGGAACTTATACTTTATTTTAATTCTAAAAGTTTAGATTGAGTTTTTAATCAAATTTAGTCAACTATTTATATGAATACCATGTTGAAATGCTTAAACAATGGAAATTCTATATATGGAAATATTATAGCAAAAGACTGGTCAAGTATCGTGTCTTTATATAAAACATTATGAATCGTATCCCATATGCTTCGGGTGTAGGATTGATTGCATATGTTATAATATTCATTTGTTCTAATTTTCCAAATATCTAGGGCATTAAAAGGGAAAAAGGACTAGAACTGGATATGACTAAAGTTATTAAACAACTGCTAAGAACAATCCAAGGTTCGCTAAAGATTGGTTGCTTATGGATAGTTAGAAGTATAGTAATGGATGGACCGTATTGACACTATTATGAATAGATAGTATTCTGTTAACAATGAGTTGTCATATGGAAATGTTTCCATAATGGGAGTTAGATATCAAGAATCTATAAGAAAGTTAGAAACTTTTATGCAAGAAGGATGTTCAAAGGAATGTGCTTTGAATATGAGACTTCGGATCTATGGATTTCTCTTGCAACAATATCCAGTGGAAAGTTTTGTAATTAACAAAGTCTCTATGACTTGTGTACATAGTCATTACAAAAGGATCATTTGATATAAGTTTAGAATCTAACAAATTATAATAAGTGGCAAGAACTTGGTATTCTTACACTTACGATAAGGATTTGGAATTATGAAATAATTATAGTTGGAAATGGTTACAATTGATCTATTTCACAAAGTAAGGGCCATAGGTAAACATAGGGAGCATGCTTGGAGCATGGGACAACTATTGTTTTAATTCAATTATTAGTAGATAAATCGAAACAACATACAATGAATAATGTGTAATCAATATAGTGATTAAATAAAAGGTGTTTTATTTACACTCCAATGTTTTGGGGCCATATAGGATTAGTATTATTCTTGTGTTTCACTTTGCATGTTTTGACTTCCCGAATAATAGGATTATTCAAACCATCCACAGTCGATCATACGTTGGAAGTAAGTATGAAAGAAGACTGTTTGATACACCATTCATGAGTGCTCCTGAAACAAGATTTGTGTATTAAATTCAACCCGCGCTCACCTGAATTATTTAATGAATTTTATCACGAGTAATTGTGAGACGATAATATCATATAATATTCAAACTTATATGATTTGTTGACTACGAGTTGGTTGTCCATTGATGATACGAAAATGCATCAGTAACTTGATGTTATAAAACATATCGTTGTGCATAACTTAACGAGTAGTTAGTACAAGCATATAATGTCAAACTTTATTCGTTCCTTTTAGCCTAAGAGGATTAAAAGCAATATCTTGGGCCCCTTAATGATTCTGCTTTGACTATGTGTCAGGCCCGATCAGAACTAAATTGATGTGTTCAGTTATGTTCTATGTAAGGCGAATCGGAAATCGAGAAACAAATTGTAGGAAAATAAGTATAACTATGCTCCATGTATTTGTCCGCATAGATATATTGAGAACAGAGGAATATATGATCCCTTATTTGAAGGTTGCGTCACAGACTAGGTCAGAGTTCGACAATGGCTTTTGAAAGCTTACGATTGCTAATTCGGATCCTGAAGTTTCATTGACAGTTATAGTTATCAAACATGTCCAAGTGAGAGACTGCCGGATTTGGTGTCTAAGCTCATAACTATAATTAGGATGTACTTGACCCGATGGTAGCAGGGTCCTTTTGGGTCGCCTTCACCAGTGCAATTTGATAGGATGGACTTTTAAGAATAAGGTTATTTATGATTTATTAATATACTACAACTATAATATATTAATATGAAATCATATAATTATTTAATTAGTATTGATCATGAATTAATTTGGATTTAATTCTGTGGTCAAAAGAGACTAATTAAATATATGGGGATTGATTGTGTAAATGAATGATTCTTATAGTGTGGTCTGATGATCCATGATTATTTAGATGGGCTAAACCAATAAGATAATCCATGGATAGTCCATGGAGGTTAAACCCATGGAGCATAAGAATGTAGAAGGTCATCGAGCATTAGGGTTTACAAAGTGTAACCCTAGCATTTGCTACACTATAAATAAACCCCCGTAGAGCCAAAACTGGTTATGTGAGTGGCTACAACATTCTTGGAGAGTGTGTGTTGATTTTGTGCTAAATAACTTATTCTCTCAAGCCTCCTCTTCCATATTGGTGTTTATGAACCATTAGAGGGATCACACTTGGGGTGCTCAAGCTTTCAAAGGTCAAGAACTACAATTCCTTCTAAGAGGTAAGTCATTTAACTAGTTGTATTGTTCATTTGGCAATTTGTATGCTAGTTAGGACAATGCTTTGGAAAATTGAAAATATGCATGTATAATTAGTGAAAACAGATATCCAAAGCATTTAGGGTTGCATGTGCACCATAGGAATGTTATAGTGCTCAAAACCCAACAATAATGTCACTAGGTCACTACACCTAGTAGTGTAAGCTACTATGTCAGAACCTGTCATGGTAAGGCTCCAAGTTCATACGCTAGATTCTGTACTTCGCCTCTCGGGTAGTACTCCCCCAACATCAGATCTTTTAACTTCTCCCGGCCCATTAAGTTAGCCACTATGAGCGTAAGTGACTTGACATGGCTATTCCACCATGTGAGGGCCCTATCAGAGACAGTGCAGGCAACAAATTCCACCTTGCTACCTTCAGAGTAGGAGCAGATCTCGAAAATCGACTCCATTTTCTCGAACCATTTCGATAGAGCAATGATTCCTTCACTCCCGTTAAAGGTCCTGGGTTTGCAGTTAGTAAATTCCTTGTATGAACACTCCCTAGGATGTCCATGACTATCCCCATGATGTGAGTTGGTACTGGTTCCAGCACCACTGGTGCCACTAGCGTTGATTTAGGTTAGGGTTGTAGTCACAAGCGCAGATATCACACCCCCGGCCGAGGTGGCGGAACACACCGGGCTGTATGACTAAGTTCATGGATCACAGACAAATTGTATATATAGCACAAGTACAACAATAAACAAAATAGCATTCATGTTCCATCTTGATATTTGAATACAATGTTTTTACAAATAATAATAATAATAATAATACTAATAATAATAATAATAATAATAATAATAATAATAATAATAATAATAATAATAATAATAATAATAATAATACATTAATTTCCTTAACAGGTAGGCATATGACACAAAAACAAATAAACTTGATCACCTGTAATCCAATCTATCTTGAATGTCTGCTTAGTGTTTTCCTGAGAATACATGTAGTTTCAAAAGTCAACACAAAGGTTGGTGAGTGTCACAGGTTTTCTGTTAATGCAGTAATACTTTTAATAAGTCTAAAAAGTATTAACTTTGTATGTATAACTATAACAATAGTTAAAAACAGTATTCGCAAAGTGTCTTTATAATCCAAGAATGTACTTTGATATGAGTAAATTCATGTTTTTAACATTTACTTGTAATAACTCCTTGAAAGTCAAAATGAATGTTTTGTATAAGTAACTTACATACTTAAAAATGTACTTGTAATGACTTATTGAAAGCCAAAATGAATGTTTTGTATAAGTAATTTCCTTACTTAAAATGTACTTGTAGTGACTTCATTAAAAGTCAAAATGAATGCATTGTATAAGTAATTTTCATACTTAAAATGTACTTGTAGTGACTTCATTAAAAGTCAAAATGAATGCGTTGTATAAGTAATTTTCATACTTAAAAATGTACTTGAAGGCAACCAAGCCTATGGTTGTAGTAAGAGAAAGAGTGAGAAAGAGATTCGTGTTAATGTTTTTAGTGAGTTCTATAATCGAGCTATGGACGAGAAGTACCCCTCCCTCCGACGCTTCATTGGACATCGTAGTAACGATCGTAGACACATATCACCTGCTACGACTGACCAGTCGAAGGTTGTAGCTAGCAACCGCAGGTGGGGTTGTCAACCCCATATAGATCTATACATATGTACCTCGCTCCGAAGATTAACGATTATAGCAGTGTGGGGTAGGCTAAGTAATTAAACTCAGCTAATGAATAGTAGCATCTCACTCAAAAACCATTAACGAAAAGTTTGTGAATAACTCTCAGCCCTAACTTAATTATAGTTAAGTACCGGGCATAATGAATTTCGAAGTATAACATTTGTAAATCCGAGTATGGTTGACGTATTTATAAAAGTATAAATTACTCGCTTTTATAGATATATGTATTTCAACATAACGAACTTGTATATGTGTGTAAAGCCATGCATAAAAGTATTCATGTATAGAAGTCTTGAAACTTTGAAATACTTTAAACTGGTAGTATGCATATCATATAAGACTAAAAATGCATGTTTCAAATTAATGAACATATGTACATGTATAAACTTTATGCATATAAACATATAAATATACATGTATAGTAATATCTTGAACCATTGAAATACTACACAATTTCATACGTACTTGTTATAATATAAAAATCATAAAAATTTGTATCCTATAGTATTTATTGTATCTCGAATTTGTTGTGTGAAATGGTTATTTCACAATAAAATAACCATAATACGTATACGAAAATTTAAACTAGTTTATTCGTAACAATATAGTAAATTGTTAAATGATAATATTTTTATAAAATAGGGTTTTCGCATAAAAAGGTAATATATTTGTATAAACAAAATATATAGGCTCATGTATTCCCCCCCCCCCCCCCCGAAATAATATTGAAAAGGGGCCGTAAGCACTCACCTTTGAAACGTGAGTTCCAATCATTCGAAGTCTGTTTCTTTTGAGAAACTTGTTGTGAGATTTATTGCGTGACATTCCTTGTTCTTAAAACGAGTCACCGAGGATATTTATATTTCCTAATAAACCAAAGGGTAGTTTTGATATTAATTATTAAATATATGGTGGTCTCTGTCAAAATAAATAGACTCTAGGGTTTGATTTTCCAAAACTCATACAATTAAGGACTTATATTGTAAAGAATCTCCATGGGAGGGGCTGTTGTGAAAAATGGTATCACTATTTGGGGATTGAGACTGGTCATGTAAGCATTGGTCAACTCAGGGTAGATTTTGATAAATTTAAATGAAAGTTTGAGTTACCCTTGAGTTTTGACTGGGTCAACTCGGAGCTGGTTTTCTTTTCTGGTTGAAGCTCCATACTCGACTACTGGATCCATCCAAAGGAGATTAGGGTCTTTAAACCCACTCCATTTATTTTGATCGGGTAAGGAGATAAAGGGTATACAATCGTTCAAACTTCAAAGAAGTCTCGAGGAACACAGATGAACGTGAGGAAGACGAAGGCAATGTCTCAGCAGTAGATGATTTGTGATGCAATGGGGAGGTCGCAACTATCTTCGGCAACTCCTTGTGGCTTTCTACTCGTCGACGGAAGCAGAGAGGACCAAAGGAAAGATCCTCTCATGTTCGTCTTCGTCTGATTGAGATGGGAAACACAAATGGGTCGAAGCAAATCGAAGGCATAAATCAAATTGGTTCAACTAGACTAAAGAAAGAGAAGGATCAAATTGGCAGGTTTCCTTCTCATCCGGTTCTGAGGTACGAGGGGTTAAGGAATCGCGATCAGGGGTGAGCAAAACAAGAGGTCGTCAGCTCTTGCTGTTGATCGAAAAGGGAAATCAACACTGGTGGGAGAGGAGGGCGAAGCGAAGGCAGCAAGGCAGCATCGGTGACGAAGACGGGTCTTCGGTGGTTTGATTGTCACTCACAGGTTTCCTTCTCCTTTCTCATTTTTTTATAGCAACCCATTGAAGTTTTTGGGTTTGAGTTATGAAATCAGTGGGAAAGGAGAAGAAGAAACAAAGGGTTGCTGGGTGGTGGAATCGTGAGGGAAGCATCTCCGGTGGGGGAGTTTGGTGGTGAAGGTCGACGAGAAAAGAGGGATGGAGGAGATAGCTGATCCTCGGTGCCTCCCTTCCACTGTTTGTTCGATCATAACAAGTTTGCTTCTATTTTTCTTTGATTGTTTCATAGCAGTGGGTAGAACCTAAGTGGGTGTTTTAGGATGGTTCTGATCGTAGGGAAGGAAGATGGATTACAATAATCTCGCGTGTTTGTTTGCTATGGTTTTCGTTTGTTTGGATAGATATCGATGGTTTGTTTGTTCTCATCGTGAACAGGTAGTGAGTGGGAAAGTGTTTGTGTTTGATTTTTGATAGGGGATCGATGAGAGTTTTGGGTAGGTCATTTTACAGGGAAGTTGTTGCAGGTACCTGAGAATCAAGAACAAGAGTGTTCCTGACTGGAACATGATACACAGAATAAGAAAGTAGGAAGCTGGATGTTTGATCATCTCTTAGTTTGACTGATTACCTCCATTGGACGTGTTCTTGACTGGAACGAAGGAGTAGAAGGCAAGAAAACTGATGTTAAGGCATTGATGATTAATTGACAGCTTTGAGAAGGAAACACACGTTTCCTTTGTGTGTAATTATATGTTTCGTTTGGTGTGTAATTTTAGATAAGTTGAAATGTGGACGAAAAATCAATTGGCTTGAAATTTGATTTGCTTGTTGTCTTTCTTTACTTATTTATTTATTTCTTTGTATTTATTTATTTCTGTGTTTGTATTTATTTATTTAATGGTATTTATTTATTTCAATATATGTATTTGTGTTTGTATTTAAATAATTTATTTGTTTCAATATGTGTGTAATGTTTGTGTATGGTATTATTGGTGTTTTCCATTTGTACAAGTGTGTGGGTGTGTGTGTGTGTGTGTGTGTGTATATATATATATATATATATATGTATATATATATATATATGTATATATATATATATATATATATATATATATATATATATCAAGATACATAACCAATAATAGAAATAACGTCGAAATAAATAGTTTAAAGTTTCGCGATTAATAAATCTAAGCACATCTGATTTTTGAATTTTATAAACATTTTTATCCAAAAATATTTCAAATATGAAATTAAATATTAGGCTATAGTATGAATCCAAAAATGCTTTTGGAATCTCTATTTGACGTGTGCAACTTCCTCAATTGATAGAAACAGTTTTAGTGGTTTTTAAGAAATCAGTAGTATACTGGTTTTGGATTCTTAAAACGGTCGTATCTTTTGCATATGAATTTTGTTTTGGATGGTTTTTATATTTTCTGAATTAGGGAAACATGTACTACGAGACTAGAATGTTTGTATTGCTCACAACTGCTTAACACAAATTTTCAGTTTTTCAGATGCATTCCTATGGTTGTAATTTGAGTTGTTTAATTTGTTTATCAATTTACACATTTAGAAGTAAAATACCATCTGGTATCTTAAAATAGTTGAAATAACTAACTTATTTTATATTAGATGCACCAAAACTCAATGACTCAAACTACAAAGAGACTTACTGTGAGCTTAACCGTTCACAGTCTTTGACCTAAATTTCGAGATGTCACATTACCTCCCCGTTAAAGGAATTTCGTCCCGAAATTATTTTGATCTGTAATATTTAGTTGCACTATTTTTTTAGTTCTACTAGAGGAGAGAGCACCGCTCAAAAATTGCGGATACTTTTGTTTCATTTAATCCTCACATATCCAAGTATACTCCGGCTCTCTACGAGAGTTATATTAGACGTTTACTATAGCTATGTGGCTTTGTTTAAGGGTTTTCCTTTCTTAATCCATGATCTCCACAGGTTTTTTCACGAAGTGAAGTTTAGTGTTGACCTGGATCTCATCGAGAGGAAAGCCAAGGTTATTATTAGGGCGACACCTTACGTGGGAAGTATCGTGAAGTTTGTTAAGTTCTTGAGGTAAATTGAGTTCGTAAGCCACCGAACCAACCCTTGCTAGGATTTCAAAAGGTCCGATGTATTGGGAATTTAGTTCACCTTGTTTTCCCAAAACTAATGACATTTTCTATAGTACGACCTTTAGTAGGACACGGTCTCTTGTTTCGAATTATAATGGTTTGCTTATTGGGTTAATGTAGCGTTTCTAATGACTATGCGCGACATTTAATCATCCCTTTATCTGAACGACCTTCTTTCTGTTGGATAAGGTGTCTAAGTCCATAACTTATTTGGTATATACTTGACCCGACCGGCATGGTCCATTTGGGTTGCATCTCATCCAAACTATTATGGATAATTTTATGAGAGTTATACACATATGTTTATTAATATATTATGAGTTATAATATATTAATATGAAGTTACGTTATTTAATTAGTTTTAGTCTTAAATTAATTATGGATTAATTTAGAGATTAAAAGGAATACTAATTAAATTATGGGCTATTTGTTTTATATAGTGTGGGCTAATACTCATTTGTTAATGGGCTAGGCTTATGTGGAAGTCCATGGATGATCCATGGAGCTTTTAACCCATGGATCCTTGGAAAAGGAAAAGACATGGGTTATTAGGGTTTCACCCTAACCATGCATACTATATAAGCATGCTTATGGAGCATGAAATGGAGCCTAAGTGAAAACTAGTGATCTAGTGTGTGTGTGCATGTGTGTGGCCGAAAATACAAGAGTGTGTATACTCTCTCAAAGTTTTCCAAGAGTTTGTGGTGTTTGTGATTCCATTTGAGGCATTCACACTATTGGTGCTTGGCCCTCAAACTCCTAAGAACCCAACACACCAAAAGGTATGTAATCTCTTCTAACTCTTTTATGTTGAAATGTTCCCCATGCCATGTTAGATAGGTTATAAACCTTGGAAAATTATTATTTTGCATGTATTTAGACAAACATAGATCCAAGGTTTATTAGGGTTGCATGCACACTTAGGAAGTGTTAGATTGCTCAAAACCCAACAGTGGTATCAGAGCCTAGGCTTGCTTGTTTGATACTTGATGCAAAATAGTGAAAAAAGTCGAAATCGTTGCTGTCTGCATGCTAGACTCGCCAAGTCCATTGGGGGGACTCGCCGAGTCCAAGGCAAACTTCAACCTACTCGACGAGTCCGTTCGTGCACTCGGCGAGTAGGATCGAAAGAATGCAGAATCTTGACTTTTGCTGCTGGAAATGGACTAGAAACATTACCCTAAATTGTTTTGGTGTTATAAAACTTATTTTAGTTGGTGTAATGGTTGTTCTAATCCATTTACAATAGCATATATCAAAATTCCATGATTTTATGTGTTCATATAATTCTTGAATTTTGATGATCATGTTCATGTTCTTATGAATTTAGAAAATGATAGGAATTATTTGCTGAATTGTTTAGGATTAATTCTTTATCATTTATGTGTTTTAATGGAGTCCATAATTTGTCCTCAAGTTATGGATTACCAAAGGTCACTTTCATTTAAACACACACTTAAAACACATAAGTTACATGAAAATGAAGAGTCTTCATTTTTATGAACCTTTAATTCATAAGTTATGAAATGAAGAGTTTTGCAAAGTTACAAAACTTGCCCTCAAGTTTTGGAATTTGTAAAGTTTCACACACTTTAATAAACTTTAATTCCAAACCTTAGAGTTTTAATAGTTAAAATTCAACCCTTATACTATTTATAACATTAATGGTTAATTATTATATATATGTATAAGAATAAGTCGTTTTACCGTTAGTAGGCCTCATTCACGAAGCCGGTCTATAAGGTGGGTATAAGGTTGTTGCCTATAAAATGGCGACTTAATGGGTGAATACTCTCACCCATCGCTTGCTTGATCGGTGGAGGGTCGTTAGCCGAACGGGTAGAACAATGACTTTAAATCCTCATTAAAAGTATAATGAATATTATAAAATAACTAAACTCTTTTAATTCCCAATCTTAGTTATTTTAGGAAAATGTGAACATGGTGCTAATCCATGGAATTCACACTTTGTACCTTACCAAGTCGTTAGTGGAGCGTGTGTGGTTAACCGGCACACTAACTAGGACTAGTAAGGATCACGAAGGGTAACTTAATGTTGTCATAGATCAATGGAGCGTGTGTGGTTAACCGGCACATTGATTAGGTGATAATATTAGGAGTACCAAGTGAATTAGCATGGTTATTCACACCTTGTTTTGTGATCTTCGGCATCCCAGTCACAAAACTTGAAGGGCACAATCGAGATTGAAACATGCCATTGAAAAGTTCAATGAATCTCAAAAGAATCTAGGAATTTCAAATCCAATTAAACCTAATAAATCATTTCGTTTTCATGGTGGAAATTGGTGAATCGTCATTCGCCTACCTTTCAAATATATTATTACTTAGATTACGGCATCCCTCTTCTAAGTGTAATATATTGTGATTGGATCCTAGCCTTAATATTACATTTGGGTGTCTTATTAAGGATCCTAAATATCTTATCTAAACTTACTTTCTTCTTTCAGATGTATTCCAACACTAATGCTTCAGGCTCTAACCCAACTGGTTCTTTCTCTCTCATGAATCTTTGTGGGAGGGTCATCTTTGATGGTTCCAACTTCATGGATTGGATTAGGAACATCAGGATGGTTACTCGTTACGAGGACAAGGAATATGTCCTCGATAAGGAGTTAAAAGAACTTGATGAGTCTACTGCTACTCCTGAGGAGATCGCTGAATTCAGGACTCATGAGAGAGATGCTACTAAGGTGGCATGTATCATGATGGCCACGATGACAGCCGAGCTCCAAAAGTCGTATGAAGATTTCTACCCTTTTGAGATGCACCAAGACTTGATGGAAAGGTACCATCAGAGTGCTCGTCAGGAGCGGTATGAAATAATCTCCTCCATAATAACTACCCGCATGAAGGACGGTGAATCCGTCACGGGCCACATGCAAAAGATGCAAAGGTATGTGGACCGTTTGCTGAAGCTGAATGTTAACATCCCCGAGGAGTTAGCAATTGACATCATTTTGCACTCCTTACCTTCTTGTTATGATCATTTTCGAATGACATATCATATGAACAAGGAGGAAGTTACCCTCAGCAAGCTTCAAGGACTCTTGAAGACCGCTGAAACCGGTCTTAAGGGTAAAGCGGTTGTTACCTCTACTACTCCTACTCCAACTTCTACCCCTGTTTTAGCTATTGGGCAAGGCAAAGGGAAAAAGAGGAAGCACCCTTCGAAGGGTACCAAGGGAAAGTCTCTTGAAGGCTCCTCATCAAAGACTAAGAACGGTTCTGTCACTCCTTCTGCCATTCCAAAGGATGCTGAATGCTTTTATTGCCATGAAAAGGCACACTGGAAGCAAAACTTCCCTAAGTACTTGCAGGATCTAAAGGATGGGAAAGTGAAACCCACCTATGCAGGTATTTACACTATATTGTCTAATTACTCAACATATTCTAACTCTTGGGTGCTTGATACAGGATGTGGTATTCACATATGTTCTGATTTGCCGGGCCTAAGAAGAAGTGAGGATGTGGAGCACGGGAAGATAAACTTAATCATGGGGAATAGGAAGGCTTCACCTGTTTCCAAGATTGGAGTTTATACTTTGTTGCTTAATAATGGGTTAAAATTAGATTTGAATAAATGTGTGTACTCGTCTGAAATGGCGAGGAATATTATTTCTTTTCATGCTTTGTACAAACAAGGTTTTACCTTTTCGTTTGATAATGAATGTGGTGGTATTAATGCTTTCTTTAATAATGTGTTTTATTTTAAAGCATTACCTTGTGATGGTGTGTATGAAACTGTGTCGATTGTATACAACTTAGGAAATAATGTGTTGTATATTGATTCTTCTACTAGCCTAGATAAAGCATCATTGTGGCATTGTCGTCTTGGACATGTAAACAAGAAACGCATAGGCCAACTCCAAAAGAGTGGAGTCTTGGAATCATTTGACCTCAAATCAGATGATAGTTGTGAATCTTGTCTACTTGGAAAAATGACAAAATCACCCTTCACTGGAACTTGTGAGAGGGGTGAGGGTTTGTTGGACCTAATACATACTGATGTATGTGGGCCATTCAAAACCGCCACAAGGGACGCTAATCGGTATTATGTGACTTTTATTGATGATTATAGTAGATATGGGTATGTCTACTTAATCAAACATAAGTCCGAAACCTTTGAAAGGTTTAAGGAATTCAAACAGGAAGTAGAAAATTAATTGGGCAGGAACATTAAGATGCTTCGATCCGATCGAGGTGGTGAGTATCTTAGTACCGAGTTCCTTGACTATCTTAAGGAGTGTGGGATTGTCTCACAATTGACTCCTCCCAGGACACCACAGCTGAATGGTGTAGCTGAGAGGCGTAATCGTACCTTGTTGGACATGGTTCGCTCTATGATGAGTCGAGTTTCGTTACCAATCTCTTTTTGGGGGTATGCCTTAGAGACTGCCGCCCATATCCTTAATCTAGTCCCTACAAAGAAGGTTACCAAAACACCTCATGAGATGTGGACTGGGAAGGTTCCCAATTTGGACCACATCAAAATTTGGGGTTGCGAAGCCTTCGTGAGGCGCGAAGCTCATGATAAGCTTGAACCCCGAAGTGAAAGGTGTATTTTCATCGGCTACCCACAGAAATCCTTCGGTTACCTTTTCTACAGACCCAGTGAGAATGTGGTCTTTGTAGCACGAAGAGGGATCTTTCGCGAGAAAGAATTTATAAGCCAAGGAGACAGTGGGAGGCAGATTGATCTTGAAGAAATTCAAGAATCAATTGGTGAAGGAACCTCAGACACTAGCAATCAACCTGAGGAAGAAACTCCTGTTGATCTAGCTGACGAGTCTGTACCTCCGAGACGTTCCACACGGGTTAGGAACACACCTTCGTTTTATTATGGTTTTCATATTACTACGGAAGGTGATACGTTTATTAGTGATAGTACACTAGTAAATTTGGATGAACCTAGCAGTGTTAAGGAAGCCATGGCAGGCCCGGAGTCTGCTAAATGGAAGGAGGCTATGGACAGTGAGATACAGTCCATGTATGACAATCAAGTTTGGAACTTGGTTGACAATGTACCGGGCCGTAAAACAGTCGGGTGCAAATGGATCTTCAAAAAGAAGACCGACATGGAAGGAAAAGTGCATACTTATAAGGCTCGACTGGTTGCGAAGGGTTTTACTCAAACTCAAGGTATTGATTATGATGAAACCTTCTCGCCGGTGGCCAAGATTAAGTCTATTAGGGTTATGTTAGCCATTGCAGCATTTCATGATTATGAAATATGGCAAATGGATGTCAAAACCACTTTCCTTAATGGAAAATTGGCTGAGGATGTGTACATGAATCAGCCAGAGGGTTTTGTCAATGCAGAGTACCCTAATAGAGTATGCAAGCTTGAGAAATCCATTTATGGATTAAAACAAGCATCTCGTAGCTGGAATCTTTGTTTTGACGAGAAGGTAAAAGAGTTTGGCTTCTTGAGAAGCGAAGATGAGTCTTGCGTGTATGTCAGAGCTAGTGGGAGTATAGTTAGCTTCTTGGTACTGTATGTGGATGGCATACTACTCATAGGAAATGACATCCCAACCTTGCAGGAGGTTAAGTCCTGGCTTGGGAAGTGCTTTGCTATGAAGGACCTAGGGGAGGCTACCTATATCCTAGGGATAAGGATATTAAGAGAAAGGAGTAGAAGACTAATTGGACTTAGTCAGAGTATCTACTTGGATAAGGTGTTGAAAAGGTTCAACATGGAGAATTCCAAGAAAGGAGATTTACCGATCCAAAGCAATACCAAACTGAGTAAGACTCAGAGTCCGAGTACAGAGATAGAGATAGCTGAGATGAGCCAATTACCATATGCTTCCGCAGTTGGCTCGATCATGTATGCTATGACTTGTACCCGTCCTGATGTGGCATTTGCTTTGAGCATGGTCAGCAGGTATCAGGGGAACCCTGGCAAAGCTCATTGGACCGCGGTAAAGAACATTCTCAAGTACCTGCGGAGGACTAAGGATTGGGTCCTTACCCTTGGTGGCAGTGATGACTTGAGAATATTAGGGTATAGTGATGCTGGTTTTCAGACTGATAGGGATAATTTCCGCTCTCAGTCGGGCTGGATCTTTACCTTAAATGGAGGGGCAATTTCTTGGAAGAGTTCCAAGCAGGAGACGGTGGCTGATTCGACTTGTGAATCAGAGTATATAGCAGCGAGTGAAGCAGCGAAGGAGGCGATATGGCTAAAGAACTTCATCGGAGACCTTGGAGTTGTACCAGCTATTAAGGAACCTATAGAGATTTTCTGTGACAACAATGCTGCGGTTATCTTAACCAAGGAACCAAGAGATCATGGCAGATCCCGACACATTGACAGAAAATATCACTTCTTAAGACACAAGATTGAAGAAGGACTCCTTGTGACAAGGAGGATATCGTCAGATGAGAATCCTGCAGATCCCCTTACGAAGGGACTGACAAGGGTTAAGCATCTTCAGCATGCGAGATGCATCAGGATGAGGGACGATATTAGTTTTACAGATTAGATAGTTTTCCTGAAACTTGTAAAATGTAATCGACGTTTGATGATGAATAAAATTTGTGATTTATTTATGAGTAAAGTGTTACTATCATTGTCAATTATTTACTATTGTTTCAGTTTTGCATGTTTTGACTTCCAGAATAATTAATTTATTCAAACCTCCACAATCGATCATACGTCGGAAGTAGGTATGAATCAAGATTGTCATGAATTGGGTTTGTAGATGCCTTAAAGGTGTTTAGGCATGGCAATGGTTGCTGCAACATTCATGAGTACTCATAAGTTATGAGTATTGGTATAAACCCACGCTCACTTGTATCACTTCATGGAATTTATCTCGAGTGATCGTGAGACGATAACATCATATAAATCTTTAAACCTAGAGATATGAGTTGTTACCTATGAGTTGGTTGTGCGTTGATTGCACGTAAACGCATCAGTAACTTGATGTTATAAAACGTGCCTTTGTGTACAATTCAATAAGTAGTAGAACAAGCATATCAGTCGAAGTTTATCTGTTCCTTCTAGAAATAGAAGCGATATATGGGCCCCTCGATGATTTTGTGTTGACCCATGTACCAGGCCTGGTCAGAACTAAACCGATGTGTTCAGTGAAGTTCTTCGTCAAACAAATCGGAAAATCGAGAAACAACTGCTAGACAATAAGCAAGACATAGTTCCATGTGTTTGTCCGGCTGATATCATGAGAACAGAGGATTATGTGATCACTTATCTAAAATGGCGCTTCATAGTTCGACAGAGTCTTCATTGTTCGAGGGAGTTTTCGAGAGCTACGATTGTTGGTTGGTTCCTGAAGTTATAGGCAAATGTAGTTATTAGACTTATCCAAGTGGGAGTCTGTTGGATAAGGTGTCTAAGTCCATAACTTATTTGGTATATACTTGACCCGACCGGCATGGTCCATTTGGGTTGCATCTCATCCAAACTATTATGGATAATTTTATGAAAGTTATACACATATGTTTATTAATATATTATGAGTTATAATATATTAATATGAAGTTACGTTATTTAATTAGTTTTAGTCTTAAATTAATTATGGGCTATTTGTTTTATATAGTGTGGGCTAATACTCATTTGTTAATGGGCTAGGCTTATGTGGAAGTCCATGGATGATCCATGGAGCTTTTAACCCATGGATCCTTGGAAAAGGAAAAGACATGGGTTATTAGGGTTTCACCCTAACCATGCATACTATATAAGCATGCTTATGGAGCATGAAATGGAGCCTAAGTGAAAACTAGTGATCTAGTGTGTGTGTGCATGTGTGTGGCCGAAAATACAAGAGTGTGTATACTCTCTCAAAGTTTTCCAAGAGTTTGTGGTGTTTGTGATTCCATTTGAGGCATTCACACTATTGGTGCTTGGCCCTCAAACTCCTAAGAACCCAACACACCAAAAGGTATGTAATCTCTTCTAACTCTTTTATGTTGAAATGTTCCCCATGCCATGTTAGATAGGTTATAAACCTTGGAAAATTATTATTTTGCATGTATTTAGACAAACATAGATCCAAGGTTTATTAGGGTTGCATGCACACTTAGGAAGTGTTAGATTGCTCAAAACCCAACACTTTCTTCTTTCATGAATGATCTTCACGGTTAGTGAGTGAAGTATCTCCAGCGTGACTTATAGCTAATGGAGTATCTCCAACTTCTGCACAACATATCGGAGAACGGCGTCTACGTCCATACAAGGCCGTGAATAGAATGAGCTTTATGCTAGTGTGCTAACTGTTGTTATATGAAAGATCAAATAGTGGTGCGTGAGTATCTTATGCATTATCGAAGTTTATCCCACAAGCGCGGAGCATGTCCTTCTAAGTTTGTATTGTTCTTTCACTTTGTCCGTCCATTTAAGGATGATATGTACTCACGTCAAGTTTCGTTCCTAGGAACCTTTACAACGATTGCCCAAACCTGGAAGTGAACCTACTATCTTGGTCTAGGGTCCAAATTTTGTTCATGAAATATCGTGTTCCGTCTTCCTTGAGGTCGAACTGTTTGTCCATTCCTCGAAGGTTTTCTTCCACAATATTCTCAAGTTTGTGTGATTTTAGTTGAGCATCACGAATTTGGGTGGTGAGATTGGAGTAGGTGGTTAGGGTTAGAATCCTTTACACGAAGAGGCTTTGCTTGCTTTTTCCTTCTTGATGCATCTGCCATGACATTTGCTTACTAGGATGAATACGAACTTCGCATTTGTAATCATTTAGCAACTTGACATATCCTCGTTATCTCATATTGAGATCCTTCTAGTCTAAGATGTGTTAAAGGGTTTTGTGGTCAATGAACACGATACACTTTTTTTTGTAGAGGTAGTGTCTCCAAATCTTTAAGGCATACACGTACATCTCCTAACTCTAAGTTGAGGGTCGTGTAGTTGGTCTTGTTTGGCGTGAGTTATATGGATGCATATGCAATGACTTTATTTTTTCTATATCAGCACGTATCCCAACCCTTGGTGAGAGGCGTTGCGGAATAGTACAAAGTCTTTTGTTCCCTCTGAAAGAGATACAATTGGTGCACTGCGTAATAATTATTTAATATTTTGGAAGGCAGCCTCTTGTCTGTCTCCCCAATCGAATTTCTTGCCTTTCTGGCTTTGTGCGGTGAGAGGCTTGGCTATTTTTAAGAAATTATCGATGAATCTCCTATAATAGTCTGCAAGCCCTATGAATTGGTGTACTTCATTTGACGTCGTTAGTCAGTCCGGATGGCATGACCAGAAACTTGTAGTGACTGTACTGAGTCCTGAATGTTTTCCTTGGAATGTCTACTTCTTACACTCTGAGATGGTGGTAGCCGGATCTTAGATCGATCTTTGAGTAGTAGCTAGATCCTTGTAGTTGGTCGAATAGGTCATCGATCCTCTAGAGTGGATATCTGTTCTTGACGGCAAGTTTGTCCAACTCTCGATAGTCAATGCATATCCTGAACGATCCATCCTTCTATTTGACAACAATACCGAAGCTCTTCACGAAGAGAAGCTTGGCCAGATAAAGTCTTTGTTAAGAAGTTCTTGGAGTCAACTGGGTAGTTCTTGCATTTCCGATGGAGCTAGACGATAAGGAGATCGTGCCACCAGTGTTGCACCCGAGATTTGGTCAATTCCGAATTTGACATGTCTGACTGGAGGTACTCTAGGAAATACAACCTGGTAATCGCACACTTGAATAATGTCTCTGATTTCCTTATCCTTGTCTTGCATATCCACCACGTGGGCCAAGAAAGTGAAGCGTCTCTTCTGCAAACACCTTTTTTGCCTTCATGCAAGAGATGATTCTTAGATTCTTTCTTGATTTGCCTCTATAAACCATGAGGCTTTGTTGTTTGGTAAAGGTAGTCGAACAAATTTTTTTTGTAACATAAGATATTTGCTTGATGAAGTGATAACCAATCCATTCCGATGATCACATCGAAACTTCCAATGGTCGTAGGTATTAGGTTGACATGAAAGATGTGGTTATTCGGGGACTTTCTGCAAAAACTTAGAGGTGTGACCTCTCAAGATGTTGCAGATCACACAATTTCCGACATGGTGGAAATTGCACTTGGTATAGTGAGGTAAAGTCCTACAATAGGGCTTTGATTGAGTGGTGTGTGTTTTATGATTATAGTGTACACAACCATAGATTTTGGATTGGGTTTGCGATGCTTGATGTTCTCCTTTGACTTGTCATGGAACTTCCTTTCTGTACTCCTAACCTAGTTATTTTAAGTTTGTGGGGTCATGGTACCCTGACTAATACACTGTTCAATCAATTGATAGGCCAACTGCTTGGCATTATCAAAGATAGTGGGTTTGGATATCGTAACAAGACCTAGACCTGGTGAAGCTAATCCCCAGGTGTACTTTTCAGTATTTTTGTATTCCAGGTTCACCATTCCCGGGCAAAGGTTTGTGAGGTTGTTAAATCGGGAGGTGTACGAAGTCACCTATGATCCTTTCATGGTAAGGTTCCAAATTATAGAGAGTGTTTGATTCTAGAAGTCCTATAGATTTCCTAATCATAGAAAGTGAATTGAAATCCTACCAATTTTAAATGATAGAGAGAGAAGTTTGGAGACTATTGATTGATCGATTGGGAACAATGGGTTTCTCTGCTACGATGGTAGCGGAGCCATTGGTTCTTTGCTCTTCCTTGGGTTTAGGCATATTAAGAAAAGCTAAATGCTATCCATGATTTTTAAGTGTATTTTAAAAATGTATACGTTGTTCTAGGGTTGATATAAGGTTTCTAAGATACTAGGTTTCTTGCAGCAAATCTCGAGAACATCCTTCAATCTCTAAAACTTTCAACCATTGTAGTCTGTTAAACTCCTTGCTCAAGGTTTGTTGTTCACTGGCCCGACCATAAATAACATAGGCGTACGTTCCAGGTTTATTTATGGTATGGCTTATGTACGGTACTAACCTTAATTGAGGCGTTTGACCTAAAGGGTTGAGTTGGTAGTTTTAGTTGGAGGCATGTTAGAATTTTTATTAAGTATTCTCATCGCGGGTCAGAGTATATATATAACTCTTACATGTTATTGTTGGTGGGGTTTGCAGTATTATTAATTTTTGTTTTGTACTTCCCAACTACCGAGCACAAATGTGGGCCAGACATGAAGTACCGTAAGTAGTCGAAAAGCAGTGTTATTAATATTAATAATACTTTTATAAGAAGCTAGTTGCTATAGTTGTATTCCTCTTTCAAGGATACGAGTTCTCTATAGCCAATTTAGCTCTGATACCAATCTGTCACACCCCCAGCCGAGGCGGCGAAACACACCGGGCTGTATGACTAAGTTCATGGATCACAGATAAATTGTATATATAGCACAAGTACAACAATAAACAAAATAGCATTCATGTTCCATCTTGATATTTGAATACAATGATTTTACAAATAATAATAATAATAATAATAATAATAATAATAATAATAATAATAATAATAATAATAATAATAATAATAATAATAATACATTAATTGCCTTAACAGGTAGGTATATGACACAAAAACAAATAAACTTGATCACCTGTAATCCAATATGTCTTGAATGTCTGCTTAGTGTTTTCCTGAGAATACATGTAGTTTTAAAAGTCAACACAAAGGTTAGTGAGTGTCACAGGTTTTCTACTAACGCAGTAATACTTTTAATAAGTCTAAAAAGTATTAACTTTGTATGTATAACTATAACAATAGTTAAAAAAATTATTTGCAAAGTGTTTTTATAATCCAAGAATGTATTTTCATATGAGTAAATTCATGTTTTTAACATTTACTTGTAATAACTCCTTGAAAGTCAAAATGAATGTTTTGTATAAGTAACTTACATACCTAAAAATGTACTTGTAATGACTTATTGAAAGCCAAAATGAATGTTTTGTATAAGTAATTTCCTTACTTAAAATGTACTTGTAGTGACTTCATTAAAAGTCAAAATGAATGCATTGTATAAGTAATTTTCATACTTAAAATGTACTTGTAGTGACTTCATTAAAAGTCAAAATGAATGCATTGTATAAGTAATTTTCATACTTAAAAATGTACTTGAAGGCAACCAAGCCTATGTTTGTAGTAAGAGAAAGAGTGAGAGAGAGATTTGTGTTAATGTTTTTAGTGAGTTCTATAATCGAGCTATGGACGAGAAGTACCCCTCCTTATGACGCTTCATTAGACGTCGTAGTAACGATCGTAGACACATATCACCTGCTACGATTAACCAGTCGAAGGTTGTAGCTAGCAACCGCAGGTGGGGTTGTCAACCCCATATAGATCTATACATATGTACCTCGCTCCGAAGATTAACGATTATAGCAGTGTGGGGTAGGCTAAGTAATTAAACTCAGCTAATGAATAGTAGCGTCTCACTCAAAAACCATTAACGAAAAGTTTGTGAATAACTCTCAACCCTAATTTAATTATAGTTAAGTACCGGGCATAATGAATTTCGAAGTATAACATTTGTAAATCCGAGTATGGTTGACGTATTTATAAAAGTATAAATTACTCGCTTTTATAGAGATATGTATTTCAGCATAACGAACTTGTATATGTGTGTAAAGCCATGCATAAAAGTATTCATGTATAGAAGTCTTGAAACTTTGAAATACTTTAAACTGGTAGTATGCATATCATATAAGACTAAAAATGTATGTTTCAAATTAATGAACATATGTACATGTATAAACTTTATGCATATAAACATATAAATATACATGTATAGTAATATCTTGAACCATTGAAATACTACACAATTTCATAACGTACTTGTTATAATATAAAAATCATAAAAATTTGTATCCTATAGTATTTATTGTATCTCGAATTTGTTGTGTGAAATGGTTATTTCACAATAAAATAACCATAATACGTATACGAAAATTTACACTAGTTTATTCGTAACAATATAGTAAATTGTTAAATGATAATATTTTTATAAACTAGGGTTTTCGCATAAAAAGGTAATATATTTGTATAAACAAAATATATAGGCACATGTATTGCCCCCCGAAATAATATTGAAAAGGGGCCGTAAGCACTCACCTTTGAAACGTGAGTTCCAATCATTCGAAGTCTGTTTCTTTTGAGAAACTTGTTATGAGATTTGTTGCGTGACATTCCTCGTTCTTAAAACGAGTCACCGAGGATATTTATATTTCCTAATAAACCAAAGGGTAGTTTTGATATTAATTATTAAATATATGGTGGTCTCTGTCAAAATAAATAGACTCTAGGGTTTTATTTTCCAAAACTCATACAATTAAGGACTGATATTGTAAAGAATCTCCATGGGAGGGGCTGTTGTGAATAAATGGTATCACTATTTGGGGATTGAGACTAGTCATGTAAGCATTGGTCAACTCAGGGTAGATTTTGATAAATTTAAAAGAAAGTTTGAGTTACCCTTGACTTTTGACTGGGTCAACTCAGAGCCGGTTTTCTTTTCTGGTTGAAGCTCCATACTCGACTACTGGATCCATCTAAAGGAGATTAGGGTCTTTAAACCCGCTCCATTTATTTTGATCGGGTAAGGAGATAAAGGGTATACAATCGTTCAAACTTCAAAGAAGTCTCGAGGAACACAGATGAACGTGAGGAAGACAAAGGCGATGTCTCAGCGGTGGATGATTTGTGATGCAGTGGGGAGGTCGCAACTATCTTCGGCAACTCCTTGTGGCTTTCTACTCGTCGACGGAAGCAGAGAGGACCAAAGGAAAGATCCTCTCATGTTCGTCTTCGTCTGATTGAGATGGGAAACACAAAAGGGTCGAAGCAAATCGAAGGCATAAATCAAATTGGCTCAACTAGACTGAAGAAGGAGAAGGATCAAATTGGCAGGTTTCCTTCTCATCCGGTTTTGAGGTACGAGGGGTTGAGGAATCGCGATCAGGGGTGAGAAAAACAAGAGGTCGTCAGTGTTGGATTAATGTCTAAGTCCATAACTATAATTGGTAAGACTTGACCCGACCCGACATGGTCCATTTGGGTTGCATACCATCATGCGCTTGGATAGACTATAATGAGAGAAATAAGACACTTATGGTTATTAATATATTATAAGTTCTAGTATATTAATAATAAGAATAACAAGATTATTTAATTAGTATTGATCAAGAATTAATCTAGGATTAATTAAGTGATCAAAAGAAGACTAATTAAATATATGGGTTGATTGTGTAAATCATCCATACTTATATAGTGGGCTAATGCTCCATGGATAATCAAGTTGGGCTAAAACCCATAGGATGGTCCATGGATGCTCCATGATGTATTTGACACATGGATCCAAGGAAATGGAAAGCCATGACAATTAAGGATTTACCCTAAGTGTAACACTATATAAAGATCTTATTCTTGACAAAATCAGCCACTAGTGAGAGTAAAAAAAAAGGGCTAGCTGATTTCATGAAGTGTAGAACTCTCTCAAGTTATTCTAAGTGTTTTGATGATTGTGATTCCATTTGAGGCTTCCACACTATTGGGGCTAGGCACTCAAGCTTCATGAAGACTTTCTACATCAAAGAGGTATGTATTCTATCTTGTTACACTCATTGTTTTGTATGCTAGATTAGGATAATACCTTGGATGTTCTTATTTGCATGTATAATAGAGAAAACATAGATCCAAGGTATTTAGGGTTGCATGTACACTTGGGAGTGTTAGAATGCTCAAAACCCAATAGTGGTATCAGAGCCTAGGCTTGTTTTCTTGTTATACCTGCAAAACTGCTTAAAAAATCGAAAGTGTTGTTGTTTGATCATCAGACTCGGCGAGTCCATCAAGGGACTCAGCGAGTCCATGCCTAAAAATTGATCAATTCAATCCAACTCGCCGAGTTGGTTCATGCACTCGACAAGTTGGACCCCCAGACAGCATATTTTCGAGGTTTTTGGCTAGAAATGGACTAGGAACATTACCCTAAGTTGTTTTTGAACTTATAAACTTATTTTTAATGTGGTAATGTTCATACTAATCCATTTTCAAAGATAATTGTCAATAGATTCATGTTTTGTATTAGTTTAAGGTTTAGACTAATTACATGAGAAAGTTTGATTTGAATTATCTTGTTCTTATGAGTTGCTTAGATTAATAGAAAAGTTAATTGAAGTAGTTGCTTTCAATCCATTTTAATCTAAGAGTTGAGTATAAAATGTGTTTGTGTAACTTGTCCTCAAGTTACATGAAGAGTCACATTAAAGACTCATAAAACTCATAAAAGTTGGTAATGGTTACAAAATGAAGAGTCTTGTGTCATTGAATTTTTTTTATGACTCCATAACTTGTCCTCAAGTTATGGAAGTTCAAGAGTCACTTCATTAATAAATAAATAAATAAATAAAGTGTAACCTTAATTAATTCCATAAGTTATAAAAATAAAGAAAATTTAATTCTTTTATTAGTTTAAAGTCTTCCATAAGTTATGGAACTTGAAGAGTTTTTTGGATTAAAACTACTTTAAACACATAAGTTATGGAATTAATTAGTTTTGAATAGTTTCAAAACTTGCCCTCAAGTTTTGGAATTTGAAAAGTTTTCACTTATGAATACTTTAATTCCAAGTTAGCCCTTAGAATTCTAAAGAGTTAAAATTCAACACTTATACTATTTATAACATTAATGGTTAATTATTATATATATGTATAAGAACAAGTCGTTTTACCGTTAGTAGGCCTCATTCACGAAGCCGGTCTATAAGGTGGGTATAAGGTTGTTGCCTATAAAATGGCGACTTAATGGGTGTATACTCTCACCCACCGCTTGCTTGACTGGTGGAGGGTCGTTAGCCGAACGGGTAGGACAATGACTTTAAATTCTCCCTTCATTAAAAGTATTAATGATAAATACTAAGTAACTAAAATCTTAATAATTCCCAATCTTAGTTACTTTAGGAAAAATGTGAATTTGGTGCTAGCCCATGGAATTCACACTTTGTACCTTACCAAGTCGTTGGTGGAGTGTGTGTGCTTAACCGGCACACTAACTTGGACTAGTAAGGACCACGAAGGGTGACTTAATGTTTGTCATAGATCAATGGAGCGTGTGTGGTTAACCGGTACATTGATTAGGTGATAATATTAAGGGTACCAAGTGAATTGGTATGGTTATTCACACCTTGTTTTGTGATCCTCGGCATCCCAGTCACAAAATTTGAGAGGGCACACTCGAGATTGAAACATGCCATTGAAAAGTTCAATGAATCTAAAAAGATCTAGGAATTTCAAATCCAATTAAAACCTAATAAATCATTTCATTTATCTTGGTGGAAATTGGTGAATCGTCATTCACCTACCTTCAAATATTTTATAGCTTGGATTACGGCATCCCTCTTCCAAATTATAAAATATTGTGTTGGGTCCTAGCCTTAATATTTCAGATTGGGTGTCATATTAAGGACTTTAAATCAACTATCTTGAATATCTCCCAAAACATGTATGGTTTAGACATTTATGATCTTCCCAAATCTCTTGAAGATGATGTTCCTCAACATCATGCTTCACTTCCTTTATCTCCTCCAATTATTCTCCCTCACCCAAAAGTTCTTGAAAAGTTTAAGGTCACTCGAGCCCTATTAGCAAGTAAAGGTCTTGGTGTGGTCACATCTTGGAGATGTAGTCACATATTGACAAGCCGGGAGAGTTGGGTGTCAAAGTCTTGAGAAAGTTGGTGGTTCAATCACTTTCTAAGTCACATAGTGAGTTCTTTTGGAACACCTATGAAAAAGACTATGACAAGACCCTTAATGATTTTATCTATTTGTTAAGATCAACTTCCTCAAAACTTGATGGACATTGACAATAGTGACACATGAAATCCAGAAAAGCATTCTCTTCCCAATGGAAAGGGACCGGCCATAATCAACTCGGTTGACCAAATGGTAAAGAGAAAGGCTAAGTCTGAGATAGTCTCATGTGCCATTACCAAAGGGTCCATGTGTTTTATTGCCAAAGAAAGGGGCTTTGGTTGCAAAGCTGTCATAATTTACCTAAGGATGTTAAAGTCGATAAGTTTGACTCTACTTCAGGTAAAGTCCACTATCTAACTCTATTAAGTTTCTATTCTGAGATTCTTGATACATGATGTGACTGGGTCACATGGTGATGTTTTAAGAATCAAAGAAAAGGTAAAGAAACTTAAAGAAAGAATATGCTGAATCTGATCGCGTAGATGGATTTCTATCGCGTAGTTTGAAGATCGGATTCTTGAGCTACTTCTTAGGAGTTATAAAATATTGCTTGTGAATAAATAACAACAAGGTTTTCATGTGGATTGTAAGGATAAGTTTCTCCACAAAGTTTTAAAATAAAAGAAAAAAAAAGGGTTTTAATTTTATTTATTTTAAAAAAATATCCTTACAATGGCATCTGTGGAAAATTGTTTCTTATATGTTTCCAGTAATAGCAATATTGGAAAGTGGATTTGATTCTTTCATTTGTGGTAGTGTCTGAATTTACCAAATGAAGAAAGTTTTTCATCACCCAAGTTTCAATTGGACAAAAACTTGGAATCATACAAGTTGTATTGTATGATGAATGAGAATTTTCATCTTTGAAAAATTAAGACTAATTCTTTGATCACATGTATATGTGAGTCAATTGAAGGACTAAGGAATTAGGTACACTGGGTGTGCACTGGTCAAGGTCCACCACAAAGATTGATTTGTCATGATTTACTAAAGATTAGTAAATATGATTATACTTATAAGGTTAAGTATAATTCTGTAACATTGGAAAGGTTCCAATGTATGTCAGAGCGAATAAGAAGAATCAAATTAGGTAGAAGGATAAAAGTTTCTCAAATCTGAAAAGATGGGAGAGTACTTTAGTATCAGTTTTATGATCATCTTAATGATTTAGAAACCATATCACAAATTCATACTCTAAGGACGTCTTAGTGCATTGTTATGGCTAAGAAGAGTGGTCATGAATTGTTGGATTGGTTAAAATCAAGAAGATGAGTCATACTTCGTTTCAAAAAAATTCTTAGAGTAATACTCCAAGATTGTAACATTGAGTGACATAAAGTAAGGTTTAAAACACTTATCGAATGTAGTGTAAAATGTTTTCTACTCTTGTACATTTGAGATTGGTAAGTTGTGATGTCTTGGATGAGACAAAGACCAACTAAGACCAATTGTGTGAAGTGTTAGTCTTGATAAGAATCCGCACTATCCCTTGAATATTTGTTTTGTCAAGGAATGGTTCTTGACTAGGAAAATTTATATGTCAAGGGGACAGTGGGAGCCTTAAAAATCCTGAAAGAGTTTCAAGACTTAATCAAGAGTAAAACTTGTAATTTATCACTAGCACACGACTTTAGGTTTGCAACCTATCGTGTTGACATAATTCTCATTTCTGTACCTACTTCAAATAAGTTGGATTTGCATGTGAGTTATCAGAGTTCAACTTGGAAGCATTGGTGGGCCTTGTGCTACCAAGGTGACAAGAAACTAAGATTGAACAAGTTTAATCCATGTAAGGCTGAATTTATCACTAACCTTGTCTTGTGATTATGGTTTTGACAAATTCACATGGATAGGAACTTATACACTATAAAATCTAAGTGTCATAAGGTTTCTCTCCGATTCATGAAAATGATGGTGAGGAAACGCTTTCACTAAGTAGATTTTACGTAGATATCAATTGTGTTATTTGCATTTTCAAAAGTCGTTAGTGGAGCGCGTGTGGTTAACCGGCACACTAACATGGACTTGTGAGAAATGGCAAAGGTCTAAGCAATTGAGACTATGATTAAGGCATCCCTTTTCATAGTTCTTGAAATTGCTTAGACACACAGCTGAGCTATCTACGGAAAGGTGTATGAATCTAAATTTCAGAAGTCCAGCAGATTTCTGGAAATATGTCAGAGCTAGTGGGAGCATAAGTGTTATGCTGATAATCATCATGTTAGTGGGAGCATGATAATTATGATTAGTATTGCAAGATAGCATAGATTGAAAAGTTGTTTTGCTATAATTAAGGGAGAGGAAAATATACTTCATTTCAATTCTAAAGCATAGATTGAGATTTTAATCATCTTTAGTCAAGAATATATATAAGAATTTTATGTCTGAATGGTTCGACTTAAGAAAATTCTATATATATTGTGTTCTCAAAATTCAATTATGACTACGGCATCCCTCTTCATAGTTAAATTTTGAAAAAATGGCAAATAAAAAATATTGTAGCAAAACACTGGTCTAGTATCATGTCTTTATGTGAGACATCATGAATCGTGTCCCATATGCTTCGGATATAGGATCAATTTCATGTGCTATAATATTCATCCTATCTAAGTTTTCCAAATGATCAGGGCATTTAGAAAGGAAAAGTCTAGAACTGGATACGACTAAAGTGATTAAGCAATTGTCGAGGACAATCTGAGGTTTGCCAAAGATTGGTTGCTCAAGGACATTTGGAAGTATAGTGTTAATTTTAGCAGGACCATATTGACATTTTCTGAAAAGAGGTAACTCTTGTTCGGAAGTGATAGTCAAATGGGGCTATGGAAATGTCTCCATAGGTGGAAGTTATTCAATCTATGTAAGATTAGAAAACCTTAATGCAAGAAGGATGTTCAAAGCAATGTACTTTGAATATGAGACTTTCGTTCCATAGAAGTTGACCTTCTTTGGAATACTCTGTAATGATTGGTGACAAGGTTTTTGGTGACTTTGTGGATAATCATTACAAGAGGAACATTGCATAAAAGTTTAAAATCTAACAGTTTTTTGGTAAATGATAGGAATCGGGGATTCTCACATTTACAATAAGGATTTGGGATTGTGAAATGATTATCATTGGAATCATGTTCAATTGATCTACATCACAATGTAAGGATCATAGACAAACATAGTGTGCATACTTGGGGTATGGCATAACTATTGTTTAGAAAAACAAAGTGTACATGCTAGGAGCATGGGACGACTGTTGTTTTTATTCAAGTCTTAAGTTGATCATTTGAAACATTGAATAATGTGTAATCAATATGGTGACAAATAAAAGGTGGTTTTATTTATATTCAAAAGGGTTCTGAGACCATATTGGATTCGATTATTATTGTGTTTCACTTTGCATGTTTTGACTTCCAAAATAGCTAGGTTATTCTTTCTGAATGACTAAGTTATTTAAACACTCCACAGTGGTTCATATGTTGGAAGTAGGTATGAATCAAGACTGTCATGAATCGGGTTTGTAGATGGCTAAATGGGTTTAGTCATGGCAATGGTTGCTACAACATTCATGAGTGCTCATAAGTTATGAGTATTGGAATAAACCCACGCTCACTTGTATCACTTCATGGAAATTATCTCGAGTGATCGTGAGATGGTAATATCATATAAATCTTCAAACCTAGAGATATGAGTTGTTACCTATGAGTTGGTTGTGCATTGATTGCACGTAAACGCATCAGTAACTTGATGTTATAAAACATGCCTTTGTGTACAATTCAACAAGTAGTAGAACAAGGATATTAGTCAAAGTTTATCTGTTCCTTCTAGAAATAGAAGCGATATCTGGGCCCCTCGATGATTTTGTTGTGACCTATGTACCGGCCGGTCAGAACTGAATTGATGTGTTCGATTAAGTTCTTTGTCAAACAAATCGAAAATCGGGAAACAAACTGCTGGACAATAAGTACGACGTTGTTCCATGTATTTGTCTGGCTGATATCATGAGAACAGAGGATTATATGATCCCTTATCTAATGGACAAGTCATTGACAAGGTCAGAGTTCATCTACAAGGTCAGAGTTCGACAGAAGCTTTTGAGAGCTACGATTTCCAGTTGGTTCCTGAAGTCATACGCAATAATAGTTTTAGACTTATCCAAGTGGGAGACTGTTGGATTAATGTCCAAGTCCATAACTATAATTGGTAAGACTTGACCCGACCCGGCATGATCCATTTGGGTTGCATACCATCATGCACTTGGATAGACTATAATGAGAGAAATAAGACACTTATGGTTATTAATATATTTTAAGTTCTAGTATATTAATAATAAGAATAACAAGATTATTTAATTAGTATTGATCAAGAATTAATCTAGGATTAATTAAGTGATCAAAAGAAGACTAATTAAATATATGGGTTGATTGTGTAAATCATCCATACTTATATAGTGGGCTAATGCTCCATGGATAATCAAGTTGGGCTAAAATCCATAGGATGGTCCATGGATGCTCCATGGTGTATTTGAACCCATGGATCCAAGGAAATGGAAAGCCATGACAATTAAGGATTTACCCTAATTGTAACACTATATAAAGATCTTATTCTTGACAAAATCGGCCACTAGTGAGAGTAAAAAAAAGGGCTAGCCGATTTCATGAAGTGTAGAACTCTCTCAAGTTATTCTAAGTGTTTTGATGATTGTGATTCCATTTGAGGCTTCCAAACTATTGGGGCTAGGCACTCAAGCTTCATGAACACTTTCTACATCAAAGAGGTATGTATTCTATCTTGTTACACTCATTGTTTTGTATGCTAGATTAGGATAATACCTTGGATGTTCTTATTTGCATGTATAATAGAGAAAACATAGATCCAAGGTATTTAGGGTTGCATGTACACTTAGGAGTGTTAGAATGCTCAAAACCCAACAGTCAGCTCTTGCTGTTGATCGAAAAGGGAAATCGACACTGGTGGGAGAGGAGGGCGAAGCGAAGGTAGCAAGGCAGCATCGGTGACGAAGGCGGGTCTTCGGTGGTTTGATCGTCACTCACAGGTTTCCTTCTCCTTTCTCATTTTTTTATAGCAACCCATTGAAGTTTTTGGGTTTGAGTTATGAAATCAGTGGGAAAGGAGAAGAAGAAACAAAGGGTTGCTGGGTGGTGGAATCGTGAGGGAAGCATCTCCGGTGGGGGAGTTTGGTGGTGAAGGTCGACGAGAAAAGAGGGATGGAGGAGATAGCCGATCCTCGGTGCCTCCCTTCCACTGTTTGTTCGATCATAACAAGTTTGCTTCTATTTTTCTTTGATTGTTTCATAGTAGTGGGTAGAACCTAAGTGGGTGTTTTAGGATGGTTCTGATCGTAGGGAAGGAAGACGGATTACAATAATCTCGCGTGTTTGTTTGCTATGGTTTTCGTTTGTTTGGATAGATATCGATGGTTTGTTTGTTCTCATCGTGAACAGGTGGTGAGTGGGAAAGTGTTTGTGTTTGATTTTTGATAGGGGATCGATGAGAGTTTTGGGTAGATCATTTTACAGGGAAGTTGTTGCAAGTACCTGAGAATCAAGAACAAGAGTGTTCTTGACTGGAACATGATACATAGAATAAGAAAGTAGGAAGCTGGATGTTTGATCATCTCTTAGTTTGACTGATTACCTCCATTGGAGGTGTTCTTGACTGGAACGAAGGAGTAGAAGGCAAGAAAACTGATGTTAAGGCATTGATGATTCATTGACACCTTTGAGAAGCAAACACACGTTTCCTTTGTGTGTAATTATATGTTTCGTTTGGTGTGTAATTTTAGATAAGTTGAAATGTGGACGAAAAATCAATTGGCTGTAAATTTGATTTGCTTGTTGTCTTTCTTTACTTATTTATTTATTTCTTTGTATTTATTTATTTCTGTGTTTGTATTTATTTATTTAATGTTATTTATTTATTTCAATATATGTATTTGTGTTTGTATTTAAATAATTTATTTGTTTCAATATGTGTGTAATGTTTGTGTATGGTATTATTGGTGTTTTCCATTTGTACAAGTGTGTGGGTGTGTGTGTGTGTGTGTGTATATATATATATATATGTATATATATATATATATATGTATATATATATATATATATATATATATATATATATATATATATATATCAAGATACATAACCAATAATAGAAATAACGTCGAAATAAATAGTTTAAGGTTTCGCGATTAATAAATCGAAGCACATCTGATTTTTGAATTTTATAAACATTTTTATCCAAAAATATTTCAAATATGAAATTAAATATTAGGCTATAGTCTGAATCCAAAAATGCTTTCGGAATCTCTATTTGACGTGTGCAAGTTCCTCGATTGATAGAAACAGTTTTAGTGGTTTTTAAGAAATCAGTATTATACTGGTTTTGGATTCTTAAAACGGTCGTATCTTTTGCATATGAATTTTGTTTTGGATGGTTTTTATATTTTCTGAATTAGGGAAACATGTACTACAAGACTAGAATGTTTGTATTGCTCACAACTGCTTAACACAAATTTTCAGTTTTTCAGATGCATTCCTATGGTTGTAATTTGAGCTGTTTAATTTGTTTATCAATTTACACATTTAGAAGTAAAATACCATCTGGTATCTTAAAATAGTTGAAATAACTCACTTATTTTATATTAGATGCACCAAAACTCAATGATTCAAACTACAAAGAGACTTACTATGAGCTTAACCGTTCACAGTCTTTGATCTAAATTTCGAGATGTCACAGCAGATACTGTAGCTTGAAAAACTATAGGATCGAATTGTGGTAGTGGTGGTGGCTCTAGTTACTTGTCTGTAAGACCCAACGTTTTTGTCACACCCCAAAACCACGAACGGCGGAAACGTCCAGGGGTGGAAGGACGTCATGTACAGTATCACAACAGTGTAATATAATAAACAAGCAACAACATCATCCATTGCATTGTAAGTAAAGTTTTAATACATGTGTGTTTCTTTCATTGTAGTAAGACACCAAAAATATACAATCAAAATAAAAGACGAGACTTGTCTGCTCCGTCTTCTCAAAACCTGGCCTCCGTACCTGTCTACTGATGACCTGAGAATACAAGTTATTTTGAAAGCGAGTATCAGCTTTAAAGCTGGTGAATTCATAAGTATATAAGTGTCATTGCCTTGTTTGTGAACATCTGTTATAAAGGCCATGTAAATCGTTAAATGAAAATGTTGATGTATGTATGAAAAACCCTAGAAAATCCCTTATTTCCTATCAGTTTGAGATGTAGTCTTCTACCAAGACCCGAATGTTTTGTAAGTAAAATGATAGTTTTGCTTTAATTGTTTAGTACTAAAGTACTTGATCTAACTCATCGTTTATGTGAAAGAATCACAAGATAAAGTAAACAGGAAAATGTACTACTGTAAGTGTTGTCACTAGGTACTAGGACCAACACATCATATGTAACTGTTATCCCCAGGTACTAGGGTTAACATGACCTATATAACCTAATGAACATCCGAAGATTTGTCCACTCACCCTCTGTAGCGGCAGCAGGGTGGAAGGGGGTTAATCCCATAACAGCGTTAACCTAATGATCATCCGAAGAGTTTCATCTCATCCTCTGTTGCAACAGGAGATGGAGGAATGGTTAGTTCCGTAGCTGACGCCTAATATCAGAAACAACCTTAGACATCTGTAGATGTTCATCACCCAGTGTTCTTAACAGCTGGGTTCCGGAATGGTTAGTCCCATATAGACATCCCAGTGAACTGGGATAGGCAGGAAAATTTACACAGAAGGTACGAATAAATCTTCCTAATAACTCTAGGTACAAACATCCACGTAAGTGAGTACAGGATAATGTATCTAAGTAACAGTATTCATGTATCATGTAAGTATTGTAAACGTACGCATGTATCATGTAATCAAATGTAAAGGTACTCATGTATCAGGTAATGTACTGGTATAGACTCATGAATGAACTGACTCTTGTGTGATTCCTTGTAATAGGAATTATGTTTGATATCTCCACATTATCCCTATGATAATTTACTGGAAGGTAATTAGTTGTTCAAGTAGGTTTATACACTCTTACTACTCAAGGGTGTGAGAAACTAAATGAAAACTGTAAACTATAACATCAATACCTATATAAGAATATAAGTGTACATGCATAGTTTAGTTCAATACTGTAAAAATGGTTTTTATAAGACATCTTATGGGTTTTGAACAATAATTAACAATGACTTGATGTCATTTTAATATACATTTCAAAGATAAAACAATAGATAACAATGCGTTTTTAAGATTTAAAACCATTTCATGCATCACATTTTGTAGTATGCGAAATCTGTTTAAATGACAAACAAAGTTATAAAATACATAACAATGATTTAATAACATGTTTGTTTCTACTTGTATCCCCCCCCCCCCCTTTAAAGCATTTAAAATCATTTAAAACATTGATTAGGGGTATGAACTCACCTGTAGTTGGTGATTGGAATGAACTGAACGGTATAGGATGGCTAGGTGTCAAGCGAGGACTTGTGCACACACTACGATCCTAATGAACATATAATCACACATATATGCACTCAATTAGACTCAAATCACTAATTGATAAAGTTAAGACATCCTAGGCATAATAAACACTTTATGTAAGTGTTATAGGCCCTAAGGATTGCATCTAAGCTAATGTGGGACATGGTATTTGTGTTTAAGGTTTCCAAAGGACCCTATATGAGAGTTTACTCTCCATAAACCATCACACATGGAGTTTACGGTTGTAAACTCTTGAGTTTACGTCCGTAAACTCCCAAACATGTGTGTTTGGTGTGTTTTGAAGTCCCAAATGCTTTCTAGAATTATTCTAACTTAGTGGCTAAGTCCTTGGAAGGGTTTAAGGTCTAGAAGTACTCCAATTAAGATTTTACAGCCTCAAGGCCATTCCCCTTAGAGTTTACGGCTGTAAACTCTAAGTATGGTGGGTTTTTGTTGTTTTCAAGCCTCTTGCATTTAAAGGATATGTTATAGGCAATTGTTTAAAGCAAATGGGGACCTTAGGCACACTTTGGTGCCATTCTTTTGAGTTTACGGCCCAAGAGCATTCCCTTGGCCGTAAACTCACTTTGATGAGTGATTTTATGTACTTTGGTTCTTCATTTTTGTGGGAAACAATTCCATGAACGGGTCTAGGGCTTTAGGTGTCTTGAAAACACCCTTTTGTCCATTTCTATGGAGTTTACGGCCTAAGATACACTTGGGCCGTAAACTCACATTTGTTTGTGTCTTTTGATGTGTTTAAGGCCTTACACTTCATGGGAAAATAGCCTAGATAAAAGCCTTTAAGTCTTATAGTCCTTAAATCACCATTTTGAGCTTGAAAAAGGAGTTTACGGCCTAAGCAACTCTTGGGCCGTGAACTCCCCAAACTTGGGTGATTTGTGGTTGTTTTCTTGTCCCTAACATGTATACATAAGCATCTAAGGCCTTATCATAACACAAGTGTCGGTTTTGGCTTCGTTTCGGGAGTTTACCGCCCAAGAACACCTTGGGGTGTAAACTCTTAGATTTCATGTTTTAGCCTTCTAAATCATGTTATAGACACATATAAAGCTTTCTAACATTACTATAAAGAGTTACTCACGTTTTTGTATAAAAACCCAAAGATCTGTCAGAGAGAAAATGGCTTTTCTCTAGTCGGAAATGTGAATAATGAATGATTTTGGTTTAGAAATCTATTTATAGTCCTGAGATATTTTGGCAGAAAATACTTTTATTCCTGAAATGATCCCTAATAAAATAGAGTGTTGGAATAACAGTGTTGCACAAAACCCTAGTGCACCCACTCTCCTGATATTTCCTGAAGTATAAACCCTGAATTACTCAAACTTATGCAAAAGTCTGAAAATTAACTGTGACTGCTATAACTTCTATTGAAGTGATATAGTTTGTACAGAATGGAAATTTCGGGTTGTCACAGTTTTGGTCCCCAGCCTGGCAAGGAAAGACCATGATACGACTTATGGCATAATGACAAGACTATGGTTGGCACATAACAATTTCTATTGTATTTATGGTATGCGTTATGTTGGGGCACTTACTAAGTTTTGTTCTTACGGTTGTATATTTATGGTTTCAGGTACTTCCAGTAACGAATGGCCCGACATGATTGTACCGCATCCACCAGAATTTTCCACATTAGCAATTTACGATATTTACTCTGATGTTCAAATAATAAATTCACTTTAATCGGTTTTGGAACAACTCGTTTGTATGGTTTATTGTTTTATAAATAAAAATTTTACTATGAATTTTGGGACATTACTATATATATATATATATATATATATATATATATATATATATATATATATATATATATATACACACACACACACATAATTTTGTATGAAAATTTTAATTTATTTATTTTGCAAATTGTTTTTCTTAAAATTTTAGATATTTCAAATTTTAAGTTTTTTTTTTTTTTTTTTTTTTTTGTTAAATTGTACAGAGCCTCCAAAATCACAAAAACGGTTGTGTTAGGAACTCTTAAGGCTAGTATCAATTGGATTAGGTAGTTGCACAATCCATTGTCGGCCTTAATTTTGCATTTTTTGCTAGGTCTTAGATAGACTTATAAATATTTTGCTGGTGTTTGAAAAAAAAATGGATTCATTGGGTTTGTTGTGCTTTTTAACATTTGTAAGTTTTTGTGTTATTCCCTTCTTCCCATGTCTTCATTCTCTTACACCCCGCTTCCGAGTTCATTTTAAGGAGAGAAAAGAAAGGAAATAGGTGGAAGTGAACGGAATGTAGAAGAAATTAGTATTCCTGAATTTCATTAAAGGAATGAAGTAAAAGGAAACGGAATCATCACTTTCCCTCCTAACTTTTTTCTATTTGGAAGGATTTTGAGAGAAAAAACAAAATGTTTAATTTTCCTTACATTTTTCTCCAACTCAGGAATATAAAAGACGAATTTTGTTTCCTTACATTTTTCTTCTTTTCTCTCCTTCCTTTCTTTTCTCTTGTCTTCTTTTCTTTGCTACAACTCACGAACGGGATGTTAAGCAGGATCTTTGTCTTTTTATAAAATTAGAAGTTGAAATAAAAAGATATCTGCTTAATTTTTTAAGAAATTAAATATTTTCTTATTTTTTGTTCATTTGAGACCATTCTAATTTTATGAGACCGTGAGACCAAATCTAAAAATAATTTTAAAATTCAAAATAAATGGAAAAATCCAAAAATTCTTTTTATAAATATTATTTTCGGAATTTGAATTAACTAAAAAAATATAAAAATATATAAAAAAAATAAAAATAAATAAAAAAATTCCGTTTTTTTAAAAAAATACGTGAAGTATTCTAAATAGAATATTACACTGACATATTCTAAAAAATAATTTTAAAATACAAAATAAATGGAAAAATCTATGAATTCTTTTTTTAAATATTATTTTCGGAACTTGAATTAACTAAAAAAAATAAAAAAAAATTCTATTTTTTTGGAAAATACGTGAAATATTCTAAATAGAATATTACACTGTACATATTCTAAAAATAATTTTAAAATGCAAAATAAATGGAAAAATCAAAAAATTCTTTTTTTTAAATATTATTTTCGGAACATCAATTAACTAAAAGAAAAAAATGCATCTCACGGTCTGACAAAATATAGGTGGTCTCAAATGAACGTAACCCTATATATATATATATATATATATATATATATATATATATATATATATATATATATATATATATATATATATATATTACAATTGCAAACGAATTGTTAGGCTAAAGTAGAAATATCATTATTTGAATCTTTGACCATACATGGTTAGTCATATGTACGCGTGGCGTTTTTGTTGGAGCTTTTAATATATATAAATCTTTTATAAATTAAACAATGGATATTTATATGCCACCTTACAGTAACACGTCTTATATAGTGTAAAATACATGCGTGGAGATGAATCAATAAAGTTTGTCCGTTAAAAATAATATTATTAAGGGCACACTATCATCTTAGTTAATTGATACGCAATATCTAATTTTTTATATTGATGATTACTTTATTTATTTTATTTTTTGGAACGGCATTAGTGATAACTCCTGAAATTTATGGTTATGATTACAGTACATAATATGTGGCTACTTGGCCACAACATATACATATGAATATTATTAATTAATTGCTAGCTAGCTTTTGCAGCATGAAAGTTAGGACCATGCACATCATCCAAGTCCCACAATCCTTCCCACATACCGAAATCTTCACTCATGGATGAGGTCTCCGGTGCATAAGATGAACCATAACAACAACCACTGGATGCTTTGTCTTTTTGTTTCCCAACCACGGTTGGAGGCATATATTCTACTTGGTTCTCACTTTCTTCAAGAAAGGACATTATCCTTTTCATATCAGCAATATCTTGTTGTTGCATCTGAAGTTGTTGCAATTGTTGTTGTCGTTGTTCTTGTTGAAACTTTTGTCTTTTTAGCTGTCGCATTTTCAGCTTTGCTGGTTCGTCTAATACCACTTTAACTTTTTTCTTAAAATGGGTTCGCCAGTAATTTTTTATCTCATTATCCGTTCTTCCTGGCAAGCTTTTTGCAATTGTCGACCATCTAAATCATATCGTAGGAAATAAGCTCATAATATGAGCTTCCAGAAAACAAAAATAGAATGGTTTTAATTTGTATATAAAGAGTACAAATACGAACCTATTTCCCCAGCGAGCGTGTAAATCAAGAATGATGGTTTCTTCATGAGGAGTAATCCTTCCTCTTTTTAGGTCTGGTCTTAAGTAGTTCACCCATCTTAGTCTGCAACTTTTTCCATTTCTTCTGAGCCCTATAATGAGTAAACACCAAACAAAATAAATATAAAAAATTGTTGCTCTTAAAATAGTTTTGTAGAATGCAAATGTTACCAGCAAGATTAGCCACCGAATTCCAACGGCCTTCGCCATGCAAGCTGACATGATGCATGAGCAAACGATCTTCTTCAGCAGTCCATGGCCCTTTCCTCCACCTTTCTTCAATTCCTCCCATGATTTCCCAATACATCAATCAACTAAATTATAAATGCAATGTTTGAAGCGTTTCTGACTTTGTGTCTCTAAACTTCTTGATTTGGCACCTATTTATACCACCACACAGCCATCTATCATAAACTCACAAGAGTCCTTATCAAAACCATTTATCTTTCTATGTAAAGCATGATCGCCTCATTAACACCATCCTACTAATTGACCAAATTGCCCATCATTATGATAGTGTTAACGATAGTTGAAAAAATTATTGAAGGGTATCATAGGAATTGGGAAATGACAACTAGTTATGCAATCAGGTGACACATTCAATGTTGAACATATCCAATGAGTATAATTGTTGATTGTGACGTTTGGGACACGTATAAGATGGAACCAATACGTCACTAAAAGGGAATAAAAGATATTTTGTTGATTAGGTTAATTAAAAAATTAGTATTGGCTAATGAGATTAGTGCAGGTGTTCATAAACTTAGTTATCAAGGGCGTATGTCATAAAATCGTAATCGTATCTAATTAAACTACAATTTTTTAATACTAAAAGGAATGAGAGGGATCTAGTAGTTCAATTTATGCGCCACTACCTCAACTGATCAACAGATGGTCTTCTACATGAACACCATTTGCTCAAGTAGCAACCTTTTTAATTAATTTCCGAGTTTTGTCTTTACGTACGGCCGTTTATAAGTCCAACATTTAAAGGAGTATGAGAAATATTACCTATCTTCCAACTCATGTATCAAGGCAAATGTTAAAATCAAAAGAAAAGATTAAAAAAAATAATAAACTCCATGTTATTATTTTTTATGAGTAAAAAGAATATATGGAAAAAAATGTAAAAAGGATATTTAATCATTACTACAACATAAAACCCGCTATATAGGACACGTAGGACCGGTCCTCACGATTAAAATACCCGGGACGAGGTGGGAAAAAAAAGCCCTTAGATATTAACGTGTAACGAATTAAATTACATAAACTAATTTTTTTTATGATGTCTGATTTCATCATTCACTAACTATAATATGATGACATTCACATTCTGATTCAATTTTAATAGAACAATTTACAATCTAATTGTAATTCAATTTCTGATGAGTAATTCTGCTAAGTAAACTAATTATCCAATATGATCATGTGATATTGTGGTTTAACATTCGATATCTCAAAAATAAAACAAAGAATTATACATAACTGAAGTCTGAATAATTTACAATTGAATGATGAATGATTTATGATTGACTGGAAGTCTTAAATAAAATAAAACAAGAAAATTGTGGAATAATACCCCAATTGTCCTTCTCAGTTCTCACCTTCTACTGAATCTGAATGATTATGAATGTCGCTGAATAAAAATCTAAAATCTGAATGTCTTGCACGCTATGGACTAATCGGATGTACCTTAATGTTGAATGATTGACTACCCTTCTCACGTTTCACGACCACACGCTCACAGAAAGTCGGAAATCACAAAATCTCGATTTTATTGACAAGTCGGTAGAATTTTGTCTATGTTGGAGCTAAGCATTTGGGCTTGGGATTTTAATTACACATAATATAAATAAATAAATAATTGGGCCCCCGGAATATATGGGCCCTATGCAAATGTTCCTATTATCCACCTTATATCCGACACTGAAGACACGGTTTCTGAAAAAATCGAGTTATAAGAGGAAAACCATATGACCCGGCTTAACAACAAAAAACCAGGATATATAACATATTTAAATACCTCGGTTTCTCTTGCAACAACCGGGTTCTTAGAACACAACCGAGTTCTATGAGTATTATACATAAATTATGTGATAGTAATAGGACCTATTTTTCTGCAACCAGGTGTTGTTTACATACAAGTTATATATATATAACACCAGCAAAAAAACCACAAAGGTTATATAACAATAACAAGGCACAAGAAAAAAAAAACACAAACACACAAGGGTAATTCTTTAATTTGGATGCTTTAGATGCATAAAGGTAATTCTTTATTATAGCATCAAACGTTAACAAAGAATAAAATCCACAGTTGCATGAGTCGATTTTTTTTATCATTAATTCTAGTTGATTACCTAGATATATTATAATTATATAGTACAAGTTGAGGAAAGAGTAATCAAATTTACCTGGACATCAACATTTAACACGTTAATATGAGTTCAAAAATAAAAGAAAATTATGTGTGCAGACTTGTGGTGTTTCACTGTTTTGGAACAGAGTATGGAAATAGATACAAAATTAAGTTACAGCATGAATGACTAATTATAGTCGTTTATAATGCCCAAGTGCTACAAAACCAATTACAAAATATTCCCCTTATATGTGCAGAAAATAAAATTACAGAAATGGAACCTTTGTGTAAAAACTATAAAATGGTGTCCTGTAGATTTATTATTATTATTATTTTTAGAAGTAGTCATCGTAAGAAACAATTACACGGATAGTTCATATAAAAAAGAGTAAACTACAGAATGGTTCCGATGGTTTGGTCGTATTTACAGTTTTGGTTTTTAAGTATCACTGTGGTTTTTGAACATTGCACTGCACCTCTTTAGTGTATATATATATATATATATATATATATATATATATATATATATATATATATATATATATATATATATATATATATATATATATATATATATATATATATATATATATATATCTTTACTATCTTATAAAAGAAATCTTATCTTTTCTGAAAATAGGTTTGACTATAATAATAATATTGTTTTAAGATGTCCAAATATTTAAACTGAAGATACAAACTAACATCAATAAAATAATAGTATTAAATTTTAATACTTTTCCGTTAAAATCGAACCTTTGAATTTCAAATACACACCCTATATTGTGGAAGTGTCAACCTATTATGTAGTTCAAATTTGAAGTTTCAAACGTTTACGTAGTGAAATGAAAACCGATAAGATCGATCCCTCACGACTCACCTTCTCACTCTCAGTCTAACTATTCGTATGAATTTCCTTTTAATTTGCCTAACTTCAAGCTCAAATATTTTCGATTCCAACAAATCTTCCCTCATATCTCACCCATCTCTACAAATCCTCTCGAGAAACCACAAAACCACAACAACTCGAGGCTGTCACTATCCTTCTTTACAAATTCTCTTAACCCTTTCTACCTCTGTAGCCGGTGGATACAGTAACCATTCTCCATAAGTCTCGACCTCTGTAAGGTTGTAAGGTTAGATCCTCAATGAGAAGAAATCTGATATTGAAGATATGGTGAATGTCTTAGGAGTCTCTGAATCCAACTCCACACCCAACTCTGTTTAGTTAGATCGTTGAATGTCACACAAATCATTGCTTTTGTTAAGTTTTATATCAAATATGAGCATAATTGCTAACTGGTAGTTGCCACAGGTCGTTAATATAATAAGCAAAGAAACGAGAGTCTAATTCATAACTTGTGGTGAGTTAATCCTCATGGCTTTATTCCCTTTTTCACGATCAAAGCAGAATCAGATTGCTTGGATTTGGGGATAATTACTTCATTTATATATGATTTAATTGTTTTTTTTTTTCATCGATCATAGTATTTCAAATATGGAACAAACAAATGAGAAAAGCCCTAAACATTCATCTTTATTCTTCTTGCTACTAAAAACAAAGAGACAGACAACAAGGACTCGAGTATGTTCCTAGGTTGTATTTTTTTTCTTCACATCATACCTGGTGCTTGATCAAAAAATGGTGGGTGTGCTGCAAGCTTCTTGGTGGTTGTGATTCATATAAAAGAAGGAGTTGGGGGTGAAAAGGAGAGACAAGTAGCAAATTGACTCTTGGGAGTTTCATGGTGGCTGTGATTCGTACCCCTTTAGGCATGCCCAACAACTGTTTGTGGAAATGTCCTCTTGCAGGTCTGAATCTTGGTAAAGCTACAGAAACATGGTTGAAAACCTTAAAGAAGTGTCATCCTTCGGTATAAATCTTTCAGGTCTCCAACTCTCTCTCTCTCTCTCTCTCTCTCTCTCTCTCTCTCTCTCTCTTTCTCTCTCTCACACACACACATACACACACAAAATACACAATTTTTATAAGGGGATTACAATATTACCATTACCAACTTTTCCATGCTGCTTTTCAGATTGAAATGCTGTAAGGATAATAGTTAGAGTGATTTGCTTCAAGATAGACCCAAGCAATCATCATCACCACCCCTCCTCCTTATCTCTACTCGATGACAACTTCCTCAATTTGCATAGTCCCGGAAAGCTGATTCCATTGCTGTAAGTCCAGAGGTAAACCTTCACTACTAGATATTGATTCTGCAATTAGGTTAAATTTTCAATATCGATGATGATTTTCAGGTGGAAGAAGCCAAGAAACCTTTAATTACAAATTCTCAAAGTCATGCCATTAGAGCATCCCCATCTCAGCGACGTGACTACTATTACATGTATGTCTTTATGCTTTATTTAATTACTCCTTTATGACCAAAATTCTCCAGTACTCCTTGTTTAATCTGATGAAACTACTGTAATATCGGTTTGCAGGTCAGCAAGATCATTGGCTGGAAGTTCAACTCCACCAAACAGAAGTTATTTGTGGACAACAAGAAGTAGTCCAACCTCAGCTATGGCTATGGCTATTGCTGCTGATGAATATCATGATCATTCTTCAGAAGATGAGTCATCTCTTGATATACCTGCAAAGACTACTTCCCAGCCTAGGCCAATACCCCGCTCTGTAAGTTTTTCTAAAAGCTTGATTGATTTCTTGTATCTGTTGATTGATTAGTTGTTGCTAAAAAGCCTATATCGATCCATGATATATGAGCTGATCAGCTGCTTATGTCAGGTTGGTTATGGATCATTTTTGGCAACTTCACTCAACTTTCCTTCACGCACAAAGGGTTTGATACAAGTGTATGCTCACAGGAAGCTTCTACAAGTATGACCACTGCTTATTCTACTTATTATCTCGTTGGTGGATGAAAACTTATGATTATATATATATATATATATATATATATATATATATATATATATATATATAGGGTTAGGTTCATTTGAGACCACCTATATTTTGTGAGACCGTGAGACACATTTTTTATTTTTTTTAAATATTTTTTATTTATTTTTTTATTTTTTTAGTTAATTCATGTTCCAAAAATAATATTTAAAAAAAGAATTTTTTAATTTTTCCATTTATTTTGCATTTTAAAATTATTTTTAGAATATGTACAGTGCAATATTCTATTTAGAATATTTCACGTATTTTTCAAAAAAAATAGAATTTTTTTTTAATTTTTTTTAGTTAATTCAAGTTCCGAAAATAATATTTAAAAAAAGAATTTTCAGATTTTTCCATTTATTTTGCATTTTAAAATTATTTTTTAGAATATGTCAGTGTAATATTCTATTTAGAATATTTCACGTATTTTTCAAAAAAAAAAAAAACGGAATTATATATATATATATATATATATATATATATATATATATATATATATATATATATATATATTAGTTAATTCAAGTTCCGAAAATAATATTTAAAAAAAGAATTTTTGGATTTTTCCATTTATTTTGCATTTTTAAATTATTTTTAGATTTGGTCTCACGGTCTTTTATATTTCATATGTGTATATACATATATATATATATATATATATATATATATACATATATATATATATATATATATATATATATATATATATATATATATCGAGCATCAATTTATTAACTGATGCATGTTTATATACCAAGATAAAATGTCATTTATTTGCAATAACGTACATGCACATAAAGATATACACCTTGCTCAACATGTTACAAGGCGATAATAAATTGTTAGCATTTTTCTGTTAGTAACAGCTTTGATCACTGTTATTATAAAATTTATAAAAACTTCATAACAGATCCAAATCAGAATCCGTAAATTCTGGGAGTTTGGAAAATGAGTCTAGTTTGTTCATAAATGTTTCCATGATTTTTAGTGGCCTCCAACTTAGGTGAAAACGTTGATAAGCACAGACTGGTCCGGATTGGATCTTGAAATGATAGGTAGTTTTGCAAAAATCACCATAAATTGTAGAAAAATCGTATGGAGATATGCAAGTATTCATTTTAAAGGTATAAACCTGAAATATTTGCATCTAATACAGTTTTGAAAAAAAATGTTTAAGTAGACCAAAACAGTCCGTGAATGGAGCCCAACTTTTCTGATGAAAGCTGTTTGAAGTATTTAGTTGTGTTCTTAGTGATTTTAACTTGTATTCCCCCCCTTAAAACTTAGAAAATACGAAATGGTAGGGGTATGAACTCACCTTGAGTGATTTCAGTGGGTGAAGTTGAAGATGAAAGGTGTTCAACTCAAGAACACTTGAAGGATCACTTGAATTTTCGAAGATCTAACATGAATGTGATGATGTTTGTGTAAGCAATCTATGATTTTGAGTAAGAGGGAATAGAAGAGTGATGAAACTTACCAAAAATGAGAGAAAGTTTGATGATCAGCCCTTAAAACTCGAAATTTGAGGGAGAGGATTTGAGAGAAAAGTGATGTTTGATACTTGGTGGAAATGAGGAAAATGAGAAATTTTAAGAGTGAAAGAGAGTTTTCCAGCTCATTTGGATGTGGGTTTGCTGGGAAATGAGTGGGGTAATGCCTTGAGGTGTCTGGGAATAGTGGGGAGTACAATAGTTCGTCAAAGGAATGGGCATGGGGTGGTTGATTGTGCCAATTATTATGGAAAGATCCACACTCCACCTCAAGATCTCACTTAATAGATTTTATTCTTAAATAAATATTTCCCTAAAAATATATTTGAATTATGATCATTTAGGGTCTCATATGTTAAAATATGATTTCTGGAGAAAATACCACGTTAAAATAATTAAAAATGGGCTTAAAATGGAGTAGTGGTCGAAAACCTGGCGAAAAAGTGGAAATTTTGGAATTCTGGGCGAGGTCTCGGCCTCAGCAGCCAAGAACTGAACAACACATGCGTATCCAGGGGAGGAGGCTGCGGTCCGAGGTTCCTAATGTGGGTGTGGCTGCGGCTCGCTTGCTGCGGTCAGGGCTGCGGCTCGGCTGCTGCGGCTTGCCTGCTTCGGCTCGCACGCTGCGGTTCGAACCCAAGAGGGTCCGACCTCTAAGAGGCTTTGGCCCTAGGGGGAGGTTCCGGGTCCTTTGGGGTATTTTACCCGTTATAACCTTGTTTTAAGAGATTTTTTACACGGTTAAGGGTGGTAATGACCCGAATGACTTCAAAAAGTCATGAGAACTTTTGAGCGAGATTGGGAGGGATTTGGGTGAGATTTCAAATAGAAAGAGGTATAGTGAAAATGATTGAGAGAGGTTTCGTTTGTGACCCTTTTGAGTGTCCGACTTTGCAATGCGAGGTCCGTAAACCCTGTTAAGCCATGTTTTAAGGTCCTACACACTCCCGGTGAGTGTGCAATAGTGTTTTATCGCTTTGGTTCAATGTTTAGTATTTTCACAGCTATTGAAACTCAAACATACGAATTTTCCAATGATGTTTTCTCATTAAAATAGTGAGTTGTTTAGTAATTACACAATGTAAACCCTAATATACAAGGGCTAATTGAGTCTTCCGGTTTGTCTTGTTGACTTTGTTTGACTTTGACTTGACCCGAAATTGACTATTGTCACATCATCCCCCCGTTAGAAGGAATTTCCACTACTAGAAAAACAGCCTTTTACGACGCTCATTGCGCGTTGTAAAACAATCAGATGACGCGCAAATGCGCATCAAGAAAGGCCCTGTCATAAAGAGAGACGACGCGTTTTTGCGCGTCATCTATAGACGACACGCATTTACGACGCTCATTTACGACGCACATTTATGACACACATTTATGACACGAAATGCGTATCAAGGAAGGCCCTGTCATCAAGGAAGACGACACACATTTGCATGTCGTAACCTTACGATGCGCATCTATGACACGCATTGCGTATCATTAAAGCCCCTGTCATAAATGAGGATGACGCGCATTCGCGTGTCATAAACTTCAGTAACCATTTACGATATGCATTTACGAAGCGTCTTTACGATACTCTTTTACGCATAATACAAAAATATGTGAACAAATATACCAGAACAATCAATTTTATCCGATAACATCATGTCAAAAAAATGTAATACATTTATATTAAGGGGATCTAATTGTACATTATTATTAAGAGGTTTTCCCTAATTATATAACCTAATACTACCTTTCTATTAAGGGACACCTTCTGCAATGTAATGCTGTACAAGATAAAAAGATATACACAAAGATGATAAACATCAAATTCCAACTAAGTAGAGTTGCATCTTACCTTTCATAATTCTTTAAGACTGATATTGAACCCATGCTCCGATAATTCTTGTGACCTAATCAAATAAAAATCAAAAAATTAATATGCTAATATAATTATTAGAAGAATCAAACATGGAATGTTAGTTGTAAAAGACAAAGTTACCCTTTTCTCCATACAAAGAATGTGGTATTTGGAATAAATACAGTACAATATGAATTATTTGATATCAACAATGACAATCAAAATGACAAGAATACCCTCATACAAATGGTAAATATTACCTGTAAAGCTATCAACAATGACAGTTCTTGATCCTATGAACTAGAGCGTATCTCATCACAATTCAATTTAACACCACCCATGAGAACCCGTAAAGCTACTCAACCAACATATCATGTCATGTAATGTTTTTTTTGTCAGTATATTTTCACGTAGAAAAAAAAGTGAAATAAGTAAAAATAACAACCTTCTCATTTAATGAAAATGGATATTGTACACATCTATGGGACCCATTTTCAGAATTACCATCCCAATTTTACTGAAATTGTTCATGCTATTTGAACTCAAATAATTTATTTTTAGTAAAAAAAAATAAATATTTATAATTATAGTGTTTTGATTATATAATACATACCCATCTATCACTGACTTCTCTTCTTTGTTTTCGCATTGTAGCATTGTGAAAGAGCCTTCGATCATCCTCACGTTTTTAACAGCTACAACTGCAGCTCTTAAATCTTTTCATAAAAACAAATAAAAAAAATCAAATTAATATAACATAAACTCAGTTATGATTATAGTAAGAAATAAAAACAAAAAAATATGTTACCATGATTAGGAAATAGAGGTGCAGTGCTAATTTCAGCATCAGAGAGACTACATCTTTCCTGTGATGTAGACAAAAAGAATATATATATATATATATATATATATATATATATATATATATATCTATATATATATATATATATATATATATATATATATATATATATATATATATATATATATATATCTTTGTGTGATATATGTTGAGAAACTGAATCACATATGTTAGAATAAAGAGTTGTGATCAGGTACCGCACAATGATCATGTAAGTTTTTGTTTTTTTGTGGTTTTTATCTGTGTGTGTTTAAAGATATTTTTTGTTCTTTTTGCAGGTGTTCTTCTCTTGGTATATCCACTTCTCATTGCAATTATATGGAAAATTGATGATGGATACAGATGATAAAAGTCCGATGCTTTGCTGGTAATCCCTGTTTCAATTCTTTTTTATAAAGGTCATTTTATAATGTTTATGAGTTATAAATACGTGTGTGTATGTTAAGGTGTTTTTTTTCTGTTATACACAAAAAGCAACACACATGCACACACATAAAAAAGTAACAAATAAATGATGTTTTGCGGAATATAGCATTATCCTTTCATAGCAGTGTACTTTAAGTTTTTGTCAATTATAGCATTGAACTTTTGTTCTCTCTCTCTATCTCTCTCTCTCTCTCTCTCGCTATATATATATGGTCAGAAATAATAGTAATATGAAACTTGCAAAGAAAAAGAGAAAGAGAAAGAGAAAAAGTCAACTCACTTGGTTAATTGCAAAATGAACAGGTTTATCTTTTACAAGGGATAGCTCTTCCCTCAAGTGAACCACCACTCCAACAGAAGTATGTGTGGTATTTGAACCAAATCATATAAAGATGAACCTTCAGGCATTGCTACTGAATCTGCATCCTTCATCCTCCCAACATCAACAACTTCACCAAGTGGAATGGGATCAAATATCTTACAAGGCAGCTTCATTAGAGATGATTCGTTGTATTTCAAGAAATCCTGTAAATTAACAAGAAATACATCTGATTTACTAACTTGTCAATTGCATGTTGAAAGAAGTTTTGTAACCAAACGACCAACTAAAGCATTAACAGGAACGAATTTTATCATGGAAAGCAACAATTTAAGGCACGAATCATCATCATGACTGTACTCCACGAGGGATTCCAAAAATACCCCTAGAAACTTGTCGATGTTGGACTCCTTGGTCAATCCAGAAAGAACCCTCGAAAGATCAATTTATCACAAAATCAAAACCATGTTCAGGAAACATAAAGAAATATAAAAACTTTGAATTGTCAAAATAAAGAAAAAATTTATCCTTTGAGGCTTACCTAATTTCCTTCAAGATATTAACAGCCTTTTTAGGGAGCACTTCCACAGATTGCAACTGCCATGTAAATAAGAAGGGTATAAATTAACAGCATAAAGTTACAGATAAACAACATATGGCAAGCTAGAATACCTGTACTGGCCTAACATTGTCATGATTAAATTGCATTCTCTGTTATACCTTGTTATAGACAAGAAAAATTGTTAACTGATGATCCTACTATAATATACACTTCATAATGTAAAAGTTAAATCAATTACTTGGTTAATAGATAAGAATACTTCTTATATGTTGAGTCCTAGTGCAAACAAAGCCAACTAAATATATGGAACGGGAAGCATCCGTTGATGAAATTGAAAGCTGGTGGTGGTGCTGAAAAGGTGTCCTCTGGTGGTGGTAGTTTTTGGAGTATCTCATCGAAGGGGAAGGAGAAAGGGAAGGTGGATCCACCTGTTGCTATTAAGAACCCTAATGTTATCATTCCTAATGAAACAGTGAGGTTGCTAAGTGGAGCAGGTTTTTTATGAAAATGAAATGGTTTCTGTCGTGAACAGATTGCTATATAACTTATAAAGATGTTTTGTTAAAAAGAAATTATGGTGCAAATCAATTTATTGGTTGAAACTGTTGTTTCATGCTACCCCCATTTGCAAACACCCTACTGCAGCAAGGGCAACCTCTTTACTACCATTTGCAATGTTGTTCTTCATAGAACACAACAAAGACTCCCATCCTACATAACAAATATTCAACTTCACCATTGTTCTTTTTTAAAGCACACATGTTTTTGAATAAATTATAATCTTTTAAATGAAGACATACCTAACCAAAACTTGGTTAAATTTCTTAATAGTTGAAAGAAAGTACGCAGGATACGAGCAATTCCACCAAATACAAGCACAAGTGTTTCATCCCATTGTTTTTGAGCATTGTTGCGGCTAGATGTTTTAATAAAAACATTTAAATTTATTGTAAAACTGAAAAGAAAAGTGAAATACATGTAGAAATATGAATGAAACAAAGTCTATGTTGACATGCCTATGATGTATGAGCATATGAACTGCTTTTCCACCACGGACACCGAGTTCTGTCCCCTGCTATTCGTCTTTGGAAGATAAAAAGAAGAAGAGGAACCTGTTTGAATCCTTTCTTGTGTACAGCTAAAGGAAAAATTCATAACATGGATGATCTAGGGTGATTGAAATTTCTTCTACTTTATATCTTGTGAACGCCATTTTGGCATTTTCTTATGATTGTGGCTTTAACTCAAAAAGCTTTTCAGTTTCAATTTTCTTAGTTTGCAACGAATATTTGAATGTATTTATTTTGTGATTTATATTATATGGCAATATGGCATGCCCTCCCTCATTGGTTACCTAACTATTCCTCTAGAGTTGGCATCTGGTTTCAAGGGCTCCCACGACCAACTCCAACACCCACATCTTCTGCACTCTCCCCAACCATTCTAATCACCTATTCAACAAGTATAAACATCGCACGTAAGACAAGGGTATTTTTGGCACATGAAAAATAAAGCTAACACAATTGCCTATGTGCGAATGTTATTTGGGTCAGCACCTAAATTCTCAAGAACAGGAGCTGCTACACCTTCACCTTCACGAAGCAAACCAAGAACCAAGTGCTCTAATCTAATATAATTATGACCTAAAAGATTCCATGGAACTGGCAGCAGCCGAAGCAGAGTTATAACCAGCAGAGGCTGCTGAAGCATATGGTCCATAGCTTCCCGCCATTCCAATACTCCATGTATTGCTTCCTGGCTTATACTGTGGAAGCGGGTATTTAGAATTAGAGGCGGCAGTCACTGGTGGTGGTGGTGCTGGATACATGCCTCCGGCGCCTTGTTGTGGTTGTTGTGGGAATGTCTCGTTTCTTAAAAACTGATGGATAGTAGCTGGTGGAGGGACATAAAATGGGGAGAAATATGGACCGTATAGGGGTACTCGAGTCCCGCATTCAATGACATTTCACCTTCCGTTGGTAAATTCTTGGGTACATAAGAAGATGTGGTAGGGCGTTCAAGATGATCCTCCTCTCCATCAGCATTTTCATTTCTGAACCAATAAAGTACATACATTTATCGGAAAAGGATGTCTACACCAATATGAAATACAACCTAAGAAACAGAAACCTGGATTGCATTTGATCCTCTATAGTTTCATCAGCCTCCTCAGATGCTTCAGACGTCTGTTCACTCACGGTCATAGCCACAAGACCATATGAGTTTGAGGGGGTTTTATTAAAACTAAAAGTGGCATCAAAACTCCCAAAACAGAAGCCGAGTTTTTCGGCTTCAGGAACATGAAGGTGATTTGGGATAATGACATGTTTATCATCTGAAATGTGGGACTCCTTCAACTTCTTCTCAAGTTCATCCTCCTATCAATCAAGATTAGTAGAGGATGTAGAAGAAATTATTGTTGGAGTATGAGCTTCAACTGGAACCACAGCCACAGGCACCTTAATTGACCTTTGACTGTGAGCAATTGGTTTCACTTTCCATTCCATGCTAGGACCAACTATAGGAAATCACAAACAAGTTTATCATTAAGTTCTACTGTTTCACTTCTAATAAAAGCATTCAGTTAAAAGTTAAGGTATCAGTGTCTTGATACCTTTTTGAGGTCCAATTGCTTGTTGCATCCTATTATTATAATTTGATGAAGGCCTGGAAATGGAAAAGGAGACGTGAGATGATGATACTGGTCATGAAGATGACTCTGAAACCACATTCTTCCCTACTCCCTGAAGCTCACTGGGTCCCACCTTCTCTTGCTCAGAACCAGTTGTCATGTTTAACCATTCATAAATATGATTAATTTACATCAAATAAAAAATAATTTCAAATACAAAACAAGATGATAACAAAATGGTGATTAAATAAAAAAAAAGATTCTCACAAGAAGTCGATTTGATCCGAAGAGGGGTCTCTTGAATTTGTTCAACTGCATCTATTTTACTCCCAACCTCACGTCTAATAGTACCCACATATAGCCCTGAATCTTGTGATGGCATCAAAATAGGATCTTTTTCGGACAAATATACCCCTGGTGAAGATTAGCAATCTGAACAAACATTATTGCATTCTCTTTAGGTATATCAATATTGCAATACAAGTACACACAAGTGATTCCTACATGATTATACATGCACAAACTGATAAACCTACAAGCTTCCACATTTTTAAGCATACTAAAACCATAATTACATAACTGTGTACCTTGAGAAACCGACCCCTCCTATTTTCCCCAATGTCAAAGTAAAACACCTGAAGAAAAAACCCTAATCAGAAAGGTAATTGGATAGATATGAAGGTTATTTGAAAGAAAAATCTATGATAATTATTGAAGAAACTAGGAAAGTCAATCCACATTTTGCAGAGTAATAAATATGAAAGCGTATGTATTGTATGTGTAATGTGTAATATAATAAATTGACTTGATATCAAGCTGGAGTTCCTTGCTAGAAATATCTTGCTCATCAGAAGTGATGTAGTAGTTGAAGATATCAAAGAATCAAGAGAGATTCCATTGAAAGGTACGATTATGGTAGACCTTGATGCCGATGTCTTCTCCGAAATGTTCATGTAACGACCGCGTAGATTCTCCTTGAGATCAAAGTAAAACAATTTATGCTCCACCTGTAACATCTTAGACAACAGCTGCACGTCATTCCCACCGCTTCGTGCACCTCCGCTGCCACCCGAGTTAAACTCCATCTCCCCTTACGTCTTCTCCTGCACCTCCACATGTGACGTCTTAGACAACAACTCCTCGTTGCACCTTACGTGTTTTGAACCAGGCAAGAGGGATGAGATGGAAATACGAGAGTGAGATAGAAAAAATTACGGTCGGATTTAGGAACCCTAAATAATCGGCTCAAATTGATAACTGGTAGGTAAGAACCCTAAATCCTCAGCTCATAGAGTCGAATTAAGAGTGTAAGAACTTGTTGGAACGGAGAATTAGGTTTTTGGTGGAGGTGATGGATCGAGGAATTGAGGAAGCTGTGGATGAAGACGAAGGCCTTAATTCGAAGAGGCGGGGAATTTTTGGATTAATAGGCGGGGGTTAATTTTTTGGATTTTATTTTTCCCCCTAAAAACGCATGTTTCCTTAAAAAAATATAAAGCGACATAGTAACACGACGCACATTTTTTATAGGTGCTCTCCGTATTTTTTTTTTCTAACACTAATTTTATGGTACGCAAAAATGCGTGACCTCTATCCTTCAAATTTTGGAAAACTAACATTAATTTTTAGGGCACGGACAAATGCCCATCCTCTATCGGTGTGTGTCATTAATTGCGCGTCGTAAAAGGCTATTTTTCTAGTAGTGTTCGTCCCGAAATTTGCATTTTGGCTGGGTCTTCAATAGTTCGTGAAAAGATGTGGTTATTTTTGTTTCATTTTATCTTCACGTTCCCAGGTGAACTCAGGTCCCCGTTTAGCGTTCCAACGGACCTTCACGATGGGAATACGACTCGGTTTTGTTCCCTTGATCTCTCGATCCATGACTTCGACTGGTTCTTCCACGAAATGGAGGTTCTCATTAACTTCGATTCCGTCGAGTGGTATCACCAGAGTCTCATTTGATAGGCACTTTTTCAAGTTTGATACGTGGAAGGTAGGGTGTACGTTATTAAGTTCTTGCGGTAATCGGAGTTTGTAAGCCACAGAACCAATCATGGCAAGGATTTCAAACGGTTCGATGTACCTCGGGTTTAGTTTCTCACGTTTACCAAAACGTATCATTCCTTTGCAAGGGGAAACTTTCAGTAGTACCCGATCTCCGACCTGAAATTCCAAGGGTTTGCATCGTTTTTATGCGTAACTTTTCTGTCGATCACGAGACGCCTTTAGTCTTTACCAAATTTGAAAAATCTTTTCTGTGGTCTCCCTTATGATTTCAGGACCAGTGAAGGCACTATTTGGGACTTGCCCCTTAGCCAGCTAGGTATACCCCACTTCGACGCAACACATAGGTGATCTGCACTTGCGACCGTAGAGAGCTTCGAATGGAGTGACTCCAATTCTAGTGTGATAGCTATTATTATAGGAAAATTCGATAAACGGTAAATGAGTATCCCATGCCTTACCAAAGTCTAACACACAGACTCTCAACATGTGTTCTAACGTCTGTATAGTACACTTGCTCTGCCTGTCGGTTTATGGATGGTGGGTCGTACTCATATCTAGCCTAGTTCACAGAGATTTTTGTTCGGACTGCCAAAATCACGAGGTGAATCTTTTATCTCGGTTGGAGAAAATGGATATTGGTACACCATGCAGTCATACAATCTCCTTGATGTACGTCCTGGTTAACTTCCCAATCTTGTCGATTTCCTTTATTGCCAGGAAGTTCGTAGACTTGGTTACTCTATCTACGATTACCCATATGGTGTCAAGCCCACTTGATGTCTTAAGCAGCTTGGTTATGAAGTCTACGGTTATCCGTTCCCACTTCCACTCAAGTATATCCAGTTGTTGTAGTAGTCCTGATGGCTTTTGATATTCTACCTTGACCTTGGCGCAAGTCAGACACTTGCCCACATAGGTAGCAATCTCAGCTTTCATGTTTGGCCACCAATACAACTTCTCGAGGTCTAGATACATCTTATCCGAACCTGGATTGATGGAATATCGTGTCTTGTGTGATTCGTTCATGACAACGTCTCGGAACCCACCGAACTTCGGTGTCCAGATCCGGCTCATGAGGTAGCGAGTTCCATCCTCCTTGAATTCTGGGTTTTTATCCATCCCTCTCAATGCCTCACCTGTCACGTTTTCCGGTTTCAAGGCTTCAAGTTGAGCTACCTTGATATATGTGAATAGGTGCGAATGGATCGTCATTGTCAATGACTTTAACCAGCAACCTGAATATTCTTTTCTGCTTAGGGCATCGGCTACAACATTAGCCTTGCCTGGATGATAGCATATTTCACACTCATAATCGTTCAGTAGCTCTACCCATCTTCTTTGTCGCATGTTGAGCTCTTTTTGATTGAGGATAATGCTGAAGACTTTTGCGATCGGTGAAGATGGTGCACTTTGTGCCGTAGAGGTAGTGTCTCCAGATCTTCAAGGCGAACACTACTGCCCCTAATTCGAGGTTGTGGGTAGTATAGTTAACTTCGTGGGTCTTAAGTTGCCTTGACACATAAGCGATAACCTTCCCGCTTTGCATGAGCACACAACCGAGACCTTGTTTTGAAGCATCGCAATACACTACAAAGTCATCAATTCCTTCCGGAAGAGACAAGATCGGTGCGGTGCATAGGGCTTGTCTTAGTGTCTGGAAGGAGGCTTCTTGTTTATCTTCCCATTTGAACACCACACCTTTCTGATTCAGAGTGGTAAGGGGTTTAGCAATCTTGGAGAAGTTCTGTATGAATCTTCGGTAGTAGCCTGCGAGTCCTAAAAATTGTCGGATTTCTGTTGGTGTTGTAGCTGCTGACTAGTTTTCGATCGCCTTGATTTTTGAGGGATCCACATGTATTCCTTTCCTACTTACCATGTGGCCAAGGAATCCCACTTCTCGGAGCCAAAACTCGCACTTCAAAAACTTAGCATAAAGCTTCTCAGCTCTTAGAGTCTGCAGAACTAATCGCAGGTGTTTCCTATGCTCTTCTTCACTCCTCGAATAGACCAAGATATCGTCGATGAACACGATCACGAATTTATCTAAGAAAGGTCGGCACACTCGGTTCATTAGATCCATGAACACCACAGGCGCGTTTGTTAGTGCGAATGGCATTACTACAAACTTGTAGTGCCCATAGCGAGTTCTGAATGCCGTCTTGGGGATATCTTCTTCTTGAACTCGCAGCTGATGATAACCCGACCTCAAGTCAATTTTTGCAAAATAACTTGCTCCCTGAAGTTGATCGAAGAGGTCGTCGATTCGAGGTAGGGGATATCGGTTCTTGATGGTAAGTTTGTTTAATTCTCGATAGTCGATGCACATGCGAATTGATCCGTCCTTCTTCTTTACAAAAAGGACTGGTGCACTGCAAGGTGAAATGCTCGGTCTAATGAACCCTTTGCTCAATAGTTCATTCAACTGGCTGGACAGTTCTTGCATCTCTGCTGGTGCTAGGCGGTATGGAGCTTTGGCAATGACGGTAGCTCTGGGAATTAAATCGTTTTGGAATTCGACTTGTCGCGCGAGTGGTACACCTGGCAGGTCTTCTGGGAATACGTTGGGGAAGTTGCACACCTCGGAAATGTCTTTGATGTCCTTCACATCTTGTTTCTTATCTATGACGTGGGCTAAGAATGCATGATATTCCTTTCGTAGGTACTTTTGGGATTTGACGCAAGAGATGATTTGCAAATGTGCATTACGTTTATTGCCATAGATGAGAAGGGTTTCACTGTTTGGCAGATTAACGCGAACGGCCCTTTGGTAACACAGAATGTTGACATGAAGAGAGCTTAACCAATCCATACCAATGAAGATGTCGAAACTTTTTATGGTGACTGGCATTAGATCGATTTTGAACGAGTGGTTATCTAGAGTGAGGGTACACCCTATGTATATATCATTAGTGCACTCAACCTTTCCGTTTGCCATTTCTATGACGTATAAATCTTCTAATGACTCGGGGTTTTGTTTTAGTAGTTGTTTGAATTGGTGGCTCACGAAACTCCTCTCTGCTCCACTATCAAATAGTACGCATGCATAAGAGTTATTGAGGAGAAACGTACCGGTAACCACTATAGGATCCTCGACTACTTCCCCATGTCCTATCGCTAGGACCCTCCCTACACCTCCAGCATTAGGGGCTTGTGCCTTGGGTCATTTCCTCCTGAAGTGCTCCACTTCACCACATCCATAGCAGGTTTCGCTTACCCCTCCATTAGCAACTTGGTTGATCTATCGTGCTGGAGCTTTACAGAAACAAGCGGTGTGCCCTTTCCTGTCACAGTTTTTGCAGTGCATTTCTTAACAAGCACCATTGTGGTGGAAGTTGCACTTGTTGCACTTAGGGAGATTTCCTGCATATTTCTTTGGTGGTGTCGGAGTGGTAGCAGTGGTGGCAACACGGATAGCAACAGTCTGTTGCTTCTTGGCGGGATCCTGTGTCGGTTGCTTCTTTTTATTGCTCCAGAAATTTCTCTTGTTGTTCCCTTTATTTGCTTGATCGGAGGTGGTTGACACCATGACATGGCTGGCCTGATGATTAATGAGTTGTTGTTCCAGCTCTTTGGCATTGTCAAAAGTGGTTGGCTTTGAGGCCAACACGTTATCTTGAATTTGGGGTGATAGGCCCCAGAGATATCGTTCCACCTTCTTGTTTTCCGGGGTAACCATCCCAGGACAGAGGAGTGCTAGATCATTGAATCGGGCGGTGTAAGCTGCATGGTCCGTGCCCGTCATCTTGAGGTTCCACAATTCTTGTTCTAATTTTTGCACCTTACCCCTTGAAAAATATTCCTTTACCATCATAGTTTTCAAGTCTTCCAAACTTAAAGAGTTAGCCACGGAGAGTGTCAACGACTTTACATGGCCGTTCCACCAAGTAAGGGCCCTGCCGGAGAATGTGCAGGCTGCGGATTTGACTTTGTCTGATTCGGGACATGCGTAGATCTCGAAGACAGATTCAGTCTTCTCGAACCACTGCATCAAAGCGATGACGCCCTCGCTTCCATTGAAAGAGTCAGGTTTGCCATTTGTGAAGTCTTTATAGGAACATTCTATCGAACGCCCTTGGCTATCCCCTTGAGTAGAGATGTTAATACTGCTCCCTGTCCTCCTGGCACCGTCAGTGCTAATTTGGGACATAGCAGCTGCCACTGCAGCTATAACTGCAGGTTGGAACATAACGGGATCAAACTAGGGAGGCGGCAGGGGTGAATTTGTTTGCGTTCTCTTAGTGCGTCTAGCAGATCTACGAGGTGGCATTTTTCTGTCATAGAATTTTCAAAGATAAAAGGGACATCAGTCTTTTAGTAATTGGATGTAAGTCGAGTGTCGTGAAATTAGTTCATTGGTTTTCAAGTCTAGTATTTCCCAACTTCCATATGTTTGCATTAGCAAGTAATTCATAGAAAAAGTTTATGCAATTAAACTTATGAATTAAATAGTGATGACTCAAACGGAGTCGTGTGTTTGGTTCCGTGTCTGACTCATTCCTAAGATTCGCTCGATGTGCCTCAGTTACGCACAATTAGAATTTTAATAAACTGTCGATACTAATGAGTCTGCCCTAAGTCCACAACCAAACAAGGAACAATTCCTAAGACGGACTCGTCATTTCTAGGTCGATTACTGCTTTAATTACACATAACAACAAGGTACACTTAAAATCTTAGAATTTATCAGTTGTAAATTGTTTGTAATACCACAGAGTAAATCTCATGTCAACATTCAATGAAGTAAAATGCACGCCAAATTCATTGATAACTTTTTAGTACATATTATCTTGAGAAAATTTGACCTCACAAGGGTCTACATTACATCAATGCAAAAGATAGTTTTGACAGCGCAAATGCCCTTTGAGTAGTGTAATCACTTAGTCGCAGGGTCAACCTACATACAAAAGAGTTGCATCAATGCATGCTCAGAAACCTATACTACGAAGATGTGTGAGTAGTATTGAGTCATACTCACGAAGATCCTTCCCTGGTGGAGCTTGGGATGATGTCGATGCACCTTGTAGTTCTACCAGTCTCCGCTCGGTTGCAACCATTCTCTCCTCGAGCGCTGTGTATCTTTCCCGATACTCCCTTGTTTATGCTCGAGCAGCAAGAAGGTCTTGAATAAGTTGGTCTCGGTGGTGGAAGTCTCGTTCTAAGTCTCTGGTGCGAGCAGTGGTAGATTCTATGATGGCATTCAGCTCTCGTACCTGATCGATCGTCGTCCTACCACGATCATCCATACCCGCTATCCGTTATGTCATTACGGGGAGGGTTCTATCAGCCGGTCATCCGTGGATGAGGTCGTAATAACCTAGTTGGTCGCAGATGGTGACCACTGGCGTTGTTGTTGGCTCCACCTTTCGATCGTTGTTGCCCAATGGGGCTCGGGCCCGTTGTATCCAAAGTGATGTGCGGGCACCCTCGCGATGTAAGGAAGGTTGAATACTTTCGGTTTATCTTTAATTTTATTCTTAACCATGACTATATCATTTTCTTCCTCTTCTTCTTCTTCTTCATCTTCCTCCTCCTCTTCTTGTTCTTTGTCAGATTCCTCTTCAAGTTCCTCCTTGGGATCCTCTTCGGGCTCCTCCTCGGGATCCTCTCGGGTTCATCCACGGGATCCTCTTCGGGATCCTCTTCGGGTTCCTCCTCGGGATCCTCTTCAATTTGTTGCTCGAGCTCTTCCTCGATCCATCCAATATTTCCCTGATTAGGAAAGTGCGGGTCCCCTGGTAGGTGAAATCCTGCCTTGTCGTCTGTACGAGAATAGGGGTGTAAGTAGCATGTAGCTGTTCATAATAATAATATTGTGCTATAGCAATCATACAAATATTCCTATAATATTTTGAATGTTTAGATTTGGTCCTTAATGCATTCCTTGTAGGGTCAAGTTAGGTTATTAGATTTGTTGCCCACCATGACTATCCCCTAGTATACGTAAATCACTCCTCGGACATATATAGTTGATCAGGTTATATCCCTCCCATACTTGATTCACATATACCAAGGCATACTCATGGTGCACAACTCCTCTTCTTTTAGTTTATGTTTTTCTAGTTATAACACTACGCGAGTATGTAATGCATGTAGGTATACTTTTAAACGAGAAAACTATTTATTTTCTAAAAGTATTCCCTCATTAAAATGTTTTAAATTAGAGACTTTTAGTCCCAAATGTTTTTACATTTTGTATATCTTATGTGGTTTGATATACTTAATTCACTATAAACCATGCTCTAATACCAATCTGTCACACCCCCAAACCAAGGATGGTGGAAACGTCTGGGGGTGGAGGACTTCATATATAGTATCATAACCACAATTGCAATAGTAATTTAAGCAAACACAACCAACATATATATAATTCAAAGATTACATCATTGTATGAGTTACATGTTTCCAAATCAATTACAATATGTTGACAAAACATGAAATGTTGACGCCTTAACGTCCCATCCTCAAAATGCACTTTGATACCTGTTTCGTGATTTCCTGAGAATACAAGTTGTTTGAAAAAGTGTCCACACAAAGGTTGGTGAGTTCATAAGATTTTGTTTTAAATTTTGGTAAAATTCTTTCTCTTTTAAATGTCATGTTTGTTTCAGAAAATCCGATATTTTCCTTAACATGTGTAATGTAGTCTTATATCCGAAGACCAAAATGTATAAGTAACCTCTCTTATGGTTAGAAAATGATATGTGTTTAAATCGACATAAAAACGTTTGAATTAAATGAAATTCCCGTAAATTCTTATGTTTGTTAATAGTATCTGTGAGTTTATTATAACCATGCTACGACCTAGTGGGCCTAAAAGTACGTTCTTCAGGCGTCGGAAATGTTATGAAATTTGTCACCTCAGACCTGCTGGTCTAGCTGTTGCATGCAGCTCATGTGTGGGTTTGTCAATCCCAATATAGATCTATACACAACTATCACGCTCTCCCTCCAGGAGACTCTGGTTACAATACATGACTTATTGGTAAATGTGAAGCGAATGTCTCACAAAGTATTTAATAAATTTACGTATATTGAAATGAAAATCCCTTATTGCATATACGTACCTTTTTTTTATGAGTGTGTTATTCAATGTATCATAAACTATACCTATTATAGTTTATCAAAACAAGGGTAGTCAATGTAATGTACGTAAACTATATTCAACGTGGTTCATTCAATTGTTTGAGTAAAATGGATGTACTTTGATTACAACAAATTGTGTTATCCTTTATATTTCATATCTGTGTGTATATATATATATATATATATATATATATATATATATATATATATATATATCAAACATCCATTTATTAACTGATTCATGTTTATATATCAGGATAAAATGTCATTCATTTGCAATAACGTACATGCACATATACACCTTGCTCAACATCTTACAAGGTGATAATAAATTGTTAGCATTTTTCTGTTAGTAATAGCTTCGATCACTGTTATTATAAAATTTATAATAACTTCATAACACATCCAAATCATAATCCGTAAATTCTGGGAGTTTGAAAAAAAGAGTCTAGTTTGTTCTCAAATTTTTCCATGATTTTTAGTGTCCTCCAACTTAGGTGAAAACATCCATAAACACAGACTGGTCTGGATTGGCTCTTGAAATGGTAGCTAGTGTTGCAAAAATCACCATAAATTGTATAAAAATCGTATGGAGATATGCAAGTATTCATTTTAAAGGTATAAACCTGAAATATGTGCATCTAATACAGTTTTGCAAAAAAAAATGTTTAAGTAGACGAAAACAGTCCGTGAATGGAGCCCAACTTTTCTGATGAAAGCTGTTTGAAGTATTTAGTTGTGTTCTTAGTGATTTTAACTTGTATTCTCCCCCCCCCCCTTAAAACTTAAGAAAATAAAAAATTGTAGGGGTATGAACTCACCTTGAGTGATTTTAGTGGGTGAATGTTGAAGATGAGAGGTGTTCAACTCAAGAACACTTGAAGGATCACTTGAATTTTCGAAGATCTAACATGAATGTGATGATGTTTGTGTAAGCAATCTATGATTTTGAGTAATAGGGAATGTAATAATCATAAGGAGAGTGATGAAACTTACCAAAAATGAGATAAAGTTTGATGATCAGCCCTTAAAACTCAAAATTTGAGGGAGAGGATTTGAGAGAAAAGTGATATTTGATACTTGGTGGAAATGAGGAAAATGAGAAATGTTAAGAGTGAAAGAGAGTTTTCTAGCTTATTTGGACGTGGGTTTGCTAGGAAATGAGTGGGGTAGTGCCTTGAGGTGACTAGGAATAGTGGGGAGTACAATAGTTGGTCAAAGGAATGGGCAAGGGGTAGTTGTTTTTGCTAATTATTATGGAAAGATCCACACTCCACCTCAAGATCCCACTCAATAGATTTTATTCTTAAATAAATATTTCTATAAAAATATATTTGAATTATGAATATTTAGGGTCTCATATGTTAAAATATGATTTCTGGAGAAAGTTCCACGCTAAAATAATTAAAAACGGGCTTAAAACGGAGTCGTGGTCGAAAACTGGGCGAAAAAGTGGAAATTTCGGAATTCTAGGTGAGGTCTCGGCCTCAGCAGTCAAGAACAAAACAACACGTGCGGATCCGAGGGAGGAGGCTGCGGTCCGAGGGTCCTGATGTGGGCATGGCTGCGGCTCGCTTGCTACGGTCAGGGTTGCGGCTCGCTGCTGCGGCTCGCCTGCTGTGGCTTGCTGCTGCAGCTCGCCTGTTGCTGCTTGCCTGCTGTGGCTCGCACACTGGGGTTCCAACCCAAGAGGGTCTGGCCTCTAAGAGGCTTCGGTCCTAGGGGAGGTTCTGGGTCCTTTGGGGTATTTTACACGTTCTAACCTCGTTTTAAGCGATTTTTGACACGGTTAGGGGCCGTAATGACCCGAATGACTTCAAAAAGTCATGGGAACTTTTGAGAGAGATTGGGAGAGATTTGGGAGAGATTTCAAATAGAAAGAGGTGTAGTGAAAACGATTGAGAGAGGTTTCGTTTGTGACCCTTTTGAGTGTCCGACTTTGCAATGCGAGGTCCGTAAACCCCGTTAAGCCATGTTTTAAGGTCCTACACACTCCCGATGAGTGTGCAATAGTGTTTTATCGCTTTGGTTCAATGTTTAGCATTTTCACAACTATTAAAATTCAAACATACGAATTTCCCAATGATGATTTCTCATTAAAATAGTGAGTTGTTTAGTAATTACACAATGTGAACCCTAATATACAAGGGCAAATTGAGTCGTCCGGTTTGACTTGTTGACTTTGTTTGACTTTGACTTGACCCGAAATTGACTATTGTCACACAAACCCACAAGAACAAGCATTCAAAATCGAAAAGGAGGAGAAAGGAATCGATCCCTAGAATCACATCACGATCTTGCAAAACGAAAAGGGAAGAGTGAACAAATGGAGATGGCGTAGAAGATCAGAGGCGGTTGCATAATGGAGGCGGTGGCGCTTCATAGTTCAACAGAGTTTTCGAGAGCTACGATTGGTGGTTGGTTCTTGAAGTAATATAGGCAAATATAGTTATTAGACTTATCCAAGTGGGAGTCTATTGGATAAGGTGTCTAAGTCCATAACTTAGTTGGTATATACTTGAACTGACCCGACATGGTCCATTTGGGTTGCACTTCACCCAAACTATTTATGGATAATTTTATGAGAATTGTATACTTACGATTTATTAATATATTATAAGTTATAATGTATTAAAATAAAGTCATGTTATTTAATTAGTTTTAATCTTGAATTAATTATGAATTAATTTAGTGATTAAAAGGAAAACTAATTAAATCATGGGCTATTATATTTATATGGTGTGGGCTAATACTCATTTGTTAATGGGCTAAGCTTATATGGAAGTCCATGGATGATCCATGGAGCTTTTAACCCATGGATCCTTGGAAAGGAAAAGACATGGGTTATTAGGGTTTCACCCTAACCATGCACACTATATAAACAAGCTTATGTTGCATCAAAATAGCACCCTAGAGTGTGTGTCTGTGTAAGGTGTGGCCGATTTCTAAGAGTGTGCATACTCTCCCATAAAGTTTTCCAAGTTTGTGGTGATTTGTCTTTTCCATTTGAGGCATTCACATTATTGGTGCTTGGCTCTCAAACTCCAAGGAATCAACACTCATCAAACGATATTTAACTCATCTAGTTCCTTTTATGTTTAAAAGTTCCTCATGCCATGCTAGATAAGTTATAAACGTTGGAAAACAAATTTTGCATGTATTTAGATAAACATAGATTCAAGGTTTATTAGGGTTGTATGTACACTTAGGAAGTGTTAGAATGCTGAAAACCCAACAACATCTTCCCAAGGACTGTAACAGCCCGAAATCTCAAGTATTGTTAAAATTACATTTTGGGGTGTTTTAAAGGGGGGACTCGGCGAGTTGGAGCCAGACTCGCCGAGTAGGATTGCAGACCTGGTCACGGGTTCGCGACTGGACTCGACGAGTCAGATAGGGACTCGGCGAGTCTGCGCTGTTTAGCGAAAACCCTAGCCATTTAGGTTTGGGACGTATAAAGGGGACTTATAGGCCGTCATTGTCCGTCTTTAGCCTACTGAGAAGAACCCTAATCGGTTGTGTGCATCTGGAGCAAGGATTGAAGGCCATTGGTGATCTTGAAGAAGTTATTGTGCAAGGAAGAGAAGAGTTTGACTAAAGGAACAGCAAGGGAATCACATTCTGAGGATTTGAGACACAGAGAGCACATTATCCAGGTAAGGATTCGTGTATACTCTGCTATGGTGATGTATTTAGAGAATTAGGGTTTACGGAACCCTTTTATGGATAGATTGAATGTTACCCTTGTTCCCCAAACGATTGTAACCCTGTATTAGGACCCTTGGAGGTCCAGAATATCCCATGTCTGTGCATTTCGGGAATTGGTGAAGGTTTTGGATTGAAATCCTTATGCCTTAGGTCAACATGTAAAGTATAAGTTTTGGGGTGTAGCATGAGCACCTAAATGAAGACCTTATGTAATGGACCAGTCGAGGAAGGACAGACCTATGAATGGTCGGAGCAGTTATGACCTTAGGAAGCAGTGTGCGCGACTGCATGGCATGGACTCGCCGAGTCAGATGAGCAGACTCGGCGAGTAGCTTGAAGAATAACTGGGACTCGTCGAGTTGTTCATCAGACTCGGCGAGTGGAGTCGGGGTGGCCCCGCGATCCTTCCAGGAGTAACTCATCGGGTCAAGGAGGATACTCGACGAGTAGAAGGGAAAACTTAGAGGATTGGAGGACGACTAGACTCGCCGAGTCGCCTGAGTACTCGCTGAGTCCGGTCGAGTTGACCGTGGACTGTTGACCAGAGTTGACCTATGTGTGATTTCTTAGGGTCAGTTGTCTTGAAAGATAAAAGCATTAATAAGAGAATACATTATCCAGGGAGTTTGAAGCTCGGCGGATCAAGTGCAAGTGATTTCAGGAGTTGCTAATTTCCAGTATCCACGAGGTGAGTCTTCTCACTATACTGTACCCGGAAGGGTTTGACTGTGTGACCAAAAGGTCGGATATGATATGTGTTATAAGTGCTATAAATGGAAAGGTAATTACTATGCGTGCTATGTATGTTATGTGGGCCGGAAGGCAGTATGTTATGTGACCGAAAGGTCGGATATGATATATAATATATGTGCTATATGTGTTAGGATAAATGTATTATGTGCTATGTATGTTTATGGGCCGGAAGGCAATATATTATGGGCCGGAAGGCAATATGTTATGGGCCGGAAGGCAATATGTTACGGGCCGGAAGGCAAATATGTTACGGGCCGGAAGGCAATATGTTACGGGCCGGAAGGCAAATATGTTACGGGCCAGAAGGCAAATATGTTATGGGCCGGAAGGCGATTATCTCATGGGCCAGAAGGCATTGTGCAGTGGACCGGAAGGTCAGGGCCTGGAAAGGCGTATGTGCGTAAGGTGTATATTGGGGAACTCACTAAGCTTCGTGCTTACGGTGTTTTATGTTATGTTGTTTCAGGTTCTTTCAGTCACGCGGGATGGCACCGGCTCCATTGTACACACCAAAGAAAGAGTTGTATTTTGGAGGATCCTGGTTTTCTATTCAAGTGAAAATGGAACTATGTTTTGTAATTCAAATATGAATAAGATTTTAAACAAGTGTTTTAATTTTAAATTGATTATTTAGATGAAAATTTTGTCTTGAAAATCACGGTGTTACAAGGACGAATAGGAACCGGCAAAGGAGTGTAAACACCATGCTTGCAAGTTGTTTTCGCCATGTGACATGTAACACACTTGCCCACTATGTTGGTTACATCCCCCAACATCTTCGGCCAAAAGAAATTTTCTTTAAGCCCCTCTAAAGTTTTGGTAATGCCAAAATGACCAGCCAAACCACCTCCATGAGCTTCACGAATCAAAAGATCCTCTATTGCATGTTTTGGGACACAAAGGCGATTGCCTTTGAATAGACAGCCATATTGAATCACAAATTCACCACTAGGACCACCTGCGCATTTCAAAAACATATCTCCAAAGTCCATATCAGATTGATAATGGTCCTTTAGGGTTTCGAATCCCAAGAAACGAACATCTAAAGTCACCAATAATGGATAACGCCTCGAGTGTGCATCAACCACTACATTGCTTTTTCCATCCTTGTATTTGCATGGAAAATCAAAGGATTGCAAGAACTCCACCCACTTTGCATGTCTTGTGCTCAAATTTTGTTGCCTATTGATGTACTTCAAAGATTCATGATCATAATGCAAAATAAAATGATTTGCATGCAAATAATGACTCCAATGATCTAAACCACGAACAATAGCATAAAACTCCTTATTATAAGTGCAATAATTCAAACGAGCATCGCCCAACTTTTCGGAAAAATAAGCAATAGAACGTTTGGATTGGATCAAAACTGCCCCAATACCAACTCCACTTGCATCACACTCCACTTCAAATGGTTGAGAAAAATTAGAAAGAGCCAAAATAGGAGCATCACACAACATTGCGTTGAGTTTCTCAAACGCATTTTGTGCTTCTTCTCCCCATGCAAAGATGCCTTTCTTCAAAAAACCGGTTATGGGACTTACAATCGTGCTAAAATCACGAACAAATATTCTATAGAAAGAAGCAAGACCATGAAATGATCTAACTTCATAAATGCTAGTAGGAATAGGCCATGACTTGATTGCTTCAGTTTTGGATGGGTCCACGGCCACGCCATTTCATGACACCAAAAAACCCAAAAATGCCACATCTTCCACCAAAAACAAACATTTTTCTTGCTTCCCATAGAGTTTTTGAGGTCTAAGTGTCTCGAAAACCTGTTTTAAGTGCACCAAATGATCCTCCAAGATCTTCCTATAACCAAGATATCATGAAGGTACACCACCACAAACCTCCCCAAAAAAGATTTTAGCACTTCATTCATTAGTCGCATGAAAGTGCTAGGTGCGTTAGGTAGACCAAAAGGCATCACGGTCCATTTATACAAGCCATGTGTAGTTTTAAAGGCTGTTTTCTATTCATCCCTTCACGCATACGAATTTGATGGTAACCACTTCTCAAATCAATTTTTAAGAACACAATAGAACCATGCAACTTGTCTAACAAATCATCAACTCTAGGAATAGGAAATCGGTATTTTATGGTGATGTTATTAACAACCCTACTATCAACACACATCCTCCAAGAACCATCTTTTTTTGGAACCAACAAAACTGGAACAACACAAGGACTTTGGCTTTCACGAACATAACCCATTTTCATGAGTTCATCAATTTGTTTTTGCAACTACTATGTCACCTCCGGATTACATCTATAGGCAGCTTTATTAGAAAAAGGGGCACCCGGAATAAGGTCAATTTGGTGTTTGATACCACAGATTGGAGGCAAACCCGGTGGTAATTCGCTTGGAAACACATCTTGAAACTCTAAAAGCAAATCAACAATAGCGTTTTCTACATGCACCATCTTCTCCACCTTTGCATGCTCTTTGGCCACAAGCATGTATATCACATCACCTTTGTTAAGAACTTGCTCCACCTCCCTTTCACTAGCAAACATAGAAAGATTAGGTTTTTTTAGTTATTTAGAATTCATGGACCTTATCGTCGTTGGGGACATGGGTTTTAACACAATTTTTTATTATTGTGTTTCAAGTCATATTCATTGCTCCTCCCTCTATGTAACAGGACCCTATCAAATTGCCAAGGACGCCCCAACAAAATATGACATGCATCCATAGGAATAACATCACACAACACTTCATCTTCATAAGTCCCCATAGTTAGACCAACTCTAACTTGTTTTGTCACCTTTATTTTGCTTCCATCACCTTTATTTTGCTTCCATCAGCCATGGTTTGAGCCGCTTGAGTTTTAAGGGTTCTAAGCACCAAAATAGTATCATACACTGATGCTTCATACTCTACCTCCTTCTTTTCTTCCTCTTCTTGTTGTGTATCTTGAAAAATACCCGCCAACCTCTCTTCTTCCTCCAACTCTTCACAACATTCAATGGCCTCCCTTTGTTTGGACAAGCATTTTGGTAATGACCAAAACCTTGACACTTGAAACATATAATTTTTTCCAAACTAGTTTCTTTGGTACCAATAGTAAGTTTAGGAGAAAGGGAACACTACTAGAACTAGAAGGAGTGGAAACAAATTTTTTTCTATTACTAGACTTAGGCTTGGACAACGAATTTGACTTGGGGATTTCAAGACTTGAACTTGAACTCCCACCATAACGTGCATTGGCTTGCCCCTCCAACTTCAAATACAAACTACAAAGAGTTCGAAAATCAGCATAAGGATACAACTCCACAACATTGGCAATGTTGTAGTTCAACCCTTTCAGAAAACGAGTCATTTTTTGTTCTTCAATTACTTTAATATCCCCCATCAAGGACAACTTCTCAAATTCATCAATGTATTCTCCAACATTCATTTTTCCTTGCCTCAAATCAACAATCTTCTTGTAAGTGGCAACTCTATGAGTAGAAGGAACATATCTCTTTCTTAGCTTTTGTTTCAAAGAAAGCCAAGAACATATTTTTTCTTTTCCTTCACGGATTCTCTTAGCCTTAAGCCCTTCAAACCACAATGAAGCAGCACCACTTAGCTTGAGAATGGCATACTTGCAGCTTTTTTCATCATCCACTTCCTTGAACTCGAATATTCTTTCAATCTTCCTTTCCCACTCTAAGTAGCGTCCATGACCAGTTCCACCAACAAATTCAGGCAATTCACACACCTTGAATTCTTCCACAAACCTATGTTCACGACGGCGAGGTTATCTTCGATCTCCACCTTCTTGGATGTTTCTTAATGCTTCACGAAGATACTGTAGGAACTCCGGATCATCAAAATCCATTATGCACTATGATACCACTTATGATATGTGTATGGGCTTGATTTAGTGAGTGGGGTAATGTTTAGGTAAATTAAGCTAGAATAACAACCACAAATATATGGAAAGGAAAGGATAGATTTGATTAACAAACTAGACCTATAGCTTGTAAATCTGAAGACAAACTAGGACCTATTAGTTTGAATTCGATCAAATCAAGGATTACATCCAAAAGATGATAATTTGTAAGCTATAGCAATAATTCAAAGTGAAAATAAGGGTTCTTTGATTAATATTCGTGTAGCACTTTTTCCATGCATAAACTTGGCTTTATATGAAGCCTTTATTACAAATTTGGTGGTTACAAGCCCACCAACCAATTATTCATTAAAACTAGTAAATGAAAATTAAGGAAACTCTTGAAATAACACAAAAAAACGTCCAAGACACTTGAAAATGAATAAAAGTCTATGCTTCATTAAGGAGCCATAAAAATCATTAAAGAGCCATAAGAAGCATTAAATGCAACCTTAATCCACCAAAGAGTGCTAAAAACGGCTAGGAGGCTTTATGAAGTAAAAAGTAACGTTTTTAGCACTTATGAAGCGTTAAAAATGTTGCATTAGCCTTCATGCAACCTTAATTCAATTTGTGGGTTACCATGCACAACCCAAAATCAAGCCTAAACCACCTTCTAGCCCACTAGTAATCACTAAACTATCATCTTTTGGGCTTTCATGATCCAGGCATGGATCATGATTGAATTCAGATCACAACATTGCTGATATACACAACTTCTTCATCATCATCTTCTTCATCAACTTATTTGGATGGATGGTACATGGACACAACATGAATGTCATCGTCATCAGACTTATCTTGGAGTCTGAACTTTAAGGTAGGTTTCCATGAAATGGTACGATGCTTTCTACTTGCTTCTCCTCCTCTTGCATCGGATGGCCTGACTTCCGAGGCATGTCTAGCAATTTCTTTGACTTTTGAGAGCTTTTGAGTACCCTTTGGAAGCTCATATTAATTTTCATTGAAAGGGCATCATAAGCGTCAGTTGTAGGAGCTTAAGTTTTCAAGTTATCAAATAACGAGGCAAAGATAGAGAGCATCGCGTTGAACTTGTTGTTCGGAATGTCGACTATGTTCCAACAAGCTCTGAGAAGTTTAATGAGGACTTGTTGCATAATGAGATTGTGTTCATCCTTCTTTTTTGATTTCCTTCTCCAACCTATGAATCTTCTTCTTATGTCAAACATGGGTTTGATTGATCAACTTGTTTGTGGCACGGGTCAAGTCTTCATGAATTTTGAGCATTATAGAGGTGATGTCAATACGGTGATCCAGGCTGGAGTTGTACTTTTGGTCAACCTCTTCTAAAGTATGCTTGAACCGCAAGGAAATAAGCTGATCGAATTGCTCTATCTTTTCTGCGTCTGAGGGACCAAGTTTCTTTACTTCAGATAAATACTTGAGAATGGCATCGAGCTTGGTATCGAGGATGGAGACCTTGAGATCAATCTTGGAATCTAGCTTGACCACATATTGTTTTAGTGACTCCACCTTGGAGATAGTTGCAACAATGTTGTCTTGGACTTCCAACACAGCGAATGGATCAACAAGGTTTTTGGCTAATGATCCAGTGTACGAGATGGAACTCTGAAACTTGTCTTTATTACCACCTTTTTTGAATGGAGGTTCGTAAGGAGCAGGATTATTTTCTGTATGATTTTCTTTGGGAGTGTTCGATTTTGTTTCTCCTCCAAGTGTGTTCTGGAATTGGTCATCTATTTGAATTTCTTCATCAACAGGCTCCGATGAAGATGACGTTCATCCAAAATCATAGATAGATCTTGATGTTGGGGGCTTTTGCAGAGAGTGAAATAAAGAAAAGCATCGGAGTGACAACAGATGTGTTTTCATCGTTGAACATGAACTTAGTGTAATGTTCTTCATTAGGGTCAGGATGTAAGGCATCATGATGAGGAGACTTCTGAGGATCTTTCGAGATAATGGTGGTGTGATGAGCTTCTTTTGATGAAAACTCTTGATCTGCAATCTCATTTGAGGGAGTGATGATTGTTTGGTTGCTTTGGATGGCTCGATTTCTCATTGAAATAAGAGTTGATTCAACCTATGAACGAGTGAGATCCGTTTGTCTCGAGGGAGCCCTATACACAAAATCTATCCAATTTGGATCATTAGGACATGGGCATCCTCTACCTGAGCTAGATATCAGACCAGTTATGGCTCTTAAAGTTAGAGGGACAACCGCAGCTTCAGAAAGATTAGGATTTCTGGCAAGGGCCTCTGATCGTGCTAGTGTGGAAGAAAGAGGTATTTTTGAGGTGACTTATGAGTGTGTTCCAGGGTGTACAAGGAACTCTTTTCAACACCAGCATCAACTTTTTGGGAAGGTGAGGGTTGATCATGTGGTGACTCCCCATGTGTGTGCATGTGTTTTGAAGCTCCGAAGGATACTTCAGAAGAGTGTCTAGACGGGGGAGGGGGGGGGGAGTGGATGACCAGAGTTAGTCGGAATGTAATTGAGTGATTCCTTTTGAGAGGAAACTTCTACTTTGGCTATCTTTTTGGTTTTTGGTTTGGTGGGAGATGTATTTTATTTAGCTACTTTCTTTTTGTTTCTACCACTGGTTTTGACCATATGCAAAGGTTGTTCAACAGAGACCGGGGTAGACTGTGTAAGGTCATACACAATTGAAGTCTCTAAGTGATATTTCAAAAAGAGGGATTCGAATGGAAGAGTGGCCAACATATGTTGTGGCAGTCTACATGTGGGTCCGAAAGATGATTGGTTTGGAAGTCTATAAGTCTTTATAGCCTTAAAGGAAAGAAATACCTCTTTTGGTTTTGTGTTGATTGGAATTTGCTCTTGTCACTCTTGGTAGAGTTATTGAAGTGTAGGAGCCCATAACCTTGGACTAGAAGGATCTTGAGGCTTCCTCTTCACTGCAAATTTCCAAATATTTTCCCATAGGACCTAGGTCAGATCTACAACGTTGGTTCTCCCTAACTAAATGTTTTAAACCATATAGAGGCAATCTTTTCTCATTGTATCAGTGCCGCCATGATTTTCTGAAAGACCTCGAAGAGTGAGGTGCGTGAGTACCGTCCAAAGGCCATGAACAACAAATATCTTGAATTTCTTGGCCTTAAACTCTTCTGTATACCCAATATCAATAAGAAATGTTTGGAACTCTACAATTATTGGTTCATGCAGTATGAAATCCTTGAGGTTTTCGGGTATTCCAATTGACTTGAGAAATGTTTCTTTTGACATAGGAACAATGCGATCGCCTATGATTTTGGTTTCCAGAACTCCATCCTGGATCTTGATCCTTTCGAAAGTAGTAAGGAGAATTTGAAAAAGGTATTTGGGGATTTGGGGTTTTTGTGACTGGAATGGCGATGAGATGACGAGATATGAATTCAATCATCACTCTTATGGATTCGTCATAATCCATAGGGTCAAGGGAGAAGAGTTGAGTGGTTTCATGAAGAATGGTTTTAATTGAAGAAGATGAAGCAGAACCTTTGGAGGATTTCTTCTTCGGGATATTTTTTGAAAATTTTGGGGAATTTTCGGATGAGGCCATTGTTGCAGCTTAAGAGCTCAATGAATAGTTTTACTGAGAAATTATGGAAAAAAGGATGATAAGAGCGTAAAAGAGGAACATATGGGTTTTAAAATCCTTATATAGTTTGGAAAACCGATACGGATTGAGAAAAAGTTTAATGATTATACCCAATTTGCAATTGGTCACATTAAATGTGTTTCCAAAATTAGCATGTGTTTGATCTACAATGACGAAAGATACGATGGCATTATGTGCAAAATGGAAAAATGTTGTTTATCAGTTGAAATGATGTGCACTTTATCGAGACATGTGTAGAAAAGTGTGACTATTTAGGACTAAAGGATAATCATTAAAAAATAACCATTGAGTCATTAACAAAACGGTTTGGAAATTTTTTTTAATGAAAAACCTTTTCAACTTCTCTTGAAATGGGAGATCTCGGAACAAGGAACTTCAGAGATAGAACGTCATATGATGCTTTCGAGGAGAAAATTAGAACACTTTGTACATGATATAGAGTTTGAGATTGCACCGAATCAGACTAAATATTAGAGGTGAAATGTAAGAAGATCTAAGGATATCATGTGTTGAGATTCCGAGACATGAAAAGTCAGAGCTCGGACAGAGGTAAGAGACGAATGCACATTACCATTTTGAACTTGAATTCCGAGGTGAACTTCATTACCTACTTTTGAGATAGATTTCGAGAGGAGATCAAAGCAAAATACCAATGTAACTGTATTGGTCATGTGAACTTCAACATATAAGGATAGTTATACATCTTTAAACTAGTAGAATAGGTTAGAAAAAAGGCACGTAAAATGATCCTATTTATTCTAAGAGGAAATAATTCCGAGATAAAAAAAAGGTATTGACTTCAGAATTAGTTCACTTTCTGATGTTTCCATCAGAGAGTACAAGCCTCTTGGAGGAATTTTGGATCAGGCAACATCATACCCATTTTGTTAAGAAACCCATTAAATTTGTTTTCGTCTGATGCCTTAGTAAAGACATCAGCAATTTCATCATCAAATCGAACAAAAAAATCAGTTTAGCGTTTCCTTTTAAAACATGATCTTTAATATAATGGTTTCGAATATCAATGTGCTTCTTCATGGAATGTTGATTGGATTGTGAAAAATCGTAATGGCACTTTGAGAATCACAATAGATTGGAATCTGTTTGAAATCGATAACCATAGTCCATAAGCTGTGATTTCATCCAAAGAACTTGAGAAGTGCAACTAACAACAACAATTTATTCCGCTTTGGCTGTTGAAAGCGTAATGCGATTTTATTTCTTAGATGACTAGCTAACATATCTTCCACGCAAAAATTGATAGCCACCAGAGGTGCTTTTTCTGTCGAGTTGAAGACCACTATAGTTTCAATCGGAATATGCTTAAAGGAGGAAACTTCATTTGCTGGATAACAGATTCCGAGACTCTTTGTACCTTAAGGGTATCAGAATATTTTCTTAACTGCCGAAAGATGAGACATTTTTGCATTGACCTGAAATATGGCACATAGGCGTGTAGAGAACGTGATGTCCGGATGACTTGCTGTTAGTTAGAGTAGCGATCCAATCATTCCCTTATAGTTCTTTTCATTGACAGCAACACTTGATGGGTCCGAGAAGATCATTTGTCCGAATCCCATAGGAACCTTTGCAGAGGTACATGTGTCCATTGACTATTTCTTGAGAAGCTCAGAAATGTTTTTTTCTTAGTGAATAGAGATTCCTCTGTTGGTTTGCTTTACTTGGAGACCGAGGAAAAAACTTAATTCACGATTCATGCTTATTTGGAATCGACTACTCATTAATTTGGAAAAATCAGCAACCATTGATGAATCTGTGGATCCAAAAATGATATCGTCAACATAGATCTAGACTAGCATGAGATGTTTTCCATTTGATCTTCGGAATAGGGTAGAATCGAGAATTCCTCTTTTAAAACCAGAATGCTTGAGAAAGTCAGTGAGAGTCTCGTACCAAGCGTGAGGAGCTTGCTTGAGGCCATAAATAACTTTTCGGAGTTTGTAACAACAGTTGGATAAGAAAGATAGACAAAACCGGGAGGTTGTTGGAGATACACTTCGGTAACTAGTTCACCATTAAGAAAAGCACTTTCAACGTCCATTTGGTAAACTTTGAAGCCTTTATGAGCTGCATAAGCAAGAAAGATTCTGCTGGCTTCAAGATGAACAACTGGCGCAAAGGCATGTTCATAATCAAGTCCTTCTATCTGACTAAATCCTTTGGCCAACAATCTTGCTTTATATTGAATGATAACTCCATCATCATCTATCTTGTTTCAGAAAACCCAACTCGTACAAACAATAGGGTGATCCCGAGGAGGATGGACGAGAGTCCACACATCATTTCTATTGAATTCGGCCAACTCTTCTTGCATGGCTCAAATCTAGTCAACATGTTCTAATGCTTCCTATATAGAATTTGGTTCAACCATTGAGATAAATGCCGAGAAATGACATTCTTTTAGGATGTTAGTAGTAGAGCAAGTTTAAAGACCAACGTTGAGATTTCATATAACTTATTTTGGAGGATGAGCCTTTGTCCATATATGTAGTCATAGAAGCTCTTGTGCAGCGGATGGTCTGAAATTAACACTAGGGTTATGTTGCTCCCCCTGAACATTTTAAATGTGAGGATGATGATCTCCGTAAACTTCTAAACTTGTGATATTAACATCATCTTTGTTTGGAAAGTGAAAGAAGTTGGCATCACCTTCGTTGTTGTTTGGAATGGGATGTAATTCAGCTAATTGATCTGCTGCATCATAGAATCCTTTAACATTTGATTCAAGAGATGAGAGACCATTCTCCCCCTCAAACCGAGAAGGTTGAATCAGATTGGAATCAAATGGAGGAAAAGTGGGAGATAGACAAGAAAGATTTTGGGAAACTGGAGCATTGGTTGATGAGGATGTTCTTGATTGAGATTATGAATCAAGAGCTATTTTTGAGGGTCCAAATAGGGTTTCAAAGTCAACTTCATGAATAATTTGAGGATTTTGACATCCTGGCGATGGAGCATCGGACTTCATGATGTGGGTAATGACATGGGTTGGGCCAGAATTCTGAACGAAGTTGTCATTGAATGTGACATCAAAGCTTTGTTCAAGAACATGATTCTGACGATTCAGAACTCAATAAGCTTTTGATTTTGCTGAGTATCCAAGGAAGATTTCTTCATCGACTTTGGGTTGAAATTTCTTGAGTTGATCACGATTGTTTTTAATAAAGATGCTATAGAAAAAGACATGTAGGAATGAGATACTTGGCTTACGACCATTCATGGTTTTATACGGTGTCATGTTGAGGCGTTAATTGATGTTGCTTTGATTTTGAGTGAAGGAAGTTGTGGACACGGATTCAGCCTAGAGATAGAGTGGAAGATTTGCAAATTGTGGTCAATGCTTTAACGAGAGTTCTCTTTCTCCGTTCCACCACACCATTTTGTTGAGGAGTGTAGGGAGCAGAGAAATTATGGCCAATGCCTTTTTCGGAGAGGAATTTCTAAATGGCAACATTGGTGAATTCCGAACCATTATCACTTCAAATTCATCTCACAGGTAGTTTAATGCAACTTCAATTCCTTTGATAAAGTTGATAAGTTCTGAGGCTGTCTTAGATTTTAGTCTGAGGAAGAAGACCCAAGATAACCTTGTAAAATCATCAACAATCACAAGAATGTACTTTTTGAGATGCAAGCTTTCTACAGTGGAGGGTCCGCAAAGATCAATTTGTAGAAGTTCCAATGGTTCTAAAATTTATTTTTCAATAAGAATGGGATGACCATTCTTTGATTGCTTCCCACATTCACACGCAACACACAAGTAATCATTTTCAAACATGAGGAGTGGCAGACCTCTGAACATTTCACCACAAATATGATCATTCATATATCAGAAATTTAAGTAAGTAAGCTTCCGATGCCATAACTAACTGATGTCAGGAACAACTTTTGAGAGCAAACAAATTTCAGGCTTGCAGATGATCATGTTAATGTATAGAGGATATTTATTCTTGTTGCGCTTTGATTTACTGAGAAATTATTTTCGGTCTTCTATCATGAAGTAGCTATGCTTTTTGCGAAACTCAACCCTTTGGTTAGAGACAGTGGGCTGAGCACACTTATCAAATTCTACTTTAGGTTAGCTATGTATGCTACATTTGAGATAGAGGAATTGCCATTTGTGAGGATGCCATAACCTCAGATCAGAGAGTTGGAGTTGTTGTCATACGTCATGTAGACAACATTTGGTGAGAGTTTAAGATCCCGCTGAAAGTATTTTTTCCCCGTCATGTGCATGGAACAACCACTATCAATATACCATATTGTATCTTGTTTCGAAGTACAAAGTACCTGCAAAAAATAGTGAATTTTGGAGTTCTTAGGCTCCGAGTTAGGTTTAGGGACATGGGCATGGCCTTTAGACTTATGTTGTGACTTTTGAGCAACATATGTTTCGTAGGGTTTGTTTCGAGATTCTTTTGGAAAGATATAGAAAGCCATGATTTTTTCAGTGATTCATAAATCATATTAAATAGTAGGTTGTTTGGGAACAACTTTTCTCAGACCAACAATTTTAGGAGCTGTAGGAATCACAGTGTCACTTGAAGTTGTAGTTTCTTTTTCGACACTTTTAACTATTAATTAATTTTTGTTTTGAATCATTTCAAGATTTTCGAGTAACAGTTTTTTGAGCAACTCGTTTTTTTTTTTGCTACTTTTGATGACACATTTGGTTTTGAAAGCAGTCGTAGTTTGAAAATCGTACGATCAGATTTAGCAATAAACACCGAGGAAACCGTCCAAGAAGAGTTCATTATGGTGTGATGAGTATCAACAATAGTCTTTTTTGGAATGGGACTGACAACCTTGTTTTGAGCTACCGAACTTTGAGGATTTGATGGGCTTTTAAGTATCTTAACCAGTGCAAATGCATTGTTGTTCCTAGTAGATGAGCTAACAGTCTGAGATACGTTCTTCTTGGAATTATCAATGAATCTGTAGTCTTGTCTTGACCTAATTTCCTTTTTGAGAGCATTTTTGGCTTCTATCTTAGGATCGACAACATTTTTCCTATTTAATGAAGGTTTCTTCCTGGATGCAGATGATGGCTTGGAAGTTTGGCCTGCAGATGCATTGTTAAACATAGGCTTGATTGGCACAAGGGTTGCTTTTGAAATCACTTGAGAAATAGAAACACGAGAGTCATGAGTAATCTCCTAAGATTTCTTCTTCTATGTTACCATCAAAAGATTCCCTGACAAAATTTGATTTATCCGAGTTAGGTCCAGTTGTCTCCGGAATTATTTCCTCAACAACATAATGGTTAGGAGGATCGAGGTTTAGAATCTGAATTATAGTATGGGTGATGCTAGGGAATGATTCTGAGGTCTGAGGTTTAGAATCTGAATTATAGAGGCGTGGAACCAGGACACTTGAAAGCTATGGGTTGAAACTCAAGAATAAAAAATGAAAACGGGTCCAAGGTATCACAAAGTGGTGAAAAAGGTGAGACAGGGGTATCCGAAAATGTGTGGTTTAGAATGTCTACCATAAAATTTAGATCTCCTAACTCCTTCAAGGGACAAGCAATAGATTTTGGAAACTCGCTTCCGAGACCATATGCTTTGGACCAAGGATGAGAAAAATTATGAGTCATATGTTCAGTGGAGTCAAGAATATATATGCATGATGTAAAGCATCAAAATTGGCATTCATACGTTTGTTATCAGAAACTAAAACATTCCTTTTAGAATAAATTGTTTCACATTTGTCTTGAAGAATGATACAATCATCTTGTGACATTACACGTTCTCTTTCTAATGACTCAACCTTAATCTTCTTATCCTCGAAATATAATTTAAGAAGACTCAATTCAAGTTCCATCTTCTCACTCATTTCTACAGAAGAGTCATCGACTTTATAGATGATGGCCATATCTGATTGGATTTGGGTTAGATATGGTTCACAAAGAGATAAATCAAAATTATTATCAATAATCATAGATGTTACTTATTGAAAAATGCTTCTGCCGGGTGGATCGTTGGTTTCCATGTAGCACAAGTTTTGATTAGAAGCTCTATCATCTCCTTCTGATCCAGACGACCAATAGCCTTCATCACATTTGATTGTCTATCTAACCATAAGACACATGTTTCTCCTAGACTTCTCATTATCTTCATCTCTAGATGACTAATACCCTTCTAAATCTCTTGACATAGTGGTGACAAACGCTTTTCAACTTGCAGCCATTTCTTGGGATTGGTAGGCATAGTATGTAGAGTCCTTGATCTTTTGTTTGTGTATGGGTTCATCCATAAAGTCTTTGGAAAAGTGATTTCCATGACACATTTATGACAAACTATATTCGGTTTTTATGACTTTGGATCATCACAATATTCTAAGGAATGACTTGATGTCAAGAGGTATGGTTCGTAGGCAGGTGGCTTCTCTGAAGATTTAGGAAATGGTTAAGGGTTACTCTGGTGAGGTGCTTGGAAATGATTATTATATATATGGTTTGTGAGTAGGATTCCATGGTCGCTTGTATTTCATGGAGTGTAAAGCAAACTGTTGTTGAAAGTGAAGTTCGGAGTCCATCGCTTCGGGGTTGAGGTCTCCATATAACTAAGAGTTGGAATTAGCAAGAATAGGTAAAGATGATGGACAGGGTTGAACAGATGGAATAAGTTGTATAACAACTTTGAAATGGTCCAAAATAGAGGGGTTCGAGACTTGCGGATTGAAAGAACTAACAAGAGCTAGAGGACCTCCTGAGAGTTCTCTCAATGTTTGTGCAACATTTGATTTATGTCCTTGAAGCTCATCAAACAACTAGTAAAGCTTCAGATTTTTCATAGATCCATTACTCAAAAGACATGATTTTACATTTCCCCATCCTTTACAAAGACTATTGATGAACTTGAGATTGTATTCTAGTGGAGTTTGTCACACCCCCAAACCAGAATGGCGGAAATATTCAGGGGTGGATGACTTGACGTAGTACCATAACAATTGAATATCGTAAAGAAAGTAACACAACCATCATATATATAACAAAAACGCAGATTGTTGCGTAATATATGTTTCCAAAAGAATATTACAAATATGATGATTTAAAATGTTTCATAGTAGAAGCCTTAGTGTTCCTTCTTTAAAAGCTGGTAGTTACCTGTATTACTGATTACCTGAGAAGTACAAGTAGTTTTGAAAAAAATGTCAACAATAAAGTTAGTGAGTTCATAAGTGTTTTTGTATTGAAAAAGTATGTCTTTTTGGAAGAAAATAGATGAACGTAGTTTCCAGAAAATCCAATATTTTCCACATATAGTTTGAAAAGTTCCCAAAAGTTGGAGGGTGTTAGTATCTTTCGTACTTAAATAATAAAGATGAATTTGTACTCAAAATAATGTAAATATTGAATGCATTCATGAGTCTAATAAATCAAGCTTATTTTTATACTTCTGTGTGAGTCTTATAACCATGCTATTGACACAGACTGCCTGTAACAACATTCTTCAGGTGTTGTAGTGTGATGACATTTGTCACCCCAGACCTGCCGGTCTAATTGTAGCTAACAGTTTAGGTGCGGGATTGTCAATCGCATATATATCTATACACAAGTATCACGCTCTCCCTCCAAGCGATTATGGTTTATAATACAGGACTTGAAATGCATACTTGAGAGTACGTTGAAGTTGGATATCTCACAATACTTAGTATAAATAGATTTACGATAAAAAAGTTTTTATTTCGCTTCAGATGAAAGTATTTCTCTTTTAAAGATGTTTACGTAAGAATGTATGAATAACTCGTAAACTATACCCATTATAGTTTTTCAGAAAGTGCGTTCACTTTGGTAAAAATAACTCGGTGAAATAGTAACTTTTTACGTAAAGTAAAATGTTGATATCGAATAATAATAAGATAGAAGTTGTATTTATATATGTATAAAACGATACATTTTCTTGTATTGTACTTGTATTCCCCCCCCCCCCTAAAACATGAAAAGACCTTAAAAGTAGGGGTATGAACTCACTTGTTCGGTTTGAGGAGAGTCGGACTAGAAACGAGCAGAACTTTAACTGCGGAAAGCTGTGTCTTCGACCTTCTCGGGGATCTCGGTAGCGTAAAACCTTCGTCGGGGGCTTGGGTATGGAAACTGAGGGTGTCGGGATGGCCTCTGGAGCTCACAAGTGTGTGAAAGTGAGAGAGAGTTTGAGAAAAGTGTGCCAAAACCCGGAGCTCATGCCCTCTATTTATAGGGTTGAATGTGAGAGTACGATGGGTGTACTACCGGAGTACGCTGGGCATACGCGTTATGCTGGGCGTACTTCGGTTACCCTGGGCGTAAATTTGCGTCATGGCTTACAACTCGAGTCTAGCTAAGCGTAGAGCCTGCAACCGAAGGGACTCGACACTGCACCTGAGTACGCTGGGCGTACTCTTAAATTATGTTGGGCGTAATTCAGGCTTCAATCTTCTAAATTCCGTAACTTTCGCGTACGAGCTCCGTTTTTCGCGTTCTTTATTTCCATGCGTAGGTGAGACTATGATCTACAACTTTCATTTAGACTTCGTTGGCTAGTTTTGAATTTATTTTTCATGTTATGTTTTTAGTAGGTCGGGACTGCTAAAGTTCGTTAAAAATCCATAACTTCTTTATCTGACGCCTGATTTCGTCTGTCTTTTCACCATCTTACTCTTGTTGTGGAGACTTCCAATTCTCATTTAAGTTGTGTTAGCTAAAAATCATTCTATCTTTAAATCAAATTTTTAGCTCTCTACTTCTGTTACGAAACTTAGAAAATTCGTAACTTGTTCATACGAGGTCCAATTTGGGTGATCTTTTTATGCATGTTCACTATTTAACGTAATTTACGACATTCGTTTAGATACTTAAGGCTAAGATGCATTTTATTGGAATTTCACTTTTTACGTTTAATAAAGTTTTACCGGGTGTGCCGTGAATATTTGAGTGGTCATAATTTCTTCATTATAACCCGATTTTGAACGTTCTTTATGTTTTTGGAAACCTTGGCACGATATTTAACATTTGATGCATCCAAAATTTAAATTTTTAAACACTTTATTTTTGAGGTTAACTTCGTTGATTCCAAATAGTTTCATTGTATTTGACTTTAGAGTGTTACATTGCTTTGGAAAAATATAGGGTTTTCACAGAGTTTGGACTATACCATGAGCTGTCATGTTGTTGACGATGATTCAGTGCCTACTGGAGGCCGAGGCAACTGATTCATTGGTAGTGGTGGTGAATGTATCGAACTCGTTGACAACCGATGTTAGATGCTTATCCTTCATGTTTTCTGATCCAACGAATAGGTCTTAGAGAGTGGCCTAAATCTCTTTAGGAGATTTGCACAACATAATGTGCTCAAAGAGAGATGGAGGGACACCGAACACTATCTCAGAATGCAACTTGATCTACATGTAGCTTTTCGATGTTGATACTAGTGAGAGGTGCCCGATGCTGTTATTTTTGGTCCAAGAGAGTTGCAACTACATCTATTATGGTTTGTTTGACCGAAACATGTGAACCCTATTTCACAGATCTCCATATTTCTTCTCCTTTTTACTTACCAAGTAAGAATCTTTCCATTCTGAATTTCTAGTGATCATACTCTTCAACAACTAGTAGTGGGGCATGAGAAGGGGAACCCATACTATTTTCTATTTACATTTAATACATTTGTTGAGAATAAGGAGCAATCATTGAATTTAAGATACTAGAGAAGAAGCGGTATATAAAAGAACTTATATCATGAACACATAAATGATTGAAATACCAAGGTATTTTCAGATGAACTATCATCTGTTCTTATGGATTCAAATGACAACCACTAAAGCTCTGATACTCATTTTGAGTACTATAATCAATGAGCAAGGACAAGGCTTGAAACCTTAAACCTTGAGTTAATCTTTTAGATCAACATGCGCTGTTAATATAAATGTTCCAGTCGAATCTGGTAAACCAGTTAGGACTTGAAGGGAAATATTCAACAAAGTGTTCAAGTAATAAATGAAGAAAAGTTAGAGTATAATCAATGCAAAGATATTTATGGAAAAAGAAGAATGTTATAAAAGAGCTTGAGTTAAAGGAAAGTGAAAGTCATGTAAAGAGAATAATTACTATTCTTGGAGTATAACTTTGAATTGTTCACATACGCCTAAATGGTAAAACATTCATCCTTATATAATGGAGGAGGAACATAGTACAACCTAAGGAACATTCCTAGGATTGGACAATTATCAGTGATTAACAAACTAATATCTAAAGGATACACAAAAGTAATTCCTATGAACCGTTACATCAAAGATAAGACAAAATGCATTAAATATGTGAACAATCTCTTAATCTCAGAACTACTTAATCTTAGACTTCATCATCAATCTCGGAACTTCATCTCATCTCGGATTTACATAACATCGGAACTTGATTGCTTGTGATTGCTAGAGGTTCACCTTTTATGATTCAACATTTACAATAGCTATGCAAGTAAGAGAAGAAATAAATGTGTGAAATAGTAATGTACTTTCAGTTTTATCTTACTAAGGCATTATACTTTGAAAAAAATTACCCCTTTACATCATTGCCTTCTTTTTGTCATTGTATAGCATTGAAAATTGCTTTGTAATTTCATATTTTAATGACATTTCTATAATTAGGTAGATTTTCAAAGTAAATGTTTTAATAAGATGGAAGGAAGGTATAAAACTATAATAAAAAAATCAATGGAACTACATTGCTATATCTTGCATGCTACCCAAAATTGAATTTAAAATGACCAAGATATGCCTACCTTCAAATGATAATAATCATTTTGAAAATTCAAAATTAAAAAGATAATATTAACCATTTTGTACACCTTAAAAGGTTCATGTTGATTCTGGAAACCGTCCCAAGAACATATTGCAACTAAACAGGTATACCACTGTATAGGAATTAAAAAAACTCGTCATATTATTAATATATAATGTGGGATTCTACTAAGCATAAAAACATATAAATAAACATGAAAATAAATTAAGTTCAGAAAAAAAATAGTCATTTACTTGCCTTTTTTCCTCTAAAACGAAGCTAATGGTAATTAAAAATAGAATATACAAAGCAAAGGAGTTCAGAAGCACATTAATTGTCAAGGAAACTGAGGTTGTAGTAGAAGAGATTAACAAACAGTTGTTTATCATAAACAAAAAAATATCATAATTTTCAAGTTCATGAATAAGAGGAATTCTACAATATTTAATTCAAACCTCTTTATTCTTATAGAATCTACATATTTAATTGATATATCAAACACTTTTTAAGAGATATCATTTAGATTTCTATGCTACAAAGTTAATTAAACTCTTGTTGTAATACAGTATAATGGAGTTTGTTAGTTAACCAAAACAATTGAAATTATGAAGTGACAAATTTATAATCATCATATGATCATAGACCAAAATACTAACTTGAAAATTATTGGAACTAATTCATGTAGTATAGGTGCTTAATTTCCTCAATCTTGGTAACTTAAGTTTTATGAATAAAAAGTTCATTGATTGTGGTTGATGCATTGGCCATATGAAATTTCATTAAAGTAAACTTTAATAACCACAAACTTTTAATATGCCAACATTAAGAGTTTACTTTAGCTGGTTATCCTGCAAAATAAAGCACAACTTATTTGATAAAGCCACACAAAGTAAATCATGGTAAACTCAGCTGCAAATACGTATAGTGACAAACAACCAATATACTTATATGATAGTTTCAAATTGTAACAAAAACTCCAACTTCTCTCTCAAACATTTCATCAAACAAATTATGTTCACTAGAAAATCATGTAAGAGAACACACAATAGCAGGGAAAGAGTCAGTGAAAACGAATGTGTACATATTCTTTTAACAAACAACATAATCCTTATAAATTGCTTCAACAAAGAAATTGTAGCTAAAGAGAATTTTTATCAGTTAAACAACATTAAAAGATTAAAAGATTGATGTTAGAATATTGAGAACAAACACAATCTAATTCTAAAAAATTACCAATCCAGTAATAAGTTTAGATTGAAGAATAAATAAATGAAGTAAAACTTTCCTACGTTTTAACAATGGAGAGAGTAAAGCAAAAGCGGAATTTAAAAAAAAAAGACGAAACATTACCTTGTTGAAGGAGAAGAGAAGTCTACGATTAAACCAATTCATAAAAGCAGTCCTCCTATTCAGTTAATATCCATTCGATATTAATACCCTAATCCAAATTCTACAAATTCGGATGATCAAACACAAATTAACCAATGTAATGAAGAATTTTAGGAAAAAATAGAAGTACATATTCCCTTTGTTATTCTTCTATGTCTATGAGCAGTATATTATCATCAATTAAAGATGGAAGAAGTATGTAAGGCAACAATATCGAAAAATCAAGAAAGGGAACCAATACATAATTTCTAACATTCAACTGAACAAAATAGAATTGAATTTAAGTAAAAGGATCGATGGAATATGTATGTGAGAATCAAGTTGTGGCTATGAGAACCTATAGCAGACAACACTTTAGCAACATTTACTTGTCATTCGCAAAGTGAATTCTCACTTTGCCATCTGGTTTGGCCTACCAAGATAACTATACATATTGAAATAATAATAAAGAAATAGGGACCTACATGCACTGAAGAGAAGGGCAACTGAAGAGAAATGACAAAAAGTCAAGGTTCACAATCGACATGATAAAAGTCGATTTTGGTGGATTCCATGTCTGAGTATTGACAATTTCATTTAAATCTACCATCTTATGAAGAAACTAACAACTACTAGAAAAATGAAAGCTCTAATTTTAATAAAACAGTAACTCGAGGAACGGGGACCATTTTTGTAATAGAATGAAGATAGATTAAAAATATATGTGTATAAACATGAATCCAAGCATTTATGTATATTAAGAGTATTCATGAGGTGTATCTTAGATACATGTATTAGAGCATGTATGTATACCTAGAGTATGTAAGATAAGATAAGAAGCGTACTTTGTAAATACCTAAGGGATAGAAGAAAGAGTTAGAATGTGATTTATTTGCAATATAATCATAAGAGTAAGCATCTATGTCTAGAAATTTCTTGCTATTGTGTAGAATACTTATATGTTATAAGACTTAGAAAAAGATAAAGTAGGTAATGAGTTAAGTACTAAATGAGTAGTAGAGAATCTCTTGATTAGATAAAGAGATAGATTGTCCATGGGAAAAGTGTTATGTGATGAGTCACATAAAAAGATGGAGATATAGAGATAGATAGTTCCTTCGGGGACAATAGATAGAGGTTCCTTTCGGGACAAATATTATGATTCCTTTGGGAATTAGTGTTTGGTTCCTTTGGTACAAAGAGTATGATTCATTCGGGAATGAGATTATGTCCCCGTAGGGAAAGAGATGATCACATATGGGTAGATGATGATCCATTTATGGATGTAGATAGATATTTCTTACAAGAATCTAGATTGTGTATGATTAGAGAATACAATGAAAATGTTCCTTGATAGGAAAAATATAAGTGATTTATTTTTAAATAACTTAGAGATAACCCATGAGTGATTACGAGTAAGGAATACTTAAGGGATTCAAGAGAAGAGGAAAGAACTAAAGTTCCGTGATATATTATAAGAGAGAAGAGTAAGAGCAAATGAGTGTATACGATAAAGTAGTGGGATATAGTATCACTTAAATGCTATTTGAGATTGGAGTATGATATGTGACCATTGGGTCTAGATGGAAAAGGAATGTTTATACATTTGAGATAAGATGGATTAAAGAAGAGATAGAGTAGATAAGAGAAAGAGTATAGAATAGATAGAGTATATAATAATAAGAGTAGAGAGCTTACATTTTAGTGAATAGAAATAGTAGAGATGAGATATAATATATGTAGAGCAAGAGAACACCCTTAGAAGAGGCTATGAAAGAGTAGGAGATGAAAACAGAAGAATATAAGAAACAAAGTAGATGGTAGAGAAATAGTAGAATGGAATATTAGAGAAGAATTATGGAAGAGATAGATGAAAGAAGAAGAATAACACGGTATGCTATTATAGAAATAGTTAGATTTTAGAGTAAAGAAAGAAGAAAAAAAGAAAGAAATAGTAGATGAACATGAAAGCAGCTATGAATATAACTCACCAGACATGTAGTCTCATGTAGTAGATGTTCCATGTTTTACAAGTTCTTGTAGCAGCCGTGGTACGTGATATTTTACTTAGATATATATGTTAGAAAATATGGGTTGTTATAGATGCTATGCGTCTTCATCATGTAACTCGATTCTTATTGCAGCTTACCTGAAAACTAGCATAAGTTGCTATCTATATTAATAGTTGTTTTTTTTTTGTATAAAAGACTATGCTTGGATCACAACACGTTTTTGTCTTTGTAACTTGCATGGAAGATCATGGTTGAATCGTTGCAGAAAGTTTACAGTTGGGCTATTATCTGGAAGTTATTTTAAGACTATATTTCGATCATAGCTTTCACATAGGGCTGAAATAGACCCCTAAGGTTGGGCCCACATATATGTATGGTATGTGGTATTTAGGGGAACTCACTAAGCTTTGTGCTTACAATTTATTTTTTAAATGTTTTTAGGTACTTCAGATTCAATGTGAAGGGACCGACTTGATTGCACTGCATCCCCTTAAGGTTTTTTCATCATTTATTATTACTATTTTACTTTGATATTTGAGAGATACATTTTAATATGATGGATTTTTGAACAAATGTTTGTATGTATTTGATGGTTTGAAAATAAAAATTTTTACCATTATTTTTGGGATGTTACATACACACTTCAACTTGAACAACAACCAGAATCAACAATCCTCATATACTTGAATATGAAACTCCAAGATGACTTGCACTCGAAAATATTCTATCTGACAAAGCGATTCCACCACATGGAATTGGCTAACTCCAGCCGCTTCATAACCATTTGAATTTCCACGTAATCAAATTAATCCACCTCATGGTTCCTAACAACACCACCTGTCATGACATGGACTCGACCGCACATGATTCGAGGCCCTAGACAACCTCGCACCACCAATTCCCTAGCTCTTTCAAAATACCTAATGTAAATCTGACCTTGGCCTTTGCCGAACAAAAGCGCTCTCCACATTGGCAATCCATCACATACTAATGATCGACTATCTATTCCTGAAGAACAAGGAGATCCAAAAGCATCAAACTCCCTAAAGGAAACCACCCGAGTTCTGAGTCAAATGGCCTCCAAATCAACCTAAAGATTCCTAAGGTGCTCATTCACTAAAAACACCTCATCCCTAACAGAGGTGTTCAAACCAGGAAAATCCTCTCTCACGAACCTCAAAATCTCTACAGCTACGATGTCACGAAAATCCTTCTCACTCAAGCTTGCATCCCCAACATGGAAGGTCTCCCTATTAAATCTGAATGATAAAGAAAATACATCAAAATCAAAGCATGGTGCTAACACACTATGCATACCACCTACAAGTTTCTCGGTATTTCTAGAACACCCCTTGACTCAAGTATGGATCATGTGCTTTTAGTAGTATGGGCCCAATACTACCAGCCAAACCTATCCATCCACGTTCCAAGGACTATTCCAAGACTTCCAAGTCACTTTACATCATTCCTCTAAACTCCTCGACCGCATGCAAAGGTCTAGCCATATGCATAATGCTATACTTCCTATACTCTCTTGCTAGGATCCTTCCCTTCCCATATACCCGAGTTGCTAGAAGTCTCCACCAACATTGGTTGCTTCCTTTTGCATGCAAGTTATATATATATATATATATATATATACATACATACATACATACATATATATATATATATACATACATATATATATATATATATATATATATATATATATATATATATATATAAAATACAAGACCACATAGACTATCGAATGAGTGATTCCACCCGAAGGCCACAAACAAAGAGGGAATCATAAATAAGGCTACATCAATCATTCTAAGGCTATATAATCCAAATGGTATACAACTCTAAAATATACACCTAGAAAATAAATTATCAATCCAGACTTCAAGAAGCACATAACAAATAATTCCCTAGACTAAGGCATCACATAAGTTAGGTAATTCTATCATGCAATTCCTAACCAGATCTACAAGTGACATTCTAGCACGCATAACAATTCATAGCAAAAATCCAAGATCATATGGGTATATTGGGAATTACATACTTCCTAAGTTCGGACCAAGTGTACGCATCGCATCATCCATTTGTGATACAATCTTTTTAGAAAATCTTTCTTTTAAATAAAAGCATTATCTTTCAAAACTTATTTAGAAAATATCTCAGTCCTCATTTTGATTTTAGACACACCATAAGGAGCACCCAAATCCCTCAAACCAAGGCTTTGATACCAACTTGTAACATCTCAAAAATTACAAAAAGATTTTTCAATTTTAAAAAATAATAACCAATTAAAACCTTTGTTTCAAAACCATTAGGTGATATTAATTTAATTAAAACCATATAATATTAGAGTTAATTTTACAAAATCGAGGAAACGAATATCTTCAATACGTGTGGACATTCCCACCGAGCTCTTCTCACAAACAACCTATAAAATGTTTAATTCACAATGGTAAGAATAAAGCTTACTAAGTTCCCCAATATACCACATATTTCATCATACATACAATACATCCACACAAATATCTGACTCTCGCACTAAATTTCCAATTCTCCTATACATATAAACATACGAAACAATCATACATACAAAAATGGGTTCCTCCCACCACGAGAGAAAGCTATGGGCCAAATCATGCTCTTATATCTTGCTATGGGCCAAATCAATGTCATTCCTTGCAATGCCGAGAGCCAAATCTCGGTCTTACATACAAATACTAGGGGCCAGATCCTAGTCTTCCATACAACTGGCAGGTGCCAAATCCTGGTCTTTCATATAACTGTTAGGCTATGTGACAACGCGAAATTTATTCCGTCATCTTTTAACCCTTTCTTCCGTTAATAAGCCTCGTATATTTAACTGTCCGTCAACTTTTGGACTAGTTAATTAATTTGGGACTTTTTGAATGACTTCATGAAGGTTGAAATAAATTAGAAACACCCCAAATTTTTCCTCTGAAATTTTTTAGTTTCAACTAAGTCATAATACGACCACTAAATCGGGTGCGACCAAAAGCCCCGTTTAACAGCAGTATCGGGTAGATTTCCACTGAGCCTCAACTCAAGCCCCTATATAAGGGAGAGTAAACTTCATTTAAACCCTTTTTACTCTCTCTCTACAACTTAATTTCGAGCCAAAAATTATCCGTTTCGAGCCCCAAACAAGTAGGCAATCTACCCTAACTTGTTGTATAGTTTAACTAACATGCAAATTCATGTTTAAAACATGAATTAGGGGCCAATACATGTGTTTACGGCCCAAGAAATCTCTTGGACCGTGACCACCCCTAAATGGGGTTTTAAGCCCCAAAACCCCTCTAAATTGCTCCTAAGGCTTAGACATGACTTGTAGGCTTACACACTCGGACTTAGAACTCCTTGAAACGAGTTTTTGGAGATTAAACATGAGTTTACTACCCAAGAACATGATTGGGCCATAAACTCCTCTTCATGGGGAGTAAACTCAATTTTATGTGTTAGAAATGCCCACATACATTTCTTATGGCCTTGGAAAATGTCTAGAACCAATCCCATTGATGTAAAGGCATTAAACTTCAATAAATCCAAGGACATGGGAGTTTACAGCCATAAAACCCGCTAGGAAAGGTCCATGGGCCGTAAACTCCTAGAAAATGCCCAAATGGTGCCCTAAACTCCCCATTTGACTTAGAAAAATGCATAGGATTTTATTCTCTATCATTTAAGCCCTTAAAACACCAAAGGAATATGTACATAGGAGCTTACGGCCATAAACTCCTTGTTTAGGGCTGTAAACTCTTATTTGGTCCATTTAGATACCTTAAATCCACTCATGTGCCTTATATTTGGACCTAGCATAAATCTACAAATGATATGAGACATTTAGGCATCCTAGAACACCCTCACCAAGAGTTTACGGCCATAAACTCATGGGGAGTTAGTCTTAGGGCCGTGAACTCTATATAGAGTTTACTCTTGAAGAGTAAACTTCCTATCTAAGCGATACACACCCTTAGATGTTACTCGGGACATCCCTAGCACTTAATCAAAGTGTTTTCCGCACTTTAGGATCGGTATACGTGTTTAATTTTTATAATATTTACTAATTGTATGTAAAAATATGTTATCATATGTTTAACAGGTCACTAAGTGTGTTCAAGTCTTTACTTGACACCGAGCACCCAACCGACACCTTCATCGGATCCACTTACATCAGGTGAGTTCATACCCCTGAATTAACCTTTTAAATGTTTTTTACATGCTTTTATGGGGGGGGGGGGAATACAAGTTAAACATGCCAGTTATCATATCTATCACATGTGATTGATAACCCGCATGCACATGGATTCATTACACTGTCAACTGTTTTACCAAGAATGATACTGTAAATGGTTTTCTAAAATGTCTTTATGTGTTCATAACTTTTCTCAAATTGCCTCTTGTGCTGTACCTTTTATTTCAAAATCTGTTTGAATAGCTTTTTAAACAAAGGTTTTCTCTACTTTATCAAGGTTACAATCAAAACCTGTTTATGAATGATTTTCTTAAAGAATAAAGGTTTTCCAAAGATTTCATCAAAGTTTTCTTCCATGTTTTATACTCCTACTTTGTTAGATACTATTGCTTTGATTATACTTCTACGTAGTTAATGCTACTACTTTGTTAACGCTTTTACTTCACGATACACTTTTACTTCACGATATGTTTTTACTTCATGATACGCTTTTACTTCACGATACGGTTTTACTTCATGATACGCTTTTACTTCACGATACGCGTTTACTTCACGATACGCTTTTACTTCACGATACACTTATACTTCACGATACACTTATACTTCACGATTCGCTTATACTTCACGATACGCTTTTACTTCACGATAAGTTTTTACTTCACGATACGCTTTTACTTCACGATACACCTATACTTCATGATTCGCTTATACTTCACGATACGCTTATACTTCAGGATTCACTTATAATTCATGATACACTTATACTTTACGATACACTTCTACTTCGTTAAACACTTTAACTTAGTTAAATGTATGCCTATGCTTGTATAGTTATACAAATAATGTTTAAAGGACTTAGGAAGGCTAGTTCACCTTATTTCCTTTTCTTTGTTGAGATGTGGTCTGGTGGGATCGAATACCCGTCCGAAGGTCGTTTGATCATTAGTTATACATTATGTATACAAGCATAGACATATAGGTTTACATTAGTCAGTTCAGTTGTGAGTCTCTATCATTAGTCCAGTATTTCACATAAGATCTCACTACACGAGATACATCTTCAGTACACGGCCTTCTTCATTGTCAGTATAGTAACCAGAGTCTCTTGTAGGGAGAGCGGGCATTATGTGTATAGATCTATACGGGATTGACAACCCCACACCCTGACTGCTAGCTACAGTCGTTGGCCTACTAAGCCGAAAGGGTGACATATGTCACGTTATTACCGACGCTTGCAGGGTGTCAAATTCTCTAGTGTCTATTAGTATGATTGTGAGTATCTCTGGGTTACCTTATAATTCATGGCTTTAGGGTAACGGGTTTTAACACTGTATTCACTGTATTTAGACCTTGCTAGACGTATCATTCATTTGATACTATCTAGGGTTTGTGTTCACTGGTTTTAGACCTTGCTAGACGTATCTTCCATTTGATATTGTATGGGGTCTGTGTCTCCCTTTTTGTTAGACTGAATCAAGCATATCGTTCATTCGATACTTCCCTGGAGTCTATGATTTCTTTTGCCTTATTCAGCAGTCTTCACTACTGAGGCATATGTTTTTTTCCCTGATATTCTCTTACTTTCTTTCAAAATCAATACCACATTTTGATAATGATAGTGTTAAGGAAAAATTACTTTTTACCACATAACTTTGTCCAGTCTTGGTAGAAGACTGCTTTTAATTAGAAAATATAGGATTTTCTATAAAGGACTCTAATTCACTGTACACTTTAAAACTATTACTTCTATAAAGTTATTTCAATAAAATGACACTAAATACTTATGAACTCACCAACATTTGTAAAAATGCTGATACTCATTTTTCAAATAACTTGTATTCACAGGTCAACAATAGATAGGTACATCCCAGGAGCTTTTGGTGAGGACAATTTAGTACCAAGCTGCACCTATATTATTACTTGTATTACTTTGATGATGTAATGTAATGTAAACCATGTAAAACTATTACTATTAATGCAATGGTTTTTGTACTTTGATTACTATATTGCATATGTTGTGATACTTGACATGACGTCATCCACCCCAGAACGTTTCCGCCGTTTCAGTTTTGGGGTATGACGGATTGGTATCAGAGAATTGTTTATAGTGAGCTAAGTATATCAATTCATAAAAGATATACAACCTATAAATGCATAGGGATAAAACACTCTGACCAAAAATTATACTTTAAAATATAACCATATTTTACCAAAGTATAAGAACATTCAGAATCTAAACACTCGAACACAAGTTAGTGTTCATATTATGGTTTTAGATGGATAAAAATGGGTTTTGCGTCTCATTAAGTCATGGAAAGGAGTAAAGTTGGTAACTTTATGGATTAAGACCATATTTAGAGGTTAGATATAAGTTTGGAAATTTTGGTCTTAAGCATTAAGTACTTAATATGAATTTTTGGTCATTTTATGAGTAAGTTGGGTATACATATGTGTACGCTTAGCGTAATGCATGAAATCCCCATCCATGACCATTAATGAGTTATACATTGTGCTTCAGTGGGTTGTACACAGGGCGTACAGGTTAAGTACGTAGGGCATACTCACGAGGTTTTCATTGGGGCCTTTTAGGCCTTCGGTCTTTTGGAGTTTGGGCCATGGGTTATTGGATCATATATAAGAAGTGTAAAATTGTGTTTTACCCATTAGAGGTATAGAATATGGTTTGTGGCCTTGGACTTTAGGATATTATACAAAATTATTGATTAGGGATATTTTGGTTATGTTTAGTGTGAGGATTCCCGTAGCAGCAGTGCGTGTGTTATAGTTATCTCAGATTGAGGTGAGTCTCCTCCCAGTATTTAGCAAGTTGAAGGCACCAATTTCGGCCCATGACTTTTTGTTACTGGTTTACTAGCTGTCTGTGTGCCCTCGCATGTGTTATATGTATACCGGGTGGAGGCCGATGCCATGTGGGGCCTAATGAGTGTGTTATAGTATGGTAGTTGTAACTATACTTGGGGGAAAAGGCACCAATGTTGGCCCACTGGATTTTGTTATAGTATGAAATTTGTTTTTCTGACTCTTGCATGCCTTGTATGTGAAAGTATGTATACCGAGCGGGGCCCAATGCTAGGAGGCCTGATGAGTGTGGGGCGGGGCCCATCACATGTTACTGACATATCTGTTATGGGCGGTGACTAATGGTTGTGGGGTATTTTGAGGAACTCACTAAGATTTGTGCTTAGAGTTTTAATTTTATTGGTTCAGGTACTTTTGGTTCGAAAGGGAAAGGCCCAACTTGATCGTAGCGCATCCACCTATGTTTCCGCACTTTGTAATTTTGGGATTTTACTCTGATAACTATTTTTAGTTTGATATTCTTTTGAATGATAGAAAAGCATAAATGGTGTTTAAGGTTGAATTAAAAATAAATTTTTTACCTTATAATTTTTGGGATGTTACAAGTGATGGGTTTTAGCCATAAGAACATCCTATGTGCTCATGCAAACCCTAATGCTTGGATCTAGGTTTCTCTATTGTACATGCAATTCATCCAAGACTTTACACCCTAGTTCTAGCATACAATTAATCATATTAACATATGAAATACATTTATATCTTACCTTGATTTTTATGTAGCAATAACAATCTCAAATCCTCCTTGTAATGGCTTTAGAAAGCTTACAGTCACAAGTGTCACTCCTCTAATGGCTCACAAACACCAAGAGCAAGAGGATGAAGAATGATAAGAGAGAAGGCTGCCCAAGAACGTCCAAAACCCTAAGGAGTTCCTTCCACACGTTTTTTTGGTGCTCTAGGGATCTTTAAATAGTGAGGTTATTAGGGTTATCTAACAAGGAAACCCTAATTCGGATGCTTAGGCCCTAAGCAACCCATGGACTCCCTCCTTAGAGGCCTTGGATGATTTCTAATGGGTTCACCCATAGAATGCATCCACCCCACTAATATGGTGTCCATTAGCCCAATATTCAACTATCATATAATTGACAGTTCTAGTCCCTTAAGTTTAATTATTCTCTTTTAGCCACAAAATTAATTATCAATTAATTCTTGACTAATATTAATTAAACAATATGATTTCTCCTTTAATATATTATTCTCATAATATATCTATAAATTGTAATTAATCCTTTCTCTTCATAATTCATCCTATCAAGTTGCTTTGGTTAAGGCAACCCAAAATGACGATGCACCATCGGGTCAAGTACATACGAAAATAGTTATGGACTTAGACACTAATCCAACAGTCTCCCACTTGGATAAGTCTAATAACTATTATGCATATGACTTCAGATCTTGATCTGCAATCGTAGCTTTCAAAAACCGCTATCAACTCTGATCCTATCAGAAGCGTGTCCTTTAGATAAGGGATCATATATTCCTCCATTCTAGATATCCTATAGATGTGAACCATGGATTCCAATCATTCTCTTTATACTGTTTCTCGATTTCCGATTTATGACGACTGATAATAGACTACAATTGAACACATCAACTTAGTCCCGACTTGGCCAAGCTCTTAGGTGCCATCACTAAATCATCGAGGGGCCCAAAGATATCGCTTTCATCCTACTTTGGATAAAAGGAGTCGATAAACTTTGATTCAATTTTTGCTTATACTCACTCACCGAATCACACACAACAATATGTTTTATGACACCAAGTTACTGGTACGTTTACATATTATCAATGTGTAACCGACTCGCAAAATACAACTCACACATCTCGGTTTCAAGAATATATGATGTTATCGTGTCACTAATCACTCATGATAAAATCCATGAATTGATCCAAGTGAGCATGGGTTTGATCCAATGCTCAAATCATATTCATAAGCACTCGTGAACGTTGCAGCAAACATTTGGTTATGTCTAATACACTTTAGAGAATCCACACACCAATTCACGACAGTCTTCATTCATACCCACTTCCAACATATGAACGACTGTGGTCCGTTCGAATTATATAATTATTCTCAACCAATTTAATTATTCAGGAAGTCAAAACATGCAAAGTGAAACACAAGAATAATACTAATCTCATATGGCCCCAAACTCTGGGTATAAATAAAACATTTTATTTAATCACCATATTGATTACTCATTATTTGTTGTTTTGGGTAATCAACTTCTTACTTGAATTATTACTACACTTGTCCCATGCTCTCATCATGCACACACTGTTTACCTACGTTCCTTACTTTGTGAAATAGATCAAATGAGCACATTTCCAATGATAATCATTTCACAACTCCCAATCCTTATCATAATTATAAGAATATCTAATTCTTGTTACTTATGGTATATTCTTACATTTTATGTAAAGTCATAGCTCAAAATCATCAAGACTTGGCTAATCTCTATCAGAAACAATTCTATAGATATGATGTCTCTCACTCAAAGTACATTCCTTTGAACATCCTTCTTGCATAAGAGTTTCTAATCTAGATATAGATTCTTAATAACCAACTCCTAATATGGAAATATTTCTATATTTTCCATATGACAATTCATTCTTAATAGAATCTTATCTATTCATAATAATGTCGATATGGTCCATCCAATACCATACTTCCAACTACTCATAAGCGACCAATCCTCAGCGAGCTTTGGATTGTCCTTAGGTAGTTGTTTAATTATCTTAGTCAAAACCAATTCTAGTCCTTTTTCCCTCTTAATGTGCCAGACATTTGGAAAATTTTAGAATGGTCGAATATTATAGCACCTGCAAATGATCCTTTACCCAAAGCGTATGGGACACTATGCATAATTATTTACCTAAAGATATGATATTTTATCAATCTTCTGCCATAATATTTTATGTGTCACATTCTCACAATTCAAACTATGAAGGGGGATGCCACAATCATAATCGAAATTTTGAGAACACACTATGTATCCTTAACTAAATTTATTAACACTCCACGACCTAAGCCTTTAGATTTGAAAGGAAGCATAATATTCTCTCCCTTAATTATAGCAAAACAACTATTCAACCCTTGCGACTTTGCAAAGTATAACTCTTGTTTTCAACAATTAATATTGCTAACTTGCAATACTTGTCTTAATAATCATGCAAGCACAACATTTATGCTCCCATTATCATGATGATTATTATCATATAAGCATAACACTTATGCTCCAATTAGCTTTGACATGTATTCAGAAAACAACTTAACTTCCAGAAAAACAATACCTATTGAATTTCTTAAGTTCATATTTCTAATACTTAATGCTTTGATAATCTTTTATCTAAGCTTCTTAATCTCATACACCTTTGCCTAAGATAGCTCATATGTGTGTCTTAAACAATTCTGACTAATTGCCAAATCTCACAATTCAAATTATGGAAAGGTATACCATAACCATAATCAAATTTCACAATCACTATCTTCTTAAAATCTCTCTTGGTGAAAGCATTTCCTCACAGTCATCTTCATGAAGGAGGGAATCTTATGACACTTAGATTTTAATGGTGTATGTGTTCCTATCCATGCGAACTTGTGCAAAACCAAAGTTTGCGACAAATCCAAACTCTTATGGATAGAACTTTCTTAATCTTTATTTCTTGCCTTATGGTAACATGAGTGCCCACCATGTATTCCAAGCAGTTAAGCAGATCACCCTTTTCTTATCAATGTACTTTTCATTGATCAAGGTCCTTGCCTTTTATGCATTCAAATGAGAACTCACAGAACTCACATGCATAATTAACTTAATTGGAATCGCACATAAACAAGATAGTGTCAACACAATAGGTTGTAAACCTCAAGTCGTGTGCTAGTGATGATTGATAAGGTTTATTCTTGATTAGTTCTTGAAACTTTTCAAGACCATTAAGAATCCCACTAACTCCTTTACATATAATATTCTCTTGTCAACAAACATTTCTCGACAAACAAATATTCAAGAGTTAGTGTAGTTTTTATCAAGACACTTCACGAAATTGGTCACAGTTGGTCTTTGTCCAAGACATCACAACTTTCCAATTCCAAATGTGCAAGAATAAAAAAAAAACTTTTCCAAATTCCACATTTGATGAATGTTATAAACCCATTTTAGACTTGTCACTCAATGTCACAATCTTAACTCTAAGACTTTTTTTGGAACGAAGTATGATTGACTTCTTGATTTAACCATTTCTTCAATTCTTGATTCTTATTCTTAGACATACAATTGTACTAAGACTTAATTACAACATTAATTGAGACATGGTTCTTAATCATTAATAGCTATCTTAAAAACATAATAAAAGGTACTCTCCCTTATTCTTAGAATACAAAAACTTTTATCTTTCTGCCTAATTGATTCTTCTTATTCGTTCTGCTATTGATTTAAACTCTTTCAATCAATTCATAATTACACTTAATCATATAAATATAATCATATTTACTAAACTTTTAGTAAATCATGACGAATATCTTTTTCACTCTTGTGGTGGACTTAATCAACCCACAACCTTGTGTACTTGATCTCCTAGTCCTTCACTTGACACTTTGTCAACGAATTAGTCTAATTTCCAAATATGAGATTTCGCATTCATCATGCAATACTTGTTGTATGATTCCAAGTTTCTATACAATTGAAACTTGGGCGATGTGAAACTTTCCCTATTTGGTAAATTCTTGACTTTTCCAAAAATAACATAATTAAGAATCAAATCCATTACTGCTAATAATAGAAACTTTCAAACATCAATTTTTCATACACGCCATTGCAAGGATAAATAAATAATATAAAAAATCAAAATTTACTTTATTGCAGAAAAATTTGTACTTACAATGTGATTCAATTGAAAAACTATGTTAATACATATTTCTTAGAAATCTTATTCTAACTCCAAGTAGTAGCTCAAGATTCTAATCTTCAAGTAATGCGATCGAAATCCATTTCTTCACGATTAGATTCTACTCACTTCTTCCCTTAAGCTTCCTTTCTTTTCTTCGATCCTACAAGACATCGAAATTGTCACACCCCGAAAACCGAAGGCGGAAAACATTTCCGGGGTTGACTACCACGTTGAGTATCAAATCCAATGTACATACTAAGTAAAGTAAAGCAACCATTACATTACATAATAAAAGTTTTACAGTTGCTTCAAAAGTAAAGCTTGTACAATTGTGATACATAGTATATATAGACAAAATGTAACGGGTCTTCATGTACACCGTCTTCAAGCAAAAGGATCTTCGGGTACCTGTTCTAACGCTGACCTGAGAACACAAGCAGTTTGAAAATCAGCATAAAGCTGGTGAGTTCATAAACGGTTTTGTTTTATGAAAATGTATCGGTTTCCTTTCTGTATCTGAATTGTTATGTTCACCAAGAAAATCTTGTATTTTCTTAACGTTGGTTATTGTTTCACAAATGTAAAGTATAGTAAGTTTGTACACTGAAAATATGTTTATTCATGTGAAAATGTATAGGTGGTTATCTGACTGGTTGAACTGTTCTGTTTACTTATCATGTGTTACCAGGAAAGTCCCATACTTTCCTTATTGTATGTTACAAATTGTAAAAGATGTAATGTTATCCAGTTTGTTACTCTTTCTAGTTATGTAAATGTTACCCAGGAAAGCTCCATGCTTTCCTGCATGTATGTATCTAATGTAAACGATGTTAAAGATGTAAAAGATGTAATCGTGATTAGGTTCTATGTTTTCCCCAAGAAAGTCCTGTACCTTCCTGAATGTTGGTTACAGTAAGTAAACGATGTAAAAGATGTCAAAGATGTAAACGATGTATAAAATAATCCATTATTACTGTAAGTAAATCTCTATTATCCTAATTGCGAGTTCCATAACCATACAATAGACTGAAACCTGTGGCAATAAGTAGTCCACATGTGGCAATAAGTCGTCCACATACTTATGACTTTCGTCACCCTTGAACCATTTCGGTTCGGCTGTAGCTAACAGCCAGGTGTGGGGTAGTCAACCCCGTATAGATCTATACACTCAAGTCACGCTCTCTAAATACCAGAGATTCTGGTTATGGGTGTAGTCCTCCACTCGCGAAATCTGGGTGGAGTGTTCTCCGAGGATGTGTCTCCAATCATATAGGAATAACAAATTTACTAGTAGGAATATGATATTCCTCCACTCGTATATGTGTGGGGAGTGTTATCGAGGACAAAATAGTGTACAGGTATTATGTTCAAATGTTTTAATGCCGTGCTTTTAACTGATAAAATGTGGAAAACCATTTGTGAAATACATGTAAAACATACTAGTTTAAAGACTTATTTCACAAATATATGTTACGTGATCTGTATGTTCGATCTGTTATCAGTTGTAATATCAGTTATAAAAGCATAAGAATATGAAATACACATTTGAAAACATGTTTTGAGTACAAGAATTCCCTTGTACTTTGCTTGTGTCCCCCCCTGAAAACAGTGGAAAACAGTGAAAAAGGGTAGGGGTATGAACTCACCGGACTCGGAAACGTGTCGGTTTTGAATGCTATACATCGGTTCGGGGTTTGATTACTCGCGATGACCCTATGTAAAATGATATAATGTCCATATATATACAATTAGAGATACATTCACTAATCATATGGGACATTACACTCCAATGAGGTTAAACACCTCAAAACGAGCGTTCGGAGTGACCCGGGTGACATCTTCGGACTTGTAATGGCACTAGGGACTTGGGACTGGAGTTTACTCCCCAAGAGTAAACATTTTAAAGAGTTTACAACCATAAAACACACACATACATGAGTTTACGGCCATAAACTCATATGGGTGTGGTTTTGATGGTTTAAGGGCTCAAATGGACATAGGGGTTGCTAGAATGGATTATCTAAATTGCCTTGGAACACTTGGAATGAGTTTAAATCATCAAAAATGATTATTTTATGGGAGTTTACGGCCCAGTATAGGCTCCTGGCCGTAAACTCCTTAATCTTCATGAAAATGATGTTTAATGTTGTTAAAACAAATCACATGTGATTACTAGAATTATTCCAAGACCTTACATGGGTTTTATGGGACATTTGAGGGGTGTTATGGAGTTTACGGCCCATGAGACCCTCCTCATGGCCGTAAACTCTTATGTAGGGTCATACAAAGTGTTTCAAGGCCTAAAACTTGTATAGAAGGGCTTCTAAAATTCATCTAAAGGCTTTAGGGGTGTTTAGTTTGCATTCTAACACCAAAAGTTTGGAGTTTACGGCCCAAGAACAAGCCTTGGCCGTAAATTCTTATAAATCCCACAAATGATGTGTTTTAGGCCCTTAAAGTATTTTTGGTTGGTCCCTTGATTTATTCCAAGGCTTTTGGTGGTGTTGGATGGCTTTCTAACACCTTAGAATTGGATTTATGTCACATTTTGGGGAGTTTACGGCCTAAGAACTCTCATTGGCTGTAAACTCACATAAGTCCAATAAAATTCATGTTTCAAGTGTCCAAATGCTAAAACCAAGGTCCTGTAATTCATATCTAAGCCATAGAAGTGATTTGGAAGGGTTTAAGGGCATGAAAACCCTAATTATATGAGTTTGCGGCCCAAGAATGTTCCTTGGCCGTAAACTCCTTCAAATGGCTCAAAATCTATGTTTTAAATGTTTAGAGTCCAAATCTTGAAGTCCCATAGCCATATCTAAAATCCAATTGAGTTTAGGAAGGAGTTTAAGGGCTTAAAACCCCATTTAATGGAGTTTACGGCCCAAGCTTGTTCCTTGGCCGTAAACTCATGTTCTTGGACCTAAAACTCAATTATTTCATCAATTTTTTCAGTTAAAGATGCTGAATAACATGATAGGGAGGTTACCTTAAAGATTTGAAGCCTTAAACTTGAGATTTGGACCTTAATTCTAGCTTGAGGAGAGAGGTTGTAAGAGTTTTAGTGAAAAATTTGCCAAAGGCTTCAAATGAAGTCTTAAACACGTTTATATAGTGTTTAAGTTTTGGACACGGTGGAATTCTACCCGATACCAGTGTTAGACGGGGTTTTTGGTCGTACCTGATTAAGTTACCGTAACCCGATACGGTAATATCTAGAAATATTCCGATCACTAAAGTTGAGTGTTAAAATGATTTTTTTAAATGTATTAAGACACCCATTAAGTCATTTTAAATGTGTACCAGAAAATGACTTAATTATACGGATGATCGGAAATCGAAATCGGAGCGAAGATCGGTTGCGCGAATTGTACTACGAAAGAGTTACAATAAATGATATGGAAATTTCGGGTTGTTACATTATCCCCCCGTTACAGGGAATTTCGTCCCGAAATTCAAGTTTAGAACATAAGACGAGATACAAATCATGGATAAGAAAAGAGTTGTGGATACTTCTGTTTCATTGAATCTTCCCGTTCCCAAGTGAATTCCGGTCCCCGCTTGGCATTCTAGCGAACCTTCACTAACGGGATGTGACTTTGTTTTGTACGTTTAACTTCTCGATCCATGATTTCGATCGGCTCCTCCACAAAGTTGAGGTTTTGATTGATCTCGATCTCGTCTAAAGGAATTGTTAGGGTTTCATCGGATAGGCACTTTTTGAGATTTGAAACATGGAAGACAGGATGAATGTTACTGAGTTCGTGAGGTAAATGAAGTTTATAGGCAACTGGACCGATCCTGGAGAGGATCTCAAAGGGTCCAATGTAACTCGAATTAAGTTTCACACGCTTACCAAAGCGTACAGTGCCTCTCGATGGCGAGACTTTTAACAGGACTCGGTCTCCAACCTGGAATTTTAGTGGTTTCCGACGATTATCAGCGTAACTCTTTTGACGATCACGTGAGGCTTTCAGTCGGTTACGGATTTGAATGATCTTTTCGGTGGTTTCGCGGATGATTTCAGGACCAGTGAGAGCACTGTCGGGGACTCGACTCATGGCTAACTGTGTATCCCCCACCTTGGCCCAGCACAGAGGGGATCTGCACTTACAACCGTATAGGGCTTCGAACGGAGCAGCCCTAATGCTGGTGTGGTAACTGTTGTTGTACGAGAACTTGATCAAGGATAGATGTGTATCCCACGACTTTCCAAAGTCAATGGCACATGCTCGAAGCATGTCCTCCAAGGTTTGGATTGTTCTCTCACTCTGTCCATCGGTCTGAGGATGATACGCCGTGCTCATATCTAGTTTGGTTCCAAGGGCTTTCTGAAGGGATTCCCAGAATCTGGAGGTAAATCTACTATCTCGATTGGTGATAATGGATACAGGTACACCATGAAGACGTACTACCTCCTGGATGTAGATTCGCGCGAGTTTCTCCATCTTGTATGATTCTTTAATTGGGATGAAGTGAGCGGATTTTGACAAACGATCAACAATTACCCAAATGGTATCATACCCATTAGAACACTTGGGTAGTTTGGTGATGAAGTCCATGGTAATCATCTCCCATTTCCACTCGGGGATTTCGGGTTGTTGGAGTAGACCTGAAGGTTTCTGATGTTCGGACTTTGGCGCAAGTCAGACACTTGCCCACGAATGTAGCTATCTCAGCTTTCATGTTTGGCCACCAGTATTGTTTCTTGAGATCCAGGTACATCTTGTCCGAACCCGGGTGAACAGAGTATTTGGTTCTGTGTGCTTCCTCCATGACTATTTCCGTGAATCCTCCGGATTTGGGAATCCAGATTCGATTCATGAAACAGTGAACTCCGTCACTTCTGATCTCAAGTTTCTTTTCCATCCCTCTCAAGGTTTCATCTGACACGTTCTCAAGTTTGAGGGCTGTATCCTGAGCTTCTTGGATTTGCATTGGTAATTTGGAATGGATGGTCATTGTCTGGTTCTTCACTTTGTGGCCTGCACTATCCTTTCGGCTAAGGTCATCTGCTACCACATTGGCCTTGCTGGGGTGGAAACGGATTTCACACTCATAATCACTGAGTAATTCTACCCATCGCCGTTGCCTCATGTTTAAGTCTTTTTGATTAAAGATGTGTTGCAAACTCAAGTGATCAGTGAAGATTGTGCACTTGGTTCCGTAGAGATAATGTCTCCAAATCTTCAATGCGAAGATTACTGCTCCTAGTTCCAAGTCATGTGTGGTATATTTGACCTCGTGTGCTTTCAGCTATCTAGAGGCATAGGCAATCACCTTTCCTCTTTGCATAAGCACACAGCCTAAACCTTGATTAGACGCATCGCAGAAGACAACGAAATCTTCTGTCCCTTCGGGTAAAGACAGAACAGGCGCGCTGCATAAGGCTTTCTTTAATGTTTGGAATGCGGTTTCTTGTTTATCACTCCAACAAAAGGGTACACCTTTCTGTGTTAGAGTGGTTAAAGGTTCGGCGATTTTGGAAAAGTTCTGAATGAATCGTCGATAGTAGCCGGCGAGACCCAAGAATTGACGAATTTCTGTGGGTGTTTTCGGTGCCGACCAACTCTCTATCGCTTTAATCTTGGAAGGATCTACATGAATACCCTCCTTGCTTACCACGTGACCGAGGAAAGTTACCTTCCGTGTCCAGAATTCACATTTGGAAAATTTCGCGTATAGCTTTTCGGATCTAAGGGTTTCCAATACTAGCCTCAAGTGTTGCTTGTGGTCTTCTTCGCTTTTGGAGTATACGAGGATATCATCAATGAACACGATGATGAATTTGTCTAAGAAGGGACGGCACACCCGGTTCATCAAGTCCATGAACACAGCCGGTGCATTGGTTAGACCGAAGGGCATCACTACGAATTCGTAGTGTCCATACCGAGTCCTAAAAGCTGTCTTGGGAACATCATTCTCCTGGACTCGTAACTGGTGGTACCCTGACCGAAGGTCTATCTTAGAAAAGTAGCTGGCTCCCTGGAGTTGATCGAAGAGGTCGTCTATTCTTGGAAGAGGATATCGGTTCTTGACGGTTAACTTGTTCAGTTCACGATAATCGATACACATCCGAAAGGATCCATCTTTATTTTTGACAAATAGAATCAGAGCTCCCCAGGGTGAGGAACTCGGTCTAATGAATCCTTTACTGAGCAACTCATTGAGTTGACTGGATAACTCCTGCATTTCTGTCGGAGCTAAGCGATACGGAGATTTTACTACGGGAGTAGCTCCAGGAATCAGGTCAATACGGAACTCGACCTGACGTTCGGGAGGAATTCCTGGGAGTTCTTCAGGAAACACATCGGGAAAGTTAAAGACTTCAGGGATGCTCGCGAGGTCTCTAACTCCTTGTCTCTCGTTGATCACATGAGCTAAGAATGCAACACACTCCTTTCGAAGGAGCTTTCGAGCTTTGATGCAAGAAATGATATGAAGGTTGGAACTGGGTTTATCGCCATAGATTACGAGAGTTTGACCTGAAGGAAGATTGAGACGGATAGATTTTTCGTAACAAAGAATGTCAACATGATTGGGACTCAACCAATCCATGCCAATGATAACATCAAAGCTCTTAATGGAAACGAGCATAAGATCTATAGGAAATGAGTGATCATTTAAGGTAAGCGTACAACCTATGAATACAACGTTAGCGCTTTGTTTCTCACCGTTAGCCATCTCGACGGTAAACGTTTCGGTTAGTGGTTGAGGATTTGATTTTAGATTATGTTTGAATGCGTGAGTAACAAAACTCCTTTCAGCACCCGTATCGAAAAGAATACTAGCATATGAGTTGTCGAGAAGGAACGTACCCGAAACAACAGTGGGATTAGCAACTGCTTCCTCCCGTCCCATGGTTAGAACACTTCCAGTGTTATCGGCAGTTGACTTCTTAGGACAGTTCCTTTTAAAATGCCCAACTTCCCCACAGTTGTAGCAGGCTTGACTAACACCTGCTCCCGATGATTGGTTGGCTGATTGGGTAGGAGTTCTGCAGTATCAAACTGTGTTCCCTTTCTTACCACAGTTGGTGCAAGACAACTCTCGACAGGGACCGGGATGGTGATGGTATTTACACTTGTCACACAGAGGGAAGTTACCAGCATATTTACTGGTAGGAGTTGAGGCTGTGGATCCCATGGCGGAAACAGCAGCAATAGGGGTAGTAGTAGCAGCATGGACTGCTACCGTCTGTTGTTTCTTGGATGATCCTTGAGAAGATTGACCCTTCTTCTTCTTCCAGAATTTCCTCTTTTCACCACTCCTTTGAGTCGGCTCAGAAGTGGTAGTGATTTCCTTAACATCGTCGCTATGATCAATCAGAATTTAAGCTAGGGTCTTGGCACTATCATAGGTATCCGGACGAGCAGCCAAAACGTGACTCTTTATTGGTTGAGATAACCCCCAAACGAACCTTTCGATCTTTTTGTTTTCAGGAGTGACTAACCCCGGGCAAAGAAGTGCGAGATCATCAAATCGGGAAGTATATGCAGCAATGTCGGAACCTTTCATCTTCAGGTTCCAGAGCTCGTGCTCTAATTTTTTTCATTTCACCACGGGGGCAATACTCGGCAATGAGAAGTTCTTTCATGGCTTCCCAGCCCATGGCATTGGCTACGGGTAAGGTTAGAGATTTGACTCGGCCATTCCACCAAGTCAAGGCTTTATCAACGAAGGTACAGGCTGCAAACTTGACTTTATCGGACTCTGCACAAGCACAGATTTCAAAGATGGACTCTATTTTCTCGAACCATCGAGATAAGGAAATGACACCTCCAGCGCCATTAAAGGATGTTGGTCTTGCGTTCATGAAATCCTTGTAGGAACCCCCTCTTTGGTGTCCCTGGCTACCTTCAGGGTTTTGAGATTGAGGACCGCCACTTGAACCACCAGGGTTCATTTGTGACATAGCTGCTACCATTGCAGCTGTCATCATCGTCTGGAGTGATGCTAGATCGAACTGAGGAGGAGGTGGCGGCGAGGAAGGATTGTTGTCGTTCTTTGAGCTAGGTCTCTTTCGGGGAGGCATCTTGATCTAATAAGATCAAGGAAAAGAGGATGGTAAGTCCTCTACATTGAATCGATAGACATGACAGTTATATGATTCGTGTAAGCGATAAAGCAGGAAAGAGTTATCGAATAGATAATTTATCGCTAAAAGTAATCACAGAAAACTACTCGAATAAGGATTACTACAGAGGATCGGAATCAAGAAATACTCCCATAGTATTTCATGAATTGTTTGCGACAATGATTCGATATTGGGATATTAGGGTAAGTTTTAGGCATGCCACATACCACAGTCACTCCTAAGCACATGTTGGCCGTGTCTCGAATGAATATAGTTGGCCAGGCTATATTGACCCTAGACACGACTACATAACTGCCCAGGTTTAACCGTAGTATACAACACCCATTTACTTATGTTCTGTTCTACTTGTGGTTACAGATGACGACGGTTCGGTATACTTATATACTTTTGAAAATACTTGTAGTTTGAAGATAATTTTAATTCAGAGCACTTAGGCCCTTTAGTGTTTATAGTTTTATACCATGTAAGGTTTGGTATACTTCATTCACTACAAACAAGGGCTCTGATACCAATCTGTCACACCCCGAAAACCGAAGGCGGAAAACATTTCCGGGGTTGACTACCACGTTGAGTATCAAATCCAATGTACATAGTAAGTAAAGTAAAGCAACCATTACATTACATAATAAAAGTTTTACAGTTGTTTCAAAAGTAAAGCTTGTACAGTTGTGATACATAGTATATATAGACAAAATGTAACGGGTCTTCATGTACACTGTCTTCAAGCAAAAGGATCTTCGGGTACCTGTTCTAACGCTGACCTGAGAACACAAGCGGTTTGAAAATCAGCATAAAGCTGGTGAGTTCATAAATGGTTTTGTTTTATGAAAATGTATCGGTTTCCTTTCTGTATCTGAATTGTTATGTTCACCAAGAAAATCCTGTATTTTCTTAACGTTGGTTATTGTTTCACAAATGTAAAGTATAGTAAGTTTGTACACTGAAAATATGTTTATTCATGTGAAAATGTATAGTTGGTTATCTGACTGGTTGAACTGTTCTGTTTACTTATCATGTGTTACCAGGAAAGTCCCATACTTTCCTTATTGTATGTTACAAATTGGAAAAGATGTAATGTTATCCAGTTTGTTAGTCTTTCTAGTTATGTAAATGTTACCCAGGAAAGCTCCATGCTTTCCTGCATGTATGTATCTAATGTAAACGATGTTAAAGATGTAATCGTGATTAGGTTCTATGTTTTCCCCAGGAAAGTCCCGTACCTTCCTGAATGTTGGTTACAGTAAGTAAAAGATGTAAAAGATGTCAAAGATGTAAACGATGTATAAAGTAATCCATTATTACTGTAAGTAAATCTCTGTTATCCTAATTGCGAGTTCCATAACCATACAATAGACTGAAACCTGTGGCAATAAGTAGTCCACATGTGGCAATAAGTCGTCCACATACATATGACTTTCGTCACCCTTGAACCATATCGGTTCGGCTGTAGCTAACAGCCAGGTGTGGGGTAGTCAGCCCCGTATAGATCTATACACTCAAGTCACGCTCTCTAAATACCAGAGATTCTGGTTATGGGTGTAGTCCTCCACTCGCGAAATCTGGGTGGAGTGTTCTCCGAGGACGTATCTCCAATCATACAGGAATAACAAATTTACTAGTAGGAATATGATAGTCCTCCACTCGTATATGTGTGGGGAGTGTTATCGAGGACAAAACAGTGTACAGGTATTATGTTCAAATGTTTTAATGTCGTGCTTTTAACTAATAAAATGTGGAAAACCATTTGTGAAATACATGTAAAACATACTAGTTTAAAGACTTATTTCACAAATATATGTTACGTGATCTGTATGTTCGATCTGTTATCAGTTGTAATATCAGTTATAAAAGCATAAGAATATGAAACACACATTTGAAAACATGTTTTGAGTACAAGAATTCCCTTGTACTTTGCTTGTGTCCCCCCCCCCCTGAAAACAGTGGAAAACAGTGAAAAAGGGTAGGGGTATGAACTCACCGGACTCGGAAACGTGTCGGTTTTGAATGCTATACGTCGGTTCGGCGTTTGATTACTCGTGATGACCCTATGTAAAATGATATAATGTCCATATATATACAATTATAGATACATTCACTAATCATATGGGACATTACACTCCAATGAGGTTAAACACCTCAAAACGAGCGTTCGGAGTGACCCGGGTGACATCTTCGGACTTGTAATGGCACTAGGGACTTAGGACTGGAGTTTACTCCCCAAGAGTAAACATTTTAAAGAGTTTACAACCATAAAACACACACATACATGAGTTTACGACCGTAAACTCATGTGGGTGTGGTTTTGATGGTTTAAGGGCTCAAATGGACATAGGGGTTGCTAGAATGGATTATCTAAATTGCCTTGGAACACTTGGAATGAGTTTAAATCATCAAAAATGATTATTTTATGGGAGTTTACGGCCCAGTATAGGCTCCTGGCCGTACACTCCTTAATCTTCACGAAAATGATGTTTAATGTTGTTAAAACAAATCACATGTGATTACTAGAATTATTCCAAGACCTTACATGGGTTTTATGGGACATTTAAGGGGTGTTATGGAGTTTACGGCCCATGAGACCCTCCTCATGGCCGTAAACTCTTATGTAGGGTCATAGAAAGTGTTTCAAGGCCTAAAACTTGTATAGAAGGGCTTCTAAAATTCATCTAAAGGCTTTAGGGGTGTTTAGTTTGCATTCTAACACCAAAAGTTTTGGAGTTTACGGCCCAAGAACAAGCCTTGGCCGTAAAATCTTATAAATCCCACAAATGATGTGTTTTAGGCCCTTAAAGTATTTTTGGTTGGTCCCTTGATTTATTCCAAGGCTTTTGGTGGTGTTGGATGGCTTTCTAACACCTTAGAATTGGATTTATGTCACATTTTGGGGAGTTTACGGCCTAAGCACTCTCGTTGGCCGTAAAATCATATAAGTCCCATAAAATTCATGTTTCAAGTGTCCAAATGCTAAAACCAAGGTCCTATAATTCATATCTAAGCCATAGAAGTGATTTGGAAGGGTTTAAGGGCATGAAAACCCTAATTATATGAGTTTACGGCCCAAGAATGTTCCTTGGCCGTAAACTCCTTCAAATGGCTCAAAATCTATGTTTTAAATGTTTAGAGTCCAAATCTTGAAGTCCCATAGCCATATCTAAAATCCAATTGAGTTTAGGAAGGAGTTTAAGGGCTTAAAACCCCATTTAATGGAGTTTACGGCCCAAGCTTGTTCCTTGGCCGTAAACTCATGTTCTTGGACCTAAAACTCAATTATTTCATCAATTTTTTCGGTTAAAGATGCTGAATAACATGCTAGGGAGGTTACCTTAAAGATTTGAAGCCTTAAACTTGAGATTTGGACCTTAATTCTAGCTTGAGGAGAGAGGTTGTAAGAGTTTTAGTGAAAAATTTGCCAAAGGCTTCAAATGAAGTCTTAAACACGTTTATATAGTGTTTAAGTTTTGGACACGGTGGAATTCTACCCGATACCGGCATTAGACGGGGTTTTTGGTCATACCCGATTAACTTACCGTTACCCGATACGGTAATATCTAGAAATATTCCGATCACTAAAGTTGAGTGTTAAAATGATTTTTTTAAATGTATTAAGACACCCATTAAGTAATTTTAAATGTGTACCAGAAAATGACTTAATTATACGGAAGATCGGAAATCGAAATCGGAGCGAAGATCGGTTGCGCGAATTGTACTACGAAAGAGTTACAATAAATGATATGGAAATATCGGGTTGTTACACAAATGTAATCTTATCACATTATGTATTAAGAATCTAGAATAGGAACTTAAGAGAGTTAGTTAATTGATTTTAAGTAAAGCAGTGCCATATGTTTTGACTCTCCCATCTCTTAGATCTCTTCTTTAAATAGGGCAGCTTCGTCTCCAATGCCCCTTCTCTTGGCAATAAAAGCAAATTGACTCTTTTGGAACAGCGCATGGAACTACTTCAGACTTTGTGTTTCTCTTATGATCAAGCTTTTCGATCATGGCATGCCTTTCGTTGTCATTGCCTATATCCATAGAGGTCAGGAAGGTAGATCCACCAATGAACTTTGCTTTTCCAGTGCGCCAAATCATTGCTGATTCAGAAGCAATAAGCATATAGGTGAGGTCGATGAGGGTTACATTGTGGTTCATCATATAGTACTCTCTTACGAACTCACTATATGAGTCAGGAAGTGACTGAAGAACCCAATCAATAGCCAGCTCCTCACAGACAACAATAGGAGGGGGTGGAGGAAGTAAAGCATGATCTCGTGTTCCTTGATCGAATCGTGGAATATCATCTTCATGTGAAAAGCTTGTTCCATGGGATTTGGGAAGACCATAGTTGTCATACTTTGACATCTACAAAACGGGAGAAAAAAATAAATTCAAGTTAGTTGATTAATTGAGTCCTTAATAAATCACCCAAATGAGATATTAAGGCTAGGACCCAACACAATATTCTACAACTTGGGAGAGGGATGTTGTAACCCAAATCGCAGAACATTTGAAGGTAAGTGAATGACGATTCACTAATTTCCACCATGAAAAACAAAACAAAATTAAGTTTTAAATCTATTGAAAATTCCTAGATCTTTTGAGATTTATTGAACCTTTCAATGGCATGTTTAAATCTCGATATGCCCCTCGATTTGTGACTGGGATGCTGAGGATCACAAAACAGGCTGTGAATAACCATGCAAACTTACATGGTGCCCACACATGTTACAGTCACCTATTCGATGTGTCGGTTAACCACACAAGCTCCACCGAACTATGAAAAACATTGAGTCACCATTTGCTACCTTTGCTTAGAACCATTTAGTGTGCCGGTTAACTACACATGCTCCACTAATGTCTTCGCAAGGGCACAAAGTGTAATTTCATGGAGTTGCATCAATTCACTTTTGCCTAAAGTAACTAAGATTGGGAATTTTATGAAAGCATTTAGTTACTTTTGTACTTCATTATACTTATAATGGAAGGTTTCTGTCCTATCCTACCGTTCGGCTAACGACCCTCCACTAGTCAAGAGTGCGGTGGGTAACAGTGGATACCCATTCAATCACCATTTTATAGGCAATTTCCTTAAACACCCCTTATAGACCAGCTTCGTGAATGAGGCCTACTAACGGTAAGAATAACTTTTACTCATACATATATATTAGCTTTTAATGTTATACATAGTATAGGGTGTATTTTACACTTTTAAAATACTAGGTGGTCAAATTTAGTAGTTATACTTTTAATTTAATTAAATTGTAAACCAAAACATTATGGATTTATTAAATCTCTTTTAATTATTCACCTTAATTAATTAATAAAACCATAAGGGTGTGATTTGAACTTTTCAAAACAATACTAGGGTTTTAGAATTTAACATTTCTAAATTAAACTATTAATCAACTTTTAAATTCCAAAACTTGAGGGCAAGTTTTGAAACATTTCAAAACATTAGGGTTTTAACTATTTAAATTTCATAACAAAATCTTTAAGTTCAAATTTAAACCATAAAATCACATGGGCACAATTGAAACTTTTTCACAATACAAGGATCAAATAACAAATAATAGAAATTAAACAATTAATTTTTGTCATTATCTATATTTGACCTAATTTCAATTTCTTGCAAGATAAATTACCCAATTAATACAAATAATCAATCTTTAGTCATATAAGGAAGTTATTATCTAATCAATTGGTAATTATCTTTTGTTTAATCAAGGATATTCTCAAATATAAGATAAAATTCGAATATTAAAGATCCAAAACAATTAAGGCAAGTATCCTCAAGCAAAACAACAAGAAATCCCGAAATCCCCTCTTTATGATGCTCGAACTCGCCGAGTTCCTCTATGGACTCGCCGAGTTCATTAGACATGGGACCAAAAAATCGATTTTTTTGAAGCTTGAACAAATAACCAAGGCATCAATACAATAGAAACCAATCAAGGCTCTGATACCACTGATGGGTTTTAGCCATAAGAACATCCTATGTGCTCATGCAAACCTTAATGCTTGGATCTAGGTTTCTCTATTGTACATGCAATTCATCCAAGACTTTAAACCCTAGTTCTAGCATACAATTAATCATATTAACATAAGAAAGAGGTTTAGATCTTACCTTGATTGTTATGTAGCAATAACAATCTCAAATCCTTCTTGTAATGGCTTTAGAAAGCTTAGAGTCACAAGTGTCACTACTCTAATGGCTCACAAACACCAAGAGCAAGAGGATGAAGAATGATAAGAGAGAAGGCTGCCCAAGAACGTCCAAAACTCTAAGGAGTTCCTTCCACATGCTTTTTGGTGCTCTAGGGATCTTTAAATAGTGAGGCTATTAGGGTTATCTAACAAGGAAACCCTAATTTGGATGCTTAGGCCCTAAGCAACCCATGGACTCCTTCCTTAGAAGGCCTTGGACGATTTCTAATGGGTTCCCCCATAGAATTCATCCACCCCTCTAATATGGAGTCCATTAGCCCAATATTCAACTATCATACAATTGACAGTTCTAGTCCCTTAAGTTTAATTAATCTCTTTTAGCCACAAAATTAATTATCAATTAAATCTTGACTAATATTAATTAAACAATATGATTTCTCCTTTAATATATTATTCTCATAATATATCAATAAATCATAATTAATCCTTTCTCTTCATAATTCATCCTATCAAGTTGCTTTGGTGAAGGCAACTCAAAAGGACCATGCACCATCGGGTCAAGTACATACTAAAATAGTTATCGACTTAGACACTAATCCAACAACAAGTTGGTATCAGAGCCTTGGTTTGAGGGATTCGGGCACACTCTCAGTTGTGACTGAATTCAATCTGATTAGTAATCTTTTTAAAGGAAATAAATTTTCTAAAAGATTTTTATAAAGAAAAAATGGGTGTGATGCGTGCAATCAGCCGAGCTTAAGTAAGTGATTCCGAGAATACCCATACATGTTTGTTATGTTATATGTTGTGAGAATTGCACACTAGATTAGGGTTAATGATCTATTCAGGATTTTATGCTAGGAGAGATGCCTTTATATGCCTGATTTTTTAAGCTTTTAGAATTGCATGGTAGTATGAATTTCAAATGATTTGATGGATTGGCCTGATATGTGATACATTGTAGCCTAAGAGGAATTGGATGTTATACTAGATTTGGAATCTTTGTTGGAAGGAAGTGAGCTTTAGATCTCCTCTATATGGTTTTGGCTTGGAGTGTTACTGCATAAATGCTGCTTTCTATGTGCTTTTTGGGGCTATTGATCACATGAGTTAACTATTAAGTGAATATGTTATGTCAGATGTTGGATACGCTAAATAATCTTAGAGTGACGAATTTGAACCTACTATGCATCTCTCGTTTTAGTCTAACCATTATAGGGATGATTCTTTTACTCGAAATATTATCGAAGCTTTGTTGTATGTGATTTTATTAATTAATAGTTAACTAACATTATTGGGAGTATTTTAGCAGCTGATGGCAGGGTTAGGTCTGTTCTGGTTCAGGATCATGTGCTGGTACTAAGTTAATGGACAAGCGGATGCAGCAGCTCAACTCATCGGAGATCACGAATGGTATTTTAGAGCAAACTCCTATAAAGTTTTGTAACATCAATGAAGGGATCATGGAACTCTTGGATGATCATCTCGGGGTTTTTTGGGACGAGATTGCAGCAGGACAGTTGGGGGCCGATCGGGAGCTCAAGGCTTGTGGAGCGCTATAATATTTTGGGGATGAGGATCCTATTGCTAGCTCTTGTCATGAGGGATCAAAGGTGTATTATGAATCATGCCATCCATGGGATCTATTCCATGATTGGATTACCATAAAGGATTCGAGGTTTCACAAACTTCATGCGAGGAGTTACCCTACATTTTGGGTTATGTCACTGATATATTGGTCACCGGTTCGAGGATCGGATCTTGGCTGTTCATGAAGTTGATGGGATGTTTGAGGTGACTCGGGAGCTGGAGCTTGGTTTAGAGAGGAGATTTGGGAAGAGGAAGATGACTCATGATCCAACCATTCTAGCAACATCTAAGAAGTTGGATGTTTCAATGTCTAGTGCTAAAGCTTGAGTGGCAATGACATTTATACGAAGGGTGAAGGAGCACATGAGTGTGTGTGCGAAAAGTCTAAATGCAGAAGGTGTGGATAGATAGCTTCGCCAAGAATGAACACTGGAAGTAGAATTATGTCATCATTGTCCTCAGCCTGGTTATATTAGGGAAAATTGCCCATGTTTAGTGTTTGGGGCAGATTAGGTTCTGTTGTAAGTGTTTCCGCAGGAAGGGGGAACATAACCCTGAGATATTACGGGTATGTATCGTACTCTTCTCTTTCAAACTTTAATAATTATGCTAATAATTTTGTGTTGGTGTGTGTGAAATGTTATCACCTAATTATTTAAGAATGGAAGCACCTCTATGATTAATATAGTTATATTATCCAAAAGAATTTCATATTCCATTTTGCATACCATGGGTCCTGTTTAGAAGATGATTGAGTATCCCGCTTAGGACACCAGCATTCAGTCTAATCTTTGGTAGGCATCAACAAGAATTCATGGAATTCGCAAGGTGGTCATGTCGTGTTTGAAGGAAGGATATGTAAAGGTTCTTCATGGTTTCCAGGCAATGAGGAATGGGTTTGATTATGAGTGTAAGATCAGTAGTCATCAAGTTTATGGGAACAGTGAAACTCGATTTGGTGAAGACCTGTCTTGATTGATAGGTATAAAGGATTGATAAGAATCCAAGTTTCGGATGAGTATCTGCCATCTCATGTCTTCAAGATGTAAGAAGGGTACTCACATCAGGGGCTTTTAGGAAAGGATCTTGTGGAAACTGGTTATCCCCATCTGGGATAATGATGTCAGAATTTAGGAGCGCTTGTATATCTTAGGAGGGATCTCCTCTCACTGGTGACAGGCTGTGAGTCAATTACTATTGTTGGTAGGGAAAGAGAAGAAAAGAGTCATCACTCCAGATTGTAAGTGAAATATTAATCGCTCGAGTTGGTTCTGGTGATTGGATTTTCAAGAGGATTTAAATAGACTTTGATAGAGTTATATAGAGTGCATTGTTTTTTTTTCTATAAGTGGGTAGTTGGATTGGTGATCCGTCCATTCCAGTGAAGGGTTATAGTTCTATGTCACGACCTGAAGTGGCTTAAGGTTTTGGAACTGTATTATGGGAAGTGCTTGGGATTATTGAGCTTGTTGAGATTTTAGGAAGTATTTATCTAGTTTTGGAATGTGTGTGATCACTAAGGTTGGCTTGTAATGGAATGTTAGTTCTTGTAAGCTAAGATTGTTGACAAGTTTGAATGGTAAAGTTGAGAGATGGACTAGGAATCCATGATTTTTTGGTGAATTAGAAGAGCACAGAGAATCCAAGTGGGGGAGAATCGTTTGGTCTAATGGTTGCACAAGAGTGGATACTCAGGTTTCATTACGCATTAGTAATCACGAATGGTGGGTATGTGGATGGATCCAATTTTAGGGTTGTGTTGGAGCCTCTCTGTCTGTTCTTGGCTGATGAAGGCCTGGGGGTTTGAAGCATAACCCGAAAAATTGACTGGGTATTTTTGGAAGTGGGTTCAACTCATAATGATTATGGTTTGTATGGTAGATGGACAGTAGAACCATGTGTTGGGTCCATGGCAGTATGTAAGTGTTGTAAGATTACGGGATATTCGTATCATCCCCAGGGTTGGTAGGCTGATGTGGGAATGATACAAGACTATGGGGGTAGGGATATCCTATAAAAGGATGATAGGCTATCAGCGAGGTGTTGTAAGTCCGCAATGAAATTGTAGTGTTCACCAGAATAAGGTAGTCCATTGTAGGACGGGTCGTAGGACTGATGAAAGATCAGTTCATTTCCGAGTCAAGGCAGTCAATATTTTCAAAGGATTACTCTTAGTTGGTATGAGGATTGTGCAGATTGGGTGAGATCCATGGGCTAGGTCGATTTGATTGTGTAGATTGGGTGAGATCCATGGGCGAGGCCCTTATGGTTATTCTAGGAGTCTATAAGACCCGGTGGAAATTTGTTGGGGTAAGGTATTGCATAATGTTTAGAGTATGATGAATATATAGTCTGTAGTTGATATCAGTGTGGTGGTTAAGCTAGGGTAACCCTTATCAGTTAGACTCATAGTCGGAGCCTTATGTGTTGGATAAGGTGTCTAAGTCCATAACTATTTCTGGTATGTACTTGACCCGACCCGGCATGGTCCATTTGGGTTGCATGGCACCATGCAATTGGATAGACTAAATGAGAGAAATAACACTTGGAGATTATTAATATATTATAAGTTCTAATATATTAATAATATTATTTGATTAGTTTGATCAAGAATTAATTTAGAATTAATTAAGTGATCAAAAGATAACTAATTAAATATATGGGTTGATTATGTAAATCATCCATATCTTGTATAGTGGGCTAAGAGGCTCCATGGATTATCAAGTTGGGTTCCACCCATAGGATGCTCCATGGGAGTTACAAACCATGGGTCATGGAAATGAAGAGTCATGACACATTAGGGTTTACATGGTGTAACCCTAGATGTGTCAACACTATATAAGGATCTCATTCTCAACCAAAATCAGCTACACTAAGGAAACAAGAGGGCTTGGCCAATTTCAAGAAGTGTGTGTTCTCTCATAAGTTTTTCCAAGAGCATTTGGTGTTGTGTGAAGAATTTGAGGCATCACACTTGGGGTGCTAGGCTCATAAGGTTTCAAGGAACACAAGCAACAACAAGGTAAGTTATTCTATCTATCATTCAAGTTAAAATTGTTCCCCATGTATGCTAGATAGGAATATAGCCTTGGAATTCAACTTTGCATGATAATTAGACAAACATAGATCCAAGGTTATTAGGGTTGCATGTACACTTAGGAAGTGTTAGAATGCTCAAGACCCATCAGTGGTATCAGAGCCTAGGCTTGTTTGCTTTTTATTTGTGCTTAAAAGTTGAAAAAAGTCTAAAATCTTGCTGTCTACGAATGGACTCGTCGAGTCTATGGGGGGACTCGTCGAGTTCACGTGTATCTTCAACCAACTCGGCGAGTAAGTTCATGCACTCAGCGAGTAGGGTCGACAGGTTGCAAAATTTCGACTTTAGTTGCTAGAAATGAATTAGAAACATTACCCTAAACTGTTTTGGTACTTGAAAACTTGTTTTAGATGGTGTAATGTTTTTGCTAATTCATTTACAATAACTAGTAATCAAAATTACAAAGTTTTAAGTGTAATTTTGATTTATGAATGTGTTCATATTCATGTTCTTGTTCTTATGATGTTTTAGATGATCATAGGAATTACTTGTAACCTATGTGGTAGCTTAATTGTTGATCATAATGTGTTTTAATGGAGTCCATAACTTGTCCTCAAGTTATGGAAAACCAAGAGTCACACTTGAATTAAAACCATTAAAAGAACACAAGAGTTAGAAAAATGAAGAGTCTTCATTTTATTACTATATTAACCTCATAAGTTACAAGAAATGAAAAGTTTTGAAAGTTACAAAACTTGCCCTCAAGTTTTGGAACAAGTAAAGTTAAGTTAAAACTTTAGTTCCAACCCTTAGAATCTTAAATATTACTAAAAGAGAAACTTTATGACATCATCTTAAATAATCTGGACCATTGATTGTATTTCAATCTTATTTTTTCCACCCTTAGATCAAATTGCTGACATCATCTTTCCCATATGGAATGTATTTAATTCCAATAAATGATTTTCAATCATCAATCAATAACTTACATTCGTTGAAATGGAATGTATTTAATTCCAATAAAAACTTTCCATAGTTTACATCTTGAATTTTCAGTTATGAAGATTTTAATATGATCAATTTTAAAAATATATTACTAACAAATAATTTCAAATAAAGCCTTAATATCAACCATTAATATAAATCCATTTATATTAGTAAACCAGTAATATAAAATCTTTTTTTATTAGGAAATCATTTATACTGAAAAATCATATTCAAATCATCACATACAACATCGTTAATATTGCTTTTCATCATTAAATCCGCGACTCACATTTATTTTCAATCGTTTCTTTTCATCAAACATTCTCATACAACATCGTTAATATTGCTTATAACTTCCATCATCATTTTCTGCTATCAACATTCGCTCTTGTGTGTTAGAAGGTCAGTACCTTCTTTCGTTTTTTATATTTTTTTCGATCATTTTTTGCTCCTATATCAAATGTATGTATTCATATATTTCGATTTTCTTTGTCACAAATTACATGAAATCAGTTAACTACTTTTCTGAAACTTTTCAAATAAACATGAAAAAGGTATTAAGTACCTTTAACAAAACAAAAATTAACTATCCTGGGAAGTGACATTAATTACGAAAACTTTACTTTTATATATTAGAGATGATTATGATTTTTTTTTTAATTTTTATGTCATAAGAATCCGGTTAATTTTGGCATGATTTTAAAATATCATTGAAATTATTATGTTTTTATATATTATATCAACCTACCTTTTTATCTTCGTATAGTAACAATAAAATTTATTAATTTACACAACAAATATAGATATTTCAAATTTTGTAATATTATTATACCTTACAGAATACAACTCCTTCCAAAATAAATTTTCGTCAGTAATTTCATCCATAATTTCAACAAATTTAAATTTATATTTTCTTTATATAATTTTTCTTAATGATCCTGATTTTTTTTCTCCAAAAGTATATCAAACATTTACGTTTTAGATAATGTTGCCCTATTATAATTATTATTTTCCAAAAGTATATCCATTTAATGAGGAATTTGATATAATAAAGGAAGTGAATGTTAATTAAAATGAGATATATATTCCATAATTATTACATGAGTTTATTAAAAAAATTAATATCAAGGTGTAAACATTAAACATTTTGAAAGTGAAATTTCAGAATATATACAAACGATAATTTTGTACAATGAAATATAAAAGTGAATAGACTAAAAAAAACACTATTAAAGCAGTCAATCTTGAAAATAACATAGTTATGAAAAATTATAAAGTAAGATTAAAATTATAAGATATTAGGAGATTTGTAAATAGTACATTTGGTAAAAGCGTTACGGTTATTAGAAAAAATAAGAGCGTTAAGATTACTGAAAATACAATATATAAACTAAATTATCACAATAGTAATGAAATGTGATTATTTGATATTTCATATAATTGACAGATATATCAAATTAAATTAATATACTAAAATTATTCAAAGTTGCGCCAAAACTAATGCAAAATTTTTACGAACACTAAATAAATAAGAACAAACATAAAAGCTAGCATTTATATTTATAATCAATTTAAAATAAACCAATCATGATTTAGAAAAGAATCTCCATTGATCATATACTAAAATTAAATCTATATAACATTTAACATTTTATAAGTTATATTACATAACTTTATTTGAATAAATGAAATAGTTGTTAATATTTAATGCAATAGAAAAAACGGTATATTGATTGTCAATATATGTTTAAATTAGTTAACATTATTAAGCAATGAACGTCTAATTAAAATGCTTATAAATATATATATATTATAACTATATAAGACAAGGAAAATCGTTCAACTAATAAAACAAAAAAATGATGACTACAAAGAGATCTTTCAATGATTATATATATTTATCGTTTTCAATGTATTTTCTACATATTTCAATAATATCAATAACCATATATTTTTTTAATAATCATTATACAATATCTATAAACGATTATATGTTTTTTTTTATGTATTTCCCGCGTTTAACGCGGGCTATAATCTAGTTTTAAAAGTTAAAATTCAACCCTTATACTTATATTATGATGATTTAATAATTATATATATATATATATATATATATATATATATATATATATATATATTTATATATGTATAAGAACAAAGTCGTCATACCGCTAGTACGCCTCATTCACGAAGTCGGTCTATAAGGTGGGTATAAGGTTGTTGCCTATAAAATGGTGACTTAATGGGTGTCTACTCTCACCCACCGCTTGCTTGACTGGTGGAGGGTCGTTAGCCGAACGGGTAAGACAAGGACTTATAAATTCTCATTCAAAGTATGATGAATATTATAAAGTAACTAAATGTTTTATTAAATTCCCAATCTTAGTTACTTTAGGAAAATGTGAATAAGGTGCTAATCAATGAAATTACACTTTACACTTTGTCTAAGTCGTTGGTGGAGCGTGTGTGGTTAACCGGCACACTAAGTTGGACTTAACAAGGTAGGTAAAGGGTGACTTAAGGTTTACTATAGTATCGGTGGAGCGTGTGTGGTTTACCGGCACATCGATTGAGTGATAAACTTTAAGGGTACGAAGTAATTTGCATGGTTACTTTACACCTCGTTTTGTGCTCCTCGGTATCCCAGTCACAAAACCTGGAGGGCACACTCGAGATTGAAACATGCCTTTGAAAAGTTCATTGAATCTCAAAGAATCTAGGAATTTCTAAGAACCAATCATAAAACCTAATATCTAATATTTCGGTTTTCGTGGTGGAAATTGGTGAATCGTCATTCACCTACCTTTCAAATATGTTATAGCTTGGATTACGGCATACCTCTTCTAACCTATAATATATTGTGATTGGATCCTAGCCTTAATATTACATTTGGGTGTTTTATTAAGGACTCTCTTAATATCTAAACTAATCTTGTCCTCTTCCTTCATATGTCTTCAAACAATGCTGCTTCTGGCTCGAATCCTAATGGCTCCTTTACTCTTATGAGCTTGTATGGGAAAGTCACTCTTGATGGATCCAACTTCAATGAGTGGATTAGAAACATCAGGATGATTACCCGCTACGAGGACAAATAATATGGCCTCGACAAGGAGCTTAAGGAGATTGATGAGACCACTGCAACTCCTCAGGAGATCGCTGACTTTCAGGCACATGAAAGGGATGCAACGAAAGTAGCATGCATCATGATGGCCACAATGACAACAGAACTCCAAAAGTCCTATGAGGATTTCTACCCTTATGAAATGCACCAAGATTTGATGGAAAGATACCATCAAAGTGCACGACAAGAGAGGTACGAAATCATCTGCTCCATGATAACAACCATGATGAAGGACGGGGATTTCGTCACGAGCCACATCCAAAAAATGCAAAGGTATGTGGATCGATTGCTGAAGCTTAATGTGAACTTCCCTGAGGAGCTTGCAATAGATATAATTTTGCGCTCGTTACCATTGTGCTATGATCAATTACGCATGACATATCACAAGAATAAGGAAGAGGTCACACTCAGCAAACTTCAGGGACTTCTCAAGACTGCAGAATCAGGTCTTAAGGGGAAGTTGGTTGTTAAGACTCCTACTCCAAACTCCACTCCGGTTTTGGCAATCGGGAAAAGTCGAGGGAAGAAGTGAAAAAGTTCTTCGAAGGGTACCAAGGTTAGGACCCTTGATGGCTCTTCTTCAAGTGGAACCAAGAAAGGTTTCGTCACTCCTTCTTCTGACCCAAAAGAGGCTGAATGCTTCTATTTCCATGAAAAATCACATTGGAAGCAGAACTGCCCAAAATACCAGCAAAATGTAAAGGATGGGAAAGTTAAACCCAACTATGCACGTATTTACACTATCATTTCTAATAACTCACCCCATTCGAAATCTTGGGTCCTTGATACCGTTTGTGGTATTCACATTTGTTGTGACTTGCAGGGACTAGGAAGAAGTGAGAATGTGGAGCAAGGAAGAATAAACTTAATCATGGGGAATAGGAAAGTTACACCTGTCACCAAGATTGGAGTTTATACTTTATCGCTAAGTAGTGGGTTAAATTAGATTTGAATAAGTGTTGTTATTCGCCAGAAATGGCAAGAAATATTATTTCCTTTCATGCATTGTACAAACAAGGTTTCACCTTTTCATTTGATAATGAAGTTGGTTCGATTAATGCTTTCTTTAATGATGTTCTTTATTTTAAAGCATTACCTTGTGATGGTGTGTATGAAGCTGTATCTATTGTAGATAACTCAGGAAATAATGTTTTGTGTATTGATTCTCCTAATAATAATAACTTGGATAAAGCATCATTATGGCATTGTCGTCTTGGACATATAAGCAAGAAACGCATAGGCCAACTCCAAAAGGATGGAGTCTTGGTGTCGTTTGACCTAAAGTCAGATGATAGTTGCGAATCATGCTTACTTGGAAAAATGACAAAGTCACCCATCACAGGCTCGTGTGAAAGAGGTGAAGGTTTGTTGGACCTTATACACACGAATGTGTGTGGACCATTCAAACATGCCACAAGGGATGCTAATTGTTATTATTTGACTTTTACTGATGATTACAGTAGATATGGATATGTCTACTTAATCAAGCAGAAGTCAGAGACTTTTGAGAACTTTAAGGAATTTAAACAGAAAGTCGAGAATCAATTGGGCAGGAACATTAAGATGCTTCGATCCGATCGAGGTGGTGAGTATCTTAGTTTAGAGTTCCTCGACTATGTAAGGGAATGTGGGATTGTCTCACAACTGACACCTCCCAGGACACCGCAGTTGAATGGTGTGGCTGAGAGGCGTAATCAAACCTTGTTGGACATGGTTCGTTCCATGATGAGTCGAGCTTCGCTACCAATCTCATTATGGGGGTACGCCTTAGAGACTGTCGCCCATATCCTTAACCTAGTCCCTACAAAGAAAGTTGCAAAAACTCCTCACGAGATGTGGACTGGTAAAGTACCTAAACTAGAACACATCAAGATTTGGGGTTGCGAGGATTTCGTGAGACGCGAGACTCATGATAAGCTCGAACCTCGAAGCGAGAGGTGTATTTTCATCGGCCACCCACAACAATCCTTTGGTTACCTCTTCTACAGACCTAGTGACAATGTGGTCTTTGTAGCAAGAAGAGGAGTCTTTCGAGAAAGAGAGTTTATAAGCCAAGGAGAAAGTGGGAGGCAAATTGATTTTGAAGAAATTCAAGAGTCAAGTGGTGAAGGAACTTCAAACTCTAGCCCTCAACTTGAGGAGGAAATTCCTATTGAGCCAATTGACGAATCTGTACCTCTGAGACGTTCCACGAGAGTTAGGAGTGCACCTGATCATTACTATGGATTCCATATTACTGCAGAAGGTGAGACACTTATTAGTGATGGGACACTAGTAAGTCAAGATGACCCTAACAGCTACGAGGAAGCCATGGCAGGCCCCGATTCTGCTAAATGGAAAGAGGCTATGGATAGCGAGATACAATCCATGTATGACAATCAAGTTTGGAACTTGGTTGAGAATGTACCAGGTCATAAGACTGTAGGGTGCAAATGGGTCTTCAAGAAGAAGACCAACATGGATGGCAAAGTACACACTTATAAGGCTAGACTGGTTGCAAAGGGCTTCTCTCAAATTCCTGGAGTGGATTATGATGAGACCTTTTCTCCGGTAGCCAAGATTAAGTCTATTTGGGTTCTGTTAGCCATAGCCGCATTTCATGACTATGAAATTTGGCAAATGGGTGTCAAAACCGCTTTCCTTAATGGAAAGTTGGCTGAAGATGTTTACATGAGTCAGCCAGAGGGTTTTGTCAGCAACGAGTACCCTAATAGAGTGTGTAAGCTTGAGAAATCCATCTATGGATTAAAGCAAGCACCTCGCAGATGGAATCTTTGCTTTGATTAAAAGGTCAAGGAATTTGGCTTTTCTAGGAGTGAAGATGAATCTTGTGTGTATGTCAAGGCTAGTGGGAGTATAGTTAGCTTTTTGGTATTGTATGTGGATGACATACTACTCATAGGAAACGACATTCCAACCCTGCAAGAAGTAAATTCCTGGCTTGGGAAGTGTTTCGCTATGAAGGACCTTGGTGAAGCTGCTTATATTTTAGGGATAAGGATCTTGAGAGATCGGAGTAAAAGACTAATTGGACTTAGTCAGAGTACCTACTTGGAGAAGGTGCTGAAGAGATTCAGGATGCAGGACTCCAAGAAAGGAGAGTTACCCATCTAGAGTAACGCCAAGTTGAGTAAGACACAAAGCCCTAGCACTGAGGATGAGATAGCAGAAATGAGTTGTAGCACCTGGTTTCCGGTATGTGAATTTTATTTGAGTATTGCCCTATTTTAGCCTTGGACTCGGCGAGTCACAGGGTCCGACTCGCCGAGTAGGGACGAGACGCAGGACACGTTTAAGTTGGCGACTCGGCGAGTCCATATCCTGGACTCGGCGAGTCACCGCTGTTGGATGAAACCCTAAGTTTCAGGGGTTTGCACCCTATTTAAACCCCATATCTGCCCCTTGCCAGCCCCCATTCACCCCCAGAGCTCCCAACCCTCGTCCTAAGCTTGTTCTTGTGTATTTGAGGCTCTTGTGTGCATTCTTGAAGGTTTTGAGGCAAGAAGGGGAAGGAGATCAAGAGAAAGGAGAGCCATCCAAGCATCATTGTGTTTTTCAGCTGTATCATTGAGGTATATCTCGTTTTTCCCCTGTTTCTATGCTTAAGATTTCATTTAAGGCACTCTTGAGCAATTCCTCAAGCTTGTTTGTGCTTAATGTTTCGTAATAAGTGGATTGGCCTTTAGATCTAGGCAAGATTGAGCTCCAGGAGCTCAGATCTGTTAGCTTTATGGCCCCATGTGGCTTGTTCATCCTAGATCTACCCTTTTGAGGAATTTTGAACCCTAAAATCCATATTAGTGAGTATCCACACGTAAAGTTGGAAACTTTACGTGTGATTTGTGTCCTAGAAGTCCAGATCTATGAATGGCAGGGACTGAAATCGAGTAAATCGGTGTATTTGGTGGATGCATGGCGACGACTCGGCGAGTCGTATAGGTGACTCGGCGAGTCTGGTCGCGAGTCACCGAATTGGTCCCTTCATGATGTATCCAGTCGAGCCGTGAGTCACAGGGGGTGACTCGGTGAGTTGGGAGCTGAACTCACCCATGTTAGGACTCGGCGAGTCAATGCCCTGACTCGGCGAGTCCAAGGCAATCTTCATAGATCAAGAACAGACTCGACGAGTTGTTCATACAACTCAGCGAGTCTTAGCATAAAGTGTTCTTCGGATGAAGATGAACTCGACGAGTTGTTCATACAACTCGGCGAGTAGGATGAAGAGGTTGAACGTCAGTTTAGAAGATGAACTCGTTGAGTCATAGCCCAACTCGACGAGTAGAATCAGGGACCCAGGACAATAGTTTGCTAGGGACTCGGCGAGTGGAGATCCACTCGGCGAGTCGGGTCAACTGAAAGTTGAATTCGATTTGACTTAGGGCTAGACCAGGGGTAAAATGGTCTTTTTACCCAAAGGACAGTTAGTAGTGTATGATTAAGTATATTGTGGGAATTGCAGCCGGAGGACTCCCGGAGCAGCAGCAGTCAGTTAGTTCCCGATCAGTTCAGCAGCTACTTTGAGGTGAGTTACCTTCCAGTAGTGGTGGGCCTAAGGCCACAATGCCGGCCCACTAGTAGGGGACGTATGATAGATGATTGTCTTTGTGATATCATCTAGGTTTGCTATTACCTGTTATGTTATATGTTCTCATGATACGTTATATGCAATAGTAGTGGAGTTCGGTTGTTAGGACCGCAGGGTAGTCAGACACCCCAGAAACATCTGACCATATGTGATGGTATGCTTGTATGTTGGCCTGTTATGTTATGCGATAGAGGTAGCAGGAGGGGACCAGTCCCCGAGGATCGGTTGTTAGGACTGATGGGTAGTCAGCACCCCAGAATGGCTTGACATGGGTAGTCAGCACCCCAGAATGGCTTGTCATGGGTAGTCAGCACCCCAGAATGGCTTGACACGGTTAGGACGGCACCCCAGAATGGCCGTATGGGTAGGTCGGCACCCCAGAATGGCCGTACCGGGTAGTCAGGCACCCCAGAATAGCCTGGCAGTATTTATGTTATGTTTTTGCATGGTATGTGGTACGTTGGGGGAGCTCACTAAGCTTTGTGTTACGGTTTCAGTTTTGGTTTCAGGTACCTCCTTATCTAGGGGAAAGGAGTCGGCATGGTAGCAGCATGTCACACACACACTCTTCGGTTTCCGCATTTACGAGATTCACTGGGATTGTACTCTGATATTTGATGGATTGTATGGTTTGAATATTAAAACGTGGTTTGCGATGTGTTATGGCGTGATCAAACAATGCTTTTATTTATTAATGTTTTCTAAAAGTAATATTTTAAAATGAAATTTTTGGACATGAAAATTGGGTCGTTACAAGTTGGTATCAGAGCCCTGGTTTGAGGGATTCGGACATGCCTTCGGGAGTGTCTGAACTCAAATCGAGGGATTGAAAGATTTTTCGAAAGAAAATGTTCTCTAAAACTTGGAAAAGAGTCATAAGAAAGAGCGAAGTGTGTGACGTGCGCGACCGGCCGAGCTCAAGTAAGTATTCCCCATAGTACCCATACAAGTTTATGTTATGTTTAGCAGCTTACGTAGAACTGCATGCTAGAATAGGGCTAAGGATCTAAGAGTGATGCCTTATGTGCCTACTTATGTGTTACAACTTTATGAATATTGCATGCTAGAATTGAGTAGACAGCAGTAGGATAGCCTGTTTAGGTTGTGCCTGATAGTATGAGCTTAGCATCCTATGTTAAGTGTCGTTTCTTGTTATAAGGATAGTTTTGGCTTGAGTCTGTTTCCCCTTATCTGAATGCTGCTTGCTTCGTGCTTGGTGGGGTTCTGAGTAATGGGAGTTAGCCACTAGGTAAACACGTCACACCACATGTAATCAGGGTTGAATAATCCCAAAGTATTGGAACTGGCCCTATTGCGCAGCTCTTGTTTGAGTCCAACCGTTGTAGGGATGGATCTTTTACTTGAAGGATTATCTAATCCTCGTCCCATGTGATGGTGTTTAGGTGGTGGCTAACTGGCACTATGAGGAGACCCACAGCAGCTGAGGACCAGTCGTGTTGAACTTGAGTTTTCCCTAGGGTAAGCCTAGGATGAGAATAACAGAGAGTAGCAGTAGTAAAGGGGATCTGGTGGAGTCGAGGAATTCCTTGGAGAAGGTACGGATAGATGTGGAAGGTAGTATGGGCCCGTACTACTGAAAGCAGAGGATCCGTACCCGAGCCGAGGAAGGCCAAGACGAGACCAAGGAACCTGTAAGTAGTTGAGATCCCTCAGAAAGTAGCAGTATCACTAATGATTATTATGATGAATTGCAGAATGGTGGTACTTCGACCGAGACCGACAGATGGCGGATCAGGAGAGGGGTCAGGTTCGGGATCAGGCATCGAGCCGATTGACGAGAGGCTATGTGAGTTCATCTCGTCGGAGATTACCAGGGGCATCCTTGAGTCGACCCCCATCCTCTTTGGGTCGATCAAGGAAGGGATCATAGAGTTGATGGAGGATCGCCTACGGGCATTCAGGAGCGATTTAGCCCCTAGCCAGTCAGGATCTCGCACACTGTCCTTCAAGGACTTCAGGGGCAGTGGTGCGCCGGATTTCCATGGGGTGAAGGACCCCATTGTTGCCAGGCGGTGGATTGCGGATATCGAGTCCGCCCAGTTGACTAGCTTCTGCCCCGAGGGGTCGAAGGTGAGGTACGCAGCAGGGTGTTTACGGGACCGAGCCCGGGATTGGTGGGAGTCAGTGGGTGACTCGTTGGGAGCCTCGGCTATTGAGGCAATGACTTGGTCGGACTTTGTGACTAGGTTCAGAGCAGAGTTTGTACCGGCGGTCAAGCTTCAGCAGCTGGCCAGGGAGTTTCTAGACATGAGGCAGACGATAGAGACTATGGCGGAGATCACCGCCAAGTTTCAGGAGAGGGCTTTATTGGTGCCCCAGTATGCCGGTGACGAGGACATGAGGAGGACTCGTTACCATGATATGTTACGAGCTGACATCCGGGAGCATGTTAGCTTTTCGGCTTGCCCCACCCTGGACTCCATGATTGCCAGGGCGAGGGAGAGAGAGATAGATTTGGAGCACATCCGGAAACGGAAACTTGAGGACGGTCAGGCAGCAGGGGCTTCGGGGAAGAAGCCCAAGGGATCAGATGGGAGGCCGAAAGGCCAGTCGGGACCGAGCCACTGTAGGAGGTGCGGCAGGCCACACCAGGGGGCGTGCAGGATGGGATCGTTAGGCTGCTACAAGTGCGGCAAGTTTGGGCATATCAGCAGGGATTGCACTGCTCCTGCGACAGTTATTCAGACATCGGAGTTGCTGTGTTTCCATTGCAACCAGAGGGGCCACAAGAAGGCCAATTGCCCCATGTTGACAGTTTCAGTGCCAGTGAAGGCGTCGGCTCCAGCGACCCTACAGATCACGGATGGTCGACAGGGCAAGGCAGAGGCTCCAGTGGTGAGGAGTCGGGCATTTCAGTTGACTGCCGAGGAGGCACGCGCCGCGCCCGATGTGGTGACGGGTACGATTCTTTCCTTCTATCTTTTGTTTTATGTTGTTATGATATTGATATGTGCTCCGTGTGTATACATGTGTATTAGGATCGTTCCATGTGAACGGTATCCCAGTTCAGGTATTGTTCGACTCGGGTGCATCCCGATCGTTCGTTTCTCTTGCTCTTAGCAAGAGATTTCATGAGACTACAGGCGAGTTAGATTGCCCGTTAGAGGTAGAGATTGCTGACGATCGATCGGTGCGAGTACCGATGGTGTTTTGAGATTGTGTTCTGCGACTGTTTGAGGAGCGTTACCTGGTAGACTTGGTTCCCATTCCATTGCGTGGGAACAAGGTGATTATTGGTATGGATTGGTTGAGCCCTAATGGGGCAGTGATAGATTGCGTGCAGCAACTAGTACGAGTCAGGACCCCAAGCGGGGGAGAGTTAGTGATTCATGGAGAGCGGCCGCAGTGTGGACCCACTGTATGTTCAGCAGCGAGGGCTAGGCGCTACCTTCAACAGGGATGCGCGGGTTATGTCGCGTATGTGATGGATACCCGGGAGGCGGGTAAGGCGACCGTGAGCGAGGTCCCGGTGGTTCGAGATTTTGCTGATGTTTTCCCGGAGGAACTACCTGGGATACCTCCGGAGCGACAGGTGGAGTTCAGGATTGACCTCATTCCCGGTGCGGCTCCGATAGCCAAAGCACCATATCGGTTGGCTCCTCCCAAGATGCAGGAGTTGTCTACGCAGCTACAGGAGCTGCTAGACAAGGGATTTATTCGGCCGAGTAGTTCACCCTGGGGAGCCCCGATTCTGTTTGTATGAAAGAAGGATGGGTCGCATCGGATGTGTATAGATTATCGGGAGCTGAACAAGGTAACGGTGAAGAACCGATACCCGCTTCCGAGGATTGACGACCTATTTGACCAGCTTCAGGGAGCATCTTGGTTGTCCAAGATTGACTTACGTTCGGGTTATCATCAGATGAGGGTCAGGGAGGAGGATATGCAGAAGACTGCGTTTCGGACGCGCTATGGTCATTACGAGTTCGTGGTGATGCCGTTTGGGCTCACCAATGCTCCTGCCGCGTTCATGGACCTCATGAACCGCGTGTGTAGACCGATGCTGGATCGGTCTGTGATAGTCTTTATCGATGATATCTTGGTCTATTCCAAGACTTGGGAGGAACACGAGGAGCATCTGAGGGAGGTATTGGAGACCCTGAGGAGGGAGAGCTTGTATGCCAAGTTCTCAAAGTGTGAGTTTTGGTTGCGCGATGTGCAATTCCTTGGGCACCTAGTCAACCAGAACGGGATTCTGGTTGATCCGGCCAAGGTCGAGGCCGTGATGAGATGGGAGGTCCCGAAGTCTCCATCTGAGATTCGGAGCTTCCTGGGATTGGCAGGCTACTATCGGAGGTTTATCCAAGATTTCTCCAAGATAGCCGTACCCCTGATGCGACTGACGAAGAAAGTCGTGGTCTTTCGGTGGGGACCCGAGCAGTAGGCTGCGTTTGAGATGCTGAGATAGAAATTGTGTGAAGCGCCTATCCTAGCCCTGCCTGAGGGCGTTGAGAATTTTGTGGTTTACTGCGATGCATCCATTTCGGGGTTGGGCGCAGTTCTGATGCAGAGAGGGCATGTCATTGCCTACGCTTCACGGCAGCTCAAGCCTCACGAGGCAAATTACCCGACGCACGATTTGGAGTTGGGGGCGGTGGTCTTTGCCCTCAAGATTTGGCGACATTACCTCTACGGGGTTCGGTGTACCATCTACACGGACCACAAGAGTTTGAGGTACCTCATGGACCAGCCGAATCTGAATATGAGGCAGCGGCGGTGGTTGGACGTGGTGAAGGATTATGATTGCGAGATCCTTTACCACCCGGGGATGGCCAATGTGGTGGCCGATGCGCTTAGCCGCAAGACGGTGCCGATCAGGGACGTTTGTTTAAGGATGACTGTGGTGACTCCCCTGTTGGAGCAGATTCGGGAGGCTCAACAGGAGGCTATCAAGGAGGAGCATCGGAAGAGCGAGCGTGTGGTGGGTCAGGTTTCCTCCTTTGATTATGATGGCAGAGGACTTTTGACATTACACCGTAGGGTGTGGGTGCCGTATCACGGTGGCGTGCGTCAGATTTTGATGGAGGAGGCGCACAAGTCCCGATGTTCTATTCATCCCGGGGCGATGAAGATGTATAGGGATCTTCGTCCGGATTACTGGTGGCCCTGCATGAAGCGGGATGTGGCATGGTATGTCGAGCGGTGTTTGACTTGCAGGAAGGTCAAGGCCGAACATCAGAGACCGCATGGCAAGATGCAGCCGTTGGACATTCCACTGTGGAAATGGGAAGATATCACGATGGATTTTATCACTAAGCTTCCCAAGACCGCACGTGGAGTGGATTCGATTTGGGTCATCGTGGATAGATTGACCAAGAGTGCTCACTTTATTCCAATTCAGGAGAGCATATCGGCCGAAAAATTGGCTGACATCTATATCAGGGAGATTGTGGCACGGCATGGGGTGCCAGTATCGGTGATCTCGGACAGGGATGTGCGTTTTACTTCCAGATTTTGGAAGAAATTCCATGACGAGTTGGGCACTCGTCTGCATTTTAGCACCGCCTTTCACCCGCAGACAGATGGTCAGAGTGAGCGGACCATCCAGACTTTGGAGGACATGTTGCGGGCGTGTGTGTTGGATTTCGGTGGTAGCTGGGATACCTATAACGTGTTCTTCGGGAGCATTGACCGACCACCGTTCGAGATGTTGTATGGGCGGAAGTGCAGAACCCCGATATGTTGGGGTGAGGTTGGCCAGAGAGTCATGGGAAGCACCGAGGTGGTGCTAGAGACAACTGAGAGGATCCAGCAGGTTCGGAGCAGACTTCAGACTGCACAGAGTAGGCAGAAAAGCTACACCGATAGACGTCGATCCGACTTGGAATTCCAAGTTGGGGATATGGTTCTCCTGAAAGTGTTGCCTTGGAAAGGTGTCATTCGATTCAGGAAGCGGGGCAAGTTGGGCCCAAGGTTCATCGGGCCGTTCAGGGTTGCAGCCCGGGTGGGCAAGGTGGCGTATAGGCTGGACCTGCCAACCGAGCTCAGTCAGATCCATAGCACCTTCCATGTTTCGCAGCTGCGGAAGTGCCTGGTGGATGATTCAGCAGTAGTACCATTGGAGGATATTCAGGTTGACGACAGCTTGAATTACATTGAGCGCCCAGTCGCAATACTTGACAAAAAGACAAAGATGTTGAGAAACAAGAGGGTAGAATTAGTAAAGGTGCAATGGCAGCACCGCAAGGGTTCGGAATGGACTTAGGAACCGATGGACGAGATGATGGAGCATTACCCCGAGCTGTTTCAGGACCGGGCAGCAGACTTCGAGGACGAAGTCTAAAATAAGTGGGGGAGATTTGTAGCACCTGGTTTCCAGTATGTGAATTTTATTTGAGTATTGCCCTATTTTAGCCTTGGACTCGGCGAGTCACAGGGTCCGACTCGCCGAGTAGGGACGAGACGCAGGACACGTTTAAGTTGGCGACTCGGCGAGTCCATATCCTGGACTCGGCGAGTCACCGCTGTTGGATGAAACCCTAAGTTTCAGGGGTTTGCACCCTATTTAAACCCCATATCTGCCCCTTGCCAGCCCCCATTCACCCCCAGAGCTCCCAACCCTCGTCCTAAGCTTGTTCTTGTGTATTTGAGGCTCTTGTGTGCATTCTTGAAGGTTTTGAGGCAAGAAGGGGAAGGAGATCAAGAGAAAGGAGAGCCATCCAAGCATCATTGTGTTTTTCAGCTGTATCATTGAGGTATATCTCGTTTTTCCCCTGTTTCTATGCTTAAGATTTCATTTAAGGCACTCTTGAGCAATTCCTCAAGCTTGTTTGTGCTTAATGTTTCGTAATAAGTGGATTGGCCTTTAGATCTAGGCAAGATTGAGCTCCAGGAGCTCAGATCTGTTAGCTTTATGGCCCCATGTGGCTTGTTCATCCTAGATCTACCCTTTTGAGGCATTTTGAACCCTAAAATCCATATTAGTGAGTATCCACACGTAAAGTTGGAAACTTTACGTGTGATTTGTGTCCTAGAAGTCCAGATCTATGAATGGCATGGACTAAAATCGAATAAATCGGTGTATTTTGTGGATGCATGGCGACGAATCGGCGAGTCGTATAGGTGACTCGGCAATTCTGGTCGCGAGTCACCGAATTGGTCCCTTCATGATGTATCGAGTCGAGCCATGAGTCATAGGGGGTGACTCGGTGAGTTGGGAGCTGAACTCACCCATGTTAGGACTCGGCGAGTCAATGCCCTGACTCGGCGAGTCCAAGGCAATCTTCATAGATCAAGAACAGACTCGACGAGTTGTTCATACAACTCGGCGAGTCTTAGCATAAAGTGTTCTTCGGAAGAAGATGAACTCGATGAGTTGTTCATACAACTCGGCGAGTAGGATGAAGAGGTTGAACGTCAGTTTAGAAGATGAACTCGTCGAGTCATAGCCCAACTCGACGAGTAGAATCAGGGACCCAGGACAATAGTTTGCTAGGGACTCGGCGAGTGGAGATCCACTCGGCGAGTCGGGTCAACTGAAAGTTGACTTCGATTTGACTTAGGGCTAGACCAGGGGTAAAATGGTCTTTTTACCCAAAGGATAGTTAGCAGTGTATGATTAAGTATATTGTGGGAATTGCAGCCGGAGGACTCCCGGAGCAGCAGCAGTCAGTTAGTTCCCGATCAGTTCAGCAGCTACTTTGAGGTGAGTTACCTTCCAGTAGTGGTGGGCCTAAGGCCACAATGCCGGCCCACCAGTAGGGGACGTATGATAGATGATTGTCTTTGTGATATCATCTAGGTTTGCTATTACTTGTTATGTTATTTGCTCTCATGATACGTTATATGCAATAGTAGTGGAGTTCGGTTGTTAGGACCGCAGGGTAGTCAGACACCCCAGAAACATCTGACCGTATGTGATGGTATGCTTGTATGTTGGCCTGTTATGTTATGCGATAGAGGTAGCGGGAGGGGACCAGCCCCGAGGATCAGTTGTTAGGACCGATGGATAGTCAACACCCCAGAATGGCTTGACATGGGTAGTCAGCACCCCAGAATGGTTTGACACGGGTAGGACGGCACCCCAGAATGGCCGTATGGGTAGGTCGGCACCCCAGAATGGCCGTACCGGGTAGTCAGGCACCCCAGAATAGCCTGGCAGTATTTATGTTATGTGTTTGCATGGTATGTGGTACGTTGGGGGAGCTCACTAAGCTTTGTGCTTACGGTTTCAGTTTTGGTTTCAGGTACCTCAGCTAGGGGAAAGGAGCCGGCACGGTAGCATGTCACACACACACTCTTCGGTTTCCGCATTTACGAGATTCACTGGGATTGTACTCTGATATTTGATGGATTGTATGGTTTGAATATTAAAACGTGGTTTGCGATGTGTTATGGCGTGATCAAACAATGCTTTTATTTATTAATGTTTTCTAAAAGTAATATTTTAAAATGAAATTTTTGGACATGAAAATTGGGTCGTTACATGAGTCGAGTACCTTATGCTTCGGCTGTAGGTTTGATCATGTATGCTATGATGTGTACTCGACCTGATGTAGCCTTTCCCTTGAGTATGGTTAGTAGGTTTCAGGGGAACCCTAGCAAGGCACACTGGACTGCGGTAAAGAATATTCTCAAGTACCTACGAAGGACTAAGGACTGGGTCCTTACCCTCGGTGGGAGTGATGACTTGAGAGTTGTAGGGTATAGTGATGCTAGCTTCCAGACTAATAAGGATAATTTCCGCTCTCAGTCAGGCTGGGTCTTTACCCTAAATGGAGGAGCAATTTCTTGGAAGAGTTCCAAGCAAGAGACAGTGGCAGATTCCACTTGTGAATCAGAGTATATTGCAGCGAGCGAGGCGGCAAAGGAGGGTATATGGATAAAGAACTTCATCGGAGACCTTGGAGTTGTACCAGCTATTAAAGAGCCAATGGAAATTTTCTGTGATAGTGAAAGCGCTGTTGCCTTAGCCAAGGAACCAAGGGATCACGGGAGATCCAGGCACATCGACAGAAAATACCATTTTATTAGACATCGAATAGAAGAAGGACTCCTCATGGCAAAGAGGGTATCATCGGATGAGAACCCAGCAGATCCCCTCACGAAGGGAGTGACTCGGGTTAAGCATCTCCAGCATGCTCGGAGCATAGGGCTGAAGGATGATATTAGATTTAGTAGTTAGATGACCTAGAAATTTGTAAAGTGTAATTGACATTAGATGATAAATAAAAGGTGTTTTATTTATGAGTAAAGTGTTGCTATCTCTTGTCAATCGTTTACTATATTTCTTTTGCATGTTTTGACTTCCAGAATAATTTTTGTTTGGTATAACATATTATTCAAACCTCCACAGTCGGTCATATGTCGGAAGTAGGTATGAATCAAGACTGTCATGATTGGTTGCAGAGGTCTAAGGTGTTAGACAAGGCTACAACAATCATGAGTGCTCATAAGTTCTGAGCATTGGACTCACCCCACGCTCACTGGAATCACTTCATGGAATTCTATCTCGAGTGATCGTGAGACGGTAATATCATATAAGTCTTAAAACCTAGAGATATGATTTGTTACTTCCAAGTTGGTTATGCATTGATTGTACAAAAACGCATTGGTAACTCGATGTTATAAATCGTGCTCTTGTGTGTAATGAGTGGTAGAACAAACATATGAGTCAAAGTTTATATGTTCCTTCTTGGATTAGAAGCTGATATCTGGGCCCCTTGATGATTTTGTTTTGACCCATGTACCGAGCCCGGTCAGAACTAAGTTGATGTGTTCAATTAAGTTCTTTGTCAAACAAATCGGAAATCGGGAAACAAACTGTTGGACAATAAGTAAGACATTGTTCCATGTATTTGTCCGACTGATATCTAGAACAGAGGATTATATGATCACTTATCTGAAATGGTGTACCATCATCTTCTCAGTTCCGAGAAACCTTGAAAAGAGCTACGATTGCCGATCGGTTCCTGAAGTCATACTTACAGTAATAGTTATTAGACTTATCCAAGTGGGAGACTGTTGGATAAGGTGTCTAAGTCCATAACTATTTCTGGTATGTACTTGACCCGACCCGGCATGGTCCATTTGGGTTGCATGGCACCATGCAATTGGATAGACTAAATGAGAGAAATAACACTTGGAGATTATTAATATATTATAAGTTCTAATATATTAATAATATTATTTGATTAGTTTGATCAAGAATTAATTTAGAATTAATTAAGTGATCAAAAGATAACTAATTAAATATATGGGTTGATTATGTAAATCATCCATATCTTGTATAGTGGGCTAAGAGGCTCCATGGATTATCAAGTTGGGTTACACCCATAGGATGCTCCATGGGAGTTACAAACCCATGGGTCATGGAAATGAAGAGTCATGACACATTAGGGTTTACATGGTGTAACCCTAGATGTGTCAACACTATATAAGGATCTCATTCTCCACCAAAATCGGCTACACTAAGGAAACAAGAGGGCTTGGCCAATTTCAAGAAGTGTGTGTTCTCTCATAAGTTTTTCCAAGAGCATTTGGTGTTGTCTGAAGCATTTGAGGCATCACACTTGGGGTGCTAGGCTCATAAGGTTTCAAGGAACACAAGCAACGACAAGGTAAGTTATTCTATCTATCATTCAAGTTAAAATTGTTCCCCATGTATGCTAGATAGGAATATAGCCTTGGAATTCAACTTTGCATGATAATTAGACAAACATAGATCCAAGGTTATTAGGGTTGCATGTACACTTAGGAAGTGTTAGAATGCTCAAGACCCATCATTATGGTGGGACTAGGTGCGAGACTGCCACTATCCATGATAAATTATGAATTTTATATCTTGGTTTAGTGGAAGGTCTTCATGGAATCATAATATTTCAGATAGGTTCAAGTGCGAGTCTTTGGATTTCAAAATGTGAGTCATGTGCTGGGTTGGCACAAAGAGTTAGGACTCGCGTTGGGAATCGTCTTTTTTGATATGGAAGGACGTATCATCAATAACGTATGGTAAAGGATTTTGTATGCCAGGGTTATCGATTGGACAATTTAGGATCGAAAGGATATATTTCAGTTCAGATTGTAGAGAGAGGATGTATTAATTGGGTTTCATTGGTAGCATTGGAAGGTCGCTATGAGTATGAGTCAGCCTCTTCAATGGAGCAGCATTTGAGAGGAATTTGTCGGGTTTTCTAGCTACTAGGAAGATGGTAAGGAGTAATTTTGAGAAAGAAATCCAATTTAAGTGGGGGAGAGTTTTAACTCCCTGTTTCGAATCGCTTCATAATTTGGGCCGTGACCTGAAGATCGGTTATCATAAGGCTTTGGGCCTTGGAGAGGGAGAGAGAGAGATTTTAACCACTTTAGATGTGGGTAACGTACATTAGGTGATCCGATAGTTCTGTTGATGCTTTGGAGCCCAAGGGTATAACCATAAAGTGATAGTTCGGGCATTTTATGAATTTTAGATTTAAGTTCAGAATTGTGACAACCCAAAAAAATTTTGCTTTATAAATCCAACAGTCAACTCAACTGTCATACCTCGCTAAAGCGAAAACGCAAGATATAACAAAGATAAAGGTTTCATTGAAAAAGATAAAAACACATCACCATAGCAACACTTAAAAGTCGACAACCCATAATTTAAACAAAACAAAGTACTAGTTTTCCAAAATGACATTGTTCGAAATATAACTTCATAAAATAACTTCCACACAATGTAGCAGGCTCTATGCTGATGTATCTTTATATCCACTTACTAATTATTTCCTGAAAAAGCATGTAAAATGATGTCAACTATGAAAATAGTTGGTGAGTTCACAAGATTATAAAATCAAGATTTGGTATAAGAGTTTCCATAAGTACATTGCTTTAATGAGAAACCAAGTTCATTGCTATAATGAGAAACAAAGTTGATTGCTATAATTGATAAACGAGTTTATTGCCATAATAAATAACAAGTCTGTATGTGTATGAGCAATCAATGAGTTCCCAACCAAGCCTATGACTGATGCCCTATCAAGATCTATGCTTATCATTCCATAGATTATATGGTATCATGCACTCCCGCAATCGGGCGAGTGAGGAGTTGTCAATTCCTAATAATACTATCCACGATGACCATTGGCTCAAAGAGTTAATTGTTAGAGAAAAGTGTAAGAGAAGGGCCTTAAGACGATAAGTTCTGATATTCCATGTTGCATAGACATACATAGAGAGAGAGATATAGCAATAAAATAATAATCATGTTTGATACAAATCAATTTAAATACAACGAACAAATAATAGTTTGCCGGGACATGATTTTCCACCCCAAATAATAAAAACTGAAAATAGGGGAGTGCTTGAATACTCACAATGTTTAAAGTAGGTACAAGTGGTGCCTGGGAATACACCAACGCATTACTACCGGGATCCTACGACATCAAACACACACTAGTGAGTTTTCATATCGAAATCTAATGCTAATATACTAAACTATACATATATAGAAATGCCAATTTTTTTGTTCTAATATTTGTTTTATATTAAATGGTTACAATTTTTCGGAAACTATGAAATTTTATAAGTCATGTGGTTAAGACAATTTTGGATATTAATTTTCCTTATTTTTTTGTAATATTAATTGAGGGTATTTCAACACATTTTAAGGTGTTTTAAACTACTAAAAATGTAAAATATTATCAAACAGTTTCCAAAATATGTCAAATCTTGTATTTTCATTCTAAATAGAGTAGATGTTTACTAAAAAATTTCCTTTGAATTTTTGATGTGATTAACTATTTTTTCAAAATTTTTAAGCCTTCATAACAATATAAATTCATGAAAAATAACATCCAAGGGATAAAAATTCCCAAAGTTTTTATAATACTTCCACTATACATACTTAAGTTGGGAAAAATATAAAATTGGATTTCTAAACTGTTTAACCCAATTTTATGATTTTTGTGCATTTATTATAATAAAAAATGAAATAAATAGCAAAAAATTTCCATAATTACCCAAACTTTTTATATTACTGTTATTAAATATTATTAATCTGGAAAAAGTATATTATTCCAAAAAATTTCCAAAAATTTCCAAAATTACCCAATTTTATGATTTTTGGCATTTCCTACAGTAGCTAGACAACTTACTAGAATCGTAACAGTCAAGTATATTAGTCCTAGATTTTAGTTGGATCCTAGTTTATGCAAGATTTTGACCTGATTTATACTACTAGGCCATTGCATGTTGTGCATATATGGTTTTTATAAAAAGATGCATGTGTCCGAGAATAACCTGAATTTGACAGTTTTCCAACACAATGGAGAATGAAACTTGCATCCATACAATGCTTCATACGGAGCACATTGGATACTCGTGTGGTAACTGTTATTGTAGGAAAACTCGACTAGAGGCAAATGAGTATCCCAATTTCCTTTGAATTTAATGATGCACGCTCATAGCATGTCTTCCAATGTTTGTATTGTTCTCTCCGTCTGCCCATCTGTATGAAGGTGGTAAGCTGTGCTCAAATTTATTTGGGTTCCTAGTGCCTTCTGTAACATCCACCAAAATCGTGATGTAAAACAACTATCTCTATCAGAAATGATAGATAGGGGAACACCATGCAGAGCAACAATTTTGTCAATGTAGATTTGGGCCAATTTTTCCATCATGAAGTCTTCTCGAATAGGGAGAAAGTGAACAGATTTCGTCAGTCGATCCACTATGACCCAAATTGAATTGTGACCTTTAGAAGTTGTAGGAAGTTCTGTAATGAAATCTATGGATATCTGCTCCCATTTCCATTGAGGAATTTCAGGCTGTTGCAACAAGCCGGATGGTTTCTGGTGTTCTGCTTTGACTATTGAGCATGTTAAACACTTCCCAACATACAATGGAATATCCATTTTCATTCCAGGCCACCAATAGTACTCTTTAAGATCCTTGTAAATCTTATCTGATCCAGGGTGGATTGAGTATTTAGATTGATGAGACTCCTCTAGTACTATGTCATTCAGATTGTTAACCCTTGGAATCCCAATCCTTTCCTTAATATAACAAACTCCGTCGGGTTTGGTTTCAAATGTCACTTCTAAACCATGTAAAGTTTCACCTGGAAGATTTTCCTTGATCAATCCTTTCTCCTGGGCATCAATGATTAGAAATTTCAAGCTTGTCTGAATTACCATCCCCAAAGCTCTCACGCGGGAAGGTTTTACTCTTTCTGTTTGGCTAAGAGCGTCGGCTACTACGTTAGATTTTCCTGGGTGATATCATTTCTCATAGTCATAATCACTAAAGAACTCTACCCATCTCCTCTGTCGCATGTTGAACATTTTCTGATCTAGGATGTGCTGAAGGCTTTCATGATCGGTATAGATGATGCACTTGGTTCCGTACAAATAATGTCTCCATATCTTAAGAGCAAAAACTATTGCTCCTTGTTCTAGATCGTGGGTTGTATAATTCTTCTCATGCGGTATGAGTTGTCTAGAAGATTACGTAATGACCTTATCATTTTGCATTAACACACATCCTAATCCTTGATGAGACGCATAACAATACATTACAAAGTTCTCTGATCCCTCTGGTAAGGCTAGAATTGGTGGATTGCGTAGTTTATTTTTCAAGATTTTGAAAGCTTCTTCGTGTTTCTCTTCCCATAGAAATTTTCTATCCTTTTGCATCAAAGATGTTAATGGTTGAGGAATCTTGGAGAAATTCTCAATGAAGCGTATTTAGTACCTAGCTAATCCTAGAAATTGTCGTATTTCTGTTGGGGTTTCGGGGGCTTCCCACTTCTTGATTGCCTCGATCTTAGCTGGATCTACATGAATTCGTCTTTCACCGACCACATGACCAAGGAAATGTACTTCCCGAATCCAAAATTCACACTTGGTAAACTTGGCATACAATTTATGCTCCTTTAATAGCTCCAACATTAGCTTCAGATGCCTCTCATGATCTTCCTTGGTTTGCGAGTAAACAAGTATGTCATCAATAAATACGATCACGAACTTGTCTAAGTATGGTCTACATACCCTGTTCATCAAATCCATGAAAACAGCCGGCGCGTTCGTTAGTCCAAAAGGCATGACTAAGAACTTATAATGTCCATAACGGGTTCTAAATGTTGTTTTAGGAATGTCTCCATCGTGAACTATCAGTTGATGATATCTTGACCGGAGATCAAACTTGGAGAAGTATGAAGCGCCTTGCAACTGATCGAACAAGTCATCAATTCGAGGAAGATGATATCGATTTCTGATTGTCAACTTGTTCATGTCTCTATAATCAACACACTTTCGGAAGGACCCATCTTTCTTTTTGACGAACAACACCAGGGCTCCCCAAAGTGAAGAGCTTGGTCGTATAAACCCCTTGTCTAGAAGTTCTTGAAGTTTTCCAGACAGTTGTTGCATCTCGAATGACGTGAGGTGATATGGTGCTTTTGCTACTGGTGCCGCTCGAGGAATTAAGTCGATCCGAAATTTGACCTTCCTGTGAGAGGGTAGATCGGGTAATTCGTCCGGAAACACTTCAGGATAGCCTTTAGCCACCAGGATCCCTTTGAGTTTCTTAGCTTCAGGTTCTCTTTCTACCACATGAACCATGAATGCAATACAATCCTTCTTCAAGTACTTCTGAATCTTTTTGCTTGACACAATGTTTAAATTTCTTTCTGGCTTCTCACCATGTATGATGAGGGTTTCGTCATTGGGGAGAGGTACCCTAATGACTTTCTCATAACAACCAATGTCCGTTCTATTCTTGGATAACCAATCCATTCCTACTATTACATCAAAACTACCTAGCTCTATGGGAATTAGGTCAATGCTAAAGATTTTATCAGCTATGTTTAAAGTACAACTTGAAATTATTTCACTAGCCCTAATTTCATACCCATTAGCAAGTTCAATATCATACATATTCCACATCTTTCATGATTTCAAGTTGACTAATTGTCTAAATGCTAAAGAAACGAAACTCCTATCTGCTCCCGCATCGAATATTACTGATGCAAAATGATTGTTCAGGAGAAACGTACCTGTTATCACTTCAGGGTTCTGACGAGCTTCTACTACACCAATCACAAAGGCTACACCTCTTGGCCACCCACCTTGATTTACTTGGAAATTTTGCCTTGCTTGGCCTTGTCCATTGTTGCCAGGCCTCATGTTTATTTTGGGACAAGCGTTATAGAGGTGATTAGTACTTCCGCACTAGTAACATCACCTTTTTCCATCCTTATTCAGCTTAAAATACTCCGGGTAATGGCTTGTTTGATTATAATTTTGGCACACAGGGCAAGCTATCTTGTGATGGAGGTTACACTTATTGCACTTCGGGTGCAGTCGTGTGTTCTACTATCGCTCCTGCATTTCCATGACTTTCTGTTCTTGATTTTTCACTAGTTCTTGCTCCTGGGCTCTTACCATAAAGTTTCTTGAGACTTTTTGCTTCCTCCCTGACTTGCCTCCATAGTTCTTTTCTCCTTGATCTGCAGGCTTCCTCTTCATACTAGAGTTTTCCTTTGTCGATGCTCCTGTTCTTATTGCATTATTGGTTAGTCGATTTGCTAGACTTACTGCACTTTGAATGGTATTTGGGTTTTTTGAAGTAACCATTCCCCGAATTTATGGTGCCAGACCCCAGATGTAATGATCTATCCATTTCTCCTCAGGAGTAACCATTTGAGTACTAGTTTTGCTAGATCATGAAATCGGACTGTGTACTTCTCTATTTGTGTTCCAACCATAGAATGGTTCCAAAACTCATATTCAAGCTTCTGAATTTCATCCTTGGGACAATACTCCTCTATCAGTAGGTTCTTTAGGTCTTCCTAAGTTAGCTGATATGCCGCTGCACGGCCTTGGGTTTGCAGTAGAGTATTCTACCATCTTAATACCCTATCCTGGAGTAGACAAGTTGCATACTCAAATTTGTTGCGCTCGAGGCATTTGCTAATGTGAAGGACCAACTCCATGCTGTCAATCCATTTTAGCAACTCGACCGCACCTTCCTTTCCATGGTTTTCCTTAGGTTTACAGGCCATAAAGGACTTGTAGTTGCATTATCTTTCATTGTTTCCCCGGTTTCCTCCATTACTTCTTTAGTTAGCATTAAGTCTCGTTGTTACTTGAGTAACAATGTTTGGGATTTCTGCCATGAGTTGTTGTGCTATAATTTGAGCAACATCAGGTGTTTCGTTCTGTGGGCGCCCGCAATTAGGCCTTCATGACATGGTTCTAAGACACAAGAGAAGAAATACGTATAAATATATAAAATAATGTATAATATTTAGTTCACTACTAATTTTTAAAACCATAAGTGTTGTCAAATTAATGGTTTGCATTAATACTATGCATATAGATTTGAGAAAGGAAAGAAAAAGAAAAATCTTTTTATTCAACCATTGACTAAGTAAATTCTAGGGTTTGACCTCATAGTAAAATTTTTCAAACATAAAAATATCCCCCTTTTTTTCATAACCATACAAAGTAGTTTTAATACCAAAACGATACATCAATCCCAAAATAAAGTTTTAAATGTTTTTCCCAAAAGACACCCTACACGGGTTTTCAATACATGATAAGATAAAATACTAAAATCAGAACCAAATATGAATCGCTATCCCAACAAGAAACATCCACACCACAGTCAGTAACAGCCCTCCAAACACATACTATGCTATCATCGCACGACCTGCCACTCGTCTAGCAGCACTAGCAGTATCACCAGCCTCCATCGAATGCTGAAACAGGATTTCCATCCATGTCATCACCTCATCCAAAACCTCCTAATGCCCAGGTATCATAGTGGGATTGTGACGTAGGTCCGCTGCCATCCATTGCATTCTTCGGGACTCCTTCGGGGTCATACCTGACCACATGACAGGTATCCCTATGACTCGTTGTAGTGAGGGTGCTCTTGGCCCTGCCATGCTGGATCCTACCCTACTAGGTCCTTCCGTGCGAAGTCCTGCTGTACTGGTTGCTATACGTCCCGGGATAGGAACAGTCTTCCTTGCCGTCCTCTAAATACAAAGCCCATAAAGTGGTGGTTGTGGAAACACCGATGCAGGCGATGCCTCACGTTGCTGACTCGGGGCTCTGTCATTGCTAATCTCCATCGAGTCTCCTGTGTCTTCCAAGGGGTCTTCTTCGACCAAGGCTGGCATATCACGTCGAGGGATAATAGTGATATAGCCGGACTCATCAGCTGAGGCGGTAGTGCAAGAGGATGAGGATGTCGACATGGTGGACTAAGACATAGTTTCAATGAGATATGAAATAAATGACAATGCATGCGTATAATATGCAATGATTACAGACACCAAAATTAACCTTTTTGAAATTTTGAAATGAAGTTTTCTCAAAATTTTGGTTGAACATATTCCCATTCTAATTAGCTCAAGCTTTGTATAAATCTTTCCTTAATTAAACATAGGTGATTAGGCTATGTTTAATTGAGGTCCAACAAGACAACTCCCGACCTAATTATATTAGTAATATGTTTGATGTAAGAAAGAATATTTATAAGTTTTGGTTATAGGTTGTGTTTTCTTAGATGAAAACTGATGTTCTCTATAACTTTAGCTCTGATACCATTTCTTTCACACCCCGCTAAAGCGGAAACGCAAGATATGATAGCGATAAAAGTTTCATTGCAAAAGATAAAGACACATCACCATAGCAATATTTAAAAGTTTACAACCCATAATTTAAAGAAAACAAAGTACTAGTTTTCCAAAATGACACTGTTCGAAATATAACTTCATAAAATCACTTCCACACGATGCAGCAGGCTCTATGATGATTGATAAACGAGTTCATTGCTTTAATGAGAAACCAAGTTCATTGCTATAATGAGAAACCAAGTTCATTGCTATAATGAGAAACAAAGTTGATTGCTATAATTGATAAACGAGTTTATTACCATAATAAATAACAAGTTTGTATGTGTATGAGCAAACAATGAGTTCCCAACAAAGTCCATGACTGATGCCCTATCATGATCTATGCTTATCGTTCCATAGATTATATGGTATAATGCACTCCAGCATCCGGGCAAGTGAGAAGTTGTCAATTCCTTATAGTGTTATTCACAATGACCATTGGCTCAAAGAGTTAATGGTTAAAAAAAAGTGTAACGGAAGGACCTTAAGACGATAAGTTCTCATGTTCCGTGTTGCATAGACATACATAGAGAGATATAGCAAAAAAATAGCAATCATGTTTGATAGAAATCAATTTAAATACAATGAACAAATAATAGTTTTCCGGGACATGCTTTTCCACCCCAAATAATAAAAACCGAAAATAGGGTAGTGCTTAAATACTCACAATGTTTAAGTAGGTACAAGTGGTGCCTGGGAATACACCAACGCCTTACTACTGGGATCCTACGACATCAAACACACACTAGTGAGTTTCCATGTCGAAATCTAATGCTAATATACTAAACTCTACATATAGAGAAATGCCAAATTTTTTAGTTCTAATATTGGTTTTATATTAATTGGTTACAATTTTTCTGAAATTATGAAATTGTATAACTCATGTGGTTATGACAATTTTGGATATTAATTTTCCATATTTTTTTGCAATATTAATTGATGGTATTTCAACACATTTTAAGGTGTTTAAAGCTCCTAAAAATGTAAAATATGATCAAACCGTTTCCAAAAATTATCAAATCTTGTATTTTTATTCTAAATATAGTAGATGTTTTCCAAAAAAGTTTCCTTGAATATTTGGTGTGGTTAACTATTTTTCGAAATTTTTAAGTCTTCATAACAATATAAATTCATGAAAAATAGCATCCAAGGGATAGAAATTCTCAAAATTTTTATAATACCTCCACTAGACATATTTAAGCTGGAAAAAATATAAAAATGGATTTCTCAAATGTTTAACCTGATTTTATGATTTTTGTGCATTTATTATAATAAAAAATGAAATAAATAGCAAACAGTTTCCAAAATTACCAAAACTTTTTATATTACTGTTATTAAACGTTATTAAGCTGGGAAGAAAAATTGATTTCTAAACTGTTTAACCTGATCTTATTATTTTTGTGCATTTATTATAATAAAAAATGAAATAAATAGCAAATAGTTTCCAAAATTACCCAAACTTTTTTTTTTATTGTTATTAAAATTTATTAAGCTGGAAAAAATATAAAAATGAATTTATAAATTGTTTAACCTGATTTTATGATTTTTGTGCATTTATTATAATAAGAAATGGGTTTAAGTGTATTTAATCTTGGGAAAGTAGGTAAAAAAAATAGCATATAGTATCGAAAAATCATAAAATATTTTATGTAGCATCCTAATTGATTATAAGGAGTTCTGGTAAATTTTAGTGAACTTTAGATGAAAAGAACTATTTTATTTGTTTTTGGCTCATTATAAATACAAAAATTGGTGAAAAATAGAAATGCTTTATGAAAAATTCTAAAAATATCATTTTAACATTCTCTAAATCGGTTTTATGATTTATTGGGGATATACAACAAGAAAATCAAAAATTATACTAAACAACAACAAAAATCGATGAAACTTAATGAGCTGCCATCATTTACTTTAGGAGTCATCTACAAATTTATCTAGGATTTATAGACCTCTGAAAATATTTCATATGATTTAAGTAGTTGTTTTCTTGTAACAATTTTAGTAAATAAAGGAAATGATCAAAACCTCTTGGCATTTTCCAGATATTCATATTATCTTATTGGTAATCTAAAGAAATTTTATTTCGAACTGAAAAGGATTTTTAGATTTTTGTATAAAGAAAATCATTTGTATGTACTATTAACATTGTACTTTGGTCATCAAGCTCTTTAGGTTGGTGTTCCTCACATGCATCACGGTTTGAAGACCGTGCTGATGGGTTTTGAGCATTCTAACACTTCGTAAGTGTACATGCAACCCTAATAACCTTGGATCTATGTTTGTCTAATTATCATGCAAAGTTGATTTCCAAGGCTATGAGCCTATCTAGCATACATGGGGAACAATTTTAACTTAAATAAAAGATAGAACTACATACCTTGTTGTTGGTTTTGATCCTTGAAACCTTGTGAGCCTAGCACCCCAAGTGTGATGCCTCAAATGCTTCACACAACACCAAATGCTATGGAGTAAACTTGGAGAGAAAGTATAGCACTCTAAAATCTACTCTAGGCCTCAACTATGCATGCATTGCCGATTTTGGGAGAAACATGAACTTTATATAGTGTTGACACATCTAGGGTTACACCGTGTAAACCCTAATGTGTCATGACTCTTCATTTCCATGACCCATGTGTTTGTAACTCCCATGGAGCCTCCATGGACCATCCAATGGGTTTAACCCAACTTGATTATCCATGGAGCCTCTTAGCCCACTATACAAGATATGGATGATTTACATAATCAACCCATATGTTTAATTAGTTATCTTGTGATCACTTAATTAATTCTAAATTAATTCATGATCAAACTAATTAAATAATATTATTAATATATTAGAACCTATAATATATTAATAACCACAAGTGTTATTTCTCTCATTTAGTCTATCCAATTGTATTGTGCCACGCAACCCAAATGGACCATATCGGGTCGGGTCAAGTACTTACCAGAAATAGTTATGGACTTAGACACCTTATCCAACAGTCTCCCACTTGGATACGTCTGATAACTAAAATTGTAATACTTCAGGAACCGAACAACAATCGTACTTCTTTTCAAGGTTTCTCGCAACTGAGATGATAATGATATGCCATTTTAGATAAGGGATCATCTAATCCTCTGTTCTAGATATCAGCCGGACAAATACATGGAACATGGTCTTACTTATTGTCCAGTAGTTCGTTTCCCGATTTCCGATTTGTTTGACATATAACTTAATTGAACACATCAACTTAGTTATGACCGGGCCTGGTACATAGGTCAAAACAAAATCATCGAGGGGCCCAGATATCATGGATTCTAATCCAAGAAGGAACAGATAAACTTTGACTCATATGCTTGTTCTACTACTTGTTAAATTACACACAAGCGCACGTTTTATAACATCGAGTTACCAATGCGGTTTCGCACGATCAATGCATAACTAACTCATATTTAACATGTTATATCTCTAGGTTTGAAGACTTATATGATATTACCGTCTCGCAATCACTCGAGAAAAATTCCATGAAGTGATACCAGCGAGTGTGGGTTGAATCCAATACTCATAACTTATGAGCACTCATGAGTGTTGAGGCCATGTCAAACATCATAGACCTCTACACCAACTCATGACAGTCTTACTTCATATCTACTTCCAACATATGACTGGCTGTGGATAATTTGAATATTATGTAAAACAACGTAAATATTCTGGAAGTCAAAACATGCAAAAGAAGTAATAGTAAACGATTGACAAGGGATAGCGACACTTTACTCATAAATAAACACACCTTTTATTCATCATCAAATGTCAATTACATTTTACAAATTTCAAAATTATCTAACTACTAAGACTAATATCATCCTTCAGCCCTATGCTCCTAGCATGCTGGAGATGCTTAACCCTACCCAGTCCCTTCGTGAGGGGATCTGCCGGGTTCTCGTCCGATGATACCCTCTTTGGCACGAGGAGTCCTTCTTCTATACGATGTCTGATGAAATGATATTTTCTGTCAATGTGTCTGGATCTCCCATGATCCCTTGGTTTATTTGTTAACGCAACTGCACTTTCACTATCACAGAAAATCTCTATGTTATGCGATATAGCAGGTACATCTCCAAGGTCTCCAATGAAGTTCTTTAGCCACATAGCCTCTTTTGCCACCTCGCTTGCCGCTATATACTCTGATTCGCAAGAAGAATCAACCACTGTCTCCTGCTTGGAACTTTTCCAAGAGATTGCTCCTCCGTTTAAGGTAAAGACCCTGCCCGAATGAGAGTGGAAATTATCCCTATCAGTCTGAAAGCTTGCATCACTATACCCTAAAACTCTCAAGTGATCACTCCCACCAAGGGTAAGGATCCAATCCTTAGTCCTCCATATGTACATGAGAATGTTCTTTACCGCTGTCTAGTGAGCCTTACCAGGGTTCCCCTGATACCTGCTACCCATGCTTAACGCAAAGGCTACATCAGGATGAGTACAGGTCATAGCATACATGATCGAGCCTACTGCCGAAGCATAAGGTACCCGACTCATTTCTGCTATCTCATCCTCATTACTCGGGCTCTAAGTCTTACTCAGTCTAGTGTTACTTTGGATGGGTAACTCTCCTTTCTTCGAATGTTGCATGCTGAATCTCTTCAGCACCTTAGCCAAGTAGGTACTCTGACTAAGTCCAATTAGTCTTTTACTCTGGTTTCTGAAGATCCTTATTCGTAGAATATAGGCAGCCTCCCCAAGGTCCTTCATAGCGAAACACTTCCCAAGCCAGGACTTAAATTGCTGCAGAGTTGGGATGTCATTTCCTATGAGTAGTATGTCATCCACATACAATACAAAACGCTAACTATACTCCCACTAGCCTTGACATATACACAAGATTCATCTTCACTACTAGAAAATCCAAACTCCTTGACCTTCTCATCAAAGCAAATATTCCATCTACGAGGTGCTTGCTTTAATCCATAGATGGATTTCTCAAGCTTACACATTCTTTTAGAGTACTCTGTGCTGACAAAACCCTCTGGCTGATTCATGTAAAAATTCTCAGCCAACTTTCCATTAAGGAAAGCTATTTTGACATCCATTTGCCATATTTCATAGTCATGAAATGCAACTATGGCTAACAATACCCTAATAGACTTAATCTTGGCTACTGGTGATAAGGTCTCACCATAATCAACTCCTGGAGTTTGAGAAAAGCCCTTTGTAACTAGTCGTGCCTTATAAGTGTGTACATTACCATCCATGTGGGTCTTCTTCTTGAAGATCCATTTGCACCCAACTGCCTTACGACCTGGCACATTCTCAACCAAGTCCCAGACCTGATTGTCATACATGAATTGTATCTTGCTATCCATTACCTCTTTCCAATTACTAGACTCGGGGCCTGCTGTGGCTTCCGCATAGTTGTTAGGTTCATCTAGATTTACCAGTGTCCCATTACTGATAAGTGTCTCACTTTCCGCAGTAATATGGAAACCATAGTAATGCTCAGGTTCATTCCTAACCCTTGTGGAACACCTCAACGGTACAATTGGAGGTATAATTGGATTAACAAGAGGTTCCTCCTCAAGTTGACTACTAGGGTTTAAGGTTCCTTCACCACTTGACTCTTGAAGTTCTTCAAGGTCAATTAGCCTCCTACTGTCTCCTTGGCTTATGAACTCTCTCTCTCTCTCGAAAGACAGCCCTCCTTACTACAAAGACCACATTCTCACTAGGTATGTAGAAGAGGTAATCAAAGGATTTTTGTAGGTAGCCGATGAAAATACACCTCTCACTTCGAGGTTCGAGCTTTTCATGAGTCTCGCGTCTCACGAAAGCCTCGCAACCCCAAACCCTGATGTGGGCTAGACTAGGAACTTATCCACTCCACATCTCGTGAGGTGTTTTAGCAACCTTCTTTTTAGGGACCAAATTAAGGATATGGGTGGCAATATCTAAGGTATACCCCCAAAATGAGATTGGTAGTGTAGCTCGAATCATCATGGAACAAACCATGTCCAACAAGGTTCGATTACGCCTCTCAGCCACACCATTCAACTGTAGTGACCTGGGAGGTATCAATTGTGAGACAATCCTACATTCCCTAAGATAGTCGAGTAACTCTGAACTAAGATACTCACCAAATCGATTGGATCGAAGCATCTTAATGTTCCTGCCCAATTGATTCTCAACTTCGTGTTTAAATTCCTTAAACCTCTCGAAATTCTCTGACTTATGCTTGATTAAGTAGAAATATCCATATCTACTGTAACCATCAGTAAAAGTCACATAATAACGATTAGCATCCCTTGTGGCATGTTTGAATGGTCCACACACATCCGTGTGTACAAGATCGAACAAACCTTCACCCTTCTCACAAGAACCTGTGAAGGGCGACTTTGTCATTTTTCGAAGTAAGCATGATTCAAAACTATCATCTAACTTTAGGTCAAATGACTCTAAGACTCCATCCTTTTGGAGTTGGCGTATGCGTTTCTTGCTTATATGTACAAGATGACAATGCCATAATGATGCTTTATCCAAGTTATTATCATTAGTAGAATCAATACAGAACACAGTATTTCCTAAATTATCTACAACAGACACAGCTGCATACACACCATCACAAGGTAATGCTTTAAAATAAAACACATTATTAAAGAAAGCATTTATTCCATCAATTTCATTATCAAAGGAAAAGGTAAAACCGTGTTTATACAAAGCATGAAAGGAAATAACATTTCTTGCCATTTCTGGCAAATAACAATATTTATTCAAATCTAAAGTAATCCACTACTAAGCAACAAAGTATAAACTCCAATCTTGGTGACAGGTGAAACTTTCCTATTCCCCATGATCAAGTTTATCTTTCCATGCTCCACATTCTCACTTCTTCTTAGTCCCTGCAATTCATAACAAATATGAATACTGCAACTGGTATCAAGGACCCAAGAGTTAGAATAGAGTGAATTATTAGATGAGATAGTGTAAATACCTGCATGATTGGGTTTAACTTTCCCATCCTTCAAATCTTGTTGGTAATTTGGACAGTTAAGCTTCCAGTGCGCCTTTTCGTGGCAATAGAAGCGTTCAGCCTCTTTGGGATCAGAAGAAGGTGTAACAGAACCTTTCTTGGTTCCGCTAGAAGAGTAGCCATCCAGGTTCCTACCCTTGGTACCCTTTGAAGGGTTCTTTTTCTTCTTCCCTCTACCTTTCCCGATTGCCAAGACAAGTGCTGGGTTTGGAGTAGAAGTAGGAGTGGTCACAACTGACTTACCTTTAAGACCTGATTCTGCGGTCTTCAGGAGTCCCTAAAGTTTGCTAAGTGTAACTTCCTCCTTATTCATGTGGTATGTCATGTGGAATTGATCATGACACGAAGGTAAGGAGTGCAAAATAATATCTATTGCTAACTCCTCAGGGAAGTTCACATTCAACTTCATCAATCGATCCACATACCTTTGCATTTTCTGCATGTGGCTTGTGATGGGTTCACTATCTTTCATTCGGGTTGTGATCATAGAGGAGATGATTTCATATCGCTCTTGACGAGCACTCTGATGGTAGCGGTCCATAAAATCCTGGTGCATCTCGAAAGGATAGTAGTCCTCATAGAACTTTTGGAGCTCGGCTGTCATAGTGCCTATCATGATGTATGCGACTTTGGTAGCATCTCTTTCATGAAACACATATTCAGCAAGCTCCGCAAGAGTAGTAGTTGCCTCAGGCACCTTGAGCTCCTTGTCAAGAACATATTCCTTGTTCTTGTAATGAGTGACCATCCTGATTTTTCTGATCCAGTCAGTAAAGTTGGATCCATCAAAGATGACTCTCCTACAAAGGTTCATGAGTGAGAAGGAGCCAATAGGGTTTGAGCCAGGAGTAGCATTGTTGGAAGACATGTGAAAGGAAGAAAGTAAGTTAGGTTTAGATATAGGAATAATCCTTAATAAAACATCCAAATGTAATATTAAAGCTAGGATCCAATCACAATATATTATAACCTAGAAGAGGGATGCCATAATCCAAGTTATAACATATTTGAAAGGTAGGTGAATGATGATTCACCAATTTCCACCATGAAAACGAAACATAAATTATTAGCTTTTATTTGGCTTTTAGAAATTCCTAGATTCTTTGAGATTCATTGAACTTTTCAATGGCATGTTTCAATCTCGAGTGTGCCCTTCATGTTTTGTGACTGGGATACCGAGGATCACAAAACAAGGTGTGAAGTAACCATGCGAATTACTTGGTACCCTTAATCTTTTTCACGTAATCGTAGTGCCGGTAGACCACACGCGCTCCATCCGACCTCATGAAAAAACCTTAAGTCACCCTTTTCCTTCCTTGTTAAGTCCAAGTAAGGGTGCCGGTAAACCACACACGCTCCACCAGCGATTTAAACAAGGTGCAAAGTGTAATTTCATGGATTAGCACCTTATTCACATTTTTCCTAAAGTAACTAATATTGGGAATTTATAAAATATTTAGTTACTTTATAATAGTCATTATACTTTTAATGAGAATTTTTGAAGTCATTGTCCTACCCGTTAGGCTAACGAGCCTCCACCAGTCAAGCAAACGGTGGGTGAGAGTGGACACCCATTAAGTTGTCATTTTATAAGCAACAACCTTATACCCACCTTATAGACTGGCTTCGTGAATGAGGCGTACTAGCGGTAAGACGACTTTAATCTTATATATATATATATATATATATATATATATATATATATATATATATATATATATATATATATATATATAATTAACATATAATATTATAAGTATAAGGGTTGAATTTTATTTTTTTTAAAATTCTAAGGGTTGGAACTAAAGATTTAATCAAGACTTTACTTGTTCCAAAACTTGAGGGAAAGTTTTGTAAACTTTCAAAACTTTTCAAATCTTGTAACTTATAAGTTAATAGAGTATTAAAAATGAAGACTCTTCATTTTTATAACTCATGTGTTATTTTAATGGGTTTTGTTTTAACAAAGTGACTTTTGGTTTTCCATAACTTGAGGACAAGTTATGGACTCCATTAAAAAACATAATGATCATGAATTAATCTACCACATAGGTTACAAACAATTCCTATGATCATCTAAACATCATAAGAACAAGAACACGAATATGAACACTTTCATGAATCAAAAAATTACACTTAAAACTTCTAAATTTTGATAATTGTCATTGTAAATGATTTAGCATAAGCATTACACCATCTAAAACATGTTTACAAAAACCAAAACACTTTAGGGTAATTCTTCTAGTCCATTTCCAGCAACTAAAATCGAAATTCTGAAAACTGAAGCTTCTAGTTGTCGAGTGCAAGAACAAACTCGACGAGTAGCTTGCATTTGGTCATGGACTCATCGAGTCCCCCTAAGGACTTGGCGAGTTCATACGAGCAGAAAACAGAAAAAATGATTTTTTCAACAGTTTGCACAAATAATCAACAAACAAGCCTAGGCTCTGATACCACTGATGGGTTTTGAGCACTCTAACACTTTCGAAGTGTACATGCAACCCTAATAACCTTGGATCTATGTTTGTCTAATTATCATGCAGAGTTGATTTTCAAGGCTATGATCCTATCTAGCATACATGGGGAACAATTTTAACTTAAATAAAAGATAGAACTACATACCTTGTTGTTGATACATACCTTGTTGTTGATTTTCATCCTTGAAACCTTGTGAGCCTAGCACCACAAGTGTGATGCCTCAAATGCTTCACATAACACCAAATGCTATGGAGTAAACTTGGAGAGAAAGTATAATACTCTAAAATCGGCTCTAGCCCTCAAGTATGCATGCATTGCTGATTTTGGGAGAAACATGAACTTTATATAGTGTTGACACATCTAGGGTTACACCATGTAAACCCTAATGTGTCGTGACTCTTCATTTCCATGACCCATGGGTTTGTAACTCCCATGGAGCCTCTATGGATCATCCAATGTGTTTAACCCAATTTTATTATCCATGGAGCCTATTAGCCCACTATACAAGATATGGATGATTTACATAATCAACCCATATGTTTAATTAGTTATCTTTTGATCACTTAATTAATTCTAAATTAATTCATGATCAAACTAATTAAATAATATCATTAATATATTAGAACTTATAATATATTAATAACCACAAGTGTTATTTCTCTCATTTAGTTTATCCAATTGCATGGTGCCATGCAACCCAAATGGACCATGCCGGGTCGGGTCAAGTACTTACCAAAAATAGTTATGGACATAGACACTTTATCCAACACATGCATGGACATATGTTGGTCATAGTTGTGTTTTCAAAGGAAATACTTAAATGCATAAGGTATATAAACCTTTAAAACTTGTAAAAATCCATATTTTAGGGTTTGACATAGGTTTTGGTCCTTGGATTTCACCATTAAACAACATGCATGTTGTTTTTGGGTGAAACCCTACCACCATCATCATCAAACTCGACATTCATGGATATATTCATGAATGTTCATAATTAATGGTGTAGAAGAATGACAAGTACAAAAAAACCTTTAAAATAAGAAAGAAAAGTGAGGGAAGATGAAGGATTTTCGTGATTACCTTGAAGAACAACCTTAGAAGATGAAGATTTGAAGGTTGAGAGGTGCTCTTGGCTGGAGAATTTTGTGGGTTTGGAGAGAGAAAGAGAGAGTTTGAGTGTTGTAAAGAGTGGAGTGTGAGAGAGAGAGAATGAAGGGGAAGTTGAAGTGTAAGAGAAGAATAATATGATTGAGATTTTTAGGAAAAAGGGAGCCTTGGAGAGAGGGGGCCGGATTTTGGGTAGATGAGAGAGCTCTTCTCTCTCCAAAAATATGTTTCTAAACTTTTCGTTCAAATATTTTTATGAACTTTCAAATTTTTATAAAGTGTTCCTTTATTTAAACCTTGATACATTAAAATCTTTATTTCTAGCTCATATATATGATTTATGTTTGATAATTAAAATTTTCTATCCTTGATTTTATCCCATAACTTGATTATTTAAATTTCAATATAATGAGGTTCACAACAAATCTTATAGAGTTTTTAGGTTTTCAATTATATAAATTCAGATGTTTAGGCTCTTTAGGGTTTTTGGAAATTTTTATTAAATATTCACCATCACAATGAAATTAAATCCGAAGATTTTAATTTATTTTTAAGGTTTTATAATCTTTTTTAATTGTAACAAATGTTTGGAGTTTATGCTAATTCGGGTGTTGGCATTTCCTATGGTAGCTAGACAACTTACTAGAATCGTAAGAGTCAAGTATATTAGTCCTAGATTTTAGTTGGATCCTAGTTTATGCAAGATTTTGACCGAATTTATACTACTAGGCCATGGCATGTTGTGCATATATGGTTTTTATAAAAACGATGCATGAGTCCGAGAATCACTTGAATTTGACATTTGTTGTAGCATCCCCCACTCAAAAAGAATTTCGTACTGAAATTTATTCTATGTCATCATTTGTCATCGTATGGAAAAAGTTGTGGATACTTTTCCTTCATGAAGTCCTCACGCTCCCAGGTGTACTTCGGCCCGCGTTTTGAGTTCCATCGAACTTTCACAATCGAAATCTTACTCCGCTTAAGTTGTTTCACCTCCCTGTCAAGGATTTCTATCAGTTCGTCAACAAAGTTTATCTTATCGTTGATCTTAATTTCCTCTATAGGTACTCTTAATGCTTCGTTGGCTAAACATTTCTTAAGATTGGAGACGTGGAATGTGTCGTGAATGGCGCTTAACTCTTGGGGTAATTGGAGTTTATATGCCACCGGACCGATCCTTTAAGTGATCTCAAAGGGTCCAACATATCTTGGGTTTAGTTTTCTTTTCTTACCAAAATGTACATGCCCTTTCCAAGGTGAAACCTTTAAAAGTACCTTGTCTCCAACTTGGAATTCTAATGGTTTTCGATGATTATCCGCATAACTTTTCTGAAGATATCTGGTGGCTTTAAGCCTATCTCTGATGATAGCGATCTTGTTAGTTGTTTCTTGAATAAGGCCGAGTCTAGACGATTGCCTATCTCTGATTTCTTTCCAAAACAATGGAGAACAACACTTTCGTCCATACAATGCTTCATACGGAGCACATTCGATACTCGTGTGGTAACTGTTATTGTAGGAAAACTTGATTAGAGGCAAATGAGTATCCTAATTTCCTTTGAATTCAATGACACACGCTCGTAACATGTCTTCCAATGTTTGTATTGTTCTCTCCGTGTGCCCATCTGTATGAAGGTGGTAAGATGTGCTCAAATTTCTTTGGGTTCCTAGTGCCTTCTGTAACATCCACCAAAATCGTGATGTAAAACGACTATCTCTATCAGAAATGATAGATAGAGGAACACCATGCAGTGAAACAATTTTGTCAATGTAGATTTGGGCCAATTTTTCCATCTCGAAGTGTTCTCGTATGGGGCGAAAGTGAACAGATTTCGTCATTCGATCCACTATGACCCAAATTGAATTGTGACATTTAGAAGTTCTAGGAAATTTGGTAATGAAATCCATGGATATCTACTCCTATTTCCATTCGGGAATTTCGGGCTGTTGCAACAAGCCAGATGGTTTCCGGTGTTCTGCTTTGACTATTGAGCATGTCAAAGACTTCCCAACATACAAGGGAATATCCTTTTTCATTCCAGGCCACCAATAGTACTCTTTAAGATCCTTGTACATCTTATCCGCTCCAGGGTGGATTGAGTATTTAGATCGATGAGACTCCTCTAGTACTATGTCTCTCAGATTGTTAACCCTTGGAATCCCAACCCTGTGCTTAATATAACAAACTCCGTCGGGTTTGGTTTCAAATGTCACTTCTAAACCATGTAAAGTTTCACCTAGAGGGTTTTCCTTGATCAAGGCTTTCTCCTGGGCATCAATGATTTGAGATTTCAAGCTTGTCTGAATTACAATCCTCAAAGCTCTCACGCGGGAAGGTTTTACTCTTTCTTTTCTGCTAAGAGCATCGGCTACTACGTTAGCTTTGCCTGGGTGATATCATTTCTCATAGTCATAATCACTAAACAACTCTACCCATCTCCTCTATCGCATGTTTAACATTTTCTGATCTAGGATATGCTGAAGGCTTTTGTTATCGGTATAAATGATGCACTTGGTTCCGTACAAATAATGCCTTCATATCTTAAGAGAAAAAACTATTACTCCTAGTTCTGAATCATGGGTTGTATAATTCTTCTCGTGCGGTTTGAGTTGTCTGGAAGATTAGGCAATGACCTTACACTACAAAGTTCTCTGATCCCTCTGGTAAGGCTAGAATTCGTGCATTACATAGTTTGTTTTTTAGGATTTTGAAAGCTTCTTCGTGTTTCTCTTCCCAGAGAAATTTTATGTCCTTTTGGGTCAAAGATGTTAATGGTTGAGCAATCTTGGAGAAATTCTCAATGAAGCATATGTAGTACCCAGCTAATCATAGAAACTGTCGTGTGTCTGTCGGGGTTTTGGGGGCTTCCCATGCTTGATTGCCTCGATCTTAGCTGGATCTACATGAATTCCTCTTTCACCGACCACATGACCAAGGAAATGTACTTCTCGAATCCAAAATTCACACTCGGTAAACTTGGCATACAATTTCTGCTCCTTCAATAGCTCCAACATTAGCTTCAGATGCCTCTCATGATCTTCGTTGCTTTGAGAGTAAACAAGTATGTCATCAATAAATACGATCATGAACTTGAATAAGTATGGTCTACAGACCATGTTCATCAAGTCCATAAAAAAGTCGGCGCGTTTGTTAGTCGAAAAGGCATGAATAAGAACTTACAATATTCATAACGAGTTCTAAATGCTGTTTTACGAATGTCTCTATCGTGAACTCTCAGTTGATGCTATCTTGACCGGAGATTGAACTTGGATAAGTATGAAGTGCCTTGCAACTGATCGAACAAGTCATCAATTCGAGGAAGAGGATATAGATTCCTAAGCGTCAACTTTTTCAGTTCTCTATAATCAACACACATTCGGAAGGACCCATCTTTCTTTTTAACGAACAACACCGGGGCTCTCCAAGGTGAAGAGCTTGGTTGTATAAACCCCTTATCTAGAAGTTCTTGAAGTTCTCCGGACAGTACTCGCATCTCGAATAACGCAAGGCGATATGGTGCTTTTGCTACTGGTGCCGCTCCAGGAATTAAGTCGATCCAAAATTTGACCTACCTATAAGGGGGTAGACCGGGTAATTCCTCCGGAAACTCTTCAGGATAGTCTTGAACCACCGGGATCCCTTTGAGTTTCTTAGCTTCAGGTTCTCTTTCTACCACATGAGCCATGAATGCAATACAATCCTTCTTCAGGTACTTGTGAATCTTTATTCTTGACATAATGTTTAAATTTCTTCCTGGCTTCTCACCGTGTATGATAAAGGTTTCATCATTGGGGAGAGGTACCCAAATGACTATCTCATAATAACCAATGTCCGCTCTAGTCTTGGATAACCAATCTATTCCTACTATTACATCAAAACTACCTAGCTTTATGGGAATTAGGTCAATGCTAAAGAGTTTATCAGCTAAGTTCAAAGTACAACCTAGAATTATTTCATTAGCCCTAATTTCATACCACTCAGCAAGTTCAATAGCATAAATATTCCTCATATTTCTTGATTTCAATTTGACTAATGGTCTAAATGCTAAAGAAACGAAACTCCTATCTGCTCTGCATTGAATATTACTGATGCAAAATGATTGTTCAGGAGAAATGTACTTGCTATCACTTCAGGGTTCTGACAAGCTTCTTCTGCACCAATCAGAAAGGCTACACCTCTTGGCCACCCACCTTGATTTCCTTGGAAATTTTGCCTAGCTTGGCTTTGTCCACTTTTACCAGTCCTCTTGTTGATTTTGCGACAAGCTTTACGGAGGTGATTAGTACTCCCGCACTCATAACATGCCCTTTTCCATCCTTATTCAGCTTACAATACTTCGGGTAATGGCCTGTCTGATTACAGTTTTGGCACACAGGGCAAGCTCTCTTGTGATGGAAGGTATACTTATTGCACTTCAGGTTCGGTCCTGTGTTCTGCTTTTGCTTTCTGTTCCTGATTTTTCACTGGTTCTTGCTCCTGGGCTCTTACCATAAAGTTTCTTAAGACTTTCAGCTTCCTCCCTGACTTGCCTCCATACTTCTTCTCTCCTTGATATGTTGGCTTCCTCTTGCTACTAGAGTTTTCCTTTGTCGACTCTCCCGTTCTTATTACATCATTGGTTACTCGATTTGCTAGACTTACTGCACTTTGAATGGTATTTGTGATGGGTTTTGAGCATTCTAACACTTCCTAAGGGTACATGCAACCCTAATAACCTTGGATCTATGTTTGTCTAATTATCATGCAAAGTTGATTTCCAAGGCTATGATCCTATCTAGAATACATGGGGAACAATTTTAACTTAAATAATAGATGGAATTACATACCTTGTTGTTGTGGGTGTTCCTTGAAAGCTTGTGAGCCTAGCACCCGAAGTGTGATGCCTCAAATGCTTCACACAACACCAAATGCTATGGAGTAAACTTGGAGAGAATGTATAACACTCGAAATCGGCTCTAGCCCTCTTGTTTCTTGTCTAACCGATTTTGGGGAGAACACACGAGCTTTATATAGTGTTCACACATCTAGGGTTTCACCCTAATGTGTCATGACTCTTTATTTCCATGACCCATGGGTTTGTAACTCCCATGGAGCCTCCATTGACCATCCAATTGGTATAACCCATCTTGATTATCCATGGAGCCTCTTAACCCACTATATAAGTTATGGATGATTTACATAATCAATCCATACATTTAATTAGTTATCTTTTGATCACTTAATTAATTCTAAATTAATTCTTGATCAAACTAATTAAATAGTATTATTAATATATTAGAACTTATAATATATTAATAACCATAAGTGTTATTTCTCTCATTTAGTTTATCCAATTGCCTGGTGCCATGCAACCCAAATGGACCATGACGGGTCGGGTCAAGTATTTACCATAAATAGTTATGGACTTAGACATCTTATCCAACAGTCTCCCACTTGGATAAGTCTAATAACTATAACTGTAATACTTCAGGAACCGATCGGCAATTGTAGCTCTTTCAAGGTCTCTCGGAACTGAGAAGATGATGGTACGCAATTTCAGATAAGGGATCATATAATCCTCTATTCTAGATATCATCCAGACAAACACATGGAACATGGTCTTGCTTATTGTCCAGCAGTTTGTTTCCCGATTTCTGATTTGTTTGACAAAGAACTTAATTGAACACATCAACTTAGTTCTGACCGGGCCAGGTACATAAGTCAAAACAAAATCATCGAGGGGCCCAAATATCAGCCTCTAATCCAAGAAGGAACAGATAAATTTCGACTCATATGCTTGTTCTACTACTTGTTAAATTACACACAAACGCACGTTTTATAACATCGAGTTACCAATGCGGTTTCGCACGTTCAATGCATAACTAACTCATAGTTAACAAGTCATATCTCTAGATTTGAAGACTTATATGATACTACCGTCTCACGATCACTCGAGATAAATTCCATGAAGTGATGCCAGCGAGCGTGGGTTGAATCCAATATTAAGAACTTATGAGCACTCGTGACTGTTGAGGCCATGTCCAACATCTTAGACCTCTACAACCAACTCATGACAGTCTTGTTTCATATCTACTTCCAACATATGACCGAATGTGGATAATTTGAATAATATGTAAACCAACATAAATATTCTGGAAGTCAAAACATGCAAAAGAAATAATACTAAACGATTGTCAAGTGATAGCAACACTTTACTCATAAATAAACATAACTTTTATTCATCATCAAATGTCAATTACATTTTACAAATTTCAACATTATCTAACTACTAAAACTAATATCATCCTTCAGCCCTATGCTCCTAGCATGCTGGAGATGCTTAACCGTACCCAGTCCTTTCGTGAGGGGATCTGCCGGGTTCTCATCCGATGATACTCTCTTTGCCACGAGAAGTCCTTCTTCTATACGATGTCTGATGAAATGATATTTTCTATCGATGTGTCTGGATCTCCCATGATGCCTTGGTTCCTTTGCTAAGGCAACTGCACTTTCACTATCACATAAAATCTCTATAGGCTCCGATATAGCTGGTACAACTCCAAAGTCTCTAATGAAGTTCTTTAGCCACATAGCCTCTTTTGCCGCCTCGCTTGCCGCTATATACTCTGATTCGCAAGTTGAATCAGCCACTGTCTCCTGCTTGGAACTTTTCCAAGAGATTACTCCTCCATTTAAGGTAAATACCCATCCTGAGTGAGAGCGGAAATTATCCCTATCAGTCTGGAAGCTAGCATCACTATACCCTACAAGTCTCAAGTCATTACTCCCACCAAGGTTAAGGACCCAATCCTTAGTCCTCCGCAGGTACTTGAGAATGTTCTTTACCCCTGTCCAGTGAGCCTTATCAGGACTCCCCTGATACCTTCTAACCATGCTTAAAGCAAAGGCTACATCAGGACGAGTATAGGTCATAACATACATGATCGAGCCTACTGCCGATGCATAGGGTATTTGACTCATTTCTGCTATCTCATCCTCTGTACTCGGGCACTGAGTCTTACTCTGTCTAGTGTTACTCTGGATGGGTAACTCTCCTTTCTTGGAATCCTGCATGTTGAATCTCTTCAACAGCTTGTCCAAGTAGGTACTTTGACTAAGTCCAATTAGTCTTTTACTCCGGTTTCTCAAGATCCTTATCCCTAGAATATAGGCATCTTCTCCTAGGTCCTTCATAGCAAAACTCTTCCGAAGCCAAGACTTAACTTCCTGCAGAGTTGGGATGTCATTTCCTATGAGTAATATCTCATCCACATACAGTACCAAAAAGCTAAATATACTCCCACTAGCCTTGACATATACACAAGATTCATCTTCACTCCTAGAGAAGCCAAAATCTTTGACCTTTTCATCAAAGCAAAGATTTCGTCTGTGAGGTGCTTTCTTTAATCCATAGATGGATTTCTCAAGCATACACACTCTATTAGGGTACTCTGAGCTGACAAAACCCTCTGGCTGATTCATGTAAACATCCTTAGCTAACTTTCCATTAAGGAAAGCGGTTTGGACATCCATTTGCCATATTTCATAGTCATGAAATGCAACTATGGCTAACAATACCCTAATAGACTTAATCTTGGCTACTGGAGAAAAGGTCTCATCATAATCCACTCCAGGAGTTTGAGTGAAGCCCTTTGCAACCAGTCGTGCGTTATAAGTGTGTACATTACCATCCATGTCGGTGTTCTTCTTGAAGATCCATTTCCACCCTACAGTCTTACGACCTGGCACATTGTCAACCAAGTTCCAAATTTGATTGTCATACATAGATTGTATCTCGCTATCCATTGCCTCTTTCCATTTAGCAAACTCAGGGCCTGCCATGGCTTCCGCATAGCTGTTAGGTTCATCCAGACCTACTAGTGTTTCATCACTAATAAGTGTCTCACCTTCCGCAGTAATATGGAAACCATAGTAATGCTCAGGTACATTCCTAACCCTTGTGGAACGCCTCAGAGGTACAACTGGAGGCATAGTTGGGTCAATAGGAGATTCCTCCTCTAGTTGACTGCTAGGGTTTGAGGTCGTAGACGTATCACTCCGAAAGGTGAAATTAGATCCTCATTCTTGATAGATATTCAAATCATCCTTATCACTCCGAAACGTTTACATGCTAGTTCTAATATCGTAGACGTACGCTTAGAATCCTACACACATAAAGTTTCTAGATCCGGTCGGCAACAAACCATAGATCCGAACAAATAATATCATATATGGCAACATATAACATTTAGCACATAAGGCATTTTAGGCGACTTTCCTAAAATAAACTAGTGCTCGTGTGTAAAATGTAACAGACACACATCTCAAAATTTCACTTAGCATTCTAAGTTTAAGTCTAGAAATCCTAAAAATTCCTAGTTCGCTTAAACTAATGCTCTGATACCAACTGTGACATCCCCAAAATATCGGCCAGAAAAGACCGATTTTCATTTATGCGTTTAAAATAATTTCAGAGTAAATCCATTTTATTTGAAAGAACTGCGGAATTTGTTCCCAAAAACAAAACATGATAAAACAATGTTTATGAAAGCATTTCATAAAAGAAATGTATTTTTCATTATATAATCGAAACTCGGGGTGTCATGTTCCGATATAGACCAATAAGCATAAACAATAACATTACAAGTCATTCAACAAATATATACATATACAGACTTGTAAACAAAACAACTTGATGGTTCATCCATCTTACGCCCTTGCGCCACTTCATACAAATAAAACTGAGTGGGTCAGGCTTGGGAGCCTGGTGAGCATATAGGGTTTTCAACCCACAATAAATAATTAAATTAATTATTATCAACCAACAATTCCCTTGCATGGCGAGACTTTAACTAAAACCGAATCCCCAACTTCAAAAGTCATCGGTCTTCGCTTTTTGTCAGCATAACTCTTTTGACGATCTTGAGCTGCTAACATTCTTTCCCTAATTATTTTCAACTTTTCAGCAGTTTGATGAACCAACTTCGGTCCCATAAAATGCTTTTCCCCAGCCTCAAGCCAACAAGATGGCGTACGACACTTTTGTCCATACAAAGCTTGGTAAGGTGCCATCTTAATGCTCGAGTGAAAACTATTGTTATAGGAAAAATCTACCAATGGTAATTGTTCATCCCAATTACCTAGGAATTCCAAGGTACATGCTCTTAGCATATCTTCAAGTGTTTGTATCGATCTTTCACTCTGACCATTAGTCTGCGGATGGTAAGTTGTACTTAAACATAACTTGGTACCCATTTCCTCTTGTAGACTTTTCCAAAACCTTGAGGTGAAACGGCTATCACGATCCGATACATTCGTTAGCGGAACACCGTGAAGTCCCACAATGTCACACCCCAAAACAAAGAACGGTGGAAACGTTCTGGGGCGGAAGACGTCATGTAAAGTATCATAACACAGTAAATGTAAATAAGCAAACAACATCATCCATTGCATTAAATATATAATTTTAATACAAGCGTGTTCTGTACAGTATAGACACCAAAAATAATGTATATCAAAATAATAAGATTAGTCTTGAATGCGCTCCATCTTCTCAAAAGCTGGCCTCGGTACCTGTCTACTGATGACCTAAGAATACAAGTTATTTTGAAAGTGTTTATCAGCATTAAGCTGGTGAGTTCATAAGTACTTTAGTGTCGGTATTTGTTATCCAAAAATGTTTGAACATGTATCAAGTATAAATTTGTAAAATGTATGTAAAGGTTTGCAATTGTTTGTAAAAGTTTGAATCTCTCAGAAAAACCTATATTTTCTATTAAAGTAGCCTTCTACCATGGCTTAACTATTCTGTATGCTCGTTTGATGTAAAAGTGTGTAAATTCCCAAGTGTAACTATCATTTAAGAAAATATAGTTTGTACATTAACGTTTAAGTGAGGTTATCACTAAAATATGTAATCGGTAAATCATTGTAGTACTGTAGTCTTGTATTATAAGAACTATTGTTTTACTAACTACCTTAAACCGGATTTATATTAAGGTATAATGTGGTAAATTGCACCATGCTATCGACTAGTAACAACGACATAATTAATGGTCGTAATAACGGAATAACGTTTGGCACCCGCAGACCTGCAGGTCCGGCTGTAGCTAGCAGCAAGGTGTAGGATTGTCAATCCAGTATAGATCTATACGCAAACTCATGCTCTCCCTCCAAGAGAATTCTGGCTACAATTCGAGCCATGACATTTAAGTCATGCTCCGATTTAAATCACAATAGTTAACGTATTCATGTATATGTAGTGTTTCTCGTTCTAGTATAGTTGTATATGTATTGTTTCTAGCATAATTGTATATGTATTGTTTCTAGTATAGTTGTATATGTATTGTTTCTAGTCTAGCTGTATATGTATTGTTTCTAGTATAGTTGTATATGTATCGTTTCTAGTATAGTTGTATATGTATTGTTTCTAGTATAGTTGTATATGTATTGTATTACCCCGATGGTAACTAACTATTGATGTACGGATAAATATGAATATGTAAGTACTTTTATGTCTATACATGTATATATGATATATAACTAATATTGAAACGAACTTCGGATGGTCACCTGAAATCCTACCATACCACATCTCAGTTCGCGAAAAGGAAATAGGGCGGATGGCCTTCCTAAGCCCTTTAAACATTACTTATATATCTATACATATATGGGCATGCAATTTATAAGAGGTAAAACAAAGTTTAATAAAAGTATTTGATAAGTAAAAGAGTTTGTAAAACATTTTGAAGTAAAACAGTTTGATAAACAGCTTGAACAGTGATAAAATCATTGGTTCTCTAGTTATTAATCACATGTGATTAATGCAATCACATGTGATTGATGCAATAACTATAAGTATTTAACTTGTATTCCCCCCCCCCATAAAGTATTTAAAACATTTAAAAGTATTTCAAAGGTTGATTAAAGGGGTATGAACTCACTTGTGGTGAGTAGATTGGATTGATGTATCGGGTACCGTGCTAGGTGGCAAACGGAGACTTGTTCCCACGTTCGAGCCTAGTTATCATATAATGAGCATATATATAACTAATTAGCCAAATAATAACTTAACAAAGTAATTTGAGACACTTAGGCACATGTAAACACTTTATATAAGTGTTATAGGTCCTAATGGTTGCATCTAAGTTGATACGGGACAAGGCAAAAGGAGTTTAATGCACCAATGACCTTGTATATGAGTTCACCACCAAACAAACCCCACCCTTTGGAGTTTACGGCCGTGAACCCATGAGTTTACGGCCGTGAACTCCTCACTTGGTGGTTTTGGGTGTTTTGAAGTGCAATCTTGATCCTAGAATAAGCCTAGCCTTGTTGGAATAATCCTTGAAGTAGTTTAAGGCCTTGGAATGCTCCTTTGGGGAGTTTACGGCCAAAGGACCATATCCCCAAGAGTTTGCGGCCGTAAAATCCTATGGGGTGTTGGTTTTAATTCATTTAAGGCCCTTGCACATGTAGGATAGCTTCCATGTTTTTATCTAAGGCTAAAGGGGACATTAGGCACACATTTGTGCTTTTACTTGGAGTTTACGGCCCAACATATGTTCCTTGGCCGTAAAATCCCTTTAAGGAGTGATTTTGATGTCATTTGTTCCCCATTCAAGTCCTAAGTATTTAAGGGTAATTGTCTTGAGGCTTTAAGGGTGTTTAGGGCATCTTTAACCCTTGAAAAAGGGGTTTACGGCCCAAGATCCTTCCTTGGCCGTAAACTCCTAAAACCTTATGATTTTGAAGTGTTTTGATGTCCAAATTAACTACAAGTATTAGAGGGTAAAGTCCTTAAGCTTTAGGGGGGTGATTTAGGGCACTTATAGCCCCTAAAAAGGGGTTTACGGCCCAAGAGAGTTCCTTGGCCGTAAACTCCTATAACTAGAGTTTCTTTGTTGATTTCTAGTCTCAAATGTTTATATATTAACCCCTAAACAAGTTGTCTAACAAGGAATAGTGACTAGGAAGCCTTTAGGCTCCGTTTTGGAGTTTACACCCTAAGAACGTTCTTGGGTCGTAAGCTCCCGGATCTTGTATTTTAGACATGTAAACAACGTTATAAAGCATATAACAAGCATTAAAACACATTTATGAAAGTAGACTCACAATCTGGGATGAAAACCCGATGATCTGTCAGAGAGAAATGGCTTTTCTCTAGTTGGAATTGTGAATAATGAATTAATTAAATTCAGAAATCTATTTATAGTCCTGAAATATTTTGACAGAAAATATTTTTATTCCGGAAGTCGGACTATAACATTATGAAACTTACAATGTTCAAGTTTCACAAATACAGGAGCATCCACTCTCCTGATGTATCCCGAAACGTAAAGCCTAATGTACACAAACTTGTTCGGACAAATCTGAAAATCACTAAAACTGGACTAGCTTCTATTGAATAGATAATGTTCGTACAAATGGAAATTTCGGGTTGTCACATCATCCCCCCGTTAGAAGGAATTTCATCCCGAAATTAGAATTTAAGCAAATAAGAAGTTACAAATAACTAAGAGAAAAGATGAGGGTATTTCAGTTTCATCGGATCCTCGAGTTCCCAAGTGAATTCTGGTCCTCGCTTGGCGTTCCAGCGAACCTTCACGATAGGGATACAGCTTTGTTTCGTCTGCTTGACCTCATGGTCCATGATCTCTACCGGTTCTTCCACAAAGTTGAGGCTCTCGTTGATCTCGATCTCGTCAAGTGGGATTACGAGAGTCTCGTCGGACAAACACTTTTTCAAGTTAGATACGTGGAATGTAGAATGTACGCTACGAAGTGTGTCGGGTAGATCGAGTTTGTAAGCTACGGGGCCGACTCTTGCAAGAATCTAAAAAGGCCCTATGTACCTAGGATTTAGCTTCCCATGCTTACCGAAGCATATCAAGCCCTTCCAGGGTGAGACCTTGAGAAGGACTCAGTCTCCCACATGAAATTCCAAAGGTTTTCTGCGTTTGTCAGCGTAGCTCTTTTGTTGGTCTCTAGAGGCCTTCAATCGTTCACGGATCTGAACGATCTTCTCTGTCATTTCCTGAATGATTTCCGGACCGGTGAGAGTGCTGTCAAAAACTTGCCCCTAGCTAATTGGGTGTCACCCACCTCAGCCCAGCACAGAGGGGATCTGCACTTTCGGCCGTAGAGGGCTTCAAATGGTGCTGCCTTTATGCTCGTGTGATAATTGTTGTTGTAGTAAAATTTAACGAGGGGTAAATGGGTATCCCACGCTTTTCCAAAGTCAATTACACAAGCACGCAACATATCTTCTAAAGTATGGATTGTCCTCTCACTCTGTCTGTCGGTCTGTGGATGGTAGGCTGTGCTCATGTCCAGCCTTGTTCCTAGGGAATGTTGTAGTGATTGCCAGAATCTTGAGGTGAACCTACTATCTCGATCGGATATAATGGATATAGGCACACCATGTAGTCGTACGATTTCCCTAATGTATGTTCTCGTTAGTTTCTCCATCTTGTCGGTTTCTTTGATAGGCAGGAAGTGTGCAAACTTGGTCAATCTATCAATGATGACCCATATGGTATCAAGTCCACCCGTCGTCTTGGGCAACTTGGTTATGAAATCCATAGTGATCCGCTCCCAATTCCATTCTGGAATCTCTGGTTGTTGCAGTAAACTGGAGGGCTTCTGGTACTCGACCTTAACCTTTGCGCAAGTAAGGCATTTACTTACAAAGGTAGCAATCTCTGCTTTCATATTAGGCCACTAGTATAGTTTTTTAAGATCCAGATTTATCTGAACCTGGGTGGACGGAATACCGAGTGTTGTGCGCCTCAGTCATGACTAAGTCTCAGAAACCACCTTGTTTCAGTGTCCAGATCCGGTCCATGAAATATAAGGCTCCATCACCCTTGGATTCTAAATTTTTGTCCATTCCTCTAAGGGATTCACTCGTCACATTTTCAGGTTTCATGGCTTCAATTTGGGCCGCCTGAATTTGATTAGACAAGTGTGAATGGATGGTTATTGACAATGACTTGACTCTGCGACCAGAATATTCCATCCGACTTAGGGCATCTGCTACTATGTTGGCTTTACCCGGATGATAACGAATATCGCATTCGTAATCACTGAGTAGCTTGACCCACCGTCGTTGTCTCATGTTGAGCTCCTTCTGATCGAATATGTGTTGTAAACTCTTGTGGTAGGTAAAGATAGTGCTGTTCGTTCCATACAAGTAATGTCTCCAGATCTTTAGGGCAAACACCACTGCTCCCAGTTCAAGATCGTGGGTCGTGTAGTTAACTTCGTGTGTCTTCAACTATCTGGAGGCATAGGCGATGACCTTACCTCGCTGCATCAGAACACACCCGAGACCTTGGTTCGATGCATCGCAATAGACTACGAAGTCTTCTATCCCTTTGGGGAGAGATAGTATTGGCGCGGTGCACAAGGCTCGCTTGAGCATTTGGAACGCTCTCTCTTGTTTCTCTTCCCAGTCAAAGGACACGCCTTTCTAGGTCAGGTTTGTAAGAGGTTTCGCTATTCGGGAGAAGTTCTGAATGAATTTGCGGTAGTAGCCAGCGAGGCCTAGAAATTGACGAATTTCAGTAGGCGTCTTCGGTGCTGACCAGTTCATAATCGCTTTAATTTTGGATGGGTCCACGTGGATTCCCTCTTCGCTTACCGCGTGTCCTAAGAATTCGACTCTTCGGATCCAAAATTCACATTTCGAGAACTTCGCATAAAGTTTCTCCGTTCGTAAAGTTCCTAAAACTAGTCGTAGGTGATCGCCATGCTCTTCCTTACTTCGGGAGTAGATCAGGATGTCATCAATGAAAATGATGACGAACTGATCCACGTAAGGTCGGCATACTCTGTTCATCAGGTCCATGAAAACTGTTGGCGCATTGGTCAATCCGAATGACATCACCACGAACTCGTAGTGTCCGTAACGAGTTCGGAAGGCTGTCTTTGGCACATCCTCCTCGAGCACTTGTAACTAGTGATATCCAGATCTTAGATCAATTTTGGAAAAATAGTTCTCCCCATGCAGTTGGTCAAATAGATCGTCTATACGAGGCAGAGGGTAACGATTTTTGACCGTCAGTTTGTTGAGTTCTCTATAGTCGATACACATACGGAATGATCCGTCTTTCTTCTTAACAAACAAGACCGGTGCTCCCCAAGGTGAGAAGCTTCGTCTAATGAAGCCCTTGCTGAGCAGTTCGTTAAGTTGACCAGATAATTCGTGCATCTCTGTTGGTGCTAAGCGGTAGGGTAACTTGGCTACTGGGGTAGCTCCTGGGACTAAGTCGGTTCTGAATTCGACCTGTCGTTGCGGAGGTAATCCAGGTAGTTCTTCTGGGAAAATGTCGGGGAAGTCGCTCACTACTGGAATGTTCTTTAGTTCTTTCGTTTAGAGGTTCGTGTCGACGACGTGAGCAAGGAATGCGTGGTATTCTTTGTGCAGATATTTTTGTGCTTGAATACTTGATATAATGCGAAGACTCGCACCAGGTTTGTCGCTGTAGACTATAAGAGTTTCGTTAGACGGGAGGTTTAGTCGGACTGTTTTCTCGAAGCACATGATGTCGGCGCGATGAAGACTCAACCAATCCATGCCGATGATAACGTCGAAGCTTTTTATTGAGACCGGCATGAGGTCGATTTGGAACGAATGGTTATCTAGGGTTAGGATACATGCTAAGTATATGCTACTGGTGTTTTCTATTTATCCATTAGCCATTTCTACTGTGAATTGTTCTTTAAGTGCGTGTGGTTGTTGTTTAAGCATGCGAGCAAATTTGTGCTTCACGAAGCTTCGCTCCGCTCCACTATCGAATAGAATGCATGCATAGGAGTTATCGAGGAGGAACGTACCAGTCACCACTTTCGGGTCAGCAACTGCTTCCCCGTGGCCTATAGCTAGTACCCTCCCTGCTCCTGCAGCATTTCTCGCTTAGGGGCAGTCCCTCTTTTAGTGGCCTGTTTCGCCACATCTATAGCAAGTCGGGATTGCGCCGGAGCCGGGGACTTGTGTGATCAGTTGTGCCGGGAATTTACAGAAACGAACGGTGTGTCCTTTCCTGTTGCAGTTAGAGCACTGCATTTCACGGCAGGGGCCGTTGTGGTGGAAGTTGCATTTTTTGCACTTCGGCAAACTTCTAGCATACTACTTCATCGGAGCAGTAGTAGCAGCAGGGGTTACCGCGACATATACTGCCACAATTTGCTGCTTCTTGGCAGCTCGCTGCCTCTTCTTGTCATCCCAGAACTTCCGCTTGGTGTCAGCGGGTTTGGATGTTTCTGAGATGGCTAGGGTTGTTGTGGTTGCAGGGGTTTTGACACCATGGTCAATAAGTCACTGTGCCAGTCGCTTCGCACTATCGAAGGTAGCGAGGTTTGATGATAGGACATTCCCCTGATACAGAGGCACTAGCCCCCATATGTACCGTTCGATCTTTTTCCCTTCAGTGGGAACCATATTAGGGCAGAGGGCCACCAGTTCACTAAAACGGGCAGTGTAAGCAACAATGTTGGTGCCCTTCATGGTTAGGCTCCAAAGCTCCTGCTCTAGTTTCTGGATCTCGCCCCTCGGGCAATATTCCTCAATCATGAGGTCTTTCATCGTATCCCAGCCTATTTCGTTGGCCACGATGAGAGTTAGAGATTTAACGTGGCCGTTCCACCACGCCAGTGCCTTCCCTTCGAAGGTGCATGCGGCATATTTGACTTTGCTCGCAGCAGGGAAAGAACAAATTTCAAAGACTGATCCAGTCTTCTTGAACCATTGCGAGCGGGCAATGACTCCACCGGTCCCATGAAAGGACTTCGGCTTGCAGTTGGTGAAATTCTTGTAAGAGCATGTTGGATTAATGTCTAAGTCCATAACTATAATTGGTAAGACTTGACCCGACCCGGCATGGTCCATTTGGGTTGCATGGCATCATGCACTTGGATAGACTATAATGAGAGAAATAAGACACTTATGGTTATTAATATATTATAAGTTCTAGTATATTAATAATAAGAATAATAAGGTTATTTAATTAGTATTGATCAAGAATTAATCTAGGATTAATTAAGTGATCAAAAGAAGACTAATTAAATATATGGGTTGATTGTGTAAATCATCCATACTTATATAGTGGGCTAATGCTCCATGGATTATCTAGTTGGGCCAAAAACCCATATGATGCTCCATGGATGCTCCATGGTGTATTTGAACCCATGGATCCAAGGAAATGGAAAGTCATGACAATTAGGGTTTACCCTAATTGTAACACTATATAAAGATATTATTCTTCCCAAAATCGGTGACTAGAATATACTAGAGAGGGCTAACCGATTTCATGAAGTGTTCTAGTTTCTCTCAAGTTATTCCAAGTGTATTTGGTGTTGTGTGAACCATTTGAGGCATCACCACTTGAGGTGCTAGGCTCACAAGGTTTCAAGGAACACAAGCAACAACAAGGTATGTATTCTATCTTGTTATATTGATATATTGTATGCTAGATTAGGATAATACCTTGGATGTTTATATTTGCATGTATAATAGAGAAAACATAGATCCAAGGCAGCCCAGCTGACTCGCCGAGTCCATGAAGGGACTCGACGAGTCCAAGGCAAAATGCATCCAACTCGCCGAGTTGTGTTCATGCACTCGACGAGTTGGACCCCAGACAGCATATCTTCGAGGTTTTTGGCTAGAAATGGACTAGGAACATTACCCTAAGTTGTTTTGAACTTATAAACTTGTTTTTAAATATGGTAATGTTCATGCTAATCCATTTTCAAGATAATTGTCAATAGATTCATGTTTTGTATTAGTTTAAAGGTTAGACTAATTACATGAAAAAGTTTGATTTGAATTATCTTGTTCTTATGAGTTGCTTAGATTAATAGAAAAGTTGAGTGAAAAAGTTGTTTTCAATCCAAATTAATCTAAGAGTTGAGTATAAAATGTGTTTGTGTAACTTATCCTTAAGTTACATGAAGAGTCACATTAAAGACTCATAAAACTCATAAAGTTGGCAAAGGTTACAAAAAAGATGAAGAGTCTTGTCCTTAAGTTATGGAGGTTCAAGAGTCACTTCATTAATAAATAAATAAATAAAATATGTAACCTTAATTAATTCCATAAGTTATAAAATAAAGAAAAAGATTAATTCTTTATTAGTTTAAAGTCTTCCATAATTTGTCCACAAGTTATGGAACTAGAAGAGTTTTTGGATTAAAACTACTTTAAATACATAAGTTATGGAATTAATTAGTTTTGAATAGTTTCAAAACTTGCCCTCAAGTTTTGGAATTTGTAAAGTTTTCTCTTATGAATACTTTAATTCCAAGTTAGCCCTTAGAATTTTAAAAAGTTAAAATTCAATCCTTATACTTTATAATATTATAAGTTAATAATATTTATATGTATAACAGTAAAGTCGGTCTTACCGCTAGTACGCCTCATTCACGAAGCCGGTCTATAAGGTGGGTATAAGGGTGTTGCCTATAAAATGGCAACTTAATGGGTGTCTACTCTCACCCACCGCTTGCTTGACTGGTGGAGGGTCGTTAGCCGAACGGGTTTGACATGACTATAATTCTCCCTTCAATAAAAGTATTAATGATAAATACTAAGTAACTAAACTCTTAATAATTCCCAATCTTAGTTACTTAGGAAAATGTGAATAAGGTGCTAATCCATGAAATTACACTTTGCACTTTGTTTGAGTCGGTTAGTGGAGCGCGTGTGGTTAACCGGCACACTAACTCGTATTTAACAAGGTAGGCAAAGGGTGACTTAATGTTTATCATAGTATCGGTGGAGCGTGTGTGGTTAACCGGCACATCGATTGAGGGATAAACACTTAAGGGTACCAAGTAATTTGCATGGTTACTTCACGCCTTGTTTTGTGATCCTCGGCATCCCAGTCACAAAACCTGAAGGGCACACTCGAGATTGAAACATGCCATTGAACAGTTTAATGAATCTCAAAAGATCTAGGAGTTTCAAAACCAATTAAAACCTAATAATACATTTCGTTTATCTTGGTGGAAATTGGTGAATCGTCATTCACCTACCTTCAAATTGTTTTATAGCTTGGATTACGGCATACCTCTTCTAAGTTATAAAATAGTTTGTTGGGTCCTAGCCTTAATATTTTCATATTGGGTGTCATATTAAGGACTCAAAGATCAACTATCTTGAATATCTCCCATAACATGTCTGGATTAGACATTTATGATCTTCCCAAATCTCTTGAAACAAGCTTTCCTAAATGAAGATGATGTCCCATGGATATCATACTTCTCTCTTCTCTTCCAATTATTCTCCCTAACCCACAAGTTCTTGAAAAATTTTAAAGTCACTCGAGCCCTATTGGCAAGGCAAGGTCTTGGTGTGGTCACATCTTGGAGATGTAGTCACATATTGACAAGCCGGGAGAGTTGGGTGTCAAAGTCTTGAGAAAGTTGGTGGTTCAATCACTTTCTAAGTCACATAGTGAGTTCCTTTGGGACACCTATGAAATAGACTATGACAAGACCCTTAATGATCTTATCTATTGTTAAGATCAACTTCCTGAAACTTTATGGACATTGACAATGGTGACACTGGAAATACAGAAAAAGCATTCTCTTCCCAATGGAAAGGGATCGGCCATAGTCAACTCGGTTGAACAAATGGTAAAGAGAAAAGCTAAGTCTGTAATAGTCCTGTGTACCATTATCAAAGGGTCCATATGTTTATATTGCCAAAGAAAGGGTCATTAGTTGCGAAGCTGCCTAATTTACCTAAGGATGTTAAAGTCAATAAGATTGACTCTACTTCAGGTAAAAGTCCACAAATCTAACTCTGTTAAGTTTCTATTCTGAGATTCCTGATACATGTTGTGACTGGGTCACATGGTAATGTTTTAAGAATCAAAGAAAAGTAAAGGAACTTAAAGAAAGAATATGCTGAATCTGATCACATAGATGGATTTCTATCGCGTAGTTTGAAAAATCGGATTCTTGAGCTACTTCTTAGGAGTTATGAGATATTGTTTAGGAATAGATAACAACAAGTTTTCATATGGATTGTAAGGATAAGTTTTTCCGCATAGTTTTAAAATAAAAGGAAAAATTTTGATTTTATTTATTTTAAAATATCCTTACAATGGCATTTGAGGAAAAATTGTTGCTTATATGATTCCATTAATAGCAAGAGTGGAAATATGAAATTGATTCTTTCATTTGTGGTAATGTCTAAATTTACCAAACAAGGAAAGATTCTCATCATCCAAAGTCTCAATTGGACCGGGACTTGGAATCATGCAAGTTGTATAGCATGATGAATGAGAACTTTCAAGTATTGGAAAATTAAGACTAATTACTTATTCACATGGATGTGTGAGTCAAGTAATGGACTAAGGGATCGAGTACATAGGCATGTGCACTGATTAAGTCCACCACAAAAGATATAAGGCTATTCGTTATAGTTTACTAAAGCTCAGTAAATATGATTATACTTACAAGCTTAAGTGTAACTCTGAGACATTGGAAAAGGTTCCAATGTAAGGCAGAGCGAATAAGAAGAATCAAATTAGGCAGAAGGATAAAAGTTTCTCAAATCTGAAAAGATGGGAGAGTACTTTAGTATCAGTTTTGTGATCATCTTAATGATTAAGAAACCATATCAAAAATTATTTCTCTAAGGAAGTCTTAGTTCATTCTTATGACTAAGAAGAAGGGATCTTGAATTGTTGAAATGGTTAAATCAAGAAGATGAGTCATACTTCGTTCCAATACAAGTGTTAGAGTCATACTCCAAGATTGTAACTTGAGTGACATGTCTTTAAGAAGGTTTAAAACACATGTCAAATGTAAGAGTAAAAGTTTCCTACTCTTGTATATTTGAAATTGGTAAGTTGTGATGTTTTGGATAAAACAAAGACCAACTAAGGCCAATTGTGTGAAGTGTTTGTCTTGATTAGAATCCGCACTATCTCTTGGACATTTGACAAGGGAGTCTTATAGGTCAAGAGGACAGTGGGAGTCTTAAAGGTCTTGAAATTCTCAAGAACTAATCAAGAATGAAACCTGAAGTTCTTCACTAGCACACGACTTGAGGTTTATAACCTATCGTGTTGACATATTCTGTGCCCATTCCAATTAAAGTTGGCTTTGCATATGAGTTCTTAGAGCTCTCAATGTGTTGCACAACAACTTGGAAGCAATGGTAGGCCCTTGAGCTACCAGGTGGCAAGAAATTAAGATTGAGTTCAGTCCATATGAGTTTGGATTTGTCATTATCCTTGTCTTGTGACTATGGTTTTGACAATTCACATGGATAGGAACTCATACACCAATAAATCTAAGTGTCATAAGGTTTCTCTCTGATTCATGAAAATGATGGTGAGGAAACACTTCCACTAAGTAGATTTTAGCTAGATAGCAATTGGGATATTTGCATTCTCAAAGTCGTTAGTGGAGCGTGTTTGGTTTACCGGCACACTAACTTGGACTTGTGAGAAATGACAAAGGTCAAAACGATCAAGACTATGATTACGGCATCCCTTTTCATAGTTCTTAAAATTGTTTTGACACACCCATGAGCTATCTAAGGGAAGGTGTATGTTTTTGATAAAGTCTTATCAAAACAATATAGTATCAGAAATCTGAACTTTGGTAAGAAAGTCAATAAAGTATTGATTTCTAGAAGTCGAGCTTTCTGAGTATATGTCAAAGCTAGTGGGAGCATAAGTGTTATGCTAATAATCATCATGTTAGTGGGAGCATGATAATTACAATAAGTATTGCAAGCTAGCAATGTTAATTATAGAAAACAAAAGGTTTCAATTGGGAAAAAGTTGTTTTGCTATAATTAAGGGAGAGGAAATTATACTTCATCTCAAATCTATAAGCTTAGATCGTGAGGTTTTAATCATTTAGTCAAGGATATATATGAATTTCATGTTGGAATAGCTCAACATAAGGAAATTCTGTATATGGGTCCATTATTTGCGTTCTTAAATTCGATTATGATTACGGCATCCCTTTTCATAATCTGAATTATGAGAACTTGGCAAATTGAAATGGAAATGTTATAGCAAAAGACTGGTTTAGTCTTTATGTGAGACATCATGAATCGTGTCCCATATGCTTCGGATATAGGATCGATTACATGTGCTATATTCATCCTTTCTAAAAATTTTCCAAATGCCTGGGGCGTTAAGAAGGGAAAAGGTTTAGAACTGGATATGACTAAAAAGGATTAAACAATTGTCGAGGAAAATCTAAGGTTTACCAAAGACTGGTTTCTCAAGGACAATTGGAAGTATAGTGATAATTCTGGAAGGACCATATTGACATAATCTGTAAGGAGGCAACTCTTGTTCAGAAGTGATAGTCGAAATGGAATCTGGAAATGTTTCAAAGTTAGAATTTTCAATCTGTGTAAGATTAAGGCAACTTAATGCAAGAAGGATGGTTCCAAGGACTTGATCTCCTTTGGAATGCTCTGTAATGATTGTTGTTAAGTCCTTCTGACTTTGTGCATAATCATTACAAGAGGATCGATGCATATAAGTTTAGAATCTAACAGATTTCAGTAAATAGCATGAATTTGGAATTCTTGCATTTGCAGTAAGGATTTGGGAGTGTGAAAAGAGAATCATTGAAGTTATGTTCAATTGATCTAGTTCACAAAGTAAAGATCATAGAAAACATAGTATGCATACTTGGTGTATGGCATGACTAGTGTTTAGAAAACATAGTGTGCATGCTTGGAGCATGGGACAACTATTGTTTTAAATTGAAGAATAATGTTGATAGCTGAAACAATATACAATAAATAATGTGTAATCATATGGTGATAAATAAAAGGAGTTTTATTTATATTCATAAGTTCTGAGACCATATTGGATTCAATTATTATTGTGTTTCACTTTGCATGTTTTGACTTCCCGAATAAACTAGGTTGTTCTTCCGGAATGACTAAGTTATTCAAACCATCCACAGTCGGTCATATGTTGGAAGTAGATATGAATTAAGACTGTCATGGGTTGGCTTGTAGAGGTCTAAGATGTTGGACAAAGGACTACAACACTCATGAGTGCTCATAAGTTCTGAGTATTGGATTCAACCCGCGCTCATTGGAATCACTTCATGGATTTTATCACGAGTGATCATGAGACGATAATATCTTATATTCTTCAAACCTAGAGATATGAGTTGTTACTATGAGTTGGTTGTACATTGATTGCACGAAACCGCATTTGGTAACTCGGTGCTATAAAACGTGTCTTTATGTATGATTCAACAAGTAGTAGAACAAGCCATATGAGTCGAAGTTTATCCATTCCTTTTACCTTTGGGATGAAAGCGATATCTGTGGGCCCCTCGATGATTTGATGATGATAAATGGAAGTGCTCGGCCGGGCCAGGACTGATTTGATTTGTTCAATTAGTCAGTCGTCATAAATCGGAAATCGGGAAACAATTAATGGACAGAGAGAATGATTATAATCCATGTCTCAGTCCATATGATATCTAGAATGGAGGAATATATGATCCCTTATCTAATGGACAAGTCGTTGACAAAGATCAGAGTTCATCTACAAGGTCAGAGTTCGACAGAAGCTTTTGAGAGCTACGATTGCTAGTTGGTTCCTGAAGTCATACGCAATAATAGTTTTAGACTTATCCAAGTGGGAGACTGTTGGATTAATGTCTAAGTCCATAACTATAATTGGTAAGACTTGACCCGACCCGGCATGGTCCATTTGGGTTGCATGGCATCATGCACTTGGATAGACTATAATGAGAGAAATAAGACACTTATGGTTATTAATATATTATAAGTTCTAGTATATTAATAATAAGAATAATAAGGTTATTTAATTAGTATTGATCAAGAATTAATCTAGGATTAATTAAGTGATCAAAAGAAGACTAATTAAATATATGGGTTGATTGTGTAAATCATCCATACTTATATAGTGGGCTAATGCTCCATGGATTATCTAGTTGGGCCAAAAACCCATATGATGCTCCATGGATGCTCCATGGTGTATTTGAACCCATGGATCCAAGGAAATGGAAAGTCATGACAATTAGGGTTTACCCTAATTGTAACACTATATAAAGATATTATTCTTCCCAAAATCGGTGACTAGAATATACTAGAGAGGGCTAACCGATTTCATGAAGTGTTCTAGTTTCTCTCAAGTTATTCCAAGTGTATTTGGTGTTGTGTGAACCATTTGAGGCATCACCACTTGAGGTGCTAGGCTCACAAGGTTTCAAGGAACACAAGCAACAACAAGGTATGTATTCTATCTTGTTATATTGATATATTGTATGCTAGATTAGGATAATACCTTGGATGTTTATATTTGCATGTATAATAGAGAAAACATAGATCCAAGGTATTTAGGGTTGCATGTACACTTAGGAGTGTTAGAATGCTCATAACCCAACAGAGCACTCTCTCAAGCGCACAGGAGTTTCAATCGGAATGGTGTTAACCAGGGTTCCACCTCTACTGGCATCAGTAGAGTGATACTGTGCCATGACAGTTGCCACTGGTGCAGCTACGGTAGCATTTAGGGCTGCTGTATCGATGACCGGAGGTGGAGGAGGTGGTGTAGGTGTAGGGTTATTCTGGGAAGATTTGCGAGGAGGCATCTTTCAGCTATAAGTTTATAAAGATGAGAAAAGTGGTAAGAATCAATGTTGTAAGTAATGTGAGAATGACACATGGACTAACTAACCATAGCCCAACAATTGAATGAGTGTTTGAGATCATAACAAGAAAGATGTGTAGGAAATCCCAAGTGTAAAGATTCTTCCCACAGAGTAGGTAGTTGTCAAGAATACTGGTATTACTGATGTAACGAGTTCAATGAAAATTGACCTAACAGTAGGTCTTACATCATACCATATGGAAAGTTTGACAGTTCTTAGATTCCTAATTAGAGTACTGAAAGTTAGGAATATTTTACAGATAAGTGCTACTTAGAGCATGGATGTTAAAGGCTAATCCTTAACCCAAAAGATAATGTTGTACTAGACATCATCTAACGGCGATGAGTATTCCTCAGGAGAAACCTGAGGTCTCTCATTTGTCGGACCACCTCTTGAAGGCGTCGTTCATGAGCCCTTTGATGAGCTCGCAGTTCCATGACTTCTGCTTGAGAGGCAACCAGATGTTGCCGTAAGGATTCATTGGTTCTCTGAGTCCGTTCCATGTCTTCTTCGAGACGGTGAATGCGGACTGTGTTGACACCAGAGTTGGCATTAATATCCACGACCCGGTCGATGGTTGCTCGACCTTGTTCGATATTACGAGCTATTCTGCGGATAATGACAGGTAGAGCTCGGTCAGCAGAGCCACCATCCCTGACGTTGTAAATGGTTCGGTCCCCAAAGTATGGTAAGGGTTGACCCTGTTCGTCACTCCAGCGATTCAAGTTATCTACCCACAAGGGAGTGGGACCTGGAAAAGCTGGTCGAGGGTTGTTGTTCGGGGCTTGACCTACTGGAGGTAGGTTGTTGACTTTGGGCTCAGAGTCTGATCCATCCGAGAAGCCTTCAGCTTGATGATCATCCAACGGAATTTGGTGTTCATCGTCAGACTCTGCTTCGAGCCATCCTGCGTTGCCTTCATTTGGAAAGTACGGGTCGCCATGATGGAATCCAGCCATTTAAATCTACGCGAGAAGAGAGGTATAAAGATATAGTATATATGTAGTTGGTAGTACAAAATACACCTATAGTATTTTAAGTTTAGTTTCTATTGATCTTTTTGTAGTATTGTTGGTAAGTTTTTAGACTTGTTAACACCTCACAACCATTCTAGGGCATATGTTAATCACTCCTCGGACCAGCATAGTTGATCAGGCTATGCCACTCCCAGGACTGACCATATATCCCCGAGCTTACCTGTGATATTTAACAATCGTAATACTTTTGTTCTTGTCGTTGTGACACTGGTTTTAGTATGAATGTAGACTAGTATACTTAATTAAATATTTTTAATATTTAAAGTATAGACTCTTGGTCAGAGTGTTTTAATCCCAAATGGGTTTATAGTTTAGTATATCTTTTATGGGTTGATATACTTGATTCACTATAAACAATGCTCTGATACCAATCTGTCACACCCCAAAACCAAGAACGGCGGAAACGTTCTGGGGCGGAGGACGTCATGTAAAGTATCACAACACAGTAAATGTAAATAAGCAAACAACATCATCCATTGCATTAAATATATAATTTTAATACAAGCATGTTCTGTACAGTATACACACCAAAAATAATGTATATCAAAATAATATGATGAGTCTTGAATGCGCTCCATCTTCTCAAAAGCTGGCCTCGGTACCTGTCTACTAATGACCTGAGAATACAAGTTATTTTGAAACAGTTTATCAGCATTAAGCTGGTGAGTTCATAAATATTTTAGTGTCGGTATTTGTTATCCAAAAATGTTTGAACATGTATCAAGTATAAGTTTGTAAAATGTATGTAAAGGTTTGCAATTGTTTGTAAAAGTTTGAATCTCTCAGAAAAACCTATATTTTCTATTAAAGTAGCCTTCTACCAAGGCTTAACTGCTCTGTATGCTCTTTTGATGTAAAAGTGTGTAATTTCCCAAGTGTAACTATCATTTGACAAAATATAGTTAGTACATTAACGTTTAAGTGAGGTTATCACTAAAATATGTAATGGGTAGATCATTGTAGTACTGTAGTCTTGTATTATAAGAACTACTGTTGTACTAACTACCTTAAACCGGATTGATATTAAGGTATAATGTGATAAATTGCACCATGCTATCGACTGGTAACAACGACATAATGAATGGTCGTAATAACGGAATGATGTTTGGCACCCGCAGACCTGCAGGTCCGGCTGTAGCTAGCAGCAAGGTGTAGGATTGTCAATCCAGTATAGATCTATACGCAAACTCATGCTCTCCCTCCAAGAGAATTCTGGCTACAACTCGAGCCATGACATTTAAGTCATGCTCCGATTTAAATCACAATAGTTAACGTATTCATGTATATGTAATGTTTCTCGTTCTAGTATAGTTGTATATGTATTGTTTCTAGCATAGTTGTATATGTATTGTTTCTAGTATAGTTGTATATGTATTGTTTCTAGTCTAGTTGTATATGTATTGTTTCTAGTATAGTTGTATATGTATCGTTTCTAGTATAGTTGTATATGTATTGTTTCTAGTATAGTTGTATATGTATTGTATTACCCCGATGGTAACTAACTATTGATGTACGGATAAATATGAATATGGAAGTACTTTTATGTCTATACATGTATATATGGTATATAACTAATATTTAAACGACCTTCGGATGGTCACCCGAAATCCCACCAGACCACATCTCAGTGCGCGAAAAGGAAATAGGGCGGATGGCCTTCCTAAGCCCTTTCAACATTACATATATATCTATACATATATGGGCATGCAATTTATAAGAGGTAAAACAAAGTTTAATAAAAGTATTTGATAAGTAAAAGAGTTTGTAAAACATTTTGAAGTAAAATAGTTTGATAAACACTTTGAACAGTGATAAAATCATTGGTTCTCTAGTTATTAATCACATGTGATTAATGTAATGTGACAACCTGATATTTCAATTCTTTGTAACGACCAAAGTGGGTCAAGTATTGTAACCACTTTTGAGTAATAAAATTTACTTTCATAATAAATGTACAAATAAGTCCTATTTATTTTCCTTCTATGATTAAATGTCTTTGAACCATGATCGTACGTAAAAAGAACGCCCAAATCCGACTTCATTTAGCGAAATTATGAATTTTCCAAATTCGACTCAGCAACAGACAGCTAAAAACTCAAATCAGAAATCTAGTGACTTTTGACCGGAATGACCTAAACGAGAATCGAAGGTCTCAACAATGGTATTCTAGCGGTAAAAAGTCTGGCAAAAACCGACATCAGATAAAGAAGTTACGAATTTTCAAAGAAATTCCTTAAACACGATAGAGTTTATATTTAAAAAAAAATAAATAATAATAATTTTGGAATTTGCCGACGGAGTCTAAACGAAAGTTGAAGAGCGTAGTCTCACCTACGCGGGGATATAAAGACCATCGAAAACGGAGTTCGTATGAAGAAGATATGAATTTTTGAAGTTTATTAAATAAATTAATTATTTATTTAAATCAATATTCGGATATTATCCGAAGGGGAGTCAGCATACGCGTTACGCGCCGCGTACTGCTGTACGCCCCGCGTACCCGAGAATGCTCGGTCTCAAACAGTCCACGTCGCACGATCCGAAGACCCGACCCGACGTCCCATCCGACCCGCGTGCCAGCGATCCGTCCCATCCGACCCGCGAACCCAGGAACCCGTCCCATCCAAGGCAGAGGCGGTCGTGGCTCGGTCACGCATGACGCACGCGTACGCGCTGCGTACTAGCGTACGCCCCGCGTACCGAGGCAGACCAGCCTCCTTATAAATAGCATGCGAGGGTTTCCAAAGAAGGGGCTCATTTCTTTTCTCTCTCACTCTACTTTGCCTCGTTTTCCGTGCCCTTTCAAACCCGAAGCTCTGGTCTTTTTGGCTCAAGTCCCGAAGGTCGATTTTACTCCCGAGATTCCCGAGAATCCTGAGGAAAATCCGTTTCCCGAGACGAAACTCTGCCCGGTCTTCCATCTCGCTATCTCCAAAACTTTCAAGTGAGTTTCATACCCCTTAATCAACCGTTTTAATTATTCTAAATACTTTTATATGCTTTCAAAGGGGGGGATTACAAGTAAAACACATGAGTATTATCGTGTGTTACATAAAGAAACTCTTTTATATACTGTTAAATACTCAAATCACATTCGGTTTATAAACTTTTAAAGGAACTTTTATATATAAATACAACACATATGTTACAATAGTATTCGAATCTTTTAAAATATGAAGTTGTTGTAATACACGTGTAAAACTAAACTGTTCTTAAATTATTCTTTTTCTAAGTATTTCTAAACAAACAAAGCACACTTTTCGAAACTATAATAGGTATAGTTTTACGAATAGATTTCTAACTCTTATGTACTAGAAACATATATTTCAAGAGGTTTACCTTCGTATACAAGAACAAACGTAACATTTTAACAAGTTGATCTGTTTTTATACCACGGGTTTGTGAGACACTAACTTCATGTACGTTCGAGTACACATCTCAAGTCCTGTATTATATACCAGAATCCCTTGGAGGGGGAGCATGGTGTTTGTGTATAGATCTATACGGGCTTGACAACCCGCGCCCTGACTGTTAGCTACAGTCCACCGTTTGGGGTGACAAACGTCATAACATTCCAACGCCTGAAGAATGTTGTGTATAGGCATTTCGAGTCAATAGTATGGTTATAAAACTCACAAGGGGTATTAAAAACGCATTGATTTACAAGGTTTTCAAACTCATTTATTATTTTACTTTTACATACCTTTTGGAAACAAACATTGGTCTCGAGTGAAGGCTACTTTTATGCTAGTAGAAAATATAGGATTTTCTAAACACACAAAAGAAAAGATAAAACATTTCATTTCATTTAAACATTGTCATTTAAATACTTATGGAATTCACCAGCTTAAATGCTGATCAACTCTTTCAAAATTACTTGTATGTCCCAGGGATTCAGTAAATTTCAGGTACTAGTATGCTTTTGAAGAAGAGATGCTGCGGTGCCAGTTTAATCTCATATTTTGACATCATATTGTAATTGGTTTTGAACATGTAACTTTTGACAAATGTAAACTTTCAATTATATATATGATGGTTGTATTGCTTTCTTTACTATGTATTCATTTGTTACGCTACCACATGAAGTCATCCACCCCCGAACGTTTCCGCCGTTCAGGTTTGGGGGTGTGACAGATTGGTATCAGAGCAATGTTTATAGTGAACTAAGTATATCGAACCACATAAGATATACAAACTATAAATGCTTAAGGGACTAATACTCTCTAACAAAACAAATTTCTTTTTACACTTAAGCAGCATTTCGTTCAACTTAAATTAATAGTTCATTTAAGTACAATTACATGCATACCACAAACTATTTTCATGTTATACAATTTTACAAGTATATAGGCAAGTTGATACGCACGAATCAAGGAATGATCATTGTGAGCAACAAGTCAAACCTTACCAAGTCATTACAAAAATCAAACACAAAAATTTAAATACTATAGGAGTATTTGTTATCTAAAACTAGTTTAACTTACACGTTTTACATGTTCCGATGTTATTCAATTCTTATAACCTTAATTCTCGTATAGTCAAATGGCTGGATTTCACCACCCTGGCGATCCCTACTTTCCCAACCAAGGTAACGGAGGATGGATCGAAGATGATCCCGAAGAGGACGAGGAACCCATAAACGTGGGTGATGACTCCGGTACCGACTCAGAGCCGGATGTCATCGATCCACCACCCATTCAACCTCCCATCTTCGTAAGGAACTTTCAAGGACCGATTCCCGTCTGGGGAAGTCACCTCCACCATTGGAGCCAACAGCAGAACCTACGCCCTCCCTACGACATGTGCCGGGACTTCTATGATGTCCGCGGCGGAGGTTCGGCTGATCGAGCACTCCCAGTAATGGTGGGTAAGTTAGCCAATCAGTCCTATCAGTCTGGAGTACAAGCTAGTCGACTCCGGGATGTCAACGTGGAAGTGCAGGTTCACACTTCTGACATCCGTAGGTTGGACAATAGGCAAGACAACGCTCAGTTCCAAACCAAAGCGTTTCAAGCGCAAATTATTGCAGCCCTCGCCGAACTAAGGGAACAACAAGCCGCTTTAGATAGACATTTAATGGAGTCAAAGCAATCAGATACGGAGTCAAGCTCCAAACACAACTTTCGACGCAAGTAGTGCTTGTCAAGAACTCAAAATTTTGTTATAGCTTAGGACCTCGGCTAAAAGTCTTTAAATTTCTTAAACTTAGTAAACGGAGATCCTTATAAAGGACAAATTTTCTTGATCGTTGTAACAACTTTTATATTAATATAAGTGGCACTATTATTACTATGTGGAGTATTTCGTTCGAACCTTGAATGGTCCTTGGGAACCCAAATACTTGTTTCATACCTTCAGTCTTACAAATAGCTTTCATTCTTCTATTTTAAGACTCATACTCTCCTTTGTTGTTGAATTATAGTGATTTAATTCATGAGACACATACATTTTCCATTTCATGAAATTCTTATCATTGTTTTCTTTCCATCTATAGTTGAAGGATGCCCCCGCGTAGGAATCCAAGGCGATACAACAATGAGGAAATACCTATACCACCACCTCCACCACCCCAATTTGATGCTGTAATGTTTCAAGCAGCCGTCACCGCAGCAGTGGCAGCTGCCATGTCACAGATCAATAACTCGAGTGCTAATGTCTCGGGATCTGGCGTACACACGTCCAATCATGGCGAGAGTCATGGACCACCTCGGGAATGCACCTATAAGGACTTCACCAATGCCAAACCCCGGATGTTTTATGGTACTGGTGGTGTGATGGCCCTGAGACAGTGGATTGAAAGGACGGAGGCAGTCTTTGAAATATGCTCCTGTCCCGAACACAGCAAGGTCAAGTTTGCAACCTTCACCCTTCTCGATAAAGCTTTAACTTGGTGGAATGGCCACGTTAAAGTACTTACCCTAATCGTGGCAAACTCCATAAGCTGGGAGAGCTTGAAGGCCATGATGATGAGAGAATACTGCCCGCGGGGAGAAATTCAAAAGCTTGAACACGAACTATGGACTCTCGGAATGGTGGGTACCGACATCGCTACTTATACCAACAGATTCTGCGAACTGGCAATCCTTTGTCCAGACATGATTGCTCCCGAGAGCAAGAAGATAGAAAGGTACATCTGGGGACTGACGCCCCAGATGCGGTCAAGCGTGTTAGCTTCCAAACCTGACACCTTCGAAAGTGCTAAGGAACTGGCACAATCTCTGATCGACTACGGAGGTCATCAGAACTCAACCACTTCTGCACCAGCACCACAGAAAGGAAACAACAACTACAACAACAACAACAACAACAATGGCAGGAAGAGAGCGTGGATCAAAGGAAAGGGTGGATCTTCCCAAGAATCCGCAAAGAAACCACTCGTGTCGGTTAATGCTGCTATTGTACCTGCTACAGTCCCTACAAATACCTACCCAACAAAGCCTTATGTAGGCAACCTCCCAAAGTGCACCAAGTGCAATTTCCACCACCATGGACCGTGCCGAGATATGCAGTGTGTCAACTGCAACAGGAAAGGACACACGGCTCGTTTCTGCAAAGAACCCGCAAAGCCGATCGCTCAAATTCCCGGTGCGGGTGTAGGGCAGGCTTGCTACGGTTGTGGCGAGGTGGGCCACTACAAGAGGAACTGTCCTAAGGCAGCAGGCACTGGAGGTGTAGGACGAGTTTTGGCAATAGGCCACGACGAAGCTGTAGCTGACCCAACTATAGTTGCTGGTACGTTTCTTCTCGATAATTCATACGCATGCATATTATTCGATAGTGGAGCGGAGAGAAGCTTCGTAAGTCAAAACTTTATCCATTTACTTAAACCTAAACCTAGCAAGTTAAAAGAATCATTCACTGTAGAGATGGCCAATGGAAAAACCGAAAGCACAAATTACATATACATGGGCTGTACGTTAACATTGGACGGCCATTCTTTCCCGATCAATCTCATGCCAGTACAAATTAAAAGTTTCGACGTCATAGTCGGCATGGATTGGTTGAGTCTCTTTCGCGCTGACATCATGTGCTTTGAGAAAGCAGTCCGTCTTAATCTCCCGAACAACGAAACATTAGTTATCTACGGCGACAAACCTAGTACAAACCTTCGCATCATTTCGTGCATCCAAGCTCGAAAGTGCTTGCGGAAGGATTGTCAGGCATTCCTAGCACACATCGTCGATACAAGTCAAGAACTGAAGGACATCAAGAGCATCTTGGTAGTACGCGACTTTCCCGATATCTTTCCAGAAGAACTACCAGGATTACCACCGCAACGCCAAGTCGAGTTCAGGATCGACTTAATTCCAGGAGCTACCCCAGTAGCGAGGTCTCCTTATCGCCTCGCACCAGCAGAGATGCAAGAACTTTCCAGTCAACTTAACGAACTCCTTAGCAAAGGATTCATAAGACCAAGTTTCTCACCTTGGGGAGCACCGGTCTTGTTTGTAAAGAAGAAAGACGGATCGTTCCGTATGTGCATCGACTACAGAGAGCTGAACAAACTTACTGTCAAAAACCGCTATCCTCTACCCCGTATCGACGACCTATTCGATCAACTGCAAGGGGCGAACTACTTCTCAAAAATAGACCTACGATCCGGATATCACCAATTACGAGTTCTAGAGGGGGACATTCCAAAGACAGCTTTCCGAACTCGTTATGGACACTATGAATTCGTGGTGATGCCGTTCGGATTAACCAATGCACCAGCAGTATTTATGGACCTAATGAATAGGGTATGCCGCCCTTACTTGGACCAGTTCGTCATCATCTTTATCGACGATATACTTATCTACTCTCGAAGTGAGGAAGAGCATGGTCAACACCTACGAAAAGTCCTAGAAACACTACGAACGGAAAAACTCTATGCGAAGTTCTCTAAATGCGAATTTTGGATTCGAAGAGTCGAATTTTTAGGTCACGTTGTTAGCGAAAAGGGTATACACGTGGACCCCTCCAAAATTAAGGCTATTGGGAATTGGTCGGCACCAAAGACACCTACTGAAATTCGTCAATTTCTAGGTCTAGCTGGCTACTATCGCAGATTCATAAAGAACTTTTCGAGCATTGCGAAACCTCTTACTTCATTAACCCAGAAAGGTGTGGCCTTTGACTGGGAAGCGAAACAAGAGAAGGCATTCCAGACACTAAAGCAGGCCTTGTGCACCGCACCGATACTAGCCCTCCCCGAAGGAATAGAAGACTTCGTTGTGTATTGCGATGCTTCAAATCAATGACTAGGTTGTGTTCTTATGCAGAGGGGAAAGGTTATCGCTTATGCCTCCCGACAGCTTAAGACACACGAAGTGAACTATACGACGCACGATCTCGAATTAGGAGCTGTGGTATTTGCTCTGAAGATCTGGAGACACTACTTATACGGAACAAAGAGTACCATCTTCACCGATCACAAGAGCCTTCAACACATTTTCGATCAGAAGGAACTCAACATGCGACAACGACGATGGGTCGAGTTACTGAATGACTACGAATGTGAGATTTGTTACCATCCTGGAAAGGCCAACGTAGTAGCCGACGCCCTCAGTCGAAAGGAATACACTGGTCGGAGGGTCAAATCTCTGACCATGACTATCCATTCCCACTTATCCACACAAATTAAGGAGGCACAAATGGAAGCTTTGCAACCCGAAAATGTGGCGGGTGAATCCCTGCGAGGAATGGAGAAGAATTTAGAAGTCAAGGGTGGCGGAGCCTACCATCTCATGGACCGAATCTGGACCCCAAAACATGGTGGTTTCAGAAACATAGTCATGACTGAAGCTCACAACTCAAGATATTCCGTTCACCCGGGTTCAGATAAAATGTATCTGGATCTTAAGAAACTGTACTGGTGGCCTAACATGAAAGCAGAGATTGCTACCTTCGTGAGTAAATGTCTTACTTGCGCTAAGGTTAAGGTCGAGTATCAGAAACCGTCAGGACTACTACAACAGCCAGAGATACCGGAATGGAAATGGGAGCGGATTACTATGGACTTCATAACCAAGTTACCCAAGACGACATGTGGACTCGATACCATATGGGTCATTGTCGACAGACTGACCAAATCCGCGCATTTCCTACCCATCAAGGAGACTGACAAAATGGAGAAGCTTACAAGGACTTTCTTAAGGGAAGTAGTGCGACTGCATGGTGTTCCAATATCCATTATCTCCGATCGAGATAGTAGATTCACTTCAAGGTTCTGGCAGTCACTACAAAGTTCCCTGGGAACTAGGCTGGACATGAGTACGGCGTACCACCCACAGACAGACGGACAAAGTGAGAGAACGATACAAACTTTAGAAGACATGCTGAGAGCCTGCGTGATTGATTTTGGAAAGGCATGGGATGTTCATTTACCCCTTGTCGAATTTTCATACAACAATAGCTATCATACAAGCATAAAGGCCGCTCCGTTTGAAGCCCTCTATGGTCGAAAGTGCAGATCCCCTCTGTGCTGGACTGAAGTTGGCGATACCCAGTTAGCTGGAGGAAGAGTTCCTGAAAGCACTCTCACCGGTCCGGAGATCATACGTGAAACAACAGAGAAGATCGTTCAGATTCGTGAACGATTGAAAGCCTCAAGAGACCGACAGAAAAGCTACGCTGACCAAAGGAGGAAACCTTTGGAATTCCAGGTAGGAGACCACGTCTTGTTAAAGGTCTCACCATGGAAGGGTTTAATACGATTTGGAAAGCGTGGGAAACTAAATCCAAGATACATAGGGCCTTTCGAGATTCTTGCCAGAATCGGCCCTGTGGCTTACAAGCTTAACCTACCGCGCGAACTTAGTAACATCCATCCAACCTTCCACGTCTCAAACTTGAAAAAGTGTTTGTCCAACGAGACTCTTGTTATCCCAATCGACAAAATCGAGATCAATGAGAGCCTCAACTTTGTGGAAGAACCAGTAGAAATCATGGACCGAGAGGTCAAACAAACAAAACAAAGTCGCATACCCATCGTGAAGGTTCGCTGGAACGCCAAGCGGGGACCCGAATTCACTTGGGACCGCGAAGATCAGATGAAACAAAAGTATCCTCAACTCTTTCATGTTCACTAGTATCTTTACTACTTTAAATTTCGGGACGAAATTCTCTCTAACGGGGGGATGATGTGACAACCTGATATTTCAATTCTTTGTAACGACCAAAGTGGGTCAAGTATTGTAACCACTTCTGAGTAATAAAATTTACTTTCATAATAAATGTACAAATAAGTCCTATTTATTTTCCTTCTATGATTAAATGTCTTTGAACCATGATCGTACGTAAAAAGAACGCCCAAATCCGACTTCATTTAGCGAAATTATGAATTTTCCAAATTCGACTCAGCAACAGACAGCTAAAAACTCGAATCAGAAATCGAGTGACTTTTGACCGGAATGACCTAAACGAGAATCGAAGGTCTCAACAATGGTATTCTAGCGGTAAAAAGTCTGGCAAAAACCGACATCAGATAAAGAAGTTACGAATTTTCAAAGAAATTCCTTAAACACGATAGAGTTTATATTTAAAAAAAAATAATAATAATAATTTTGGAATTTGCCGACGGAGTCTAAACGAAAGTTGAAGAGCGTAGTCTCACCTACGCGGGGATATAAAGACCATCGAAAACGGAGTTCGTATGAAGAAGATATGAATTTTTGAAGTTTATTAAATAAATTAATTATTTATTTAAATCAATATTCGGATATTATCCGAAGGGGAGTCAGCATACGCGTTACGCGCCGCGTACTGCTGTACGCCCCGCGTACCCGAGAATGCTCGGTCTCAAACAGTCCACGTCGCATGATCCTAAGACCCGACCCGACATCCCATCCGACCCGCGTGCCAGCGATCCGTCCCATCCGACCCGCGAACCCAGGAACCCGTCCCATCCAAGGCAGAGGCGGTCGTGGCTCGGTCACGCATGACGCACGCGTACGCGCTGCGTACTAGCGTACGCCCCTCGTACCGAGGCAGACCAGCCTCCCTATAAATAGCATGCGAGGGTTTCCAAAGAAGGGGCTCATTTCTCTTCTCTCTCACTCTACTTTGCCTCGTTTTCCGTGCCCTTTCAAACCCGAAGCTCTGGTCTTTTTGGCTCAATTCCCGAAGGTCGATTTTACTCCCGAGATTCCCGAGAATCCTGAGGAAAATCCGTTTCCCGTGACGAAACTCTGCCCGGTCTTCCATCTCGCTATCTCCAAAACTTTCAAGTGAGTTTCATACCCCTTAATCAACCGTTTTAATTATTCTAAATACTTTTATATGCTTTCAAAGGGGGGGATTACAAGTAAAACACATGAGTATTATCGTGTGTTACATAAAGAAACTCTTTTATATACTGTTAAATACTCAAATCACATTCGGTTTATAAACTTTTAAAGGAACTTTTATATATAAATACAACACATATGTTACAATAGTATTCGAATCTTTTAAAATATGAAGTTGTTGTAATACATGTGTAAAACTAAACTGTTCTTAAATTATTCTTTTTCTAAGTATTTCTAAACAAACAAAGCACACTTTTCGAAACTATAATAGGTATAGTTTTACGAATAGATTTCTAACTCTTATGTACTAGAAACATATATTTCAAGAGGTTTACCTTCGTATACAAGAACAAACGTAACATTTTAACAAGTTGATCTGTTTTTATACCACGGGTTTGTGAGACACTAACTTCATGTACGTTCGAGTACACATCTCAAGTCCTGTATTATATACCAGAATCCCTTGGAGGGGGAGCATGGTGTTTGTGTATAGATCTATACGGGCTTGACAACCCGCGCCCTGACTGTTAGCTACAGTCCACCGTTTGGGGTGACAAACGTCATAACATTCCAACGCCTGAAGAACGTTGTGTATAGGCATTTCGAGTCAATAGTATGGTTATAAAACTCACAAGGGGTATTAAAAACGCATTGATTTACAAGGTTTTCAAACTCATTTATTATTTTACTTTTACATACCTTTTGGAAACAAACATTGGTCTCGAGTGAAGGCTACTTTTATGCTAGTAGAAAATATAGGATTTTCTAAACACACAAAAGAAAAGATAAAACATTTCATTTCATTTAAACATTGTCATTTAAATACTTATGGAATTCACCAGCTTAAATGCTGATCAACTCTTTCAAAATTACTTGTATGTCCCAGGGATTCAGTAAATTTCAGGTACTAGTATGCTTTTGAAGAAGAGATGCTGCGGTGCCAGTTTAATCTCATATTTTGACATCATATTGTAATTGGTTTTGAACATGTAACTTTTGACAAATGTAAACTTTCAATTATATATATGATGGTTGTATTGCTTTCTTTACTATGTATTCATTTGTTACGCTACCACATGAAGTCATCCACCCCCGAACGTTTCCGCCGTTCAGGTTTGGGGGTGTGACATGTAATCACATGTGATTGATGCAATAACTATAAGTATTTAACTTGTATTCCCCCCAATAAAGTATTTAAAACATTTAAAAGTATTTCAAAGGTTGATTAAAGGGGTATGAACTCACTTGTGGTGAGTAGATCGGATTGATGTATCGGGTATCGTGCTAGGTGGCAAACGGAGACTTGTTCACACGTTCGAGCGTAGTTATCATATAATGAGCATATATATATAACTAATTAGCCAAATAATAATTTAACAAAGTATGTTGAGACACTTAGGAACATGTAAACACTTTATATAAGTGTTATAGGTCCTAATGGTTATAAGTGTTATAGGTCCTAATGGTTGCATCTAAGTTGATACGGGACATGGAAAAAGGGGTTTAATGCACCAATGACCTTGTATATGAGCTCACAACCCAACAAACCCCACCCTTTGGAGTTTACGGCCGTGAACCCATGAGTTTACGACTGTGAACTCCTCACTTGGTGGTTTTGGGTGTATTGAAGTGCAATCTTGATCCTAGAATAAGCCTAGCCTTGTTGGAATAATCCTTGAAGTAGTTTAAGGCCTTGGAACGCTCCTTTGGGGAGTTTACGGCCAAAGGACCATATCCCCTAGAGTTTACGGCCATAAACTCCTATGGGGTGTTGGTTTTAATTCATGTAGAATAGCTTCCATGTTTTTATCTAAGACTAAAGGGACATTAGGCACACATTTGTGCTTTTACTTGGAGTTTACGGCCCAAGATATGTTCCTTGGCCGTAAACTCCCTTTAAGGAGTGATTTTGATGTCATTTGTTCCCCATTCAAGTCCTAAGTATTTAAGGGTAATTGTCTTGAGGCTTTAAGGGTGTTTAGGGCATCTTTAAACCTTGAAAAAGGGGTTTACAGCCCAAGATCCTTCCTTGGCCGTAAACTCCTAAAACCTTATGATTTTGAATTGTTTTGATGTCTAAATTAACTACATATGTTACAGGGTAAAGTCCTTATGCTTTAGGGGGTGATTTAGGGCACTTATAGCCCCTAAAAATTGGTTTACGGCCCAAGAGAGATCCTTGGCCGTAAACTCCTATAACTAGGGTTTCTTTGTTGATTTCTAGTCTCAAATGTTTATACATTTACCCCTAAACAAGTTGTCTAACAAGGAATCGGGACTAGGAAGCCTTTAGGTTCCGTTTTGGAGTTTACACCCCAAGAACGTTCTTGGGCCGTAAGCTCCCGAATCTTGTATTTTAGACATGTAAAAAATGTTATAAAGCATATAACAAGAATTAAAACACATTTAGGAAAGTAGACTCACAATCCGGGAAGAAAACCCGAAGATCCGTCAGAGAGAGATGGCTTTTCTCTAGTTGGAATTGTGAATAATGAATTAATTAAATTCAGAAATCTATTTATAGTCCTGAAATATTTTGACAGAAAATATTTTTATTTCGGAAGTCGGACTATAACATTATGAAACATACAATGTTCAAGTTTCACAAATACAATAGCATCCACTCTCCTGATATATCCCGAAACATAAAGCCTAATGTACACAAACTTGTTCGGACAAGTCTGAAAATCACTGAAACTGGACTAGCTTCTGTTGAATAGATAATGTTCGTACAAATGGAAATTTCGGGTTGTCACACACAATTTCCTTCACATAAGAATTCGAAAGCTTTTCCATAGACCATTTCTCCCTGGCTGCTATGAAATGCGCACTCTTAGTGAATCGATCGACGACCACCGAAATCATGTCGTGACCATTCTTTGTTCTGGGCAGTTTAGGGACAAAATCCATGGCAATGTCTTCCCACTTACCCATAGGCACAGGTAAAGGTTCTAAACTCCCATACGGTTTTTGATGTTGTGTCTTGACTCTCGCACAAGTCACACACTCGGCCACATACTTTGCAACATCAAGCTTCATCGTTGGCCACCAGTAGTAGGGTTTCAGGTCCCTATACATTTTAGTGCTACCGAGATGAATCGAGTACATGGTCTTGTGAGCTTATTCCATCAGAAGAGCTCTGACTCCTCCTGTCTTAGGTATCCAAATCCGATCTTAGAACACCTTCAACCTATGACCGTTTGTACCAAACACCAACGTTTTCCCAAACGTTCCTCCTTCTGGTCATTCTTCTCAGAAGCTTCGCTTTGAGCTTTCTTTATACTTTCTAAAATAGTCGAGACAACTTCAATTCTCAACGCTCTTGGCCTTTTCCTTTCAAGATTGACTTTCCGACTGAGAGCATCAGCAACTACATTATCTTTACCGGGATGGTAAAGTATCTCACAGTCGTAGTCCTTGAGTAACTCTAGCCAGCGTCGTTGCCTTATATTCAATTCCTTCTGATTAAAGAGATATTGGAGACTCTTATGATCAGTGAAAAGTTTGCACTTTGTGCCATAGAGGTAATGCCTCCATATTTTCAGAGCGAAAACTACCGCTGCCAACTCCAAATCATGCGTCGGGTAGTTCTTTTCATGCTCTTTCAGTTGTCGAGATGCATATGCTATCACCTTTTCTCTTTGGGTCAAAACACAACCCAATCCAACCCCAGACGCATCGCTATAAATAGCGAAGTCTTCAACTCCATTGGGTAGAGAAACTATCGGTGCCTCGCATAGTTTCTTCTTTAGCTTCTCGAATGCTTCTTTATGCTTCTAACTCCAAGCATAAGTAGCTCCTTTGTGGGTCAAAGCTGTTAATGGAGTAGCAATCGAAGAAAAGCCTTGGATAAACCTTCAGTAATATCCGGCTAATCCTAAGAAGCTTCGGATCTCCGTGAGACTTTTCGGTTGTTCCCACTTCATTACAGCTTCAATCTTTGCTGGATCAACCATTATCCCTTCTTGGTTGACTATGTGACCCAAGAATTGGACCTCACGAATCCAAAAATCACATTTGGAGAACTTAGCATACAGCTTCTCCTTCTTCAAGACTTCTAACACTTCTCGCAAGTGTCTGACATGCTCCTCCTGGCTTTTTGAGTAAATCAGAGTGTCATCTATGAACACTATCACAGATTTATCAAGGAACGGATTACAAACCCTATTCATTAAATCCATGAATGTTGTCGGAGCATTGGTTAGTCCAAACGACATAACCAAGAACTCGTAGTGTCCATATCTAGTTTTGAATGCAGTCTTCTCTATATCCTGCTCTCTTACTTTCAGTTGATGATATCCTGACCTAAGATCGATCTTCGAGAAATAGCTCGAACCTTGCAATTGATCAAACAGGTCATCAATCCTTGGCAACGGATATCTATTCTTTATTGTTGCCTTGTTCAGCTCTTGGTAATCAATGCACATCCTCTTGCTTCCATCTTTCTTCTTCACGAATAACACCGGAGCTCCCCAGGGTGATGAACTAGGTCTAATGAAACCTTTGTCCAATAACTCCTGAAGTTGCATCATCAGCTCCTTCATCTCCGTCGGTGCTAATTGATAAGGTGCTTTTGCTATTGGCGTTGTTCCTGGTAACAAGTCTATTCTGAAATCGACTTGTCTATCAGGTGGTAATCCAGGAAGATCTTCGTGAAATACTTCCGGATAATCACACACCACAGGAATACTCTGCATCACCTTCTTATCCTTCGTAGCATCAATTCCTTCCCTGGCGGGTTCACTTTCACTATCTTCTTCTTGCACAAAATCTCAGCGTCATTGGCGCTGAGCCAATCCATTCCCAACACGATGTTGAAACCATTAAGTTCGATAGGCAATAATTCCTCGCGGAACTTATTCCCATTCAAGTGAATTAAGATGTTTTTCATACAATGGCTAACAGGTACAAACATGCCACTAGCAACTTCGACTAATAAAGCATCATCTAGTCTATCAACAGCCAAAGCTAGTTTTCTACCAAATTCATGCGATATAAAGGAGTAGTTGGCTCCAGAATCAAATAAAATTTGGGCAGGCAAATTGTTAATGAGAAAGGTACCTGAAGCGACATCAGCTTCATCCTTAGCAGCTTCCAGTGTCATCTAGAATGTTCTCGCCTTCGGCTTTGGTGGAATGTTGGTCTTAGCTGCCTCCTTCTTCTTCGGACAGTCTTTCAAAATGTGCCCCTCTTCATTACAACCAAAACACATCCTTTTGTTGTTCGGACATTCATTGGAAAAATGTCCAACCTTTCCACACTTGTAGCAAGTTGCATCCTCGCTACATTTCCCAAAGTGCTTTTTCTTACACTTTTCACACCACTTTGCTTCGCCTCCTTTTCCCCCACCAAACCTTTTCGAATCAGATTTCGGAAATTTGTTTTTCTTACCGGAACCAGATGTTCCCTCAAACTTCCTCTTCTCACCAACCTCAACCTTGTTGGTGGTTCTCCCCTTTATCATGTTCTCAACATACTTGGCAGCCCTGATAGCTGCCTCTAAAGTATGTGCCTGACGTACTGGCACCTCGTACTCCCATGGGAGTCTCTTCGCATACCGGTCCACCTTTGTCAGCTAGTCTGGAATGATACGCAAGGCAAACTCCATCTTATCGATGAAGTTATTGGTGTATTCATCGACTGACATGCTGCCTTTCGTTAGTGTCAGAAACTTGTTCTCTAGCTCCAATAGATTTTGAGCCGAGCAAAACTTGCGCTTGAACTGCAACAAGAACTCTGCCCATGACAATTGCAGTGGCTCATTTGGGCTTAAAGTCTTCCCTAGAGTATTCCACCAACGAACGGCTCCTCCTCGGAACTGACATACTGCATAGATAGTCTGCAAGTTGCCTCTACAGCCACAAGTCATGAAGGCTAACTCCATTTCAGAGATCCAATCCATCACTCCTATCGGATCCTCTTTTCCATTGAAGGTTGATGGTTTGCAAGTTAGAAAGTCCTTGTACTTGCATCCCATTCCATCATTCTTTCCATCATGGTTGTCTCGTCTAACTATCGGTGGGTTGGCTTGACCAACCGATCCATTGAAGTTTCCACCTTCCAAGTGCCCTTAATTTAATTCAGGCTCTTCCACACGAATTGACAGTTCTTCACGATTCTGTTGAAGCAACCGTCTAGTTTCATCCATCTGACGATCCAACATCGTTTGAATCATCATTTGCACACCAGCCATGGTTATCGGCTCAGGTGCTGCTGCTACAACAGGTCTTTGCTCAATCACTGGTGGTTGATTCCTGTTTTCATCAGCATTTCCAACTCCACTTCTTGTTCTCACCATTTTTGATCTACACACCGAATAAGGTGAAATTAGATCCTCATTCACGATAGATATTCAAATCATCCTTATCACTCTAAAACGTTTACATGCTAGTTCTAATATCGTAGACGTACGCTTAGAATCCTACACACATAAAGTTTCTAGATCCGGTCGACAACAGACCATAGATTCGAACAAATAATATCATATATGGCAACATATAACATTTAGCACATAAAGCATTTTAGGTGACTTTCCTAAAATAAACCAGTGCTCGTGTCTAAAATGTAACAGACACACATCTCAAAATTTCACTTAGCATTCTAAGTTTAAGTCTAGAAATCCTAAAAATTCCTAGTTCGCTTAAACTAATGCTATGATACCAACTGTGACATCCCCAAAATCTCGGATAGAAAAGACCGATTTTCATTTATGCTTTTAAAATAATTTCAGAGTAAATCCATTTGATTTGAAAGAATTGCGGAATTTGTTCCCAAAAACAAAACATGATAAAACAATGTTTACGAAAGCATTTCATAAAAGAAATGTATTTTTCATTATATAATCAAAACTCGGGGTGTCATGTTCCGATATAGACCAATAAGCATAAACAATAACATTACAACTCATTGAACAAATATATACATATACAGACTTGTAAACAAAACAACTTGATGGTTCATCCATCTTACGCCCTTGCGCCACTTCCTATAATACAAATAAAACTGAGTGGGTCAGGCTTGGGAGCCTGGTGAGCATATAGGGTTTTCATCCCACAATAAATAATTAAATTAATTATTATCAACCAACAATAACCCAGTTACCCATTCCCGTTATTCTCACTTTATGTTCCTAAAATAACTAACACAAGGGACCTAATCTAAGAATATTTTCAACGGGGTGACAACACATGCTGCGGGGGTTCCTCCGCAATATAAGTCAAATAAGGCAACCATGAGGGGATGGAATACAACGAATGAACACCCAAGTTCATAACACCTACAGGTTATGAGCCTGCTAGCGTTCCACTGGACTGTCTAGAAGAGCCCATGGTCGTCATCTAAATTCCGCTAGATGACTGGATCAAAAAAACAACGAGGCCTCTCATTTGTTTATTACACACCAACTATCTACCCATGTTCTACCCAACATATTAGTAGATAAAAACATATATTTTTATACATATTTTCAAAACCTGTATCGCATGCTTGATCAATACATTTTCCATATAACAGATGAGGCACACACACATAACACGTATTTCATATATAAATAATCAGATCTGTAAGATAGATGAAAGTGAATATACATTCACACACATAACAACAAAATATACACATAACACGTATCTCGTATAAAATACTTCATAATTATACGCTAGGAGAAAGTAACAACACACTCACACATATAAACAACAAGATACTTAATACACTCAAACCATAATTGTATTATTATTGCGTTTATGAAAGGTAGTATACACTCGCTTGATCCGAAGATGATCGGACAACACTACGACTTGCAAAAGTAGTAATCCTCAGCAGATCTGGAAGATCTCTACAAAAATCAAACTTGCTTCGACTCGGAAACCGCACTTCTCGGGATCTTCGGGATCTCGGGACTTGCTTCAGGACTCGGGAATATTACCGGGGCTTCGGGGTACTTCTGGCACACAAATCGAGGTAAAACGGGAGAGAAAAGAGAGAAAATAGCAACCCTAAACGGCTGGCCCTTCAAATCTATTTATAGGGCAAATTTGGCCCTTGCCACGTCGTGGCAACCTTTTTCCACGTCGTGGGCTTGGTCGTCACTGCATGTGTCATCCCAAGTTGCATCTGGGGGCCTTCCGGAGGTGTCAGGACACTTGCCACGTCGAGGCACTGCTTGCCACGTTGTGGTCTCTGACAGTTTTGGGGTTTCGCACCCCGAACTTTAGAAATTCATAACTTTCGCATACGAACTCCGTTTTCGACGTACTTTGTATCGCCCCGAAGGTGAGATTATGCTCTACAACTCTCGTTTGGACTCCATTGGCTATTTTTTACTTTATTTTTAATATATTATAAGTATATTACTTATATATTATTTTTAGTAGGCCGGGACAGGAAAACTCCGTTCGAAATTCATAACTCCTTCATCTGAACTCCGATTCCGTCCGTCTTTCCGTCATTGCACTACTATCGATGAGATCTTCAATTCTCATTTAGATCACTAAGGATAGATATCTATCTACCTTAAATTCACTATTTACATCGCGCTGAGTCGCACTGGGTCGTGCCGGTTCTGTCGCGAAACTTCGACAGGTCATAACTTCTTCATTATAACTCGGATTTTGGCATTCTTTATATATTTGGAAACCTAGTTTCAACTACTACCACATTATCCATAAACATAGGCTTTATCTAACATTTCATTTTGACGCTTATTTTTTATTCTTAATTAAATTAAGACACACAATTTAGCACATAACACATAATACCCAAATAATACACTTCTATTATTTCAAAACGGGTTACAAAGGTTAACCTAGACTATTATACCAACATTAATGACAAGCCTAGAAACACAGGCGTTACAATACAAAATACATTATTTCCTAAGTTATCTACAACAGACACAACTTCCTACACACCATCACAAGGTAATGCTTTAAAATAAAACACATTATTAAAGAAAGCATTTATTCCACCAGTTTCATTATCAAAAGAAAAGGTAAAACCTTGTTTATACAAAGCATGAAAGGAAATAACATTTCTTTCCATTTCTGGCGAATAACAACATTTATTCAAATCTAAAGTACATTAACTACTAAGTAATAAAGTATAAACTCCAATCTTGGTGACAGGTGAAACTTTCCTATTCGCCATGATCAAGTTTATCTTTCCATGCTCCACATTCTTACTTCTTCTTATTCCCTGCAATTCAGAAAAAATATGAATACCTCAACCGGTATCAAGGACCAAAGACTTAGAATAGAGTGAATTATTAGATGAGATAGTGTAAGTACCTGCACGGTTGGATTTAACCTTCCCATCCTTTACGTCTTGCTGGTACTTTGGGCAGTTACGCTTCCAGTGCGCCTTTTCCTGGCAGTAGAAGCATCCAGCCTCTTTTTGGGATAAGAAGAAGGTATATTGAAACCTTTCTTTGTTCTGCTAGAAGAGGAGCCATCAAGGGTCTTACCCTTGGTACCCTTCGAAGGGTTCTTTCTCTTCTTCCCTCTACCTTTCCTGATTTCCAGGACAAGTGTTGAGTTTGGAGTAGTAGCAGGAGTGGTCACAACCGACTTTTCCTTTAAGACCTGATTCTACGGTCTTTAGGAGTCCCTAAAGTTTGCTAAGTGTAACTTCCGCCTTATTCATGTGGTATGTCATGTGGAATTGATCATAACACGAAGGTAAGGAGTGCAAAATAATATCTATTGCTAACTCCTCAGGGAAGTTCACATTCAACTTCATTAATTTATCCACATACCTTTGCATTTTCTTCATTTGGTTTGTGATTGGTTTGCCAACTTTCATACGGGTTGTGATCATAGAGGAGATGATTTCATATCGCTCTTGACGAGCACTCTGATGGTAGCGGTCCATCTAATCTTGGTGCATCTCAAGAGGATAGTAGTCCTCATAGGACTTTTGGAGCTCGGTTGTCATGGTGGACATGATGATGCATGCCACTTTGGTAGCATCTCTTTCATGTGCCTCATATTCAGCAAAATCCTCAGGAGTAGCAGTTGGATTAGTCACCTTGAGCTCCTTATCAAGAACATATTCCTTGTTCTCGTAACGAGTGACCATCCTGATGTTTCTGATCCAGTTAGTAAAGTTGGATCCATCAAAGATGACTCTCCCACAAAGGTTCATGAGAGAGAAGGAGCCAGTAGGGTTTGAGCCAGGAGTAACATTGTTGGAAGACATCTGAAAAGAAGAAAGTAAGTTTAGTTTAGATATAAGAATAGTCCTTAATAAAACACCCAACTATAGTATTAAGGCTAGGATCCAATCACAATATATGATAGCCTAGAATACGGATGCCGTAATCCAAGTTATAACATATTTGAAAGGTAGGTGAATGAGGATTCACCAATTTCCACCATGAAAATGAAATATAAATTATTAGGTTTTATTTGGCTTTTATAAATTCCTAGATTCTTTAAGATTCATTGAACTTTTCAATGGCATGTTTCAATCTCGAGAGTGCCCTTCATGTTTTGTGACTGGGATACTGAGGATCATAAAACAAGGTGTGAAGTAACCATGCAAATTACTTGGTACCCTTAATGTTTTTCACTTAATCGTTATGCCGATAAACCACATGCGCTCCTTCCAACCTCATGAAAAACCTTAAGTCATCCTTTTCCTTCCTTGTTAAGTCCAAGTTAGTGTGCCGGTAACCACACACGCTCCACCAACGACTTAAACAAGGTGCAAAGTATAATTTCATGGATTAGCACCTTATTCACATTTTTCCTAAAGTAACTAAGATTGGGAATTTATAAAACATTTAGCTACTTTATAATAATCATTATACTTTTAATGATAATTTATAAGTCCTTGTCTTACCCGTTCGGCTAACAACCCTCCACCAGTCAAGCAAGTGGTGGGAGAGAGTAGACACCCATTAAGTTGCCATTTTATAGGAAACAACCTCACACCCACCTTATAGACCGGTTTCGTGAATGAGGCGTACTAGTGGTAAGACGACTTTGTTCTTATACATATATATATATATATATATATATATATATATATATATATATATATATATATATATATATATATATATATTAAATCATAATACTATAAGTATAAGGGTTGAATTTTAATTTTTAAAAATTCTAAGGGTTGGAACTAAAGTTTTAATCAAGACTTTACTTGTTCCAAAACTTGAGGGCAAGTTTTGTAAACTTTCAAAACTTTTCATTTCTTGTAACTTATGAGTTTAGTAGGGTTTTAAAAATGAAGACTCTTCATTTTATAACCCATGAGTTCTTTTAATGGTTTTAAAGCAAAGTGACTTTTGGTTTTCCATAACTTGAGGACAAGCTATGGACTCCATTAAAACACATAAAGATCATGAATTAGTCTACCACATAGGTTACAAATAATTCCTATGATCATTTAAACATCATAAGATCAAGAATATGAATATGAATACTTTCAACAATCAAAAATTACACTTAAAAACTTGTAATTTTGATAACTTGTTGTTGTAAATGGATTAGCATAAACATTATACCTTCTAAAACACGTTAACACAAACCAAAACAATTTAGGGTAATGTTTCTAGTCCATTTCCAGCAACTAAAATTGAAATTCTAAAACTGCAGCTTCTACTCGTCGAGTGCATGAACTGACTCGGCGAGTAGCTTGCATTTAGTCATGGACTCGTTGAGTCCCCCCATGGACTCGGCGAGTTCATACAGGCAAAAAGCAGAAAAATCGATGTTTTCAAGCAGTTTGCACAAAAATCAAACAAGCAAGCCTAAGCTCTGATACCACCGATGGGTTTTGAGCATTCTAACACTTCCTAAGTGTACATGCAACCCTAATAACCTTGGATCTATGTTTGTCTAATTATCATGCAAAGTTGATTTCCAAGGCTATGATCCTATCTAGCTACATAGGGAACAATTTTAACTTAAATAATAGACAAAAATTACATACCTTGTTGTTGTGGGTGTTCCTTGAAACCTTGTGAGCCTAGCACCCCAAGTGTGATGCCTCAAATGCTTCACACAACACCAAATGCTATGGAGTAAACTTGGAGAGAATATATAACACTAAAAATCGGCTCTAGCCCTATTGTTTCTTGTCTAACCGATTTTGGGGAGAACACATGAGCTTTATATAGTATTGACACATCTAGGGTTACACCCTAATGTGTCATGACTCTTCAAATGGACCATGCCGGGTATGGTCAAGTATTTACCAGAAATAGTTATGGACTTAGACACCTTATCCAACAGTCTTCCACTTGGATAAGTCTAATAACTATAACTGCAATACTTCAGGAACCGATCGACAATCGTAGATCTTTCAAGGTCTCTCGGAACTGAGAAGATGATGGTACGCCATTTCAGACAAGGGATCATATAATCCTCTATTCTAGATATCAGCCAGACAAACACATGGAACATGGTCTTGCTTATTGTCCAGCAGTTTGTTTCCCGATTTCTGATTTGTTTGACAAAGAACTTAATTGAACACATCAACTTAGTTCTGACCGGGCCTGGTACATAGGGCAAAACAAAATCATCGAGGGGCCTAGATATCAGCCACTAATCCAAGAAGGAACAGATAAACTTTGACTCATATGCTCGTTCTACTACTTGTTAAATTACACACAAACGCACGTTTTATAACATCGTGTAACCAATGCGGTTTTGCACGTTCAATGCATAACTAACTCATAGTTAACAAGTCATATCTCTAAGTTTGAAGACTTATATGATATTACCATCTCACGATCACTCGAGATAAATTCCATGAAGTGATGCCAGCGAGCGTGCGTTGAATCCAATACTCAGAACTTATGAGCACTCATGAGTGTTGAGGCCATGTCCAACATCTTAGATCTCTACAACCAACTCATGATAGTCTTATTTCATATCTACTTCCAACATCTGACCGACTGTGGATAATTTGAATAATGTGTAAAACAACATAAATATTCTGGAAGTCAAAACATGCAAAACAAATAATACTAAACGATTGACAAGTGATAACAACACTTTACTCATAAATAAACACAACTTTTATTCATCATCAAATGTCAATTACATTTTACAAATTTCAAAATTATCTAACTACTAAAACTAATATCATCCTTCAGCCCTATGCTCCTAGCATGCTCGAGATGCTTAACCCTACCCAGTCCTTTCGTGAGGGGATCTGTCGGGTTCTCATCCGATGATACTCTCTTTGCCACGATAAGTCCTTCTTCTATACGATGTCTGATGAAATGATATTTTATGTTGATGTGTCTGGATCTCCCATGATCCCTTGGTTCCTTTGCTAAGGCAACTGCACTTTCACTATCACAGAAAATCTCTATAGGCTCCGATATAGCTGGTACAACTCCAAGGTCTCCAATGAAATCGAACTGTGTACTTCTCTATTTGCGTTCCAACCATAGAATGGTTCCAAAACTCAGATTTAAACTTCTGAATTTCATCCTTGGGACAATACTCCTCTATCAGCAGCTTCTTTAGGTATTCCCAAGTTAACTGATATGCCGCTGTACGGCCTCGGGTTTGCACTAGAGTATTCCACTAGGTTAATTCCCTATCCTAGAGTAGACAAGTTGCATACTTAACCTTGTTGTGCTCGAGGCATTTTCTAATGTGAAGGAATGACTCCATGGTGTCAATCCATTTCAGCAACCCGACCACACCTTCCTTTCCATGGAATTCCTTAGATTTACAGGCCATAAAGGACTTGTAGTTGCATTCTCTTTCATTGTTTCCCCTAGTTCCTCCACTACTTCCTTGGTTAGCATTAAGTCTCGCAGTTACTTGAGTAACAATGTTTGGGATTGCTGCCATGAGTTGTTTTGCTACAATTTAAGCAACATCGGGTGTTTCGTTCTGTGGATGCCCGCGATTAGGCCTTCCTGACATGGTTCTAAGACACAAGAGAAGAAATACGTACAAACATATAAAATAATGTATAAAATTTAGTTCACTACCAATCTATAAAACCATAAGTGTTGTCAAATTAATGGTTTGCATTAATATTATGCATATAGATTTGAGAAAGAAAGAAAAAGAAAAATCTTTTTATTCAACCATTGACTGAGTAGATTCTAGGGTTTGACCTCATAGTAAAAGTCTTTAAGCATAAAAATATCCCCCCTTTTTTCATAACCATACAAAGTAGTTTTAATACCAAAACGATACATCAATCACAAAATAAAGTTTTAAATGTTTTTCCCAAAAGACACCCTACAGGGGTTTTCAATAAATGATAAGATAAAATACTACAATTAGAACCAAATATGAATCGTTATCCCAACAAGAAACATCCACACCACAATCAGTAATAGCCCTCCAAACACATAATATCCTGTCATCGCACGGCCTGCTACTCGTCTAGCAGCACTAGCAATATCAGCAGCCTCCATCGAATGCTGAAACATGATTTCCATCCCTGTCATCACTTCATCCAAAACCTCCTAATGCCCAGCTATCATAGTGATGATGGGTTTTGAGCATTCTAACACTTCCTAAGTGTACATGCAACCCTAATAACCTTGAATCTATGTTTTCTCTATATACATGCAAATTTCTTTTCAAGGTTATTTCCTAACTAGCATGGCATGGGGATTACATAAAACATAGAACTAGTAGAAATACATACCTTGTTGTTGCTTGGATTCCTTCAAGACTTTGTGAGCCTAGCACCCGAAATTTTGTGCCTCAAATGCTTCACACAACACCACAAAACTTGGAATAACTTGAGAGAATACTTGTAGCACTCAAAATCGGTTATGCCCTCTCTAGTAACCTCTTAGGTCCAATTTTACTAGCCAAAGGGTTCCTTTTATAGTGGTGTCACAATTAGGGTTTCATTAAGAAGACCCATAATTATCATGACTCTTCATTTCTCATGACCCATGGGTTTGTAACTCCCATGGACTATCCATGGAGCTCCAAATGGTTACATCAATAACCCATAAACCATGGATCATTAATCCACCATAAAAGAATTTATGATTGTCATAATCAACCCTTACATATTTAATTAGTTTCACTTTGATCACCAAATTAATACTAGATTAATACTTGATCAAATACTAATTAAATAATACTATTATTAATATATTAGAACTTTTAACATATTAATAATCATAAGTACCTTATTCTCTCATTTAGTCTATCCAAGTATTGCAATGCCATGCAACCCAAATGGACCATGCCGGGTCGGGTCAAGTTCATACCAAATAAAGTTATGGACTTAAACACTATATCAAACAGTCTCCCACTTGGATAAGTCTAATAACTATATTTGCAAATATGACTTCAAAACCTGACTAGCAATCGTAGCTCTTTCAAAGTCTCTTGGAACTGAGATGATGATGATACGCCATTTAAGATAAGTGATCATATAATCCTCTGCTCTCATGATATCAGCCGGACAAACACATGGAATATGGTCTTACTTATTATCCAACATTTGTTTCTCGATCTCCGATTTGTTTCGACATAGAACTAAATTGAACACATCAATTAGGTTCTGACCGGGCCCAGTACATGGGTCAAAACCAAATCATCGAGGGGCCCAGATATCGCTTATATTTCTAGAAGGAACAGATAAACTTCGACTGATATGCTTGTACTAACTACTTGTTGAATTACTCACAGAGGCACGTTTTATAACATCGAGTTACCAATCCGTTTTCGTACAATCAATGAATAACCAACTCATAGTCAACAACTCATATCTATAGGTTTGAAGATTTATATGATATTACCGTCTCACGATCACTCGAGATAAATTCCATGAAGTGATGCAAGTGAGCGTGGGTTGAAACCAATACTCAGCCCTTATGAGTACTCATGAATGTTGTAGCAACCATTGCATTGTCCAAAGCACTTTAGACAAATCGTACAAGCCAAATTCAGTCTTAAATCAATACTTACTTCAAAAGTTTGACTGACTGTGGATGGTTTGAATAATATGATATATACCATAACATAATTATTCTGGAAGTAAAAACATGCAAAGTTGAAACATAGTAAACAATCAACATAAGATAGTAACACCTTACTCATAAATAAATAACAACTTTTATTTATCATCAAATGTCAATTACATTATACAAGTTTCAGGAATCTAATTATTGAAACTAATATCATCCTTCAGCCCAATGCGCCTTGCATGCTGTAAATGCTTAACCCTGCTCAGTCCCTTCATGAGGGGATCTGCTGGGTTCTCATTTGAGGATACCCTCTTTGCCACGAGGAGTCCTTCTTCTATTCTATGTCTGATGAAATCGTATTTTCTGTCAATGTGCCTAGATCTCCCGTGATCTCTTGGTTCCTTCGCCAAAGCAACCGCACTCTCACTGTCACAGAAAATTTCCATTGGCTCCTTTATAGCTGGTACAACTCCAAGGTCTCCGATGAAGTTCTTTATCCATATCGCCTCTTTTTCTGCCTCTCTTGCTGCTATGTACTCTGATTCACAAGTCGAATCAGCTACTGTCTCCTACTTGGAACTTTTCCAAGTAATGGCTCCTCCATTTAGGATAATGACCCAGCCTGACTGAGAGCGAAAATTATCCCTATCAGTTTGAAAGTTGGCATCCTTATATCCTTCCACTCTCAAGTCATCACTGCCTCCGAGGGTAAGGACCTAATCCTTAGTCCTCTGCAAATACTTGAGAATGTTCTTTACTGCTGTCCAGTGTGCCTTGCTAGGGTTCCTTTGATATCTACTGACCATGCTCAAAGCAAAGGCCACATCATGGCGAGTATAAGTCATAGCATACATGATCGAGCCCACAGCGGAAGCATATGGTATCTGACTCATTTCAGCTATCTCAGCCTCTGTACTCGGACTCTGAGTCTTACTTAGCTTGGCATTACTGTGGATTGGTAACTCTCCTTTCTTGGAATCTGGCATACTGAAACTCTTCAGTACCTTATCCACATAAGTACTTTGACTAAGTCCAATTAGTCTCCTACTCCTATCTCTCAATATCCTTATCCCTAGGATATAGGCAGCTTCCCCAAGGTCCTTCATAGCAAAACACTTCCCAAGCCAAACCTTAACCTCCTGCAAAGTTGAAATGTCGTTTCCTATGAGAAGTATGTCATCCACATACAACACCAAGAAGCTAACTATGCTCCCACTAGCCCTGACATATACACAAGACTCATCCTCACTTCTAGAAAAGCCAAAATCTTTGACTTTCTCATCAAAGCAAAGATTCCACCTGCGAGATGCTTGTTTCAATCCATAAATGCATTTTTCAAGCTTACACACTCTATTAGGGTACTTTAGATTGACAAAACCCTCTGCCTGATCCATGTAAACATCCTCAACCAACTTCCCATTAAGGAAAGCGGTTTTGTCATGAAATGCAGCTATGGCTAACAGCACTCTAATAGACTTAATCTTGGCCACTGTTGAGAAGGTCTCATCATTGTCAACTCCCGGAGTTTGAGTAAAGCCCTTCGCAACCAGTCGCGCTTTATAAGTGTGTACTTTCCCGTCCATGTTGGTCTTCTTCTTGAAGATCCATTTGCACCCAACTGTCTTACGACCTGGTGCATTGTCAACCAAGTTCGAAACTTGATTGTCATGCATGCACTGAATCTCGCTGTCCATAGCCTCCTTCCATTTCGCAGACTTAGGGCCTGCCATGGCTTCCTCATAATTATTAGGTTCATCCAAATCTATTAGTGTACTATCATTGATAAATGTATCACCTTTCGTGGTGATGTGATAACCATAATAAAATTCAGGTGTGTTCCTCACCCTAGTGGAACGTCTTGGAGGTACAGACTCGTGTATCGGCTCAACAGGAGTTTCCTCCTCAGGTTGGCTGATAGTATTTGAGGTTCCTTCACCATTTGACTCTTGAAGCTCTTCAAGGTCAATTTGCCTCCCACTGTCCCCTTGGCTTATTAATTCTCTCTCACGAAAGACTCCTCTTCTTGCTACAAAGACCACATTATCACTGGGTCTGTAGAAGAGGTAACCAAAGGATCTATGTGGATAGCCGATGAAAATACACCTCTCGCTTTGGGGCTCAAGCTTATCATGAGTCTCACGCCTCACAAAAGCTTCACAACCCCAAATCTTGATGTGGTCCAAATTGGGCAATTTCCCAGTCCACATCTCGTGAGGTGTTTTGGCAACCTTTTTAGTAGGGACTAGATTAAGAATATGGGCGGCAGTCTTTAAGGCATATCCCCAGAAACAGATTGGTAACGAAGCTCAACTCATCAAGGAATGAACCATATCTAGCAGGGTTCGATTGCGCCTCTCAGCCACACCATTTAACTGTGGTGTCCTGGGAGGTGTCAATTGTGAGACAATCTGACTTGAGGTCAAACGATTCCAAGACTCCAATCTTTTGGAGTTGCCCTATGCGTTTCTTGCTAACATGTCCAAGACGACAAAGATGATTTATCCAAGCTATTAGAAGAATCAATATACAACACATTATTTCCTAGATTGTCTACAACATTCACGACTTCATATACACCATCACAAGGTATTGCTTTAAAGTAAAATACATCATTGTAATAAACATTAATAGCACCATTTTTACTATCAAATGAAAATGTAAAACCTTGTTTGTACAAGCCATGAAAGGAAATAATATTTCTTGCCATTTCGGGCGAGTAACAACACTTATTCAAATCTAACATTAACCCATTATTAAGCAATAAAGAATAAACTCTTATCTTGGTAACATGTGATGCTTTCCTGTTGCCCATGACTAAGTTTATCTTCCCATGCTCCACATGCTCACTTCTTCTTAGTGCCTGCAAATCAGTATAAATGTGAATACCACATCCTGTATCAAGCACCCAAGAATTAGCATTAGATGAGTTGTTAGACAATATTATGTAAATACCTGCATGGGTGGTTTTAACCTTCCCATCCTTTACATCTTGCAGCTATTTGGTGCAGCTTCGCTTGAAGTGTCCCTTATCTTGGCAATAGAAGCATTGTGCTTCCTTTGGGTTCGAAGATGTAACAGCCCGGAATCTCAAGTATTGTTGAAATTATATTCATGGGGTGTTTTAAGGGGGGGACTTGGCGAGTTGGAGCCAAACTCGCCGAGTAGGATCGCAGACCTGGTCGTGGGTTCGCGACTGGACTCGACGAGTCAGATAGGGACTCGGCGAGTCTGCGCTGTTTAGCGAAAGCCCTAGCCGTTTAGGTTTGGGACGTATAAAGGGGACTTATAGGCTGTCATTGTTCGTTTTAGCCTTCTGAGAAGAACTCTAAATCGATTGTGTGCATCTAGATCAAGATTAAAGGCCAATGGTGATTTTGAAGGAGTTGTTGTGAAAAGAAGAGAGGGGCTTGGCTAAGGAACAGCAAGGGGGTCACATTCTGAGGATTGGGGACACAGAGAACACATTATCCAGGTAAGAATTCGTGGATACTCTGCTATGGTGATGTATTTTGAGGATTAGGGTTTATGGAACCCTTTTATGGATAGATTGAATGTTACCCTTGTTCCCCAAACGATTGTAACCCTGTATTAGGACCCTTGGAGGTCCAGAATATCCCATGTCTGTTCATTTCGGGAATTGGTGAAGGTTTTGGATTGAAATCCTTATGCCTTAGGTCAACATGTAAATTATAAGTCTTGGGGTGTATCATGAGCACCTAAATGAAGACCTTATGTAATGGACTAGTCGAGTAAGGCCAGACCTATGAATGGTCGGAGCAGTTATGACCTTAGGAAGCAGTTTGCGCGGCTGCATGGCATGGACTCGCCGAGTCAGATGAGCAGACTCGGCGAGTAGCTTGAAGAATAACTGGGACTCGTCGAGTTGTTCATCAGACTCGGCGAGTGGAGTCGGGGTGGCCCCGCGATTCTTCCAGGAGTAACTCGTCGGGTCAAGGAGGATACTCGACGAGTAGAAGGGAAAACTTAGAGGATTGGAGGACGACTAGACTCGCCGAGTCGCCAGAGTACTCGCCGAGTCCGGTCGAGTTGACCGTGGACCGTCGATCAGAGTTGACCTATGTGTAATTTCTTAGGGTCAGTTGTCTTGAAAGATAAAAGTGTTAATAAGGGATGCACGATATTATCCAGGGAGTCTGTAGCTCGGCGGATCGAGTACGAGTGATTTTAGGAGTTGCTAGCTTTCAGTATCCATGAGGTGAGTCTTCTCACTATACTGTACCCGGAAGGGTTTGACTGTGTGACCGGAAGGTCGGATATGATATGTGTTATAAGTGCTATAAATGGAAAGGTAATTGTTATGCGTGCTATGTATGTTTATATGGGCCGGAAGGCAATGTGTTATGTGACCGAAAGGTTGGATATGATATATGATATATGTGCTATATGTGTTAGGATAAATGTGTTATGTGTTGTGTATGTTTATGGGCTGGAAGGCAATATGTCATGTGACCGGAAGGTCGGGTATGTTATGTAATATATGTGCTATATGTGGTAAATTAATTGTTATGCGTGCTGTGTATGTTTATATGGGCCGGAAGGCAATGTGTCATGGGCCGGAAGGCAATGTGTTATGGACCGGAAGGCAATACGTTATGGGTCGGAAGGCGATTATTTCATGGGCCGGAAGGCGTTGTGTAGTGGACCAGAAGGTCAGGGCCTGGAAAGGTGTGTATGCGTAAGTTGTATATTGGGGAACTCACTAAGCTTTGTGCTTACAGTGTTTTGTGTTATGTTGTTTTCAGGTTCTTTCAGTAACACAGGACGGCACCGGCTCGATTGTACACACCAGAGAAAGAGTTATATTTTGGAGGATCCTGGTTTTCTATTCAAGTGAAAATGAACTATGTTTTGTAATTCAATTATGAATGAGATTTTAAACAGGTGTTTTAATATTAAAATGGTTATTTTAAATGAAAATTTTGCCTTGAAATTTTCGGTGTTACAAATTGGTATCAGAGCCTTGGTTTGAGGGATTCGGATGCACCTTCGGGTAAATCTGGACTCAAACTGAGGAAGTAAGAAAAAGTTTTCAAATAAATAGTTTTCTAAAAGTGAATAAGAGTTCAAAGAGAAAGCAAGAAAGAGCAGTGTGTACAATCAGCCAGAGCCAAACGGTGATTTCCCAAAATACCCTTACTTTTGTGTTATGAAATATCTATGATGCACTTTATGAGATATTATTTCATGCTAGAGACAGGCTAGGTATTTCATATCTTAGGACTAGAGTGACCTCATTTGTGATGCCTTAGCCTAGGGTTTGTTGTTATATGTGCGTTATGCTTTTGAGTATGTGATGAGTGAGAGTATCCAGTTATAACGCACGAGGGGTAGAGTTACAGAGTTCAGGGGTATTTCCGAGGATTAGCCGAGAAGGTGGAGTTATCACAGACAAGGAGTCCTATGTATTCTTCGATGCTCGAATGCTGCTTGCTTTGTGCTTTGTGGAACTCTCGATGATGGGAGTCAGCTACTAAGTGAGTATGACGATATTCAGGAGGTAGACGGTTGACATCATTAGGAGCTCTTCAGAAGCTGATAGCAAAGAAATGGGAGGACGACGGAAGAGACTAGGGAGTAAACCTAGCCAGATGAGTGCGCTGGTAAAGTAGAGGATTTCGCTGGAGAGCGGGCACGTGCGATGGGATTGGTGAAAGAGCAGGTCGAGCAGCTACTTAGGAGCTCTGGGATGGTCCGTGTGGAAAGTATGGGTAGATGTGGCAGGTAGTATGGGCCCGTACTACTGAAAGTAGAGGACCCATACTTGTTACAGGGAGCATTCCGAAGGTTCTAAGGAACGGATTGAGGAGTGATGTTATGGTTCGAGTACCATACATCGGAGCAGATTGAGGAGTGATGTTATGGTTCGAGTACCATACATCGGAACAGATTGAGGAGTGATACTATGGTTCGAGTACCATACACCAGAGCAGATTGAGAAGGGATGTCATGGGATGAGTACCATGGTTCGTAGTGAATGATGCTGGTGATTATCTTGTTATCCGGTCATGATCGATGAGGTAGAGATCGGACGCTATGGGTTTTAGGCCTGCAGACCATGATTGAGTATGAAGAGGCGTCCCTCGAGAGGAAAGGCGAGTGCCTATCAGAGTATTTTGGTAAGGAGTTAAAGGAAGGAGAAAATTTCGGTCTGAGTTGAGCAATCAGTCGATAGAGGAGAGGTCATCTCCTAGGTGAGTGGTGCTATTTTGTTCGTGTGCAAGACACGGGAGGCCTGATGTTTCAATTTTGGGTTTGGGGGTACACCCTACAGGTCGTATCGGTGATGATTTTCCCCAGAGTATCAGGTGGCATATGTGCCGCGAGGCAGTGACTTATCGGGAGCAGACAGTCAGTTGGGACTGAGGTAGTCGAGGACCACACCACACCTAACTGAGAATAGTAGGTTGTGTTATAGTGGTAGTAGTGGGAGGTTCAGTTGAGTTTTGCAGTGCAGGGAGTTTTCGTCTATGTTGGGAGTGGGTCCCTGTCCTTGGGACAATTTCGATGTTGGAACATTGGTTGATGAGTTGGGGTGAGAGGAACGATGATTTTGTGGTGCAGTCTATGAACCAGGGATGTTATTGAGCAGTTGAGATGCTTAGTGTTAGATTGGTACGAGATTTGGAACGATTAGAGGCAGTCGTGATGAGAAGTTCTTGAGGAGTTCATCAGAGGTTCAGAGTATAGGGGGTTGATTGATTTCCTTAAGGGGGAATTATCGGGCGTTGCGTAGCACTTTCCTGGGGCAGGTGCGATTTCGCTGGTGGAAAAAATAGTCGTGGGTTGGATGTGTGCTAATTGGTAATGGTTCGAACCCTAAGTGGGGGAGAACCGGGTACAGTATGTAAGGGAAGCAAAGATTTGTCAAGAGTAGTTATAAGTGAAGTATAGAGATATGCTGTAAGAAATCATGAGACCAGAGGTGTCGGTGATCGAGGAAAGGGGTCAGAGTGAGTTAATGCGGGAAGTACTTGAGGAGGAGGACGAATGTATCCATGACAGGTGATTGGTGTTGTTGCAAGTAGATAGAGAATGATTGGGCACCCAACTCCCGGGGTCGGTATGCGTATCCTTGTTTGGATTTTGAGCGTCGGAAAAAGGGGTTTCGGAGAATTATCAGTATATTTCGTAGCGTCAGCGTTTTCTCGTATTCCAATCGAGAAATTATATGCACCGAAGTTGTAATATGGGAAAAATGTAGATCTAATTATGGGCTTCAGAGGAAACGTATTATTGTGTTTATATGATGCTTGGGGCAGGAGATCAGTGGTTGTGGCAGGATCTTGTGGTGTTCTGTTGGGGTACTCTGAGATATCCGAGTATGATATCTTTTAGGAGTTACTAGTGAATCCTGAATTGAATCGACGTGTGGCATATCAAGTATCTGTGGATCTAGTGGGAGCCTTTCAAGTATGGGCATCCAGGGAGATTATTTGAGAGAGTGGATTTTCGCAAAGATGGGCATTTGTTATGTTGATTGCCTCCAGAGTCTGTGATGGATATTCGAGCCGTAGTACTCCCTACTCAGAGGGTGTTGTGATATTGCGTGGAGTTGCAGTACTCACTAAATGGCAAGAGAATTTCGATGTTGGAATGTTTTTCGAGCAGTGTATGATGTGGAAGAGTTTGGTTTGAGTAGCCCTGGTATTGAGTCTTTGGAGCTTGGATGTTGAGTCGGGGGTCTCCATCTCTGTCAGGAGATGCGGGGAGATGCGCAAGGAATATGCGCAGCAGAAACCAGGGAATTGAGTTGAGACGATCCTCGGTTGGATTTTATTTTTCTCGCATGAAGAAAAGAAGATTTTGTGACTTGTGTGTCACTGGGTTGGGATAGTGGTCACGGGGAGGAAGTTAGTGGGATATTTGGATCATGATATGAGTGACCGTTGGGGGCTCAGCCGTGGAGCCAAAAGCTGACCTAGTACTCAGTCTCGAAGAGGGATAGGAGAAACGAGCTAGAGTTTATCATGATGATGTTTGAGGACACTTTAGAGAGAGGAAAACGATCCAGACGCTCGAAGACATGCTTCGGGCATGTGCATTAGATTTTGGAGGAAGCCGCGGTACGTATTTATCCTTGGTTGAGTTGTCCCATATCAACAGCCATCATTAGTGCATTGGTATGCCGCCCTTTGAGCTGTTGCATAGGAGGTGATGTCGGACCCTCATTGCTGAGGAGAGGTAACGCATGGGCCTGAGAGTCCTTGCGAGCAGATCCAGAGCATGTGCGATACATGGAGTAGTGGCAAGTCGTCAAGCGGATTTCCCTAGGTAAGGGAGAGGAAGGTATGTTGGGACTAGTGCAGCATGTGTATGCGAATACAAGAAGGGAACTCGTGAGAGTTCCTCTGAGAGTGCGAATGGGTCTCTCTGTCATTCCGAAATGGATAAAGTGGGTTTTGGATCGGGGATCCGGTGATTCATGGTTTCCTAACCCTTATGGGTCGAGTGATCGTTGAGATTCGGAGCAGAATTGCATCGTGGGTGATTCTCGGTTACAGGGAGTAGTGGGCAGTACAGAGATCATGCTTCAGTCGACAGAGCAAATTCAGCAGGTTAAACAGAGGTTATTGATCGCCTAGAGCTGACAGAAAGTTATGCAGACAGACGCCGGTATGAGCTTGAGTTTCAGGTCGGCGACTTCGTATTCCTGAAGGTCTCTCCTTGGAAAGGAGTGATTCGATTCAGGAAGAGGGGCAAGTTGGGGCCCCGGTATATTGGACCTTTTCGTGAGATTGTGAGGGGAGGACGGGTGGCTTACCGTTTGGAGTTGCCAGCAGAATTGAGATAGATCCACGACACTTTTCATGTGTCGCAGTTGAAGAAGTGTATAGTCGAGGAGTCAGCAGTGGTTCCACTAGAGAACATTTAGGTGGATGCGAGCCTGAGTTAGGCTGACAGACCAGTGGCCATCAGGGATCGGAAGATCAAGTTTCTGAGGAACAAGGAGGTACCTCTGGTGTTGGTTCAGTGGCAACCCCGGAAAGGATCGGAAATGACTTGGGAGTCGGAACATGAGATGCGGGAGCAGCATCCGGAACTATTTTCAAAGTAAGACTTCGAGGGCGAAGTCTGATTCTAGTGGGGGAGAATTGTAACAGCCCGGAATCTCAAGTATTGTTGAAATTATATTCATGGGGTGTTTTAAGGGGGGACTCGGTGAGTTGGAGCCAGACTCGCCGAGTAGGATCGCAGACCTGGTCGCGGGTTCGCGACTAGACTCGACGAGTCAGATAGGGACTCGGCGAGTCTGCGCTGTTTAACGAAAGCCCTAGCCGTTTAGGTTTGGGATGTATAAAGGGGACTTATAGGCTGTTATTGTTCGTTTTAGCCTTCTGAGAAGAACTCTAAATCGATTGTGTGCATCTAGATCAAGATTAAAGGCCAATGGTGATTTTGAAGGAGTTGTTGTGCAAAGAAGAGAGGGGCTTGGCTAAGGAACAACAAGGGGGTCACATTCTGAGGATTGGGGACACAGAGAACACATTATCCAGGTAAGAATTCGTGTATACTCTACTATGGTGATATATTTTGAGGATTAGGGTTTATGGAACCCTTTTATGGATAGATTGAATGTTACCCTTGTTCCTTAAACGATTGTAACCCTGTATTAGGACCCTTGGAGGTCCAGAATATCCCATGTCTGTGCATTTCGGGAATTGGTGAAGGTTTTGGATTGAAATCCTTATGCCTTAGGTCAACATGTAAATTATAAGACTTGGGGTGTATCATGAGCACCTAAATGAAGACCTTATGTAATGGACTAGTCGAGGAAGGCCAGACCTATGAATGGTCGGAGCAGTTATGACCTTAGGAAGCAGTTTGTGCGGCTGCATGGCATGGACTCGCCGAGTCAGATGAGCAGACTCGGCGAGTAGCTTGAAGAATAACTGGGACTCGTCGAGTTGTTCATCAGACTCGGCGAGTGGAGTCGGGGTGGCCCCGCGATTCTTCCACGAGTAACTCGTCGGGTCAAGGAGGATACTCGACGAGTAGAAGGGAAAACTTAGAGGATTGGAGGACGACTAGACTCGCCGAGTCGCCAGAGTACTCGCCGAGTCCGGTCGAGTTGACCATGGACCATCGATCAGAGTTGACCTATGTGTAATTTCTTAGGGTCAGTTGTCTTGAAATATAAAAGTGTTAATAAGGGATGCACGATATTATCCAGGGAGTCTGTAGCTCGGCGGATCGAGTACGAGTGATTTTAGGAGTTGCTAGCTTTCAGTATCCACAAGGTGAGTCTTCTCACTATACTGTACCCGGAAGGGTTTGACTGTGTGACCGGAAGCTCGGATATGATATGTGTTATAAGTGCTATAAATGGAAAGGTAATTGCTATGCGTGCTATGTATGTTTATATGGGCCGGAAGGCAATGTGTTATGTGATCGAAAGGTCGGATATGATATATGATATATGTGCTATATGTGTTAGGATAAATGTGTTATGTGCTGTGTATGTTTATGGGCCGGAAGGCAATATGTCATGTGACCGGAAGGTCGGGTATGTTATGTAATATATGTGCTATATGTGGTAAATTAATTGTTATGCGTGCTGTGTATGTTTATATGGGCCGGAAGGCAATGTGTCATGGGCCGGAAGGCAATGTGTTATGGGCCGGAAGGCAATACGTTATGGGCCGGAAGGCCATTATTTCATGGGCCGGAAGGCGTTGTGTAGTGGACCGGAAGGTCAGGGCCTGGAAAGGCGTGTATGCGTAAGTTGTATATTGGGGAACTCACTAAGCTTCGTGCTTACAGTTTTTTGTGTTATGTTGTTTTCAGGTTATTTCAGGAACACAGGACGGCACCGGCTGGATTGTACACACCAGAGAAAGAGTTATATTTTGGAGGATCCTGGTTTTCTTTTCAAGTGAAAATGAACTATGTTTTGTAATTCAATTATGAATGAGATTTTAAACAGGTGTTTTAATATTAAAATGGTTATTTTAAATGAAAATTTTGCCTTGAAATTTTCGGTGTTACAGAAGAAGGAGTAATTGGACCTTTCTTTGTCCCACTTGAAGAGGAACCATCAAGAGTCTTACCCTTGGTACCCTTTGAAGGGCTTTTCCTCTTCTTACTCTTCCCTTGCCCAATTGCAAGAACAGGGGCTGTTAAAGGAGTAGAAGTAACAACCGCTTTACCCTTAAGGCCATTTTTAACTGTCCTTAAGATTCCTTGAAGTTTTCTAAGTGTGACTTACTCCTTATTCATATGATAAGTCATACGAAACTGATCATAACTTAAAGGTAAGGAATGGAGAATGATGTCAATCGCCAATTCCTCAGGAAAGTCAATAGTGAGCTTTAGCAACCGGTCAATGAACCTCTGCATCTTCTGCAAGTGACCGGTGATGGGTTCACCATCCTTCATCCTTGCGGTTATCATGGAGGAAATGATTTCATACCTCTCTTGATGCGTGCTCTGATGCTACCTTTCCATCAGATCTAGGTGCATCTCGTAGGGGTAGAAATCTTCATAAGATTTTTGGAGTTCCGGAGTCATTGTGGCCATCATGATGCAGGACACCTTGGAGGCATCCTTCTCTTGTGCAATGAACTCCGCAAGCTCTTCTGGAGTAGCATTGGCTTCATTAACAACCTTAAGCTCCCTATCAAGGACATATTATTTGTCCTCATAACGGGTAATCATCCTGATGTTTCTGATCCACTCATTGAAGTTGGATCCATCAAAGATGACCTTACCACATAAGTGATGGGTTTTGAGCATTCTAACACTTCCTAAGTGTACATGCAACCCTAATAACCTTGGATCTATGTTTGTCTAATTGTCATGCAAAGTTGAATTCCAAGGTTATATTCCTATCTAGCATACATGGGGAACAATTTTAACATAAAGTATAGATAGAATAACTTACCTTGTTGTTGTTTGTGTTCCTTGAAACCTTGTGAGCCTAGCACCCCAAGTGTGATGCCTCAAATGCTTCACACAACACCAAATGCTCTTGGAAGAACTTATGAGAGAACACACACTTCTTCAAAATCGGCCAAGCCCTCTTGTTTCTTAGTGTAGCCGATTTTGGGTGGAGAACATGTTACTTATATAGTGTTGACACATCTAGGGTTAAACCCTAATGTGTCATGACTCTTCATTTCCATGACCCATGGGTTTGTAACTCCCATGGAGCATCCATGGAGCATCCTATGGGTGGAACCCAACTTGATAGTCCATGGAGCCTTTTAGCCCACTATACAAGATATGGATGATTTACATAATCAACCCATATATTTAATTGGTTATCTTTTGATCACTTAATTAATTCTAAATTAATTCTTGATCAAACTAACCAAATAATATTATTAATATATTAGAACTTATAATATATTAATAATCTCCAAGTGTTACTTCTCTCATTTAGTCTATCCAATTGCATGGTGCCGTGCAACCCAAATGGACCATGCCGGGTCGGGTCAAGTACATACCAGAAATAGTTATGGACTTAGACACCTTATCCAACAGTCTCCCACTTGGATAAGTCTAATAACTATTACTGCAAGTATGACTTCAGGAACCGATCAGCAATCGTAGCTCTTTTCAAGGTTTCTCGAAACTGAGAAGATGATGGTACACCATTTAAGATAAGTGATCATATAATCCTCTGTTCTAGATATCAGTCGGACAAATACATGGAACAATGTCTTACTTATTGTCCAACAATTTGTTTCCCGATTTCCGATTTGTTTGACAAAGAACTTAATTGAACACATCAACTTAGTTCTGACCGGGCCCGGTACATAGGTCAAAACAAAATCATCGAGGGGCCCAGATATCAGCTTCTAATCCAAGAAGGAACAGATAAACTTCGACTCATATGTTTGTTCTACTACTCATTGAATTACACATAAGAGCGCGATTTTATAACATCGAGTTACCAATGCGTTTTTCGTACAATCAATGCATAACCAACTTGTAAGTAACAAATCATATCTCTAGGTTTAAAGATTTATATGATATTACCGTCTCACGATCACTCGAGATAGAATTCCATGAAGTGATTCCAGTGAGCGTGGGTTGAGTCCAATGCTCAGAACGTATGAGCACTCATGATTGTTGTAGCCTTGTCCCAGACCTCTACAACCAAACATGACAGTCTTGATTCATACCTACTTCCAACATATGACCGACTGTGGAGGTTTGAATAATATCTTATACCAAACAAAATTATTCTGGAAGTCAAAACATGCAAAAGAAATATAGTAAACGATCGACAAAGAGATAGTAACACTTTACTCATAAATAAAACACTTTTATTCATCATCAAATGTCAATTACACTTTACAAATTTCTAGATTATCTAACTACTAAATCTAATATCATCCTTCAGCCCTATGCTCCGAGCATGCTGGAGATGCTTAATCCGAGTCAGTCCCTTCGTGAGGGGATCTGCCGGATTCTCATCTGATCATACCCTCTTTGCCACGAGGAGTCCTTCTTCGATCCGATGTCTGATGAAATGGTATTTTCTGTCGATGTGTCTGGATCTCCCGTGATCCCTTGGTTCCTTGGCTAAGGCAACGGCACTTTCACTATCACAGAAAATTTCCATTGGCTCTTTAATAGCTGGTACAACTCCAAGGTCTCCAATGAAGTTCCTCAGCCATAAAGCCTCCATTTGCCGCCTCGCTAGCTGCAATATACTCTGATTCACAAGTAGAATCTGCCACTGTCTCTTGCTTGGAACTCTTCCAAGAAATTGCTCCTCCATTTAGGGTAAAGACCCAGCCCGACTGAGAGCGGAAGTTATCCCTATCAGTCTGGAAGCTAGCATCACTATACCCTACAATTCTCAAGTCATCACTCCCACCGAGGGTAAGGACCCAGTCCTTAGTCCTTCGTAGGTACTTGAGAATATTCTTTACCGCAGTCCAGTGTGCCTTGCCAGGGTTCCCCTGAAACCTGCTAACCATGCTCAAGGCAAAGGCTACATCAGGTCGAGTACACGTCATAGCATACATGATCGAACCTACAGCCGAAGCATAAGGTACTCGACTCATTTCTGCTATCTCAGCCTCAGTGTTAGGGCTTTGTGTCTTACTCAGTTTGGCGTTACTCTGGATGGGCAACTCTCCTTTCTTGGAGTCTTGCATTCTGAATCTCTTCAGAACCTTCTCCAAGTAGGTACTTTGACTAAGTCCAATTAGTCTTTTACTCCGATCTCTCAAGATCCTTATCCCCAAGATATAAGCAGCTTCACCAAGGTCCTTCATAGCGAAACACTTTCCAAGCCAGGACTTTACTTCCTGCAGGGTTGGAATGTCATTTCCTATGAGTAGTATGTCATCCACATACAATACCAAAAAGCTAACTATACTCCCACTAGCCTTGACATATACACAAGATTCATCTTCACTCCTAGAAAAACCAAATTCCTTGACCTTTTCATCAAAGCAAAGATTCCATCTGCGAGGTGCTTGCTTTAATCCATAAATGGTTTTCTCAAGCTTACACACTCTATTAGGGTACTTGTTGCTGACAAAACCCTCTGGCTGACTCATGTAAACATCTTCAGCCAACTTCCTATTAAGGAAAGCGATTTTGACATCCATTTGCCAAATTTCATAGTCATGAAATGCGGCTATGGCTAACAGAACCCGAATAGACTTAATCTTGGCTACCGGAGAAAAGGTCTCATCATAATCCACTCCAGGAATTTGAGAGAAGCCCTTTGCAACCAGTCTAGCCTTATAAGTGTGTACTTTACCATCCATGTCGGTCTTCTTCTTGAAAACCCATTTGCACCCTACAGTCTTTCGACCTGGTACATTCTCAACCAAGTTCCAAACTTGATTGTCATACATGGATTGTATCTCGCTATCCATAGCCTCTTTCCATTTAGCAGACTCGGGGCCTGCCATGGCTTCCTCGTAGCTGTTAGGGTCATCTTGACTTACTAGTGTCTCATCACTAATAAGTGTCTCACCTTCTGCAGTAATATGGAATCCATAGTAATGCTCAGGTGCACTCCTAACTCTCGTGGAACGCCTCAGAGGTACAGATTCGTCAATTGGCTCAACAGGAGTTTCCTCCTCAAGTTGAGGGCTAGAGTTTGAAGTTCCTTCACCACTTGACTCTTGAATTTCTTCAAGATCAACTTGCCTCCCACTTTCTCCTTGGCTTATAAACTCTCTTTCTCGAAAGACTCCTCTTCTTGCTACAAAGACCACATTGTCACTAGGTCTGTAGAAGAGGTAACCAAAGGATTGCTGTGGGTAGCCGATGAAAATACACCTCTTGCTTCGGGGTTCGAGCTTATCATGAGTCTCGCGTCTCACGAAAGCCTCGCATCCCCAAATCTTGATGTGGTCTAGTTTAGGTACTTTACCAGTCCACATCTCGTGAGGAGTTTTGGCAACTTTCTTTGTAGGGACTAGATTAAGGATATGGGCGGCAGTCTCTAAGGCATACCCCCAGAATGAGATTGGTAGCGAAGCTCGACTCATCATGGAACGAACCATGTCGAACAAGGTTCGATTACGCCTCTCAGCCACACCATTCAACTGCGGTGTCCTGGGAGGTGTCAATTGTGAGACAATCCCACATTCCTTTAGATAGTCGAGGAACTCTGAACTAAGATACTCACCACCCCGATCGGATCGAAGCATCTTAATGTTCCTGCCCAATTGATTCTCGACTTCCTGTTTAAATTCCTTAAACTTCTCGAAAATCTCTGAATTATGCTTGATTAAGTAGACATATCCATATCTACTGTAATCATCAGTAAAAGTCAAATAATAACGATTAGCATCTCTTGTGGCATGTTTGAATGGTCCACACACATCCGTGTGTATAAGGTCCAACAAACCTTCACCCCTTTCACACGAGCCTGTGAAGGGTGACTTTGTCATTTTTCCAAGTAAGCATGATTCGCAACTATCATTCGACTTTAGGTCAAACGACTCCAAGACTCCATCCTTTTGGAGTTGGCCTATGCGTTTCTTGCTTATATGTCCAAGACGACAATGCCATAATGATGCTTTATCCAAGTTATTATTATTAGTAGAATCAATACACAAAACATTATTTCCTAAGTTATCTACAATAGATACAGCTTCATACACGCCATCACAAGGTAATGCTTTAAAATAAAGTACATTATTAAAGAAAGCATTAATCGAACCAACTTCATTATCAAACGAAAAGGTGAAACCTTGTTTGTACAATGCATGAAAGGAAATAATATTTCTTGCCATTTCTGGCGAATAACAACATTTATTCAAATCTAAATTTAACCCACTACTTAGCGATAAAGTGTAAACTCCAATCTTGGTGACAGGTGTAACTTTCCTATTCCCCATGATTAAGTTTATTCTTCCTTGCTCCACATTCTCACTTCTTCCTAGTCCCTGCAAGTCACAACAAATATGAATACCGCAACCGGTATCAAGGACCCAAGATTTCGAATGGGGTGAGTTATTAGAAATGATAGTGTAAATACCTGCATGGTTGGGTTTGACATTCCCATCCTTCACATCCTGCTGGTACTTTGGGCAGTTCCGCTTCCAATGAGCTTTTTCATGGCAATAGAAGCATTCAGCCTCTTTTGGGTCAGAAGAAGGAGTAATGAAACCTTTCTTGGTTCCACTTGAAGAAGAGCCATCAAGGGTCCGAGCCTTGGTACCCTTCGATGATCTCTTTCTCTTCCTCCCTCGACTTTGCCCAATTGCCAAGACCGGAGTTGAGTCTGGAGTAGGAGTGATAGCAACCGACTTCCCCTTAAGACCTGTTTCTACGGTCTTGAGAAGTCCCTGAAGTTTGCTGAGGGTGACCTCTTCCTTGTTCATGTGATATGTCATGCGGAATTGATCATATCACGATGGTAAGGAGTGCAAAATGATATCTATTGCAAGCTCCTCAGGGAAGTTCACATTGAGCTTCAGCAAACAATCCACATACCTTTGCATTTTCTGCATGTGGCTCGTGACGGACTCTCCGTCCTTCATCATGGTCGTTATCATGGAGAAAATGACTTCGTACCTCTCTTGTCGTGCACTTTCATGGTATCTTTCCATCAAATCTTGGTGCATTTCATAAGGGTAGAAATCTTCATAAGACTTTTGGAGTTCAGCTGTCATGGTGGCCAACATGATGCAAGCCACCTTGGTTGCATCTCTTTCATGAGTATGAAAGTCAGCGATCTCCTGGGGAGTTGCAGTGGACTCGTCAATTTCCTTAAGCTCCTTGTCAAGGACATATTCTTTATCCTCATCCTGATGTTTCTGATCCATTCATTGAAGTTGGATCCATCAAAGGTGACTTTCCCACACAAACTCATAAGAGTAAAGGAGCCATTAGGATTCGAGCCAGAAGCATTATTTGAAGACATCTGAAAGAGAAGAACGAGTTTAGTTTAGATTTAAGAGAGTCCTTAATAAAACACCCAAATGTAATATTAAGGCTAGGATCCAATCACAATATAATATAACTTAGAAGAGGTATGTCGTAATCTAAGCTATACCATATTTGAAAGGTAGGTGAATGACGATTCACCAATTTCCACCACGAAAACCGAAATATTAGATATTTAGTTTTTATTGGTTTTAGAAATTCCTAGATTCTTTGAGATCCAATGAACTTTTCAAAGGCATGTTTCAATCTCGGGAGTGCCCTCCAGGTTTTGTGACTGGGATGCCGAGGATCACAAAACGAGGTGTGAAGTAACCATGCAAATCACTTGGTACTCTTAAAGTTTATCACTCAATCGATGTGCTGGTAAACCACACACGCTCCACCGATACTATAATAAACCTTAAGTCACCCTTTACCTACCTTGTTAAGTCCAAGTTAGTGTGCCGGTTAACCACACACGCTCCACCAACGACTTAGAAAAGTGTGAAGTGTAATTTCATGGATTAGCACCTTATTCACATTTTTCCTAAAGTAACTAAGATTGTGAATTTAATAAACATTTAGTTACTTTATTATATTCATCATACTTTGAATGAGAATTTATAAGTCCTTGTCTTACCCGTTCGGCTAACGACCCTCCACCAGTCAAGCAAGCGGTGGGTGAGAATATTCACCCATTAAGTCACCATTTTATAGGCAACAACCTTATACCAACCTTATAGACCGGCTTCGTGAATGAGGCGTACTAGCGGTAAGACGACTTTATTCTTATACATATATATATAATTATTAAATCATCATAATATAAGTATAAGGGTTGACTTTTAACTTTTAAAATTTTAAGGGTTGGAACTTAAAGTTTTAACTTAACTTTACTTGTTCCAAAACTTGAGGGCAAGTTTTGTAACTTTCAAAACTTTTCATTTCTTGTAACTTATGAGTTTGATAGAGTAATAAAATGAAGAATATTCATTTTTCTAACTTTTGTGTTTTCTTAATGGTTTTAACTCAAGTGTGACTCTTGGTTTTCCATAACTTAAGGATAAGTTATGGACTCCATTAAAACACATTATGATCAAGAATTAATCTACCACATAGGTTACAAATAATTCCTATGATCATCTAAAACATCATAAGAACAAGAACATGAATATGAACACAATCAAAAATTACATTTAAAACTTTGTAATTTTGATAACTAGTTGTTGTAAATGAATTAGCAAAGACGTTACACCACCAAAAACAAGTTTTCAATTACCAAAACAGTTTAGGGTAATGTTTCTAATGCATTTCCAGCAACTGAATCGAAATTCTGCACTCAGTCGACCCTACTCGCCGAGTGCATAAACTGACTCGCCGAGTTGGTTGAAGATACTCATGGACTCGACGAGTCCCCCCTATAGACTCGACGAGTCCATTCGCAGACAGCAAAATTTCCGATTCTGTTTTCAACTTTTAAGCACAAATAAGAACAAACAAGCCTAGGCTCTGATACCACTGATGGGTTTTGAGCATTCTAACACTTCCTAAGTGTACATGCAACCCTAATAACCTTGGATCTATGTTTGTCTAATTGTCATGCAAAGTTGAATTCCAAGGTTATATTCCTATCTAGCATACATGGGGAACAATTTTAACATAAAGTATAGATAGAATAACTTACCTTGTTGTTGTTTGTGTTCCTTGAAACCTTGTGAGCCTAGCACCCCAAGTGCGATGCCTCAAATGCTTCACACAACACCAAATGCTCTTGGAAGAACTTATGAGAGAACACACACTTCTTCAAAATCGGCCAAGCCCTCTTGTTTCTTAGTGTAGCCGATTTTGGGTGGAGAACATGTTACTTATATAGTGTTGACACATCTAGGGTTAAACCCTAATGTGTCATGACTCTTCATTTCCATGACCCATGGGTTTGTAACTCCCATGGAGCATCCATGGAGCATCCTATGGGTGGAACCCAACTTGATAGTCCATGGAGCCTTTTAGCCCACTATACAAGATATGGATGATTTACATAATCAACCCATATATTTAATTAGTTATCTTTTGATCACTTAATTAATTCTAAATTAATTCTTGATCAAACTAATCAAATAATATTATTAATATATTAGAACTTATAATATATTAATAATCTCCAAGTGTTACTTCTCTCATTTAGTCTATCCAATTGCATGGTGCCATGCAACCCAAATGGACCATGCCGGGTCGGGTCAAGTACATACCAGAAATAGTTATGGACTTAGACACCTTATCCAACAATAAGTTCATTAGGGAAAAGGAGCCTGAATGGTTTGAGCCAGCAGCGTTATTGGAAGACATCTGGAATAGAAGGAAGATAAGTTTCATTAGATTAAAAGTCCTTAATAAGTCACCCAAATGAGATATTAAGGCTAGGATCCAACAAAGTATTTATAGGTGGAAAAGGGATGCCGTAATCCACACTAGAAAATATTTGAAGGTAGGTAAATGACGATTTACCAATTTCCACCGTAAGAACGAGATATTTTATTATTAGGTTTTATTGGTTTTTGAAACTCCTAGATCTTTTGAGATACATTGAACTTTTCAATGGCATGTTTGAATCTCGAATGTGCCCTCTCAAGTTTGTGACTGGGATGCCGAGGATCACAAACAAGGTGTGAATAACCATACAAATTGACTTGGTACCCTTAACAATATTACCTAATCGATGTGCCGGTTAACCACACACGCTCCACCGATCTATAATAAGATCAAGTTACCCTTTGCCACTCTTAGTAGTCCATGTTAGTGTGCCGGTTAACCATGCACGCTCCACTAACGACTTGGTAAGGTATAAAGTGTAATTTTATGGACTAGCACCAATTTCACATTTTCCTAAAGTAACTAAGATTGGGAATTTATAGTGTATAGTTACTTTATAATTCATTATACTTTTAATGAGAATTTAAAGTCGTATCCTACCCGTTCGGCTAACGACCCTCCACCGATCAAGGAAGCGGTGGGTGAGAGTGGACACCCATTAAGTCACCATTTTATAGGCAACAACCTTATACCCCCCTTATAGACCAGCTTCGTGAATGAGGCCTACTAACAGTAAGAACGACATATTCTTATACATATCTATATAATAAAATTATAATAATAGTATAAGGGTTGATTTTTAAACCTTTTAAAAATCTAAGGTATAGTTTGGAATTAAGTGTAAGACTTTTCAAATTCCAAATCTTGAGGGCAAGAATTGAAACTATTCCAAGTCTCTTCAATTTTGTAACTTATGAGTTTTATCGGTTCATAAAAATGAAGACTCTTCATTTTATGAAACCTATTTAGTTCTTTAAACACAAATTAAAGTAGTGACCTTTGGTTATCCATGACTTGAGGACAAGTTATAGACACCATCAATACAATTAAGATCAAGAATTAAACACACATGGTGGTTACATATAAATCCTATGATCTTCTAAAACTCATAAGAACACAAATTCATGTCAATCAATTTCAAGAAATCATATAAACATATATAATACTTTGAAATTGTTAAAAGTCGTGTAAAATGGATTAACATAATCATTATCATTTTGAAAAACAGATTTTACAAGTCCAAAATAGATTGGGATAATGATTCTAATCCATTTCCAGCAACAAAAACTCGAAAAATCTGCCTAGCTCGATCCTACACGACGAGTGCATTATCCTACTCGGCGAGTAGGATGAATTTGTTCATGGACTCGACGAGTCCTCCCCGTGGACTCGGCGAGTACAGTCGTCAGAATGCAGAATTTTCGTTTTTCAAGCAGTTTTGCATCAAGTATACAGAAAACAATCCTAGGCTCTGATACCACTGATGGGTTTTGAGCATTCTAACACATCCTAAATGTACATGCAACCCTAATAACCTTGAATCTATGTTTTCTCTATATACATGCAAATTTCTTTTCAAGGTTATTTCCTAACTAGCATCGCATGGGGATTACATAAAACATAGAACTAGTAGAAATACATACCTTGTTGTTGCTTGGATTCCTTCAAGACTTTGTGAGCCTAGCACCCCAAATGTTGTGCCTCAAATGCTTCACACAACACCACAAAACTTGGAATAACTTGAGAGAATACTTGTAGCACTCAAAATCGGTTATGCCCTCTCTAGTAACCTCTTAGGTCCAATTTTACTAGCCAAAGGGTTCCTTTTATAGTGGTGTCACAATTAGGGTTTCATTAAGAAGACCCATAATTATCATGACTCTTCATTTCTCATGACCCATGGGTTTGTAACTCCCATGGACTATCCATGGAGCTCCAAATGGTTACATCAATAACCCATAAACCATGGATCATTAATCCACCATAAAAGAATTTATGATTGTCATAATCAACCCTTACATATTTAATTAGTTTCACTTTGATCACCAAATTAATACTAGATTAATACTTGATCAAATACTAATTAAATAATACTATTATTAATATATTAGAACTTATAACATATTAATAATCATAAGTACCTTATTCTCTCATTTAGTCTATCCAAGTATTCCAATGCCATGCAACCCAAATGGACCATGCCGAGTCGGGTCAAGTTCATACCAAATAAAGTTATGGACTTAAACACTATATCCAAAAAGTGGGACCATGACGTAGGTCCGCTGCCATCCACTCATTCTTCGGGACTCCTCCGGGGTGATACTAGACCTCCTGACAGGTATCCCTATGACTCAATGTGGTGGGGGTGCTCTCGGTCCTGCAATGTTGGGTCCCACCCTACTAGGTCCTTCCGTGCCAAGTCCTTCTGTACTGGTTGCTATCCTTCCCGGGATAGGAACACTCTTCCTTGCCGTCCTCCGAATACGAAGCCCATAAAATGGTAGTTGTGGCAACACAGATGCAGGCGATGCCTCGCGTTGCTGACTCGGGGGCGTTGTCATTGCTAATCTCCACAGAGTCTCCTGTGTCTTTCGAGGGGTCTTCTTCCACCGATGCGGGAGATCACGTCGAGGGATAACAGTGACATAGCTAGACTCATCAACTTAGGCGGTAGAGTAAGAGGATGATGATGTGGACATGGTGGACTAAGACATAGTTTCAATGAGATATGAAATAAATGACAATGCATGCCTATAATATGCAATGCTTACACACACACACACACCAATATTAACCTTTTTGAATTTTTGAAATAAAGTTTTCTCAGAATTTTTGTTGAACATATTCCCATTATAATTAGCTCAAGCTTTGTATAAATCTTTCCTTAATTAAACATAGGTGATCAGGCTATGTTTAGTTGAAGTCCAACAATACAACTCCCGACCTAATTATATTAGTAATATGTTTGATGTAAAAATAATAATTATATGTTTTGGTTATAGGTTGTGTTTAATTTGTTAGATGAAAACTGATATTCTCTATAACTTTAGTTCTGATACCATTTCTGTCATACCCCGCTAAAGCGGAAACGCAAGATATGACAGCGATAAACGTTTCATTGCAAAAGATAAAGACACATCACCATAGCAATATTTAAAATTTTACAACCCATAATTTAAACAAAACAAAGTAGTAGTTTTCCAAAATGACATTTTTCGAAATATAACTTCATAAAATAACTTCCACATGATGCAGCAGGCTCTATGATGATGGATCTTTATATCCAATTACTAATTATTTCCTGAAAAAAGCATGTAAAACCATGTAACCTATGAAAATACTTGGTGAGTTCACAAGATTATAAAATCAAGATTTGGTATAAGACTTTCCATAAGTACATTGCTTTAATGAGAAACCGAGTTCATTGCTATAATGAGAAACAAAGTTGATTGCTATAATTGATAAACGAGTTTATTGCCATAATAAATAACAATATTATATGTGTATGGGCAAACAATGAGTTCCCAACCAAGCCTATGACTGATGCCCTATCAAGATATATGCTTATCGTTCCATACATTATACGGTATCATGCACTCCAGCAATCGGGTGAGTGAGGAGTTTTCAATTCCAAATAGTGCTATCTACAATGACAATTGGGTCAAAGAGTTAACGCTTAGAGAAAAATGTAAGGGAAGGACCTTAAGACGATAAGTTCTCATGTTCCGTGTTGCGTAGATATACATAGAGAGATATAGCAATAAAATAGCAATCATGTTTGATACAAATCAATTTAAATACAACGAACAAATAATAGTTTTTTGGGACATGCTTTTCCACCCAGACCATAGAAACTAAAAATAGGGGAGTGCATGAATACTCACAATGTTTCAAGTAGGTAAAAGTGGTGAGTTTTCATGTCGAACTCTAATGCTAATATACTAAACTCTACATATAGAGAAATGCTCATTCTAAGTAATATAAAAATGGTTTTCTAAGCTACTGAACCCAAATTTATGATTTTTGTGCATTTATTACAATAAAAATGAAATAAATAGCAAACAGTTTAAAAAATTACCCAAACTTTTTATATTACTGTTATTAAACATTATTAAGCTGGAAAAATATAAAAATGGATTTCTTAACTGTTTAACCTGATTTTACGATTTTTGTGCATTTATTATAATAAAAAAATTAAATAAATAGCAAACAGTTTCCAAAATTACCCAAACTTTTTATATTACTGTTATTAAACATTATTAAGCTGGGATATAAAAATGGATTTGTAAAATGTTTAACCCGATTTTATGATTTTTGTGCATTTATTATAGTAAAAAAAATTAAATAAATAGCATACAGTTTCCAAAATTACCCAAACTTTTTATATTACTGTTATTAAACATTATTAAGCTAGGAGAAATATAAAAATGGATTTCTTACCGGTTTAACATGATTTTATGATTTTTGTGCATTTATTATAATAAGAAATGGGTTTAAGTGTATTTAATCTTGGGAAAATAGGAAAAAAAAATAGCATATAGTATCCAAAAATCATAAAACTTTTTATGTAGCATCCTAATGTATTATAAGGTATTTTTGTAAATTTTTGTGAATTTTAGATGAGCAGAACTATTTTATTTGTTATTGGTTCATTATAAATACAAAAATCGGGGAAAAATAGAAATGCTTTATGAAAAATTCTAAAAATATTTTGGTCTTGTACCTCTAGTAGGAGCTTCGAAAATTACCACATTTCATTTTCACATTCTCTAAAGTGGATTTATGATTTCTTGGGGTATACAAAAAGAAAACCAAAAATCATACTAAACAACAACAAAAATCGATGAAACTTATTGAGCTGCCATCATTTACTTTAGGGGTTATCCACGAATTTATGTAGGACTTATAGAACTTAGAAATTATATTATATAATTTAAGCCTTTGTTTTCTTATAACAATTTTAATAAATCAAGGAAATGATAAAAACTACTAGAATTTTCCAGATATTCATATCATCTTACATGGAATCTGGAAAATTTTATTTCGAACTGAAAAGGATTTTTAGATTTTTATATAAATAGAATAATTTACATGCACTATTAACAATGTACTTTGATCATAAAGCTCTTTAGCTTGGTGTTTATCACATGCATCACGATTTGAAGACCATACATGGACATATGTTGGTCATAGTGAGGTTTTCAAAGGAAATACTTGAATGCATAAGGTATATGAACCTTTAAACCTTGTAAAAATCCATATTTTAGAGTTTGACATAGGTTTTGGTCCTTCGATTTCACCATTAAACAACATGTTTATAAACTTTTCTCTCTCCAAAAATACAGGGATACATTAAAATATAGGGATACATTAAAATCTTGATACCCTTGGAGAGATGGGGCCGGATTTTGGGTAGATGAGAGAGGTCTTCTCTCTCCAAAAATATGTTTATAAACTTTTCATTCAAATATAATGAGGTTCACAAAAAATCTTATAGAGTTTTTAGGTTTTAAATTATATAAATTCGGATGTTTGGGCTCTTTACGGTTTTTGGAAAATTTTGTTAGACATTCACCATCACAATGAAATGAAATTAGAACACATTAATTTATTTTAAGGTTTTATACTATTTTTCAATTGTAACAAATGTTTGGAGTTTATTCTAATTCGGGTGTTGGCATTTCCTACGGTAGCTAGACAACTTACTAGAATCTTAAGAGTCAAGTATATTAGTCCTAGATTTTAGTTGGACCCTAGTTTATCCAACATTTTGACCTAATTTATATTACTAGGCCATGACATGTTGTGCATATATGGTTTTTATAAAAAGATGAATGAGTCCGAGAATGACCTGAATTTGACAGTTGTCACATCAACTGAGTGTCAGACTCGTTCCTACTAACGTTTTTCCTTGTTTAGCGTCCGTTCAAAGGTTAAAAGATCATTACCTTAAAGCATTGAGTAAAGGATTCGATCACGTACATGTAAAGCCCTAAAATTTAGCCTTACACTCCAACATAAGGAGTGTACGGCCGCACACATGGGTGTGCGGCCGCACACAACTCTCTTGGCAGCACACTCGCGTGTATAAGTACAGATCTCAACCTTCTTTCATTCCTTTTCACCCTCCCTAGTCTAAAACTTGATTTCTCTCTCAACTAGCATCCGATTTTCAGCCTAGATCTTCAAGAATGTAAGTACTCTTCCCCATTGCTTGAATCTTGTTTAGAACACTTGATTTTGTCTTAGAAAAGGCCCAAAACTCATAATCATACGGTGTATGTGGCCGCACGCACAGGTGTGGCCGTACACCCCTCAAAACAGCCCTAAAAGTTTCCATATTGTAAGTACATCCCCTAAACTTGGTACTTAATAGATATAAGCCTTAGAAAACGTCCAAACCAAGTTCATCAAGGAGTGTGCGGCCGCACACACCCCATGTGGCCGTACACCCCTTTGTTTAGTGCTTAAGGGCCTCCAAAGTGCCTTTCCAACTTCAACACTTGATGCACATTAGTCCTACAAGCCTCACTACCATTGGAAAACCATTTTGTGCACGCTTTACCAAGAGTGTGCGGCCGCACACTCCCTGGACACATATTCCTCAAATTTTCCATACACTCCCCTTAGTTCAATCACATGTGATTCCAACACTTGGTTAAAGTGTTTCCTAGTCCCGGGAGGTGTTTCCCTGCATTTGGTTGCTTCTAAACACTATATTTATGTCAATATATGCCATTATATGTCATTTAGGACTTGTTAAGTCTCGGGAGTTCGTTCGTCGAGCTTCTCATCCTTACACGCGCATATCTATTTGAATCACCCACATCAGGTAAGTTCATACCCCATAATCAATCTTTTAAACTGTTTTAAATGCTTTTAGGGGGAGGGGGTGGAATACAAGTTGAACACAATTGATAATTGTGTAATTGTTTGTTATAACATCTTTCTAAGGTTGCTTATGTCTTATATGAGTGATCAAAACATTTCAAAAAATATTTTAAAGTTATGTTACTTTTTAGTTTAACAAAACTGAATTTTTAAAGTACAACCATAACTTAGTAGTAAAATGAGTCTTTTCAATAACAGTTCAAGTAAATCACTAGTAAACTATAAGGAGTATAGTTTAGGGGTTCAGTTCATACTAAATAGTAGGACATACTATAAAGAGAAACAGGGAGGTAGATACAATACACGATAACATAAGAGAACACACAATAAAGAGAAACAGGGAGGAAGATACAATAGACGATAACAAGAAGAACATACTAAGATACTATAAAAGAACAAACATACTAAGATGCGATAGTTGTTGGATTAGGTGTCTAAGCCCATAACTATTATTGGTACGTATTCGACCTGAGAGTAGCGTGGTCCATTTGGGTTGCATATCATCAGGACAATTTGTTAGGATGGACTTTTGAGAGAAGGTTAATGATGGTTTATTAAGATATTATAAGTTATAATATATTAATATGAAATCATATGTTTTAATTAGTGTTGATCAAGAATTAATTTGGAATTAATTTAGTGGTCAAAAGAGACTAATTAAATGTCTGGGGACTAATTATGGTAATTAGTAATATTTATATGTGTTGGGCTTATAATCCATGTTGGACCTTGTTTATGTATGGTTACATGAAGATTTGGGCCACATGGACCATGGATCGTAGCAATCATGGGTATGGATTTAGGTTATACCCATAACTCTTGGAATCCAACATATAAATGTGCTACTTCATGACCAAAACGTGTACACTTCTTTTCTTAGTGAAATATGGAGGTTTTGGTGCATGAATTCTCTCCCAACTCCTACCTTTTTCCATGATGTGTTGTGACTTCATTTGAGGCTTCCAAACTATTGGGGCTAAGTTCTTTAAGGCCAAATACACCAAGACTTCAAGCTCCATCAAAAGGTATGTTATACTAACTAGTATATTATATTTTATGTTAAATGCATGCTAGTTGAAAGATCAATACCTTGAAACCATTTGCATGTATAATTAGTGAAAACATATATCCAAGGTATTTAGGGTTGTATGTGCACCATAGGATGCTGTATTATACCAAAACCCAACAATAGCATGGAACAACTACAGGATCTAACTATACCAATAATCACTAACACATTGTTCTAAACAAAAGGTGATAACTTATTGGGTATACATGATCATATAACGTTAATGTGGATTACATGACCTAGGATTGATATAGTATGGGAACTAGCCTTCACATTATGACCATAATAAAACAAATATGTTTTAAGGTAATTAGTGTGTCAGAATGCCAATTTATTAGACAACTAAGTACTTATATTTTCCCATTACTTTTATAAAGTGCCAGTTCCACTTGAAAGTTAATGCAATCTATTTTTGAGTCAGGATAATTATAAACTAGGGAGAACCTTACATCTTTTCAAACGACAAACAGAACAGTCGGGTCTAGTACATTCTGGAGAAAGGGACCATAATGCTAACCTTATGATTCCATATTGTATACATCAAGAGACATATATTAATAATATTTGATAGGTAATAGGATGTATGCTTTTTGCTTCATTTCCTATTCCTTGTTCGGTTGTGGGCTTAGAGCGGATTCACCCAGCCTATTATCCATTCGATATTAGTTATATATATATATATATATATATATATATATATATATATATATATATATATATATATATATATATATATATATATGTTCCATATACATTAAGTCATCTTAATGGGTACCATGTATGGGTCAGATCATAGGACACTAATTCAATGCACAATTTCCTATTACAAAACACACTTTTCAAATTATTACTTTGGATATACAAAACTAGAAACTTACCAGTAAAGGATTTAATCCATTTTATTACCCCAACATTTGTAAAGGACCATAAGTAGTGAACTCTATAATACCTTAGATTATACATTGAAGGTTATATATAACTAATATCCAATAGGTAGTTGGATGTGTGCCTTCCGCCTCATTCCCTGTTCCTTGTTTGGTTGTGGGCTTAGGGTAGATTCACACAATTAACTATCTGTTCGATATTAGAGTATATATAGCTAATATAAACTACGTGATTATAGAAGGAACCACTGTGGTTACTACTTATTATAAGAAATAAGGGTTTTCTTAAAGAATCTTTTCATAAATTATAAAGGTACTATTACAGTTAACTCCGTGAGTACCAAGGGAATACACTAGGGTTATATACAACAAGGATCTAACAACCAATGGGATGCGTGTCATCCGCCTCATTCCCTGTTCCTTGTTTGGTTGTGGGAATTCAAAAGATGAAGCAGTATAGCTCCAAGTCTTCTTTTGATATTTGCTTACGAATGCTATGTCTTTTGAACACACACTTTCTAAACACTTTCTTTCTTATGAAATGGTTATTCATTACTTTGCTTACTATGATACATGTCTTGTGATACTAAACATGACGTCCTCCGCCCTCAAACGTTTCCGCTGTTCCGTTTTGGGTGTGTGACAGATTGGTATCAGAGCATTGTTTATAATGAACTAAGTATATCAACCAATAAAAGATATACAACTAAAAATACAATCGGGCTTAACTGCTCTAGATAATAATATTTTTTAATAATATAACAATAAGTTATAAAAATATACCTACTTGCTTATACACGTACTTAATAGAACAAGTATCACATGAAGAACATAACATAAGTATTTAAAGGTTGAATATTGAGGTCAAACCTGGGGAGTTATGTAATCATATCTTGGATTAATATAGCATGAGCGACTATATTCATTTCAGATGCGACCGACATATGCTTGGGAGTGATGTAGTGTTGCAATGGTGTTAAAACTTACCTAACTCTATACAAAGGATCTCTAGATTAGAACATGAAAGTTAGAATGCTATAGGAGTATTCTATGGTACTATAACACGATAACAAGTTTGAAACATACTAAGTACATTACATTAAAATACTATAGGAGTATGTTTGCCACTATATAAATAACTTATGTGATAACTTAAAAGACCCTTATGGATAAGTCTATAATCTTGCAATCTATACTTCCAAGGTTTTATATAATTAAGATTTTATAGACTTAGAATTTGGGATCTACGCTTCACTACCTGTTCCTTGTTTAGTTGTGGTTTTGGAGTAGGGTCACTTACTCGAAGGCCTATTTAATGTTAAATTATATACAACTTGTACACATGGTACTATTATGGAAGGACTCTATAAGGATCACCCCATAAAGTTACCTTTAATCTCATAGATTCTTTAGACACTTCCATTCTCGCATGACAAACCCAGATACATGTAACCACTTCCTCACAGTAATCGGAAAAAGAGTGATGGAGGAACAAGAGTAAGTTCGAAAGAAGTTCTCAAGGAGGGATCGGCCAAAGTATTCGGAACGTCACATGCATCACACTAATAACTAATAATCTTGGTTAACTTAATGAGTTGGTGGAAACACTACTCACCCTATGTGTTAGGATTACTTGCTTTAAATATAACTAATAACAATTATTCAGGTAACAGATATTCATTCGAGGATAGCCTTTCTCATTCATAAAGTTTATCCGATATAAACTCTTTTATGAATCATATCCAGAACCCGATGGAAGTTAGGACTCGATACATTCAGAACTAGGATAACTTGTCTTTCAGCTTTCGGAATTTATCCACTGCTAGAGACTTATTTCCATCTCATCTTTGTATTCTTAGCAAAAGTTGCCTCATGGTAGACCAGTAAAGTGCATAATCAATAGCACTACAGGAACCCACCACCACAATTCGACCTAGCTGCTTTCCAGGTAGTGGTAACAACAGCAATGGTAGCCGCCCTAACCCGAATTCGCGCAAATGGTATCAATGGATCTGGTAGTGGTGGTCAACCAACCAACCACAGAGATACCCACGAACACCCACGGGAGTGTTCGTACAAGGACTTCATGAGCTACAAACCCATGTCCTTCAACGGAAATGGTGGAGTCATCGCCTTGATGCAATGGTTCGAGAAAACAGATTTGGTCTTTGCAATCTGTTCATGCCCAGAAGGGAGCAAAGTCAAGTTTGTTGCATGCACCTTCTCCGGATGAGCCCTAACATGGTGGAATAGCCATGTTAAGTCAGTGTCACACCCCAAAACCATGAATGGCGGAAACATTCTGGGGTGGAGGACGTCATGTACAGTATCACAAAAATGAATAGTAGTAAAAAAGCAACAACATCATCCATTGCATTAATATTATAATTTCATACATGTATGTTGTGTCAAAGTTATAGACTCCAAAAATATAAATATCAAAATAAAAGATGAGTATTGAATGAACTCCGTCTTCTCAAAAGCCTGGTACCTGTACCTATCTAGTGGTGACCTGAGAATACAAGTTATTTTGAAAGCGAGTATCAGCTTAATGCTAGTTAGATCATAAGTATATTAATGTCTGAGTTTGTATGAAAACGTTTGAAAGTTGTTTCTGCAAAATGTTTTGTACAATGTTTTGTATTATGTTTGAACTCTCCTAGAAAACCCTATGTTTTCTACTAACTGTAGCCTTCTACCAAGGCATCTCGTGTTCGTGTATATGTCTCTTGTTAGAGTGTGTGTTTCCCAAATTCTGACTATCATTAACCAAAAATATAGTTACTACATTACCGTGCATCATGTGAATATTCACGAAGTGAATGTAATGGGAAAATGTTATCGTACCGTAGTATTTGTAATATGTGACTACCGTGGTACTAACTACCTTAATACAAAAAAGTGTTTTCAAATAACATGTGATTGACTTGTATCCTGCTACTGACTCTAGTAAAACAACGATGTAAGACGGTGTAGGAAATGATATTTGGCACCCGTAGACTTGCAAGTCCCACTGAAGCGAGCAACAAGGTGTATGATAGTCAATCCAGTATATATCTATACGCAAACTCATACACTCTCCAATTAAGGAGATTCGGGATACAAGAACGGTCGTGGCAGGAAGTGCCATAACCCACTCAATGGTTCACATAACTGCATAAACATATATATAATAGATGTGCTAACTGAAAGTGTAATCTTCCTCTATCTAGCCTGTGTGTACTGAAATGTTCTGCGTTGTCACACCCCAAAAACCAAAGGCAGAAACATTTCCGGGGTTGACTCCACGTTGAGTATCAAATCCAATGTACATAGTAAGCAAAGTAAAAACAACCATTACATTACATATATGAAAGTTTTGTTGGATAAGGTGTCTAAGTCCATAACTTATTTGGTATATACTTGACCCGACCGGCATGGTCCATTTGGGTTGCATCGCATCCAAACTATTATGGATAATTTTATGAGAGTTATACACATATGTTTATTAATATATTATGACTTATAATATATTAATATGAAGTTACGTTATTTAATTATTTTTAGTCTTAAATTAATTATGAATTAATTTAGAGATTAAAAGGAATACTAATTAAATTATGGGCTATTTGTTTTATATAGTGTGGGCTAATACTCATTTGTTAATGGGCTAGGCTTATGTGAAAGTCCATGGATGATCCATGGAGCTTTTAACCCATGGATCCTTGGAAAAGGAAAAGACATGGGTTATTAGGGTTTTACCCTAACCATGCACACTATATAAGCATGCTTATGGAGCATGAAATGAAGCCTAAGAGAAGACTAGTGAACTAGTGTGTGTGTGCATGTGTGTGGCCGATTTTATACAAGGTGTATACTCTCTCAAAGTTTTCCAAGAGTTTGTGGTGTTTGTGATTCCATTTGAGGCATTCACACTATTGGTGCTTGGCCCTCAAACTCCTTAGAACCAAACTCACCAAAAGGTATGTAATCTCTTCTAACTCTTTTATGTTGAAATGTTCCCCATGCCATGTTAGATAGGTTATAAACCTTGGAAAATTATTATTTTGCATGTATTTAGACAAACATAGATCCAAGGTTTATTAGGGTTGCATGCACACTTAGGAAGTGTTAGATTGCTCATAACCCAACAGTGGTATCAGAGCTTAGGCTTGCTTGTTTGATACTTGATGCAAAATAGTGAAAAAAGTCAAAATCGTTGCTGTCAACATGGTGGACTCGCCGAGTCCATTGGGGGGACTCGACGAGTCCAAGGCAAACTTCAACCTACTCGGCGAGTAAGTTCATGCACTCGACGAGTAGGATCGAAAGAGTGCAGATTCTCGACTTTTGCTGCTGGAAATGGACTAGAAACATTACCCTAAATTGTTTTGGTGTTATAAAACTTATTTTAGTTGTGTAATGGTTGTTCTAATCCATTTACAATAGCATATATCAAAATTCCATGATTTTATGTGTTCATATAATTCTTGAATTTTTGATGATCATGTTCATGTTCTTATGAATTTAGAAAATGATAGGAATTATTTGCTGAATTGTTTAGGATTAATTCTTTATCATTTATGTGTTTTGATGGAGTCCATAATTTGTCCTCAAGTTATGGATTACCAAAGGTTACTTTCATTTAACACACACTTAAAACACATAAGTTACACGAAAATGAAGAGTCTTCATTTTTATGAACCTTTAATTCATAAGTTATGAAATGAAGAGTTTTGCAAAGTTACAAAACTTGCCCTCAAGTTTTGGAATTTGTAAAGTTTCACACACTTTAATAAACTTTAATTCCAAACCTTAGAGTTTTAATAGTTAAAATTCAACCCTTATACTATTTATAACATTAATGGTTAATTATTATATATATGTATAAGAATAAGTCGTTTTACCGTTAGTAGGCCTCATTCACGAAGCCGGTCTATAAGGTGGGTAGAAGGTTGTTGCCTATAAAATGGCGACTTAATGGGTGTATACTCTCACCCACCGCTTGCTTGATCGGTGGAGGGTCGTTAGCCGAACGGGTAGAACAATGACTTTAAATCCTCATTAAAAGTATAATGAATATTATAAAGTAACTAAACTCTTTTAATTCCCAATCTTAGTTATTTTAGGAAAAATGTGAACATGGTGCTAGTCCATGGAATTCACACTTTGTACCTTACCAAGTCGTTGGTGGAGCGTGTGTGGTTAATCAGCACACTAACTAGGACTAGTAAGGATTACGAAGGGTGAATTAATGTTTGTCATAGATCAATGGAGCGTGTGTGGTTAACCGGCACATTGATTAGGTGATAATATTAAGAGTACCAAGTGAATTAGCATGGTTATTCACACCTTGTTTTGTGATCCTCGGCATCCCAGTCACAAAACTTGAAGGGCACAATCGAGATTGAAACATGCCATTGAAAAGTTCAATGAATCTCAAAAGAATCTAGGAATTTCAAATCCAATTAAACCTAATAAATCATTTCGTTTTCATGGTGGAAATTGGTGAATCGTCATTCACCTACCTTTCAAATATATTATTACTTAGATTACGGCATCCCTCTTCTAAGTGTAATATATTATGATTGGATCCTAGCCTTAATATTACATTTGGGTGTCTTATTAAGGATCCTAAATATCTAATCTAAACTTACCTTCTTCTTTCAGATGTCTTCCAACACTAATGCTTCAGACTCTAACCCAACTGGTTCTTTCTCTCGCATGAATCTTTGTGGGAGGGTCATCTTTGATGGTTCCAACTTCATGGATTGGATTAGGAACATCAGGATGGTTACTCGTTACGAGGACAAGGAATATGTCCTCGATAAGGAGTTAAAAGAACTTGATGAGTCTACTGCTACTCCTGAGGAGATCGCTGAATTCAGGACTCATGAGAGAGATGCTACTAAGGTGGCATGTATCATGATGGCCACGATGACAGCCGAGCTCCAAAAGTCGTATGAAGATTTCTACCCTTTTGAGATGCACCAAGACCTGATGGAAAGGTACCATCAGGGTCCTCGTCAGGAGCGGTATGAAATAATCTCCTCCATAATAACTACCCGCATGAAGGATGGTGAATCCGTCACGGGCCACATGCAAAAGATGAAAAGGTATGTGGACCGTTTGCTGAAGCTGAATGTTAACATCCCCGAGGAGTTGGCAATTGACATCATTTTTCACTCCTTGCCTTCTTGTTATGATCATTTTCGAATGACATATCATATGAACAAGGAGGAAGTTACCCTCAGCAAGCTTCAAGGACTCTTGAAGACCGCTGAAACCGGTCTTAAGGGTAAAGCGGTTGTTACCTCTACTACTCCTACTCCGACTTCTACCCCTGTTTTAGCTATTGGGCAAGGCAAAGGGAAAAAGAGGAAGCACCCTTCGAAGGGTACCAAGGGAAAGTCTCTTGAAGGCTCCACATCAAAGACTAAGAACGGTTCTGTCACTCCTTCTGCCATTCCCAAGGATGCTGAATGCTTTTATTGCCATGAAAAGGCACACTGGAAGCGAAACTGCCCTAAGTACTTGCAGGATCTAAAGGATGGGAAAGTGAAACCCACCTATGCAGGTATTTACACTATATTGTCTAATTACTCAACATATTCTAACTCTTGGGTGCTTGATACAGGATGTGGTATTCACATATGTTCTGATTTGCAGGGCCTAAGAAGAAGTGAGGATGTGGAGCACGGGAAGATAAACTTAATCATGGGGAATAGGAAGGCTTCACCTGTTTCCAAGATTGGAGTTTATACTTTGTTTCTTAATAATGGGTTAAAATTAGATTTGAATAAATGTGTGTACTCGTCTGAAATGGCGAGGAATATTATTTCTTTTCATGCTTTGTACAAACAAGGTTTTACCTTTTCGTTTGATAATGAATGTGGTGGTATTAATGCTTTCTTTAATAATGTGTTTTATTTTAAAGCATTACCTTGTGATGGCATGTATGAAACTGTGTCGATTGTAGACAACTTAGGAAATAATGTGTTGTATATTGATTCTTCTACTAGCCTAGATAAAGCATCATTGTGGCATTGTCGTCTTGGACATGTAAACAAGAAACACATAGGCCAACTCCAAAAGAGTGGAGTCTTGGAATCATTTGACCTTAAATCAGATGATAGTTGTGAATCTTGTATACTTGGAAAAATGACAAAATCACCCTTCACTGGAACTTGTGAGAGGGGTGAGGGTTTGTTGGACCTAATACATACTGATGTATGTGGGCCATTCAAAACCGCCACAAGGGATGCTAATCGGTATTATGTGACTTTTATTGATGATTTTAGTAGATATGGGTATGTCTACTTAATCAAACATAAGTCCGAAACCTTTGAAAGGTTTAACGAATTCAAGCAGGAAGTAGAAAATCAATTGGGCAGGAACATTAAGATGCTTCGATCCGATCGAGGTGGTGAGTATCTTAGTACCGAGTTCCTTGACTATCTTAAGGAGTGTGGGATTGTCTCACAATTGACTCCTCCCAGGACACCACAGCTGAATGGTGTAGCTGAGAGGCGTAATCGAACCTTGTTGGACATGGTTCGCTCTATGATGAGTCGAGTTTCGTTACCAATCTCTTTTTGGGGGTATGCCTTAGAGACTGCCGCCCATATCCTTAATCTAGTCCCTACAAAGAAGGTTACCAAAACACCTCATGAGATGTGGACTGGGAAGGTTCCCAATTTGGACCACATCAAAAATTGGGGTTGCGAAGTCTTCGTGAGGCGCGAAACTCATGATAAGCTTGAACCCCGAAGTGAAAGGTGTATTTTCATCGGCTACCCACAGAAATCCTTCGGTTACCTCTTCTACAGACCTAGTGAGAATGTGGTCTTTGTAGCACGAAGAGGGATCTTTCGCGAGAAAGAATTTATAAGCCAAGGAGACAGTGGGAGGAAGATTGATCTTGAAGAAATTCAAGAATCAATTGGTGAAGGAACCTCAGAGACTAGCAATCAACCTGAGGAGGAAACTCCTGTTGATCCAGCTGACGAGTCTGTACCTCCGAGGCGTTCCACACGGGTTAGGAACACACCTTCGTTTTATTATGGTTTTCATATTACTACGGAAGGTGATACGTTTATTAGTGATAGTACACTAGTATATTTGGATGAACCTAGCAGTGTTAAGGAATCCATGGCAGGCCCGGAGTCTGCTAAATGGAAGGAGGCTATGGACAGCGAGATACAGTCCATGTATGACAATCAAGTTTGGAACTTGGTTGACAATGTACCAGGCCGTAAAACAGTCGGGTGCAAATGGATCTTCAAGAAGAAGACAGACATGGAAGGAAAAGTGCATACTTATAAGGCTCGACTGGTTGCGAAGGGTTTTACTCAAACTCAAGGTGTTGATTATGATGAAACCCTTTCGCCGGTAGCAAAGATTAAGTTTATTAGGGTTGTGTTAGCCATTGCAGCATTTCATGATTATGAAATATGGCAAATGGATGTCAAAACCGCTTTCCTTAATGGAAAGTTGGCTGAGGATGTGTACATGAATTAGCCAGAGGGTTTTGTCAATGCAGAGTACCCTAATAGAGTATGCAAGCTTGAGAAATCCATTTATGGATTAAAACAAGCATCTCGTAGCTGGAATCTTTGTTTTGATGAGAAGGTAAAAGAGTTTGGCTTCTTGAGAAGCGAAGATGAGTCTTGCGTGTATGTCAGAGCTAGTGGGAGTATAGTTAGCTTCTTGGTACTGTATGTGGATGACATACTACTCATAGGAAATGACATCCCAACCTTGCAGGAGGTTGGGTCCTGGCTTGGGAAGTGCTTTGCTATGAAGGACCTAGGGGAGGCTACCTATATCCTAGAGATAAGGATATTAAGAAAAAGGAGTAGAAGACTAATTGGACTTAGTCAGAGTATCTACTTGGATAAGGTGTTGAAAAGGTTCAACATGGAGAATTCCAAGAAAGGAGATTTACCGATCCAAATCAATACCAAACTGAGTAAGACTCAGAGTCCGAGTACAGAGGCAGAGATAGCTGAGATGAGCCAATTACCATATGCTTCCACAGTTGGCTCGATCATGTATGCTATGACTTGTATCCGTCCTGATGTGGCATTTTCTTTGAGCATGGTCAGCAGGTATCAGGGGAACCCTGGCAAGGCTCATTGGACCGCGGTAAAGAACATTCTCAAGTACCTGCGGAGGACTAAGGATTGGATCCTTACCCTTGGTGGCAGTGATGACTTGAGAATATTAGGGTATAGTGATGCTGGTTTTCAGACTGATAGGGATAATTTCCGCTCTCAGTCGGGCTGGATCTTTACCTTAAATGGAGGAGCAATTTCTTGGAAGAGTTCCAAGCAGGAGACGGTGGCTGATTCGACTTGTGAATCAGAGTATATAGCAGCGAGTGAAGCAGCGAAGGAGGCGATATGGCTAAAGAACTTCATCGGAGACCTTGGAGTTGTACCAGCTATTAAGGAACCTATAGAGATTTTCTGTGACAACAATAGTGCGGTTACCTTAGCCAAGGAACCAAGAGATCATGGCAGATCCCGACACATTGACAGAAAATATCACTTCATAAGACACAAGATTGAAGAAGGACTCCTTGTGACAAGGAGGATATCGTCGGATGAGAATCCTGCAGATCCCCTTACGAAGGGACTGACGAGGGTTAAGCATTTTCAGCATGCGAGATGCATCGGTCTGAGGGACGATATTAGTTTTACAGATTAGATAGTTTTCCTGAAACTTGTAAAATGTAATCGACGTTTGATGATGAATAAAATTTGTGATTTATTTATGAGTAAAGTGTTACTATCATTGTCAATTATTTACTATTGTTTCATTTTTGCATGTTTTGACTTCCAGAATAATTAATTTATTCAAACCTCCACAATCGATCATACGTCGGAAGTAGGTATGAATCAAGATTGTCATGAATTGGGTTTGTAGATGCCTTAAAGGTGTTTAGACATGGCAATGGTTGCTGCAACATTCATGAGTACTCATAAGTTATGAGTATTGGTATAAACCCACGCTCACTTGTATCACTTCATTGAATTTATCTCGAGTGATCGTGAGACGATAACATCATATAAATCTTTAAACCTAGAGATATGAGTTGTTACCTATGAGTTGGTTGTGCATTGATTGCACGTAAACGCATCAGTAACTTGATGTTATAAAACGTGCCTTTGTGTACAATTCAATAAGTAGTAGAACAAGCATATCAGTCGAAGTTTATCTGTTCCTTCTAGAAATAGAAGCGATATCTGGGCCCCTCGATGATTTTGTGTTGACCCATGTACCAGGCCTGGTCAGAACTAAACCGATGTGTTCAGTGAAGTTCTTCGTCAAACAAATCGGAAAATCGAGAAACAACTGCTAGACAATAAGCAAGACATAGTTCCATGTGTTTGTCCGGCTGATATCATGAGAACAGAGGATTATGTGATCACTTATCTAAAATGGCGCTTCATAGTTCGACAGAGTCTTCATTGTTCGAGGGAGTTTTCAAGAGCTACGATTGTTGGTTGGTTCCTGAAGTTATAGGCAAATATAGTTATTAGACTTATCCAAGTGGGAGTCTGTTGGATAAAGTGTCTAAGTCCATAACTTATTTGGTATATACTTGACCCGACCGGCATGGTCCATTTGGGTTGCATCTCATCCAAACTATTATGGATAATTTTATGAGAGTTATACACATATGTTTATTAATATATTATGAGTTATAATATATTAATATGAAGTTACGTTATTTAATTAGTTTTAGTCTTAAATTAATTATGAATTAATTTAGAGATTAAAAGGAATACTAATTAAATTATGGGCTATTTGTTTTATATAGTGTGGGCTAATACTCATTTGTTAATGGGCTAGGCTTATGTGGAAGTCCATGGATGATCCATGGAGCTTTTAACCCATGGATCCTTGGAAAAGGAAAAGACATGGGTTATTAGGGTTTTACCCTAACCATGCACGCTATATAAGCATGCTTATGGAGCATGAAATGAAGCCTAAGAGAAGACTAGTGAACTAGTGTGTGTGTGCATGTGTGTGGCCGATTTTATACAAGGTGTATACTCTCTCAAAGTTTTCCAAGAGTTTGTGGTGTTTGTGATTCCATTTGAGGCATTCACACTATTGGTGCTTGGCCCTCAAACTCCTTAGAACCAAACTCACCAAAAGGTATGTAATCTCTTCTAACTCTTTTATGTTGAAATGTTCCCCATGCCATGTTAGATAGGTTATAAACCTTGGAAAATTATTATTTTGCATGTATTTAGACAAACATAGATCCAAGGTTTATTAGGGTTGCATGCACACTTAGGAAGTGTTAGATTGCTCATAACCCAACAAGTTTTTACATTTGTTTCAAAAGTATAAGTTATAGAAGTGGTACATATCATATATAAATAAAACGAAACGAATCTTCTAAGAACTCCGTCTTCGTACAAAAGGATCTTCAAGTACCTGTCTAACGCGGACCTGAGAATACAAGCAGTTTGAAAATCAGCATAAAGCTGGTGAGTTCATAAGCGGTTAGTTTTTCTGAAAATGTACGGGTTCCTTTGGTTTCCTGAAAAGTGGTTATCCAAGAAAATCCCATATTTTCTTATGTAAAGTTAGTTTCCAAATCCGAAAGTAAAGTAAACGATGTTTAATTAAAACATGATTGTTCTTGTGAAATGTAGTTCAATTGTTTAACTTATTACACTTCTCTAATTTCGTACTACTATTACTCAGGAAGAACCCCATGTTCTCCTGAATGTGTGTGTGTGAACTGTTACTAGTTCTGATTATGTTCGGTGTCCTTCCCAGGAAGACCTCATGTTTTCCTGACTGTGTGTGTATCTTTACTGGTTCTAGTTATGTTCAGTGTTCTCCCCAGGAAAACCCCATGTTTCCCTGACTGTGTATGTGTGTCCTTACTAGTTCTGGTTATGTTCAGCGTTCTCCCCAGGAAAACCCCATGTTTCCCTGACTGTGTGTGTGTCTTTACTAGTTCTGGTTATGTTCAGTGTTCTCCCCAGGAAAACCCCATGTTTTCCTCACTGTGTGTGTGTATCTGTCATCCCTAGACGTGCATTAGCTTTACTACATACATAAAGCTAGTAAATGAGTCTGAAACGTTAATAATCTAGATTGCGAGTCCTTAACCATACTCATACTAGATATGACTCGAATCGTGGTCAATATCTTTTTATGACTTTTGTCACCCTTGAAACTTTCAGTTCGGCTGTAGCTAGCATCTAGGTGTGGGATTGTCAGTCCCGTATAGATCTATACACTCAAGCCACGCTCTCTTATGATCGGAGATTTTGGTTACAGGGTTAGTCCTCCACTATCTCGTGCATTGGAAGTGTTACAAGGACGTGTCTCCAATCATTAAGATTACTCTTTACTTTTCGACTAGGAAAGTAGTATTTACAACTGGCTATGTTCAACGTACCTGTCCTTTACACTCGAGTCTAGGTGTTTTATTAAGAACATTACACTCGAGTCTAGGTGTTATCTAACAATGACTATCCTTTTACACTTGATCCTAGGTGTATTATTAAAGGACATTACACTCGAGCTTAGGTGTTATTTAATGATTATGGTCCTTTACACTCGATTCTAGATGTATTATTAAGGACATTACATTGATTTGTGTGTTATGATGGTATTTATCTATCACACTCGAGCCTAGGTGTATTGTTAAGGACGTACATATGTTTTATGTTTTCTAATGGAGTCTGTCTTTTACACTCGAACCTTAGTGTTTTATTACAGACATTACAATGGTTTATGTATTCTATCAGTTTAAGTGTGAACAATCAAATGCAAAGTACACAATATAACAGTGTATAATGAGAATTGAAAATCGGGTTAAAAGAAACAACTCTGCAAGTTAAAACAGTTTGTTAAAAAGTTTTTCAATTCTTAAAATGTACAATTATGAAACCATTTAACTAAAATCATGTGATTGAGTACAAGATATTCTTGTACTTTTGCTTGTATCCCCCCCCCTGAAAACATTGAAAAACCATTGAAAAATGGTAGGGGTATAAACTCACCGGACGCGGATATGAGTCGATTTCGGATGCTAAACGTCGAATCGAGGCCTGATACCACGTGAGGTTCCTATGTAAAATGAAATGGCATACATATATATCTAATTAGATTTACAATTTCTAAATAGATATGAAGATACACTCCAACGAACGAAAACACCTCAAAACGGGTATTTGGAGTGACCCGGGTGACATCTACGGATGGAAATTGAGGCGAGGGACTTTGGATTTGAGTTTACTCCCCAAGAGTAAACTCCCTAATGATGTTTACGGCCTAAACACCCATTCCCCATGAGTTTACGGCCGTAAAATCATAGAGGCGTGGTTTATGGTGTTTAATGGCTCACAAATGGATATGGGCACTTAGAAATGTTTGGAATAATTTTAACTAACGCTTGGATTGAATTAAAATCATCAAATACAACACTTAAAGGAGTTTACGGCCTAGGCATGGGTTCTATGGCCGTAAACTATCATATCTATTAGAATAAGTGTTGTTAAGGTCCCAAAATTAATCACATGTGATTCTAAAAATTCTAACAAGCCTAGAAATCAATTTTGGGCACCATTTGACATCCATTTAGGAGTTTACGGCCATGGGGCATGTTCTGTGGCTGTAAACTCTCAAATGTGGGATTTTGATGTGTTTAAAGCCCTTAAACTATTTTTGGTTGGTTCTATGATTTATTCCAAGGCTTTTGGTGGTGTTGGATGGCTTTCTAACACCTTAGAAATGAATTTATACCCATTTTTGAGGAGTTTACGGCCCAAGCACATGCCTTGGCCGTAAACTAATATAAACCTCTCAAAATTTATGTTTGAAGTGTTCTAAGTCCAATTCCAATATTCTAAAAATCATATCTAAGTCTTGTTTGTGTTTTGGAAGGGTTAAATGGCTTAAAAATCCTTTAAATATGTGTTTACGCCCTAGGCACCTTCCAGGGCCGTAAAATCATATACAAGGCTTCAAATCTTGGTTTGAGGCATTCTAATTCCATTTCATAAAGTCCTCTAGCCATATACAAGGTCCAATTGAGGTTTGGAAGGGTTTTGTTGCTCCAAAAACCCCTTTTATATGAGTTTACGGCCTAGGACTGTTCTAGGGCCGTAAACTCATGATAATGGTCCTATCCCATGGTTTGAACTCGAATTTGAGGGCTAAAGATGTTGCATAACAAATTAGGGAAGGTACCTTGGTGATTTGAAGCCTTAAACTTGAGATTTTGACCCTTAAATCTAGTTTGAGGAGAGAGGTTGGAGTGATAGTTGTAAAATGGAGCAAAAGCTTCAAAATGGAGACTTGGATCACATTAAATAGTGTCCAAGTTCAGGACACGATAGAATTCTACCCGATACCGGCGTTAGATGGGGCTTTTGGTCGTACCTGGCCAATTTGCCAAAACCCGATATGGTTGGTCCTAAAAATGTTCCGATCATTAATATGAGACGTTAGAATGAGTTCTAAGGGCATTAAGACACTTATTAAGTCATAAAATAAAATTCACATTAACGACTTAATAAAAGGTCGGAAACGGAAACGAAATCGGAAACGGCGATTGGATGATCGGAACGAGTCGCGAAAAGGGTTACAATTAAGGATATGAATTTCGGGTTGTTACATTATCCCCCCGTTAGAGGGAATTTTGTCTCGAAATTCAAAGATTCGAACACAGATCACGAAGTGGAAAGATATATGGGGATGAATTTACTGCATTCGGGTCTCCGCTTAACATTCTAGCGAACCCTCACTGTCAGGATGTGGCTTTGTTACGTATGATTAACCTCTCAATCTACGATCTCAATTGATTCATACATGAAAATTTCGATTTTTATTTCCTCAAAGGAATTTACTAGGGTTTCATCAGGTCGGCAAGCCTTACGAATAAAGATGCGGAATACCAGATGATTGCTACTGAGTCCTTAAGATAGCTTGAAGAGGGCTATGGAATCGATTCCTAACGAAGATCTTGAAGGTTCTAAGGTTCCACAAATTAAGTTTTTCGCACTTCCGATGATGTACTTGTTGGGTTATGAGCATTCTAACACTCCTAAGTTTACATGCAACCCTAAATACCTTGGATCTATGTTTTCTCTATTATACATGCAAATATGAACATCTAAGGTATTATCCTAATCTACCATACAAAACTATCAATATAACAAGATAGAATACATACCTCTTTGATGTAGAATGTCTTCATGAAGCTTGAGTGCCTAGTGCCCCAAGTGTGACACCTCAAAAGGCTCACACAACACCAAAATACACTTGGAATAACTTGAGAGAATTCTACACTTCATGAAATCGGCTAGCCCTCTCTAGAATAATACTAGTCGCCGATTTTGTCAAGAATAATGTCTATATATAGTGTTACAATTAGGGCAAAGCCCAATTGTCATGACTTTCCATTTCCTTGGATCCATGGGTTCAAATACACCATGGAGAATCATATGGGTTTTGGCCCAACTAGATAATCCATGGAGCATTAGCCCATTATATAAGTATGGATGATTTGCACAATCAACCCATATATTTAATTAGTCTTCTTTTGATCACTTAATTAATCCTAGATTAATTCTTGATCAATACTAATTAAATAATCTTATTATTCTTCTTATTAATATACTAGAACTTATAATATATTAATAACCATAAGTGTCTTATTTCTCTCATTATAGTCTATCCAAGTGCATGATGCCATGCAACCCAAATGGACCATGTCGGGTCGGGTCAAGTCTTACCAAATATAGTTATGGACTTAGACATTAATCCAATAGTCTCCCACTTGGATAAGTCTAAACTGTTATTGCGTATGACTTCAGGAACCAACTGGCAATCGTAGCTCACAAAAGCTTCTGTCGAACTCTGACCTTGTCGATAAACGCTGACCTCTGTCAATGACTTGTCCATTAGATAAGGGATCATATATTCCTCCATTCTAGATATCATATGTACTGAGACATGGATTATAATCATTCTCTCTGTCCATTTGTTGTTTCCCGATTTCCGATTTATGACAACTGACTAATTGAACAAATCAAATCAGTCCTGGCCCGGCCGAGCACTTCCATTTGTCATCATCAAATCATCGAGGGGCCCACAGATATCGCTTTTATCGCGAAGGTAAAAGGAATGGATAAACTTCGACTCATATGGCTTGTTCTACTACTTGTTGAATGATACACAAAGACACGTTTTATAGCACCGAGTTACCAAATGCGGTTTCGTGCAATCAATGTACAACCAACTCATAGTAACAACTCATATCTCTAGGTTTGAAGAATATAAGATATTATCGTCTCATGATCACTCGTGATAAAATCCATGAAGTAATTCCAATGAGCGCGGGTTGAATCCAATACTCAGAACTTATGAGTACTCATGAGTGTTGTAGCCCTTTGTCCAACATCTTAGACCTCTACAAGCCAACCCATGATAGTCTTGATTCATATCTACTTCCAACATATGACTGACTGTGGATGGTTTGAATAACTTAGTCATCCCGGAAGAATAACCTAGTTTATTCTGGAAGTCAAAACATGCAAAATGAAACACAAGAATAACTGAATCCAATATGGTATCAAAACCTATGAACATAAATAAAACACCTTTTATTTATCACCATATGATTACACATTATTCATTGTATACTGTTTCAGCTATCAACTTTATTCTTGAATTTAAAACAATAGTTGTCCCATGCTCCAAGCATGTACACTGTGTTTTCTAAACACTAGTCATGCCATACACTAAGTATGCATACTATGTTTGTCTATGATCTTTACTTTGTTAACTAGATCAATTGAACATAACTTCAATGATTCTCTTTTCACACTCCCAAATCCTTACTACAAATGCAAGAATTCCAAATTCATGCTATTTACTGAAATCTGTTAGATTCTAAACTTATATGCATTGTTACTCTTGTAATGATTATGCACAAAGTCAGAAAGACTTGACAACAATCACTACAGAGTATTCCAAAGGAGATCAGCTCCTTGGAAACAACCTTCTTGCATTAAGTTTCCTAAACTTAAACAGATTGAAAATTCTAACTTTGAAACATTTCCAGATTCCATTTTGACTATCACTTCTGAACAAGAGTTGCTTCCTTACAGATTATGTCAATATGGTCCTTCCAGAATTATCACTATACTTCTAACTGTCCTTGAGCAACCAATCTTTGGTAAACCTTTGATTGTCCTCGACAATTGTTTAATCCTTTTAGTCATATCCAGTTCTAAACCTTTTCCCTTCTTAACACCCCAGGCATTTGGAAATTTTTAGAAAGGATGAATATAGCACATGTAATCGATCCTATATCCGAAGCATATGGGACACGATTCATGATGTCTCACATAAAGACTAAACCAGTCTTTTGCTATAACATTTCCATTTCAATTTGCCAAGTTCTCATAATTCAGATTATGAAAAGGGATGCCATAATCATAATCGAATTTAAGAACGCAAATAATGGACCCATATACAGAATTTCCTTATGTTGAGCCATTCCAACATGAAATTCATATATATCCTTGACTAAATGATTAAAACCTCACAATCTAAGCTTATAGATTTGAGATGAAGTATAATTTCCTCTCCCTTAATTATAGCAAAACAACTTTTTCCCAATTGAAACCTTTTGTTTTCTATAATTAACATTGCTAGCTTGCAATACTTATCGTAATTATCATGCTCCCACTAACATGATGATTATTAGCATAACACTTATGCTCCCACTAGCTTTGACATGTACTCAGAAATCAGCTGGACTTCTAGAAATCAATACTTTATTGACTTTCTTACCAAAGTTCAGATTTCTGATACTAGATTGTTTTGATAAAACTTTATCAAAAACATACACCTTCCCTTGGATAGCACACTTGTGTGTCTAAACAATTATGAAGAGGGATGCCGTAATCATAATGGTTAGACCTTTTTGCCACTTCTCACAAGTTCAGGTTAGTGTGCCGGTAAACCACACACGCTCCACTAACGACTTTGAGAATGCAAATATCACAATTGCTATCTAACTAAAATCTACTTAGTGAAAGTGTTTCCTCACCATCATTTTCATGAATCGGAGAGAAACTTTATGAAACTTAGATTTAATGGTGTATGTGTTCTTATCCATGTGAGTTGTCATAACCATAGTCACAAGACAAGGATAATGACAAATCCAAACTCATATGGACTGAACTCAATCTTAATTTCTTGCCACCTGGCAGCTCAAGGGCCTACCATTGCTTCCAAGTTGTTGTGCAACCAATTGAGAACTCTAAGAACTCATATGAAAAGCCAACTTTGATTGGAATGGGCACAGAATATGTCAACACGATAGGCTATAAACCTTAAGGCGTGTGCTAGTGAAGAACTTCAGGTTTTATTCTTGATTAGTTCTTGAGACTTTCAAGACCTTTAAGACTCCCACTGTCCTCTTGACCTATAAGACTCCCATGTCAAACATCCAAGAGATAGTGTGGATTCTAATCAATACAAACACTTCACACAATTGGCCTTAGTTGATCTTTGTTTTATCCAAAACATCACAACTTACCAATTTCAAATGTACAAGAGTAGAAAACTTTTACTCTTACATTTGATAAGTGTTTTAAACCTTCTTTAAGACATGTCACTCAAATTACAATCTTGGAGTACAACTCTAAGACTTGTATTGGAACGAAGTATGACTCATCTTCTTGATTTAACCATTTCAATAATTCAAGATCCCTTCTTCTTAGTCATAAGAATGCACTAAGACTTCATTAGAGAACTAATTTTGATATGGTTTCTTAATCATTAAGATGATCACAAAACTGATACTAAAGTACTCTCCCATCTTTTCAGATTTGAGAAACTTTTATCCTTCTGCCTAATTTGATTCTTCTTATCCGCTCTGCTATTCATTGGAACCTTTTCCAATGTCTCAGAGTTACACTTAAGCTGGTAAGTATAATCATATTTACTGAACTCTAGTAAAATATGACGAATAGCCTTATATCTTTTGTGGTGGACTTAATCAGTGCACATGACTATGTACTCGATCCCTTAGTCCATTACTTGACTCACACATCCATGTGAATAAGTAATTAGTCTTAATTTTTCCAATACTTGAAAGTTCTCATTCCTCATGCTATACAACTTGCATGATTCCAAGTTCTGGTCCAACTGGAACTTGGGTGATGAGAATACTTCCTTATTTGGTAAATTTAGACATTACCACAAATGAAAGAATCAATTTCATACTTCCACTCTTGCTATTAATGGAATCATATAAGCAACAATTTTTCCTCAAATGCCATTGTAAGGATATTTTAAAATAACTAAAATCAAAGTTTTCTTCTATTTTAAAACTATGCAGAAAAACTTATCCTTACAACCCATATGAAAACTTGTTGTTATCTATTCCTTAGCAATATCTCATAACTCCTAAGAATTAGCTCAAGAATCCGATTTTCAAACTACGCGATAGAAATCCATCTATGCGATCAGATTCAACATATTCTTTCTTTAAGTTCCTTTACTTTTCTTTGATTCTTAAAACATCAACATGTGACCCAGTCATATCATGTAATAAGAATCTCATAATAGAAACTTATCAGAGTTAGATAGTGGACTTTACCTGAAGTAGAGTCAAACTTATTGACTTTAACATCCTTAGGTAAATTTGGCAGCTTCGCAACTAATGACCCTTTCTTTTGGCAATATAAACATATGGAACCTTTGATAATGGTACACGGGACTATTACAGACTTAGCCTTTTCTCTTTACCATTTGGTCAACCTAGTTGACTATGGTCAATCCCTTTCCTTGGGACGAGAATGCTTTTTCTGTATTTCCTGTGTCACTATTGTCAATGTCCATCAAGTTTTGAGGAAGTTGATATTAAAAAATATATAAGATCATTAAGGGTCTTGTTATAGTCTGTTTCATAGGTGTTCCAAAAGAACTCACTATGTGACTTAGAAAGTGATTGAACTTTCTCAAGACTTTGACACCCTTCTCTCCCGGCTTGTCAATATGTGACTACATCTCCAAGATGTGACCACACCTAGACCTTGCCTTGCCAATAGGGCTTGAGTGACCTTAAACTTTTCAAGAACTTGTGGGTTAGGGAGAATAATTGGAGGAGGAGAAAGAAGTATGATTTCCATTGGAACATCATCTTCATTTAGGAAAGCTTGTTTCAAGAGATTTGGGAAGATCATAAATGTCTAAACCAGACATGTTTTGGGAGATATTCAAGATAGTTGATCTTAAAGTCCTTACTATGACACCCAATATGAAATATTAAGGCTAGGACCCAACAAACTATTTTATAACGTAGAAGAGGTATGTCGTAATCCAAGCTATAAAACAATTTGAAGGTAGGTGAATGACGATTCACCAATTTCCACCAAGATAAATGAAATGTATTATTAGGTTTTAATTGGTTTTGAAACTCCTAGATCTTTTGAGATTTATTGAACTGTTCAATGGCATGTTTCAATCTCGAGTGTTCCCTTCAGGTTTTGTGACTGGGATGCTGAGGATCACAAAACAAGGTGTGAAGTAACCATGCAAATTACTTGGTACCCTTAATAAATTACCCCTCAATCGATGTGCCGGTTAACCACACACGCTCCATCGATACTATGATAAATATTAAGTCACCGTTTACCTACCTTGTTAAGTCCAAGTTAGTGTGCCGGTTAACCACACACGCTCCACTAACGACTTAGACAAAGTGTAAAGTGTCATTTCATGGATTAGCACCTTATTCACATTTTTCCTAAGTAACTAAGATTGGGTATTATTAAGAGTTTAGTTACTTAGTAATTTTCATTAATACTTTTAATGAAGGGAGAATTATAGTCCTGTCAAACCCGTTCGGCTAACGACCCTCCACCGGTCAAGCAAGCGGTGGGTGAGAGTGGACACCCATTAAGTTGCCATTTTATAGGCAACAACCTTATACCCACCTTATAGACCGAGTTTACTCTTATACATATATATATATATATATATATTATTAAACTTATAATATTATAAAGTATAAGGGTTGAATTTTAACTTTTAAAATTCTAAGGGCTAACCTGGAATTAAAGTATTCATAAGAGAAAACTTTACAAATTCCAAAACTTGAGGGCAAGTTTTGAAACTATTCAAAACTAATTAATTCCATAACTTATATGTTTAAAGTAGTTTTAATCCAAAAACTCTTCAAGTTCCATAACTTGAGGACAAATTATGGAAGACTTTAAACTAATAAAGAATTAACTTTTTCTTTATTTTATAACTTATAAAATTAATTAAGGTTACATTATTTTTTTTATTTAATGAAGAGACTCTTGGTCCTCCATTACTTGAGGACAAATTATGGAGTCATAACTCCAATTAATTAGAACTAGACTCTTCATTTTTGTAACCTTTGCCAACTTTATGAGTTTTATGAGTCTTTAATGTGACTCTTCATGTAACTTGAGGATAAGTTACACAAACACATTTTAGAATCAACTCTTAGATTAATTTGGATTGAAAACAACTTTTTCACTCAACTTTTCTATTAATCTAAGCAACTCATAAGAACAAGATAATTCAAATCAAACTTTTTCATGTAATTAGTCTAACCTTTAAACTAATACAAAACATGAATCTATTGACAATTATATTTGAAAATGGATTAGCATGAACATTACCACATCAAAAAACAAGTTTATAAGTTCAAAAACAACTTAGGGTAATGTTCCTAGTCCATTTCTAGCCAAAAACCTCGAAAATATGCTGTATGGGGTCCCACTCGTCGAGTCCATGAACATAACTCGGCGAGTTGGATGCATTTTTCCTTGGACTCGTCGAGTCCCTTCATGGACTCGGCAAGTCTGCTGGGCTGACAGCATCAATTTCGATTTTCCAGCTTCTATTGCAAGTATAACAAGAAAACAAGCCTAGGCTCTGATACCACTGTTGGGTTATGAGCATTCTAACACTCCTAAGTGTACATGCAACCCTAAATACCTTGGATCTATGTTTTCTCTATTATACATGCAAATATGAACATCCAAGGTATTATCCTAATCTACCATACAAAACTATCAATATAACAAGATAGAATACATACCTCTTTGATGTAGAATGTCTTCATGAAGCTTGAGTGCCTAGTGCCCCAAGTGGGACACCTCAAATGGCTCACACAACACCAAAATACACTTGGAATAACTTGAAAGAATTCTACACTTCATGAAATCGGCTAGCCCTCTCTAGAATAATACTAGTCGCCGATTTTGTCAAGAATAATGTCTATATATAGTGTTACAATTAGGGCAAAGCCTAATTTTCATGACTTTCCATTTCCTTGGATCCATGGGTTCAAATACACCATGGAGCATCATATGGGTTTTGGCGCAACTAGATAATCCATGGAGCATTAGCCCACTATATAAGTATGGATGATTTGCACAATCAACCCATATATTTAATTAGTCTTCTTTTGATCACTTAATTAATCCTAGATTAATTCTTGATCAATACTAATTAAATAATCTTATTATTCTTCTTATTAATATACTAGAACTTATAATATATTAATAACCATAAGTGTCTTATTTCTCTCATTATAGTCTATCCAAGTGCATGATGCCATGCAACCCAAATGGACCATGCCGGGTCGGGTCAAGTCTTACCAAATATAGTTATGGACTTAGACATTAATCCAACAGTACTATGTCTTTCTAGGATAAACCTCCAACATGTGGGTATACTTTCACATGGTAGAATAACTAAGGGTCCAATGGTTCTAAGGGAAACTTCTATGTGAGTCTACGATCGTAGCCGACGGGACCCAAAAATCGACAAGTTCCATGGGTGTTCCAGGTGTCGACTAATTCTTTATTGCCTTAGCTTTTGGAAGGATCTACGAGTATGACTGATTTGCTTATCTACATGACCAAGAAAATGGTTCGACCGAAGGGCACCACTACTACCTCGTAGTGATCGTATCATGCCCTGATTGCTGACCTGCACACATCGTGCTTACCGAGGTTTGGTCACGAGGAAATTCCCGGGATTAGGTCGATGCGAGACTGGACTACACGTTCGGAAAGAATTTTTAAGAATTCTTTGGAGATAGTATCTGGAAAGAATCGTAGACTTCTCATTTCTCGATGATTACTCGGACGAGGGATACACGGGAACACTTTTTAAGCTTTGATGTACGAAGATCATGAGAGTCGAGTTGGAGGAAGATTAGAACAAATGGCTTTCTTGAAACTAGGAAAGACAGTATGAATGAGGCTCAGTCATTACATGTTAAGGGTGGCATCAAATCATTTCATAAAAAGTTTACCAATAGATCGAATGGAAAAGAATAATCACTCGGATTGAGAAAACAATCTACGAATACGACACAAGCGTTCTCGTTTTTATGTGATAACCATCTCGAAGACATACATTTTCGGTTACTCATAAACGACGGGGGTTAGAAAATGTTCAATTGGATGGTTAACGAATTTCTTTCAGTGCTAGAATCGAAAAGAATCACAGGCATATAAATTTAACGAGGGAAAATATACCTGTGGCAACGGTGGGATCAGTGGCTGTCTCTTCTTGTCCTACCGCTAGAACTCTTCCAACGTTACCAGGTTTTACAGTCTTAGGACAGTTTTGCTTGAGATGTCCCACTTCTCCACAACCATAGCAGGCCCGGCCGATGCCCGCTCCGGAAGTTTGACTTGTTGATTGAGTTGGTGTCTTACAATTTTTCGCCATGTGACCCTTTATTCCACATTTGTTGCAAATTACTTCGATACATGGACTGGAAGGAAGATGATGATAGTTGCACTTGCCACAACTAGGAAGGGTTCCAACATACCTATTAGCAGATTTTCGGGTTGAGGATCCATCAACAGAAACAGTTGCAGGGGAAGTGACAGCGTGAATTGCCACTGTTTGCTGTCTCTTTGAAGACTCATGTGATGTTTGGCTTTTCTCTTTCTTCCCAAGTTTTCTTTTCTCGCCGCTCCTCACTGTCGGCTCAGTAGTGGTGGTTGCCTCTTCAAGGTCATCACTATGATCGATTAGGATTTGTGCTAAACATTTGGCGCTGTCGTACGTATCTGGCCTCGCAGCTATGAGATTTCCTTTCGTTGGCTGAGTCAGCCCCCATATAAATCTCTCTATCCTCTTACTTTCCGGGGTAACCATTCCTGGAAAAATTAGTGCCAAGTCGTCGAACTTGGAAGTATAAGCAGCAATGTCGGAAACTTTCATCTTCAGGTTCCACAGTTCATGTTCTAACTTCTGCATTTCGCCCCGATGGCAGTACTCAACCATCAGAAGTTCCTTCATGGCTTCCCAACCCATGGCGTTGGCTACAGGTAAGGTTAGGGATGTGACTCGGCCGTTCCACCAAGTCAAGGCTTTGTCGATAAAGGTGCAGGCGGCAAACTTTACCTTATCTGAATCTGAACAAGCGCATATTTCAAAGATAGATTCGATCTTCTCGAACCATCGGGTAAGGGAAATGACACCTCCAGTGCCATCAAAAGACATGGGTTTGGCGTTCATAAAATCCTTATAGGAACCCTCTTTCCGGCGTCCCTGGCTATCTTCTAGGTTTTTGTCACACCCCCAAACCAGAACGGCGGAAACGTTCGGGGGCGGAGGACGTCATATTCAGTATCATAACAGTTCATAGAAAGGAAAGTACACACCACCATATATATTAAAGTTTCCAAGATGTTTACATAATTGTATTCATTACATGTTCAAAGATAAATACATAAACATCATCCAAAAGAAGTAATTAACGCCAGCGCGTTAATCCCAAAAGTTGATTCCCAAACCTGCTTAGCGGTTCCCTGAGAATACAAGTTATTTCAAAGAAAAAGTGTCAACAATTAAGTTGGTGAGTTCATAAGTAGTTTAGAAAAATTGGATGCCATTCCAAAATGGGTGTATATTTTCCAGAAAACGCAGCATTTCAAATGTAAAGAGTTGTGATTTGTTGTGTTGAAAGTGAATGTATTAGATCCAGAAAATCCCATATTTTCCCTAATGGTTGAGATATGAGTTGTTGTGTTTTCCAAGAAAAACCCTTATTTTCTTATAAAAGAATGAAATGCATATAAATGTTCGTATTATAAATTGTAAATAATCGCACCAGGAAAATCCCTTATTTTCCTATTAGTTGTTTGGTTTGTATGCAGGAGAAACCCTTATTTTGCTAATATAATTGGCAGTCTCTAAGACCGAAAATCGCAAGAAACCGACGTTCTCAAAAGTTGTGTCATAGTTTTATATAGTAAAACTATACGAAGATCGCATTTATTAGATGAAGAATAGTTTTAATAGCTACTCGTTCATAATAGCATAATACCATAATAATTGTATATCCGATGAGTTTTATAACCATACTAAACATAATATGTGATGAGATTAAAGTTTCTTTTAATCTGTGAAGATCGATTAGATCTTGAACAAGTAAATAAATAACGACGATACAAACACAGTAAAATAACAGAACAAGATTGAATCAAACGTGTCGAATGATTAAAACAAAATCCTCAGAAGAGCTCGATTAAGAACATCAACTGTAGAGGATTGGAAGGTTACAAGAATGATCAAAGAAACCTTTAGACCTCTGGAAAAATCGTATTCTCAGATCTCTAAAAGCTTAACCTAATATGCATGCAAGCATAAACTTATATACAAAGCATAAAAGACTCACAGTTGGACAGGCCCAAACCGTAATACAAAAAAATATAAGTAGACGAGCCCAAAAGACGCAATCTATAAAGCCCAACAATCTCCCCCTTTGCGTCAATTTGGAGCGAGATCTTTATTTATTACTTGGGCCAGCAGCCGAAACTGGTACCTTCTTCACAGTACTAAACAGACACTTGGTGATGGAAAGAATGGTCTGTCTAAACCGGATGTACCAGTTAATCATATCTTCAAAATACTTAACATCATCGGCCGAGTTCTCTTTACACCGTTTAACAATAAATAGCACATGCTCCAAGCAGGTTGTGGTGTAAAGATGCTTATCAGCTAAAGCGAAGAGACATTTCTGTCCTTCCGCTCTAGTGAACATAACTGTGTTACGTCTTGGGTCAATCTTGCCCAGCTGCATTTGATTGAGATCACTGGTCGATCCCACATGAGCAATTTTGGGTTTCTTTTTGAAGACTGTGGCAACCTCCTGATCCATAAGGGCAACCTCCATGATGTAGCAGATTAACATCCTTTTGACATGGTCTAGAATGGGACCATATTCAGCTTCATTGGTCAAAAGGATATTATACAAGATGATCCAATCATGAGGATTTAGATTCGGTAGATCTGCCAGAGAGATGAGATGAACAGATTTTGCAGATCCCCGAATCAGTTTGAATCGAACGTTTATAAAATGTCCCTCAGTGAAAGGTTTTAGCACCCAAACGTTGACAATCTTCTGAGCGCTCCATGTAAGGAATTGAGGACGAGCAGCCGTCAGATAAAAGTCAATGAGCTCCCTGTCAAGCTCAGCGTTCGGGTGAGGGACCTCAAAGATATTAGAGAAGACGTGAAAGATAAACGCCTTTCGAGTCAGCGGCATATCGAACTGCAAATCGACAGTGTTGCTGCAGTCGAACGATATGACCGGCTCGAGCCATAAGATGCTGGGTGTTTCGATGGCCTCTTTGATTAAGCGTTCCCTGGTCCAGGCAGGGAAGAGAGTCTTTCGGCTCTCAAGGAGATCGTGGGCTTCTTTTTGCTTGCGTTCGGCTTCGGCAGCCTCACGCGCCTCACGACTGGCATCATCACCAACCTTGCGACTGTTCTTTCGTTTCAAAATGTTGGCAATAGTCTCCTTGTCGCCTTCTTCATCTTCGTCCTCAGCTATATTTTTACCTTTGTTCTTCACACTCGAGCTTAAAATTTGATGAGTTGAAGATGGTTCAGTTGTGTGAGTAGCTTTGGAGGAAGGAGGTGGTTTTGAACTTGTCTTCTCATCTCCCCCTTGTTTCGGAATGGACACAAAACTTGGGAGGCCTTCGACTTTGTTAAGTAGATCGATGGCTGGAGAGAGCTTTTCAGCAAGGGATCGCCTCACCGAAAAGTTTAAAATTGGATCGTGTGCTTCCAGGATGTTTGAGATGACAGCGTGGACATCCGAAACACACGTCTTAACCACCTCCCGTTCAGAGCGAAGATCTTCCAGCTCTTGTTGAGATTGAGAGAGTTGAGTGGTCTTGACCTCAAGTGCAGTTGTTTTTAAAGCCAGATCGTCCATTAAAGAACGCTCGAATGTCAGATCTTCTTGTAGCTTGACGAGACGAGCATCAATGGAGGCTGTAAAAGCCGAGTTGTCGTCGCTTATGTTTTTACGTAGATTAGCAAACGAAGGCAACTCTGATGAGACAAATGAGACCAATTGTTGGACAATCGGTTCCAAAGATGCCTTTGTAGCAGCTGCACTTTCTTGCATGGACTGCAGTAGAACGGAGGCATCAGAAAATAGTTTATCGACTTTTTCGGTCGCTACCTCACAAGCGCGGGTAGATGCCTGAATTGCAGCAGTTGCTGAGGCTGCTGAATCATGTTGAGCCCTGGTGAAGGCATCAACAATCTTCTGAAGTGCAGCTTCAGACATGATTGATTTTTGGTTGGACGAGGAGGCGAGAAGGAGATCAATCTTCTCGTTGAGCTGTTTGAGATGTTTCTTAGTGACTGGTGCATCATCCTCCTCGTCACTCTGAACTTGAAACGGACTATAGTAGACCGAATCAAAGATCATGTTGTCTCCCCCGAGATAAGGGTTTTCACCCTCAGAGGCATTGTCATGAGATGAAGAGGGTGGAGAGGTTGGGGGTGTGGAGGGTTTAGTAGGAGAAGGTTGAGTGGGTGAAGGTGTAGTTTCGGTTGGTGGTTATATATGGGTAGTTTCGGTTGGTGGTTGTGTATGGGTAGTTTTGGTTGTGTGGGTTTTGGGTTGAGGAGGTTCGGCTACATGGGGTGATTCAGTGGTAGTGGTGAAGATTTGTGGAGGAGAAGGAATTGGGGAATTGGGTATTTCAATCTCTGGGGTAGGGGATCGAGGTGGTGTATTGCCTCGTGGAGGAGATGCATCCCCTTGAGAGTCGTCAGAATCCGAACTCTCACCCTCAAAGTCACTCGAAGATGAGGGTATAATAAGCTTTCGCTTTGGTTGAGTCTTCCTCTTCTTTGGTGGGGGGGAAGGTGCAGCTTTTGTCTGTTTCCTCTTCTTAGGAGAAGGCCCCTTTGAAGGTTTTGTTGCTTGCTTTCCTTTGTCCGCCTTTTTACCTTTGCTCAGTGGTTTATCTGCATCATGGATAGATCTGAGCATGTCTGGGGTCAGATCCCTTGGACCAGAAGGTGTTAGCTCCTTGAGCTTTCGAATCAACCTGCTATCCGAAGGTACATTACCATACATGGACTCCGGAATAGAGCCAATAAAGGAGAATTTGGAGGCATCTGAGATGATGATCTTCTTGGTGTGGAAAGTACCAACGGAAGTCATCGATGCACCTTCAGCAGTGGGAACGTCGAATCTGTCCATGGCCCATTTAGTGATCAGAATCCAGAATCGGGCCAATGAAACTTCAGAGTGTCTGGATGAAGATGAAAGGCTCTGAATAAGTTGTTGCCATATAACAAACCCGTAATCCAGGTTGATCCCATTATAAACTCCATACAGAATGGTAAGGAACAGACGACTGGCACCGTCGGAACCTGAACTTCTCTCCGACAGTCCCTTGAACAGGACTGTAAATAAACCGTTCCATTGAGGCGGTAAGCAAGACTTTTTGAATCTGGCAACGGATGTAAGAACCTCCGTGTATCCCATGTTGTAAAACATGTTATACATATGACCAATTTGTATGGACTCCGGATGGACCCTGGATGAGTCAGAAGCAAATCAGAGCAGAGAGCAGAAACGAAGGCGAGAAACGGAGGTTTTGTGGTCTCCAATCTCGAAAAATACTCGGTCGATAGCCTTGTCGTAATATGTAGTCGCGTAGACCTGCGATAGGGCCGTCATTGGCACCGATGCGATTCTGGATAGTGCTGGTTCGAGTTGTGAATATTTTAAGCACTCTATGACCGGCGACATGTAAGGATCGTATGCCTTTGGGTTAAGATCAATTACCAAGCATTGCTGTGGGCAAATGGGAAGGATTTGGGATGTAGCATGAACTGAAGAGGAGTCAGTCATGGATGCAGGTGTGAAGAAGATAATGAACAGGAAACTGTATGGGAGAGTTTGTGTTTTGGAAATTTTGAGAGCAGTAAAGAGCTAAAAGGAGGTATAACAGGCTATTTATAGTGGGTGGGAAGAGAGAGAAAGATCGTTTCAAATCTCTTATGGATGATAGTTGGGACGGGCGATGATCACGTAAGAGAGAGAGTGTCAGATTCCTAGGACCATGCCGCCCAATAAGCGCCGTTTCATAGGGACAAGCCGTTACTATTTAACCACGCGCATTAAATGCCACAGGACAAAGAAAAACTTAGGATTTTAAAAGGAATGTCCGTTAATATTACGATCAACCATTTATAGAGAAATGTTGAAAGGCTTCTTTTAATTAGGCTAAAAGCGACTGGTTTAAAAAAAAAAAAATCTCAGAAAGAAAGATAAGGACAAGATCCCAGGGGAAGAAAAGTTATGGGTTAATAACATTTTCATAGGAATCACATAAAACTGGAGATTTTAATATGGTACTTTCATCAATTATTTAGTAAAAGCTTGAACAATATAATTGTTCACCGTCAATCCGTTAGGTGTTGAATTTTGGGTTTCACTTAGTTCGTAGTGTCACAAAACTAAGATCATAAACACAGATGTTGTGCAACCATAAACCTCAGTGGTAAGTGCTGAGAGTCTCAAGGGTTACCATGATGGAATGAGTGAAGTGGAGAAGAAATAAGAGATGGTGTAAGATAACAAAAGTACCTCGACTGCGAGAAGAAGGACCAACCAGGAAGTTCTTAACTCATATGAGAAAAGAGTGAGGTAGTTCACGATTAGAATAAATGAAGTGGCCTTATTGGGAAGACAAGGTTTGTGTATACCGGGTCATGAAGGCCTTTATTCAAAATCTTATGAGGCTTGAGACACATATAGCAGCATGCTTCTAGGGACATGTAGGAAGTTCATAAAATGTATCCACATAAACGAATAATAAAAAAAATTTTGGAATTTTTTTTGAGGTAGACCGAACCCGAACCTTCGGTTGGTTTTGGTTGAGAAAAGTTTTGAAAAACCGAACCCGAACCTTCGGTTGGTTTCGGTTCTACAAAATTTTGAAAAACCGAACCCGAACCTTCGGTTGGTTTCGGTTCTGGAAAATTTTTAAAAATCGAACCCGAACCTTCGGTTGGTTTCGGTTCTGGAAAATTTTGAAAAACCGAACCTGAACCTTTGGTTGGTTTCAGTTAAGAGATTTTTTTTTTTTTTTTTTTTGAATCAAACTAGTAAAAACAGAATTGTACATACAATACACAACATTGAGAAACTATCTTTGAAGAAATGAGTGGGTTAGATAGTTGAAACGAACCCTAACGTTCGGTTGTTATGTTTATGTTTGAGAGGTAGCGTGAGGTACTGATTCAGATTCCATCATACCAAGTCCTTGCAATATTTTATTGAATGATGTTTCAGGAAGAGCTTTTGTAAAGACGTCAGCCAGTTGATCAGTGGTTCTTACGAAGTGAACTTCGACGTTTCCATCTTCCACGTGATCTTTGATGAAGTGATACCTTAGTGCTATGTGCTTGGTTTTGGAGTGCTACACTGGGTTATGACAGATCCTAATTGCACTTTCAGAGTCACAATATAGTGGGATCTTCTTCATATTGAGTCCGTAGTCTCGAAGTTGGCTTTGGATCCAAATCACTTGTGATGTGCAGGATGCAGCTGCAATATATTCCGCTTCGGCAGTAGACAGTGACACTCATGTCTGTTTCTTGGATTTCCAGCTGACTAACTTCCCATCAAGAAATTGACATCCACCAGTTGTGCTTTTTTGGTCGAGTCCACATCCTCCAAGGTCAGCATCAAAATAGGCTTGAACAATGAAGCCTGAGTTGGATGGATACCATAGACCTAAGGAGGTGGTTCGCTTGAGATATCGTAAGATGTTCTTCACTGCAAGCATGTGAGGTTCACGAGGATTTGCCTGAAATCGAGCACAATAACACACAGAAAACATGATATCAGGTCTGCTAGCAGTTAGATACATTAACGATCCAATCATTTGACGATAGAGCGTGATATCAACAGCTGGTTTGTCTAGAGATGGGGTAAGCTTAGTGTCGAATGCCATTGGGACTTTAACTTTCGAGTCTCCCATCATACCGAACTTTGCTAGGAGAGTCTTCGTGTAAGCATCCTGATTAATAAAGATGCCTTCGGGTCCCTGTCTTATGCTTAAACCAAGGAAAAAGTTAATTGGACCCATTGAGCTCATTTCAAACTTAGTCTCCATCAGCTTTCTGAATTCAGCCGTTAAGCTTGGATTCGTGGAGCCAAAGATGATGTCATCGACATAAATTTGAACTATCATAAGGTGGTTACCTTCCTTTTTGCGAAAGAAGGTTGGGTCAACCGAACCTTGTTTGAATTTAGACATCTTTAAAAATTTTGTAAGCGTTTCATACCAGGCTCTCGAAGCTTGTTTAAGGCCGTACACAGCTTTATCCAGAATATAGCAATGATTTGGATGCTTTTCGTTCACGAATCCAGGAGGTTGCTCCACGTACACCGTTTCTTCAAGTTCTCCATTGAGAAATGCACACTTGACGTCCATTTGGAAAAATTCAAAGTTCTTGTGGGCAGCATAAGCCAGAAATATTCTAACAGATTCTAGCCGAGCTACTGGAGCGAAAGTCTCTTCATAGTCTATCCCTTCCTCCTGACAATATCCCTTTACCACCAGACGGGCCTTGTTCCGTATAACATTACATTCCTTTTCCATTTTGTTCCTAAAAACCCATTTGAGACCAACAACCGAAGCTTCTGGAGGAGTTGGAATTAGGCGCCAGACTTTGTTGCTTTCAAATTCGTTCAACTCGTCCTGCATTGCTTGAACCCAATCAGAGTGATCGAGAGCAGTGTTAACTGTCTTTGGTTCAACTTTTGATACAAATGAATTGAACACGCAAAACTCTACCTTTGAAAATAAGGAAGTTTGTTTTGCCTTCAGTTGTGATCGGGTCAGAACCTTTTCAGATACATCCCCAACTACTTGAGAGACAGGATGATCTCTGGTCCATTTGATAAGAGGGGGGTAATTTGGATCAAAGGTTGGGTCTAATTCAGCATTGATTATTTCGTCTAGCTCAGATTGGCTGTCATAACCAAGTGTCACATCATCATGTTCCACCTCAGTTGGTGCACTTTGGAAGATATGAGGTTCGTGTGATTCTAGTGGGCCTGAGCTTCCTGGTGTTGAGACCTCTTCGGTTGAAGTTGTGGAATTTGGCTCCCCCTGGACTTGAGCGTTTGGCTCCCCCTCGACTTGAGCACTTGGCTCCCCCTCGATTTGAGCTTCGTTGGAAGGAGAGTCTTTAGAGATTGATACTTCTTCATACATTCTCCTTGCAGCATCTTCGACAATCTGCTCCATGTGATCAACCTTGTTATCTGTTGCACCTGCTTCAGAAAGTGAAGCATTCTCTGGTTCGTCAAAGACCTCCAGAAATGTCTCGAATAAATTAGCAACCGAGACTGTAACCATGCCATTTAGAGGAAAGATTTCCCCAGTGATATTTTCTTTAGCCTGCAGCTTCTTGACATAGTTGTCGTCAAAGGTTACATAATACGTCTCTTCAATTTTTCTTGAACATTTATTTAGGACTCTGTATGCCTTGGATGTGAGCGAGTAACCCAAAAATATTCCTTCGTCAGCTTTGACATCAAACTTGTTGCGGTGTTCTTTAGAGTTGAAGATGAAACATCTTGAGCCGAACACATGGAAAAATTTCACGTTTGGCTTCCTGTTGTTCAATATCTCATATGGGGTGAGAGCGAACCTTTTGTTGAGATATGACCTGTTCTGTGTAAAACAAGCAGCAGAAATAGCATCAGCCCAAAAATAAAGAGGTAAAGAAGCGAAACTTAGCATAGTTCGGGCAGCTTCACACAAGGATCGGTTTCGTCTTTCGACTATTCCGTTTTGTTGTGGTGTGTAAGGAGCTGAGAAATTATGATTGATTCCCTTTTCTGCAAGAAACTCTTCAAACTCCCTGTTCTTGAATTCGAGACCATTGTCGCTTCTGATGTTGCGAACTACCTTCTTGAGCTGTACTTCAATTTGCTTAATAAACACTTTCAGCTTTTGAGTCGCTTCAGATTTGAGCTTTAGAAAGAACACCCATGTAAATCGTGAAAAGTCATCAATGATAACAAGAATATACTTGCTACCACCGATGCTTTCGATAGATGAAGGACCACACAAATCAATATGAATTAATTCTAGTGGTTCAACAACTTTTGTGTTGATTATAGATGGATGACTTTGACGACTCTGCTTTCCCATTTCGCATGCAGCACACAGATGATCCCTGTCGAACTTGAGTATTGGAAGGCCCCTTACATGACCTCCTGTAACAAGACGGTTGATATCTTTAAAGTTAAGATGAGATAATCTTCGGTGCCACAACCAGCTTTCATCGGATTGCGCTTCTGACAACAGGCATATAGCTGGGTTTCCTTTGATGGGTTTTATGTTTAAGGGAAACATTTCAGCCTTTTGTTCTGACTTGAGAATCACTTTATTTGACTTTTTCTCTATGATTTCGGAACCTTCATCATCGAATGAAACTTTGAGACCTGTACCTCCAACAAGCTGAGATACACTAATGAGGTTGTGTTGGAGACCTTCCACATAAGCCACCTTCCTTATACAGAAGTCTCCATTGTTTATCATCCCGTATCCCTTTATGGTGCCGAATGAATTATTTCCAAACTTGACGTTGCCACCATCTGCAAGAGATCTGTATTCCCTAAGCTCCTCTTTCCTCCCTGTCATGTGACGCGAGCAGCCACTATCAATGTACCATTCTTCGTTGAACTGCTCGTCACTTATAACCTGCAAAATTTAGACAGATTTAGGAACCCAAAGTTTCTTGGGTCCACGTGAGCTTTGCATTGAAACAGGAGCAATGAGAGAGATATCAACAAGATAAGTTCTTTTTACGAGAGTTGTTTTATCTTTCCTTTTAATGGTGTAAACTTTTATTTTGTTAAGATTAGTAGAGTTAGATTCAGTCTCTGATGTGGATTTATTGACCTTCTGCTTCCACTTTTGCTCAGTTGATGAAAGAGATTTTTGAGAACAAAAAGAATCAGATTTAGAACGAGATCGAGATGAAACAGAGGGTGAGGAAGAATTAGAAAAATGAGAAGAATTAGACTTGAAAGGAGACTCTAGGTGACCCTTTTGTTTTTGATTATTGGAGGAAACAACCTTAGAGTTTTGTTTTCTTTTGTCTTCAGAACCGAACCTTTGCGTTCGGTTGGAGCTGCCTTTGGAACCGAACCTTTGGTTCTGGTTGATATCTTTTTCAGAACCGAACTTCTGCCTTCGGTTGATATCTTCTTGTGAACCGAACCTTGGCTTTCGGTTTTTGTGACTTTCAGGCTTTCCTGTAGGAATATTTTCATACTTTAGATTCTTGTCTTGATAAGTGAAGTATGCATTCTGGGAACGCCAGAATTGTTTCCTTTCAGAAAGATTTTTCCTGTATCTATTGTTCCTTTCTATCTTCCTATTCCTCATCTAAGAAGGTTGATGATGAACATTTGCTTTCGTTTTTGTTGACTCCTTGGTTGGTTCCTTTTGAACTGCAGCGGTTTTACTTTGAGCTGAAGAAGCCGGAGGAATATCTTCTTTTGGTGAGTGAACATTCTTCTGAGGAGTATCTTGTGTACCACTGGTGCTTGACTCATTGAAGTTATTTGGCTTGTTCAACGGTTCGGGTATGTATCTTCCTTTGCTCTTCCATGAAGTTCTTTCAGATAAACCAATGGTTTCGTCTGCATTATCAATAGGAGCTTCCCAGAAGTACTCATCACAGCCATCATCATTGTCTTCGTTTACAATGGCTGTAAGTTCAACTGGTTGATGTTCGGTAACTCCTGTTACCTTGTATACTTGATTTGGAGTAGTCCTGACCTTTTGATACACAACAACTTTCTCAACTAATTTCGGGGACTTATGATGGGACAACCGAGCGAATTCTATAGAATTTTCAGAAATTTGATTCTTGAGATTTTCTGGCTCGGTTTTAATAAATTCTGAGCAGTCAACCGTGTCCTCTACAGAAATTTCACTCATATTGTCGTCCTCGTTAAGCTCAAATGCATTTTCAACATCAATTTTGTTTTCTGAGCTTACGTTGGCGTTTAAAGAGTCAAATTTTTGCATGGTTTCGGTCCTCAGTTTAAGTCTGTCATTTTCATCCAAAAGATTTTTAAGCATGAGCTTGTGGTCTTTGGATTTAATGAAGGACTCAATTTTGTCCAGTCCATACATGTAGGTGGGATGTATGTCATCAGACGATATCACACTTTCACAATTATAGGCTTCGGCATCGATTTCATCTTCCTTAAATTCTAGGAAGGGCAAGATCATGCGGTGAATCCTTTGGCCTATTTCACAATCCAAGTGAAGCTGAGTAATATTAGAATACAGACGTTTAGCAATTAAACAAAAAACATTTCGTTGTTTTAACAATTTCAAATTGTCTCTTTGCAAATAAATGTTTTCATCTTTAACTTTGACTAATTCCGATTCCTTTAACTCTATCCACATTCTCCGCTCCTCACTCTTCGACGCTGCCCTGCTCAATTGATCAGTTAGGTTAGAATTTGTGACCCGAGTTTGAGTTAAGCTACTATCTAGATGATATATTCTAGTATTGACATTTTTTAGTTCTTTCTCATAAGAGGATGATGGTACTTTACATGAAATGAAAACAGATTGTACCTTCTTTATCAGTTCATCAAGCTCATTGAACTGCTGGCTGAGTGGTTTGGCTGTGAAGCACATGTCCTCCTTTGCATTCTGTCCATCATTGCCTCCATCGGTGTTGTATCCCCTCAATTGAGATACGTCATAAACCATAAGGCATTTACCACCACTGCCTTCTTCCTTAGAAATGAACGCCTTTCCATGAGTAGGCTGCCTCACTTCCTCGTCTTCTGAGTCGGTAGACCAAACTTCCGTGCTACCGAACTCATCACCTGGAACAGAACCCTGCAGAATAAGAGCATTACTAGGAGGGTTAGCAGCAGACTTCTTCTTTCTCAACTCATCCAATCTTTTCTGCAACACAGCTTCCTCATCGTTCCATCATCTTTTTCAGCCATTTTCTTGAGGACACAGTCCTTAGCATAATGATTTTTCCCACCACAGTAGAAACAGCTCACCCCAGAGTCTCCGTCAACCTTCGGTTCCTTCTTGTGCTCCTCAGCTTTCGGTTCATTAACCACCTTTTCAGAGCTATAACTCCCCTGCCAGTTTCGGTTTTTGTTGCTGGGAAATTTCTTCTTTATGAACCTTTTGGGATTGGATACCATCAAGGCATAATCTTCTGATGTGAGATCATATTCTTCCAGGCTGAGGTCTTCATCCTCCATAACAGCTTTACTTTTTGACAAGAGAGCCAACGAACCGAGACCGGAAACGACATTCTTTTCTTGCACCACGTTTTTCTCTTGAGACTTGAGAATTCCCACCAGTTTCGCCAAAGAGTATGATTTAAATTGCTCATGGGCTTTAACCGTGGAAACTACTGCTCTGTATTCAGACCTTAGACCATTCAGGAATGTAACCTTCTGTTCGATGAGCTTCCTTTCGATATCATGTTTGATCATCTTGCTTAGAAGATGATTGAAGCGATCGAACGTCTGGGTCACAGATTCTTCAACCCCTTGTCTGAATTCTCCAAACTCAGATAGAAGCAGAGTTTGAATAGAATGTTCAAGATCTTCGTCTGTAGAGTACAGTTCGCGAAGTCTGTCCCAAACATCCTTCGCCGTCGTGCACGAGCTAACCAATCTGAATGTATCGGACTGAAGGGCGAACCGGATCAATCTTAGTGCTTTGATATTGCATTGGAACTTATCCTTTTCATCTTGTGCAATGTCTTTCACGTGCTTGAGCAGATCATTGTATTCTTTTTGAGTTTTAATGATTCTGGACGTTGCAGAATGAGAAAACGGTCCGTTTGTGATGGCTTCCCAAATCAAATACCCATTTTCCTCCGATCCAATAACATAGTCTTCGAAATGATGTGCCCATACTTCATAATCGTGGGTATATAAGATCGGAATCTTTGTCGTCGAACCAATGCTGTTGGAAATATTAATGACGTTTGATTGTGTTGCGTCCATTATGATCGAAAAACCTGTTCAAAGATCAGACTTGTAATAAAGCAGATTAGGGCAAAATAATAATTATCAAGATACGTCAATAAAGAGATGACGACTCAATAAATATTAATGATTGCGGAAAAACCCTAATGAAAATCTTTTTTACAGAAAAGATGTGTATCAATTACACAGCCTCCTGCTCTGATACCAATTGATGAGATTAAAGTTTCTTTTAATCTGTGAAGATCGATTAGATCTTGAACAAGTAAATAAATAACGACGATACAAACACAGTAAAATAACAGAACAAGATTGAATCAAACGTGTCGAATGATTAAAACAAAATCCTCAGAAGAGCTCGATTAAGAACATCAACTGTAGAGGATTGGAAGGTTACAAGAATGATCAAAGAAACCTTTAGACCTCTGGAAAAATCGTATTCTCAGATCTCTAAAAGCTTAACCTAATATGCATGCAAGCATAAACTTATATACAAAGCATAAAAGACTCACGGTTGGACAGGCCCAAACCGTAATACAAAACAATATAAGTAGACGAGCCCAAAAGACGCAATCTATAAAGCCCAACAATATGCCTGTAACGACGTTCTTCAGGCGTCGCAGCGTTATGACAACTGTCACCCCAAAAGACGGACTGTAGCTAATAGTCAGGGCGTGGGATCATGACTTCCCGTATAGATCTATACACATTTGACACGTTCTCCGAATGGGAGACTCTGGTTATAGACAGGACTTGCAGCATTACATTCTAATAAAGAAAAGTAACGTTTGAAGATATACACGTCTCATGGACTCTCAATTAAGCCCGTATTAAAGTGATAGTTTTCTATGCAAAGTTTATCCTTTTTCACAATGTTTGACAAAGCAAAATCATAAGTTTTTAGAATGTATAAAACGACTTAACAACGAAAGTTACTTTGAAATCATTATATACTTTGTATAATGTATGATGCACGCAAAGTATGACAAGAGTTTTCCATAATAGTAATGAGTTTTAAGTGATTTATTCGATAAAACAAGTGAAGTGAAACTTTATAAAATACACGATAATAACCGTATGTTTACTTGTATTCCCCCCCTAAAAGAGTATAAAATCATTTAAAATGTATTTAAAGTGTGTTTGAAAGGGGTATGAACTCACTTGAAAGTTTAAAGATAGCAAGATGGAAAACCGGGCAGAGTTTCATATCGGGAAATGGATTTTCCTCGGAAATCTCGGGATTCCTCGGGATAAAAATCGACCTTCGGGACTTGCACAAAATGACCAGGGCTTCGGAGTAGTGCGAGCACGGAAAACGAGGTAAAACGCAAGAAAAAGGAGAGAGAATGGGCCATTTTCCCGGGAACCCTCGCATGCTATTTATAGGGGGGCCTGAGAGGCCGCGTACGCGGGGCGTACGCTCGTACGTAGCGCGTACGCGTACGTCATGCGTGACCGAAGCCTCGACTGCCTCGGCCTCGGATGGGACGGCTCAGGCAGTCGGGTCGGATGGGACAGCGGGTCGGACGAGCGGGTCGGGTGCCTCGCATAGGGCGACATGGACGGTTTGAGGCCAAGTTCCTCGAGTACGCGGGGCGTACAGGAGTACGCAGCGCGAACCTCGGATGAGGACGCTGACTCCCCTTCGGATAATACCGAAGTTTTATTAAAAAATATATATAAATTAATTATCAAACTTCGAAAATTCATATATCCTTCATACGAACTCCGTTTTTAACGTTCTTTATATCCCCGCGAAGGTGAGACTAGGATCTACAACTTTCATTTAGATTTCGTTGGCAAATTCCGGAATTATTTTTATTATTTATTTATTAAAATGACGTGATTAAGGAATTTCTTTAAAAATTCATAACTTATTCATACGATGTACGATTTGAGCGTTCTTTTTATGCATGTTTGTAGTTTAACGATATCTACGACTTTCATTTAGACACCTAAGGTCGGAAAGTGTTTTATTGAAACTTTGTGTTTTTACGCAACTTCGCATTGCTGGTTTTTGTCGGAAAACTTAGAATGAGCATAACTTCTTCTTTATAACTCGGATTTTTGTGTTATTTATATGTTTGGAAACCTTAAGACGATAACTACCACATAGTGTACTCCAAATAGAGTTTTTGAATACTTCATTTTTCGATGATATTTTATTTCCTTTCTCAAAGAGGTTACAGGACTCGATTTTTATTGACTTGAAATAACGGGTTGTTAAAGTTTTGGGGCTGGGGGCCACCTCCGGAGATTCATTTGTGACATGGCTGCCACCATTGCAGCAGTTAGAACTGTCTGAAGTGATGCGAGATCGAATTGAGGAGGAGATGGTGGCGGAGGAGGATTGTCGTTATTCTTCGAGCCAGGTCTCTTTCTTGGAGGCATCTTGATCTAAATAGATCAGGAAAGAGAGGATTATAAGTCCTCTGAATTGAATCAAGAGATATGGAACAGGGGATATCTCATCAAGACAGATATAGCATAATACTAAGCGATAAAGTAGGAAAGAGTTATCAAGATATAACATTTTATCGCTAGAGGAACGTTCAAGTAACATCGCGTATACGAGGATTTTCTATGAAGTATTGGCTCGAGAAATACTCCCATAGTATTTCATGGTTCGTTGCAGCGACGACTTGTTGTTTGAGATATTGGGTAAGTTTTAGGCATGTTGCGTACCACAGTCACTCCCAAGCACATGTTGGCCGTGTCTCGAATGAATATAGTTGGCCAGGCTATATTGATCCTAGACACAACTATATAACTGCCCAGGTTTAACCGCAGTGTACAACACCCATTTACTTATGTTTTGTTCTATTTGTAGTTACGGATTTCAACGGCTCGGTATACTTGTATACTTTTGAAAATACTTATAGTTTTGAAGATACTTTTAATTTAGAACACTTAGGCCCCTTAATGTTTATAGTTTTATACCATGTAAGGTTTGGTATACTTCATTCACTATAAACAAGGGCTCTAATACCAATCTGTCACACCCCGAAAACCAAAGGCGGAAACATTTCTGGGGTTGACTCCACGTTGAGTATCAAATCCAATGTACATAGTAAGTAAAGTAAAAACAACCATTACATTACATATATGAAAGGTTTTACATTTGTTTCAAAACTATAAGTTATACAAGTGGTACATATCATATATAAATAACACGAAACGAATCTTCTGAGAACTTGATGTGGTGTAGATTCTGATGGCATATGCGGAATTAGAAAAGATCTAATGATTCATCATACAAATTCAAGAACACAAGGAGTAAATAAATCTTTGTAAGCTCTTATTAGATCTAGAAAGATTATACAAATGGGTCTTGTATAAAATTTCTCTCTCTAGTCTAACACTCCATGTGGACTCTTACATAATGGGAGTCACTCACTTCCTATTTATAGGAAAAGACTCAACCCATTTACACATACAAAGAGAAAAGCCTAAAACAATACATCCAAGCATGACTTTGCACCCTAACATTCTCCCACTCAAAGATAGGATTGGATGTCCGGCTTTAATCTCCAACGAGCTAGCGCGATCAAGACCAAACTCCCCCTCGAAGTAACACCGGTCTTCAAATCCGCAAATGAATATTCGACAAACCCGAGAAGCTTCGAATACCCATCATATTCTCCCCATTTTTATAATCAAAAAATGATTATAAAACCCACTAAGGATGAGAAGCGCCCGAGGAATAATCTTCACAATACTCCCCCTTGATGTGTACCAAAAATCTTGCACAGGAAAACAATCACGAAAAAGCCACAAAAATTTCCAATTTATGAAAAATTTTGACTTTTTGGGTGAAAGCTGCAAGATTTTTCAAAAACGGGTTAGAAGTTGTCACTTTCTGAACTTGCAGGGACCCATTGCGCCAAAAACAGCCAAATATGCAAAACACACTCCCATTTGCGAAACTGGATAAAATGTGTAAATTCGCACAAACTGCAGGGACTGGATTTGAAAATTCTGCAATTTCAGTATTTTATGACCCCATTTGCGAAGTTGAACCATTTATTTTATTTTGTGAAAAGATCAGGGGCTAAATGCGAAACTCTTCCCTTTTGTTCTCCAAACATGTGAATTGTATCTTTTTCGTGCGAAATCTCTTGTCAAACAAAGAAAACTTTAAGGGCCAGTTTCGTAAATTCGACTTCTTTTTCAATTCATATATTTCACAGTCACACGCTTCGCAACGTCTAGTTAAACAAATTCTTCGCACATCACTGACGTGAACCATGGATGAAAATACTTCGTATTTTAACTCAATTTAACCAAATGCAAAATATTTAGACCCAAATGCGAATTGAACGAACTTCCTGGTTATCTTCCAAATTGCGAACCATTTCACAATCTTATATGCGAACTAAAAATCAACAGCATACATCAACTCCTTATTCGAACTGTGATTGATCGAACACAAATGCGCATCATACAATCGAAATCATCATAAAACGAAATCTTCGTTGCCTTCGCTTTTAGCGTTAAATCCAAATTGAATCAAAATTAACTCAAAGACTTTGATCACCACCCCCATTTCGATTCTTCAAATATGAACTTCAAATCAATTCACAGTCTTCGCATATTGACCCAATTCGATTCTTTCGTTCCATCGATTTCAAAATCTATCAAGATGTGAAAACAAACCCACAACCACAATCAACAATTGCGAACCAAACTCAATCCTTGATATTCAAAATCTTCGTTCTTTTTGAGTTTCATTCCAAAGTATCAATATCAAACATTTGATTTCAAAACCATTTTCTATCGAACTCGCAAAAATTAAGCTTGCGAAACTCAGCTTCCAAATCGATTCAATTCACCAACTGATTCCAAAAATCAAAACAAAAATTCACAGATCTAGAACCAAGAATTCGATTTTGACTGATGTTCATGTTTGGCTTTCTGTTCATCAGACAAAATCTCCAAATCAAATTCGACTTTAGAACTGAAATTAAATCAAAAGATTTTGATTTCAACACATGAGATAATTAATCTCAATCGATTTTGAAATCAATCATGTCGAACAACTAGCATCCACCGAACAAACTTGTCAATTGATACGATGACTACTATCGGGACTTAAAATCAAGAAATTGATTTTGATTTTCAGTTAATCAACTAATTAACAACCATTGAGACAACGATGTTGAAGAATCACAAGCCATCACAACAGATGAGTTTAAGGTACAAGTGGGAAATGCGTGTGTATGAGTCGATTGACGAACAAGATTTCCAAGTGAATCTTAATTCTTTCAGATCTTCTAAATATACGATTGGGCTCCTTGATCAATGAACAAATAGTAATGAATCGAATAATATGATCAGTAAAATTAGAAAGCATTGGGCTCAGTATATAACGAAATCTGAATTGAATTGGGTTTTTACTTTGATTTGGGCTCAACATTTGTATTTATGAACAGTGAATTTAAACAAGTGTTTAGGATTAGGTTTTGAATAATACTCGAATTTAATGAACAGTAAAATTTGAGATTAAACAAGAATTTGGTTTTGATCTAAACAAAAATAATTGGATCAACTATGGGGTTTGAAATGGATTAGATCCAATGAAACAAATCGATCAAAAATTGAAAAACGCAAAGCACGAATCGAAATCATGGACGTTTTGGAATCCATTTAAGAATTTGAGTTACCTTTTTCACAAATCGAGATCCATTTTCAACGAACGAATCAAATTTGGAAGATCTTGGTTCTTTTTTCGGAATGAGAAAATCTCCAAATTGAACATTGTACCACCCACCATGCGATATGTACAACTCATTCTTCGTGTTCTTCAACGATCCAAGAACATCTTCAAAAGAACCACCAACACATTTGGGTTTTGACTTCAAATTCAATGCAACCTTTGGAGATTGTTGCTTTTGAACCCAAATTTGCTTCACGGATTTTGGCTTCACAACATATGACAATTTTTGTGAGTAAACCCACTTATTCTTCTGATTCATCTTCTGCTTCTTTTTCTTTCTCATCTTTTTGCATCTTGAAGATTTGACTTCATGAAAAAACCCACTTTTCACAACATCAACTTTGTGAATTTGAATCAAATCTTTTAGAGTTTGATACTTGTGAATTTCTTGAACCACCGGCTTCCGATAAGGAATCATTCCTTCAAACGAATCACAAGAACACAAAATATCATCCGTTTGAACTCTAATTGAGCAAAAAACTTTTTCATCTTGAAAATCAACTTGAACTCCTTTTTCTTGAACATCAAGAACATCCGGGTAAGAAGCAAGAACATTATCACCATGTATGCATTCATCAATACGAATTCCTTCAATTACTTCATCATCTTTCTTCTTCTTTCTTCTTTCATGATAAGCTGTTACCAAATGATTAAGCAACATCTTATGATGATCATGATCAATAGGATAACCAATGAATTTTCCACATTCACATTTCATACTAGAAATGAGTGTATTTTGTTTGAAATATCCAGTTACGAAACAATTGAGAACTCCTTCAAAACTAAATGGCCATGGAAAATCCTCCATAAAAACTTCATAAATTATTTCTTCCATCTTTGATCAATCGATATGAACTTAAGTTTTCTAGAGAGAGAAAGTGAATCTGAATCAAATTCTAGTGAGAGAAAGTGATACAAACAAGTATTCTAGAGAGAGAAAGTGAATCTGAATCAAATTCTAGTGAGAGAAAGTGATACAAACAAGTATTCTAGAGAGAGAAAGTCGAATTATGAATCAAATCAAGGAAAAATTCGACTTCAAGAACACAAAAACACTCTAATCACGAAGATCCATGATCAAAAAAAGAATCTCCAAATCAAAATCGCCATCAAGGATCAATTCTTGATGAAATCAAGAACACCCGCTCTGATTACCAATTGATATGGTGTAGATTCTGAATGCATATGAGGAATTAGAAAAGATCTAATGATTCATCATACAAATTCAAGAACACAAGGAGTAAATAAATCTTTGTAAGCTCTTATTAGATCTAGAAAGATTATACAAATGGGTCTTGTAAACAATTTCTCTCTCTAGTCTAACACTCCATATGGACTCTTACATAATAGGAGTCACTCACTTCCTATTTATAGGAAAAGACTCAACCCATTTACACATACAAAGAGGAAAGCCTAAAACAATACATCCAAGCATGACTTTGCACCCTAACAGAACTCCGTCTTTGTACAAAAGGATCTTCAAGTACCTGTCTAACGCGGACCTGAGAATACAAGCAGTTTGAAAATCAGCATAAAGCTGGTGACTTCATAAGCGGTTAGTTTTTCTGAAAATGTACGGGTTCCTTTGGTTTCCTGAAAAGTGGTTATCCAAGAAAATCCCATATTTTCTTATGTAAAGTTAGTTTCCAAATCCGAAAGTAAAGTAAACGATGCTTAATTAAAACATGATTGTTCTTGTGAAATGTATTTCAATTGTTTAACTTATTACACTTCTCTAATTTCGTACTACTATTACTCAGGAAGAACCCCATGTTCTCCTGAATGTGTGTGTGTGTGAACTGTTACTAGTTCTGATTATGTTCGGTGTCCTTCCCAGGAAAACCCCATGTTTTCCTTGACTGTGTGTGTATCTTTACTGGTTCTGGTTATGTTCAGTGTTCTCCCCAGGAAAACCCCATGTTTCCCTGACTGTGTGTGTGTCCTTACTAGTTCTGGTTATGTTCAGCATTCTCCCCAGGAAAACCCCATGTTTCCCTGACTGTGTGTGTGTGTGTCCTTACTAGTTCTGGTTATGTTCAGTGTTCTCCCCAGGAAAACCCCATGTTTTGCTCACTGTGTGTGTGTATCTGTCATCCCTAGACGTTCATTAGCTTTACTACGTACATAAAGCTAGTAAATGAGTCTGAAACGTTAATAATATAGATTGCGAGTCCTTAACCATACTCAGACTAGATATGACTCGAATCGTGGTCAATATCTTTTTATGACTTTCGTCACCCTTGAACCTTTCGGTTCGGCTGTAGCTAGGATCTAGGTGTGGGATTGTCGGTCCCGTATAGATCTATACACTCAAGCCATGCTCTCTTATGATCGGAGATTCTGGTTACAGGGTTAGTCCTCCATTATCTTGTGCATTGGAAGTGTTACAAGGACGTGTCTCCAATCATTAAGATTACTCTTTACTTTTCGACTAGGAAAGTAGTATTTACAACTGGCTATGTTCAACGTACCTGTCCTTTACACTCGAGTCTAGTTGTTTTATTAAGAACATTACACTCGAGTCTAGGTGTTATCTAACGATGACTGTCCTTTTACACTCGATCCTAGGTGTATTCTTAAAGGACATTACACTCGAGCTTAGGTGTTATTTAATGATTATGGTCCTTTACACTCGATTCTAGGTGTATTATTAAGGACATTACAGTGATTTGTGTATTGTTAAGGACGTACAGATGTTTTATGTTTTCTAATGGAGTCTGTCTTTTACACTCGAACCTTAGTGTTTTATTACAGACATTACAATGGTTTATGTATTCTATCAGTTTAAGTGTGAACAATCAAATGCAAAGTACACAATATAACAATGTATAATAAGAATTGAAAATCGGGTTAAAAGAAACGACTCTGCAAGCTAAAACAGTTTGTTAAAAAGGTTTTCAATTCTTAAAATGTACAATTATGAAACCATTTAACTGAAATCATGTGATTGAGTACAAGATGTTCTTGTACTTTTTCTTGTATTCCCCCCCTGAAAACATTGAAAAACCATTGAAAAATGGTAGGGGTATGAATTCACCGGACGCGGATATGAGTCGATTTCGGATGCTAAACATCGAATTGAGGCCTGATACCACGTGAGGTTCCTATGTAAAATGAAATGGCATACATATATATCTAATTAGATTTGCAATTTCTAATTAGATATGAAGATACACTCCAACGAACGAAAACACCTCAAAACAGGTATTTGGAGTGACCCGGGTGACATCTACGGACGGAAATTGAGGCGAGGGACTTGGGATTTGAGTTTACTCCCCAAGATTAAACTCCCTAATGATGTTTATGGCCTAAACACCCATTCCCCATGAGTTTACGGCCGTAAACTCATAGAGGGGTGGTTTATGGTGTTTAATGGCTCACAAATGGATATGGGGACTTGGAAATGTTTGGAATAATTTTAACTAAGGCTTGGATTGAATTAAAATCATCAAATACAACACTTAAAGGAGTTTACGGCCTAGGCATGGGTTCTATGGCCGTAAACTCTCATTTCTCTTAGAATAAGTGTTGTTAAGGTCCCAAAATTAATCACATGTGATTCTAAAAATTCTAACAAGCCTAGAAATCAATTTTGGGCACCATTTGACATCCATTTAGGAGTTTACGGCCATGGGGCATGTTCTATGGCCGTAAACTCTCAAATGTGGGATTTTGATGTGTTTAAAGCCCTTAAACTATTTTTGGTTGGTTCTATGATTTATTCCAAGGCTTTTGGTGGTGTTGGATGGCTTTCTAACACCTTAGAAATGAATTTATACCCATTTTTGAGGAGTTTACGGCCCAAGCACATGCCTTGGCCGTAAACTCATATAAACCTCTCAAAATTTATGTTTGAAGCGTTCTAAGTCCAATTCCAATATTCTAAAAATCATATCTAAGTCTTGTTTGTGTTTTGGAAGGGTTAAATGGCTTAAAAACCCTTTAAATATGTGTTTACTGCCTAGGCACCTTCCAGGGCCGTAAACTCATATACAAGGCTTCAAATATTGGTTTGAGGCATTCTAATTCCATTTCATAAAGTCCTCTAGCCATATACAAGGTCCAATTGAGGTTTGGAAGGGTTTTGTTGCTCCAAAAACCCCTTTTATATGAGTTTACGGCCTAGGACTGTTATAGGGCCGTAAACTCATGATAATGGTCCTATCCCATGGTTTGAACTCGAATTTGAGGGCTAAAGATGTTGCATAACAAATTAGGGAAGGTACCTTGGTGATTTGAAGCCTTAAACTTGAGATTTTGACCCTTAAATCTAGTTTGAGGAGAGAGGTTGGAGTGATAGTTGTAAAATGGAGCAAAAGCTTCAAAATGGAGACTTGGATCACTTTAAATAGTGTCCAAGTTCGGGACACGATAGAATTCTACCTGATACCGGCGTTAGACGGGGCTTTTGGTCGCATCCGGCCAATTTGTCGTAACCCGATATGGTTGGTTCTAAAAATGTTCCGATCATTAATATGAGACGTTAGAATGAGTTCTAAGGGTATTAAGACACTTATTAAGTCATAAATTAAAATTCACATTAACGACTTAATAAAAGGTCGAAAACGGAAAAAAAATCGGTAACGGCGATTGGATGATCGGAACAAGTCGCGAAAAGGGTTACAATTAAGGATATGAATTTCGGGTTGTTACATGTGTGTGCTAGCTGTAATGTACGTTCTCTCTATCTAGCATTCATAGTAATGTACTGTGTTTACTACTCGAACAGACTCATGAATGAACTAACTCATTGTATGTTTCTTTGTTCTAGGTATATTATTAGTATTCTCCTGTGCTACCCCTATGGTAACTTACTAATGATGTAACCGGTACGTATGAACCTGGAAGTATACCCTTATTACCCAAGGGTACTGAATGAACTGGAAGGAACTTTATGACTACATATGTACACATGATATATAATTAATATTTAAATGACCTTCGGACGGATACCAGATATCCCGCCAGACCACATCTCAAGCGCGAAAAGGACATAGGGCGTGCAGGCCTTCCTAAGCCTTTTAAACATTTATTATATAAGTATACATACATAGACATGCAATTGATAATAAGTATTAAAGAGTTTAAATGAAAGTATTGATGGGTTTTGAGCATTCTAACACTTCCTAAGTGTACATGCAACCCTAATAACCTTGGATCTATGTTTGTCTAATTATCATGCAAAGTTGAATTCCAAGGCTATATTCCTATCTAGCATACATGGGGAACAATTTTTAACTCGAATGATAGATACAATAACTTACCTTGTTGTTTCTTGTGTTCCTTGAAACCTTGTGAGCCTAGCACCCCAAATGTCATGCCTCAAATGCTTCACACAACACCAAATGCTCTTGGAAAGACTTTTGAGAGAATGCACACTTCTTGAAATCGGCCTAGACCTCTTGTTTCATATGTGTACCCGATTTTGGTGGAGAATGGGATCCTTATATAGTGTTGACACATCTAGGGTTACACCATGTAAACCCTAATGTGTCATGACTCTTCATTTCCATGACCCATGGGTTTGTAACTCCCATGGAGCATCCATGGAGCATCCTACGGGTGGAACCCAACTTGATAATCCATGGAGCTTTGTAGCCCACTATACAAGATATGGATGATTTACATAATCAACCCATATATTTAATTAGTTATCTTTTGATCACTTAATTAATTCTGAATTAATTCTTGATCAAACTAATCAAATAATATTATTAATATATTAGAACTGATAATATATTAATACTCTCCAAGTGTTATTTCTCTCATTTAGTCTATCCAATTTCAAGGTGCCATGCAACCAAAATGGACCATGCCGGATCGGGTCAAGTACATACCAGAAATAGTTATGGACTTAGAAACCTTATCCAACAAGTATTTGATAAGTAAATGAGTTTGTAAAAAAATTTGAAACAATACGGTTTGATAAAAGTTTGAACGGTAAGAAATCACTGGTTTTGTAGTTATTAATCACATGTGATTGATGTAATAACTATAAGTATTTAACTTGTATTCCGCCCATAAAGCATTTAAAAACATTTAAATCGTTGGTTAAGGGGTATGAACTCACCTGTAGTGAGTGGTATGGATGAACTGAAGATGTAGGATCGCTAGGTGACAAGTGAAGTCTTGAACACACTTTATAACCCTAGTTAACATATAATACCACATATATGTATCCAATTAGTCTTAAACTACTAATTGATAATGTTAAGACATCCTAGAACATAATAAACACTTTATATAAGTGTTATAAGCCCTAAGGATTGCATCTAAGCTATTGTGGGACAAGGCAATTGGGTTTAGGGTTCCAAAGGACCTTATACTTGAGTTTAGTCTCCCATGGCCATCACAAAAGGAGTTGACGGTTGTAAAATCTTGAGTTTACGGACGTCAACTCTCAAGGTTGGTGACATTTGGTGTTTTGAAGTTCTAAATGATCCCAAGAAGTATTCTAACTTGGTGGATTATATCTTGGAAGTGTTTAGGGCATAGATACACTCCATTGAGGAGTTTACGGCCCAAAGGCCAAATCCCTTTGAGTTTACGACCGTAAACTCTTATGGAAGGGTGTTTCTGATGCTTTCAAGTCTCATACACGTGTTGGATAGGTTCTAGACTTTTACCCTAAGCAAATGAAGGCCTTAGGCACACTTCGGTGCCTTAATTTGATGTTCACGACCCAAGTACAATCATAGGGCCTTAAACTCTCAAAAGTGGGGTTTTTGGATGTGTTCATGTCCTTAATTTATGTAGGAGTAAACCTAGGTAATGGTCCAAAGCCTTAGGAGTGTTAAAAACACCATTTCGTCCTTGTTTTTGGAGTTAACGGTCCAAGAACTCCTTGGGCCGTGAACACCTAAACTTGGGTGTTTCTTTGGCGTTTTCTTATCTTAAATACACTTACATACCATCCTAAGGTCGTTATTTAAAATGCGGAAGGGACTAGGCATCATATAAGCATCATATAGGAGTTTAGTCTCCAAGAACGTTCTTGGGTGGTAAACTCCCGAATCTCACAGATTTGCTATGTAATCGAGGTTATTAAACATGTTATAAGCCATATAATGTAACTAGAGAAGGGTACTCACGATTTGGGATAAAAACCCGAAGATCCGTGTGAGAGAAATGGCTTTTCTCTAGTTGGAATTGTCAATAATGAATGAATATGGCTCAAAATTCTATATCTAGTCTTGAGATTTTTGGCAGAAATTATTTTATTCCCGTAATGAACTCTAATGTAATAGAGTTTTGGAATAACAGTGTTTCACAAAACCCTAGTGCATCCACTCTCCTGATATCTCCTTAAGTGTAAATCCCGAAATACTCAAACTTATATAGAAAAGTCTGAAAATTTACTGTGACTATTATAACTTCTATTGACCTTATAAAGTTCGTATATAATGGAAATTTCGGGTTGTCACATCATCCCCGCGTTAGAAGGAATTTCATCCCGAAATTAGAATTTAAGCAAATAAGAATATACAAATAACTAAACAAAAAGATGATGATATTTTAGCTTCATCTGATCCTCTCGTTCCCAAGTGAATTCAGGTCCTCGTTTGGTGTTCCAGCGAACCTTCACTATCGGGATACGACTTTGTTTCGTTTGCTTGACCTCTCGGTCCATGATTTCAGCTGGTTCTTCTACGAAGTTGAGGCCCTCGTTGATCTCGATCTCGTCGAGTGGAATAACAAGAGTCTCTTCAGACATACACTTTTCCAAGTTCGAGAAGCGGAAGGTAGGATGTACGTTACCGAGTTCGGGTGGCAAGTTAAGTTTGTAAGCTACTGGGCCGATTCTTGCGAGAATCTCAAAAGGCCCAATGTATCTTGGATTTAGCTTTCCACGCTTTCTGAAGCGTATTAAGCCCTTCAAGGGTGAGACCTTCAATAGAATGCGGTTGCCCACCTGGAATTCCAACGGTTTCCTACGTTTATCAGCGTAGCTTTTCTGTCAGTCTTTGGAGGTTTTCAATCGTTCACGGATCTGAACGATCTTCTCCGTCATTTCCCGTATGATTTCCGGACATGTGAGAGTGCTTTCAGGAACTCGTTCCTTAGCTAACTGGGTATCACCCACCTCAGCCCAGCACAGAGGGGATCTTCACTTTCCACCATAGAGGGCTTCGAATGGAGCAGCCTTTATGCTCGTGTGATAACTGTTATTATAGGAAAATTGAACAAGGGGTAAATGAGTATCCCATGCTTTCCCGAAGTCGATCACACAGGCTCACAACATATCTTCCAAGGTCTGGATACTTCTCTCACTTTGGCTGTCGGCCTGCGGATGGTAGGTTGTACTCATGTCCAACCTAGTTCCAAAGGAACTTTGTAATGACTGCGAGAACCTTGAAGTGAATCTACTATCTCCGTCCGAGATAATGGATAAAGGAACTCCGTGCAGTCTTACAATCTCCTTAATGTAAGTCCTTGTAAGCTTCTCCATCTTGTCTGTTTCTTTGATCGGTAGGAAGTGTGCAGACTTGGTCAGTCTATCGACGATGACCCATATGGCATCAAGTCCACCCATCATCTTGGGCAACATGGTTATGAAATCCATAGTTTTCCGCTCCCACTTCCATTCTGGTATCTCCGGCTGTTGTAACAGACCGGATGGTTTCTGGTATTCTACCTTGACCTTTGCGCAAGTAAGGCATTTACTCACAAAGGTAGCAATCTCTTCTTTCATGTTAGGCCACCAGTATAACTTTTTGAGTTCCAGATACATCTTATCTGATCTAGGGTGTACAGAATAACGAGTGTTGTGCACCTTCTTCATGACCAAGTTTCTGAAACCACCTAGGTTTGGGGTCCAGATCCGGTCCTTGAAATAGTAAGCTCTGTCACCCTTAACCTCCAAGTTCTTATCCATCCCCCTTAGGGATTCACCCGCCACATTTTCAGGCTTCAAAGCATCAAGCTGAGCTGCCTTGATTTGGGTGGACAAGTGTGAATGGATAGTCATGGTCAATGATTTAACCTTACGACCAGAATATTCCTTCTGACTTAGGCCGTCAGCTACTACGTTGGCTTTACCCGAACGATAACGAATTTCACATTCGTAATCACTGAGTAGCTCGACCCACCATTGTTGTCTCATGTTGAGCTCCTTCTGGTCGAGGATGTGTTGTAAACTCTTGTGGTCTGTAAAGATAGTGCTCTTCGTTCCGTACAAGTAATGTCTCCAGATTTTCAGAGCAAACACAACTGCTCCTAGTTCAAGATCATGGGTTGTGTAGTTGACTTCATGTGTCTTTAGCTGTCTCGAGGCATAGGCGATGACCTTTCCCCATTGCATCATAACACATCCGAGCCCTTGATTCGATTCATCGCAATAGACTACGAAGTCTTCTATTCCTTCGGGAAGGGATAGTATTGGTGCGGTGCACAAGTCTCGTTTGAGTGTTTGGAATGCTCTTTCCTGCTTCTCTTCCTAGTCAAAGGACACGCCCTTCTGGGTCAGTGTTGTAAGAGGTTTCGCTATGCGGGAGAAGTTCTGAATGAACCTGCAATAATAGCCAGCGAGGCCTAGAAATTAACGAATTTCCGTAGGCATCTTCGGTGCCGACCAGTTCTCAATTGCCTTTATTTTGGAAGAGTCCACGTGTATCCCCTCTTCGCTAACCACGTGCCCTAAGAATTTGACTTGTCGAATCCAAAATTCACATTTTGAGATCTTTGCGTAGAGCTTCTCCAACCGTAAAGTTTCGAGGACTTGTTGCAGATGTTGACTATGCTCCTCCTTACTACGAGAGTAGATAAGTATTTCATCAATGAAAACGATGACGAACTGATCCAAGTAAGGACGACACACCCGATTCATTAAGTCCATGAATACTGCGGGCGCGGTTGTTAATCCGAATGGCATCACTACGAATTCATAGTGCCATAACGAGTTCGGAAGGTTGTCTTCGGAACATCCTCCCCTAGTACTCGTAATTGGTGATATCCGGATCTTAAGTAAATTTTTGAAAAGAAGCTCGCCCCTTGCAGTTGGTCAAACAAATCGTTGATCCTAGGTAATGGATAACGATTTTTGACAGTCAGTTTGTTGAGCTCCCTGTAGTCGATGCACATGCGAAACGATCCGTCTTTCTTCTTGACAAACAAGACTGGACCTCCCCATGGTGAGAAGCTTGGTCTTATAAAGCCCTTGCTGAGCAGTTCATTAAGTTGACTGGACAGTCCTTGCATCTCTGTAGGTGCTAGACGATAGGGTGCTTTCGCTACTGGTGTAGCCTTGGAACTAAGTCGATTCGGAACTCGACTTGACGTTGCGGAGGTAATCCTGGGAGTTCTTCTAGAAAGATGTCTGGATAGTCGCGTACTACTGGAATGTTTTGGATGTCTTTCGTTTCTTGGCTCACATCGACCATGTGAGCAAGGAATGTTGTACATTCCTTTCGTAAGAATTTCTAAGCTTGGATACTCGAGATGATATGAAGGTTCATTTCGGGTTTGTCGCCATAAACTACTAAGGTTTTGCCAGACAGCAGATTAAGGCGAACCACCTTTTCGTAACACATGATATCGGCACGATGAAGACTCATCCAATCCATGCCGATAATGACATCGGAACTATTAATTGAGACAGGCATAAGATCGATAGAAAATGAATGGTTATCTAAAGTTAGGGTACACCCTATGAATATAATGCTAGTGCTCTTTGTCATTCCATTAGCCATTTCCACAGTCAACGGTTCATTAAGGGCTCGTGATTTTTGCTTATGTAAGTGAGAAAATTTTTGGTTCACGAAACTCCTCTTCACTCCACTATCAAATAGAATGCATGCATAAGAGTTATCAAGGAGGAACGTACCAGTGACCACTATGGGGTCGGCAACCGCTTCCTCATGGCCTATGGCCATAAATCTTGCCGCTCCACCAGCAAACCCTGCCTTTGGGCAGTTCCTCTTCAAGTGGCCTACCTCGCCACATCCGTAGCATATTTGGCCCACTCCAGCACCTGGGGCTTGTTTGATTGGTTTCACCGGAGCTTTATAGAAAAGGGCTGTATGCCCCTTCCCGTTGCAGTTTAGACACTGCATCACCCGACCGGCGCCGTCGTGATGGAAGTTGCAGTTGTTGCACTTAGGAAAACTTCCAGCACACTGCTTTATCAGGGCAGCAGTGGCAGGTGTTATCGCAGCATGTACTGCCACGACTTGCCTCTTCTTCGTAGCCTTAGCCATCTTCTTATCATCCAAAAACCTCCGCTTCGAATCAATGGTTTTTATAGGTTCTGAGATGGCTAGGGTAGTTGTTGCGGTCGGGGTACGAACCCCATGGTCTATGAGCCATTGTGCCAATCGCTTGGCACTATCAAATGTAGTGGGGTGTGATGCCAAAACATTTCCCTGGTATGGGGGCACTAGTCCCCATGTGTATCATTCAATCTTCTTTCCCTATGAAGGAATCATGTTAGGACAAAGGGCCACCAGTTCACAGAATCTGGCGGTGTAGGCGACTACGATGGATCCCTTCATGGTTAGGTGTCACACCCCGAAAACCAAAGGCGGAAACGTCTCCAGGGTTGACTCCAAGTTGAGTATCAAATCCAATGTACATAGTAAGCAAAGTAAACAACCATTACATTACATATCAAAGTTTACATTTGTTCAAAAGTAAAGTTGTACATTCGTAATACATAGTATATATGAACAAAAGTAGAGACGAGTCTTCTGTACGCTCCATCTTCTCTAAAAGATTTGCTAGGTACCTGTCTAATGTGGACCTGAGAATACAAGCAGTTTAAAAATCAGCATAAAGCTGGTGAGTTCATAAGATGATTGTTTTGTGAAAATATACGAGTTTCCTTTTGTTTATCGAAAAGTTGTTATCCATGAAAATCCCATATTTTCTTAAAAGAGAAAGTCGATTGATTGTTAGGTTACACGGTTCTAGTTATGTTTAACTATGGTCCTAGGAAAGTCCCATACTTTCCTTTTTGTATATTACCAATTGTGAAAGATGTAATGTTATTCAGTTTGCTACTCTTTCTAGTTGTATAATTGTTACCCAGGAAAGCCCCATGCTTTCCTTCATGATGGTTTCTAATGTGAACGATGTGAAATATGTAAAAGATGTACACGTGATTAGGTAATGTTTTGTTTTCCCCAGGAAAGTCCCGTACTTTCCTAAAAGTAATTGTTAGTTATTGAACTTCGATATACTGATTTATTTCCATTCGTACATATTATATTATCTAGTTATGCTGATATCCTAATGGTAATATTTCGGAATGTACTTAGATTCACATCTTCATATTCGTGTTCTTATTCTTAATTAGTTATGATTGTACTTATTCATGTTCGTATTCGTATTCGTTACAGTATTCGTTTCCTTATTCCTACTCCTATTACTATTCGTATTCGTATTCGTTTTCGTAGTCGTATTCGTATTCGTATTCGTAGTCGCACTTCTATCCCTAATCCTACTCCTAATACTATTCGCAGTCGTATTCGTATTCGTATTCGTATTCGCAGTCGTATTTGTATTCGTATTCGTTCTGTTCCTAATTATAGTTTCGTTATCCATTCTGTTCCTAGTTATAGATGTGTTATTCTTTCTGTTTCTAGTTGTAGTTTCTTTATTCGTTCTATTCCTAGTTATAACTTCGTATTCGTTTTCGTTTTTGTAATTAGTTATCATTGGAAATTAATAAGTTATTCGTAGATTATGAAACATAGTTTAGATTAGAGCATTTCATCGAGATATCTATGATTCGTTTGAAAGCTAAATTCGTAATTCGAACTATTTGATAAACACATTTATTGATATTAGAACATACCGAATAAAAACGATTAAACTGAAAACAATAAGTTTGAGTACAAGTTTTCCTTGTACTTTTGCTTGTATTCCCCCCTGAAAACAGTGAAAACAGTTGAAAAAGGGTAGGGGTATGAGCTTACCGGATGAGAAATGTGGCGAATTCGGATGCTAAGTGTTGGTCCGGGACTTGTAAACACGCGAGGCTCCTAATTATAATGTAAAGATACACATTTGTATCTAATTTGGACCTAGATTGATTATTTGATAAGGACCATTACTTTCAATCGCGGAAACACTCCATTACGAGTGTTTGGGGGGACCCGAGTGACGTTTAAGGACGGGAATTGAAGCGAGGGACTTGGGACTTGAGTTGACTCCCCATGAATAAACTCATACAAGAGTTTTTCGTCCAAAACACCCATTCCCCATGCGTTTACGGCCGTAAACTAATGGTGGGTGGTTTATGGTGCAAATTTGGGTCATGAATGGATATGGACACTTGGAAATGCTTGGATTAATTTTTCTTAAGGCTTGGATTGAATTAAAAACATCATTTACAATACGTAAGGGAGTTTACGGCCTAGGCATGGGGTCTTTGGCCGTAAACTCTCAAATCTCCAAGATTTAGTGTTTTTAAGGTGTTAAAATCAATCACATGTGATTTTAAAAATTCCCACAAGCCTAGAAATGAGTTTAAAGCACCATTTGACACCTTTTTATGAGTTTACGGCCATGAGACATGTTCTATGGCCGTAAACTCTCAAATGTGGGGTTTTGATTTTTGTAAAGCCCTAAAACTATTTTTGGTTGGTCCTTTGATTTATTCCAAGGCTTTTGGTGGTGTTGGATGGCTTTCAAACACCCTAGAAATGGATTTGCACCATGTTTCATGGAGTTTATGGCCCAAGCACAAGCCTTGGCCGTAAACTCATGTAAGTCTCCCAAAAATCATGTTTCAAGTAACCAAATGCAAAGATCTATGTTCTATAATTCATAACTAAGGCATATGAGTGACTTGGAAGGGCTTAAGGGCATGAAAACCCTAGTTTAATGAGTTTACGGCCCAAGAATGATCCTTGGCCGTAAACTCCTTCAAATGACTCAAAATCCAAGTTTAAAATGTTATAAGTCAAATTCATACAGCCATCTAGCCATATCTAAGGTCCAATTGTGATTAGGAAGGGTTTTTGAGCTCCAAAACCCATGATATATGAGTTTACGGCCTAGGATGGTTCCATGGCCGTAAACTCATGATTATGGTCATATTTCATGCTTTGAACTCGAATTTGAAGGCTAGGAATGTTACATAACAAGCTATGGGAAGTACCTCAAAGATTTGGAGCTTAAAATTGATGATTTGGACCTTTAAACTTGGATTTAGGAGAGAGGTTAGAGAGAGAGTAGAGAGAGAAGGAAAAAGCTTCAAATGAAAGGTTTAACACGTTTATATAGTTCTCAAAACTTGGACGCGGTGGAATTCTACCCGATACCGTCATTAAACGGGGCTTTAGGTCGCACCCGATTAAGTTACCGTCACCCGGTGGGAATGTTTCTAACTTTTTGAAATGAATACTTTTGGGTTAATTTTATGAGTTCCAGGGGATTTGAACACTCATTAAATTATAATAAACGTATAAATTTAATTAATTAACCCAAAGCGAGAACGAAACGGATCGACTAACGGCGAAATCTCACGGGTAGAACAAGTTCTCGACGATGGAAAACTTCGGGTTGTTACATTATCCCCCCGTTAGAGGGAATTTCGTCCCGAAATTCAAAGATTTGGACTCAAAGTGCAAGTTGAAAAGAGAATCGTGGCTGAGTTTACTGCTTCGGATCTTCACGCTTCCACGTGGAATCGAGTCTCCACTAGACGTTCCAGTGAACCCTCACTATCGGGAAGCGTCTAGGTTTCGTTGGGTAGATATTTCTAAAAGACCGAGACGTGACGTACCATAGGAATGCTTCTAAGTTTTGAGGTTAATCGAAGTTTGTATGTTACGGGATCAATCCTAATAAGGATTTCGATAAGTTCTACGTTTATGGAGAGATTCGAATGAATAGATAACAGTTTATCTTTCTAGATTAGAGTTGAAAAAGAACTGCAAGTAAAATGGTTATCGAAAAGGAATATACCTGGGGCAACTGTGGGATCGGTGGATGTCTCACCTTGTCCTATAGCTAGGACTCTTCCAGAGTTGCCAGCTGTTGTTGCGTTGGGGCAGTTTCTCTTATAATGCCTGACTTTTCCGCAACCATAACAGACCTGACTGATACCCGCTCCGGGAGATTGATTTGTTGGTGTTCTACAATTCCGCGTAAGGTGACCCTCTTGGCCACAATTTTTGCAAAGTTTTATACGACAGGGACCGGGGATAATGTAACGACCCAAAAATCACGACCAAAAATTTCTTTAAAAGCATTACTAGAATCATATTTATAAAAATTGTATCATAAGTCATAACATAAATTCTCGAGTATTAATTCAAAACATAATATCATTATCAGAGTCGAACATTCCCAGGCTAACTGACTACGGTGTGTGCACTGCAATCTCCCCGAGCTCCTCTTTTGAAAACTGGGTACCTGAAACCAAAACTGAAAACCGTAAGCACGAAGCTTAGTGAGATCCCCCAATCTAACACATACCATACAAAAACATATAAAGCACATACTGGGCCTTGCCCACTGCATCAGACCAATGTCCGGACTAACTGGGGCCTTGTCCCCTACATCGGACCGAAGTCCGGAAACTGACTGGGACCTTTCCCCTGCATCGGACCGAAGTCCGGACTAACTAGGGCCTTGCCCCCTGCATCGGACCGAAGTCCGGAAACTAACTGGGACCTTGTCCCGTGCATCGGACCGAAGTCCGGGCTAACTGGGGCCTTGCCCCCTACATCGGACCGAAGTTCGGAAACTGACTGGGACCTTGTCCCCTGCATCGGACCGAAGTCCGGGCTAACTGGGGCCTTGCCCCCTGCATCGGACCGAAGTCCGGAGACTGACTGGGACCTTGTCCCCTGCATCGGACCGGAGTCCGGGCTAACTGACTGAACATAGCATAGCATAACATATCGTCTAGCATGAACACATATACTGCATACTACATCGGGCCGTAGCTCGGAACACATAACACATAACACATAAAACATAGAACATAAATCCTATCTGAGCCACGAAGGCATCAAACATACTAACTACTGCATCGGGCCGAAGTCCGGATACTACTGCTAACTGGACATGCCGGCATCGTGGCCTTAGACCCGTCCCTACTGGAAGGAAAATCACCTGAGACTGCTGAACCCTACTGATAAATCTCTGGCTGCTACTCGACAATCCCCTGATCCGTTGCTCCTCCAACTCTCCGAGCTATCAATATGCATATAACACCTAGTCTGACAGTCAACTAAGTCAACTCTGGTCAAAGTCAACCTTCCAGGTCAACCCTACTCGCCGAGTCTTCCTAAAGACTCGCCGAGTTCATAGACTCAGGGTCTTTCTTATTCGCGACCCGACTCGCCGAGTCAGTCCATGACTCGCCGAGTCCAACCAGTTCCAAGTCCTGCCTGTCCAACTCGCTAAGTCACCACCCGACTCACTGATTCGGGTCTCGACTCGAAGGGTTCAGGGTTTTCGCGATCTGAGTCGCCGAGTCCAAGAACAGACTCGCCGAGTCCTAGACAATCTTCAACCAACTCGCCGAGTTGCTCATCCAACTCGTCGAGTTCCTCCTCATCTTCAAGCTACTCGCCGAGTCCACTCAAAGGACTCGCCGAGTCCATTCGGTTCTACATACATGCAGAGGACCTTGAGTCATGCATGGACTCCAAACTGTAGATCCACTCTTTTAAGGTCTATTCCTTACGTAAAGTTGCAAACTTTACGTGTAGAGAAGGAGATCTAGGCAAGATACGCCATTAACTAGGGTGTAAGGCCAAGGGACTTCAAAATCAACACAATGACTGATACTTTATGCTTCTCCAGGCCCTAAAACACTTGAATCTGAAGTAGCAACTCCAGATCCGGCTTCTAACCCAAAATAATAACATTATGGCAAAAGAGCCCCAACAACCACACATAGATCTAGGTGCAAAAAGGGTCCAGGAACTAGTTTATTACCTCCAAGTGCTCAAAATGAACTCACAATCCCAGATCTATAGCTCCTTCTTGCGCCAACAAGTTCCTTCTTCCTTTTCCACGCTTTAAAGCACCTTCCAAGGCTCAACTAGGAGATATGACGGCTAGGGTTTGATATCCAGGGCTAAAGAGGCAGTAAGGAACCCTGAGAAGAAGATTAAGACATTTATATAGGCCCCAAGTCCCGAATTTAGGGTTTTCCCCGCACAGACCAGACTCGCCGAGTCACCCTGGTCGACTCGCCGAGTCGGTCACTTACTCCCTGACCCGGATCCCGCTCGGACTCGCCGAGTCCCCCTTAGACTCGCCGAGTCGACCCCTAAACTTAGAGTTTTCTTTCCTTTCTTGGTCTTCGAAACTTTAGGTGTTACAAATATAGTGGTGGTAACTGCACTGGTTACACCACGGAAGAACACCGGCATATCCGGTAATAGGTGCTCGAGCTGAGGAACCGATGACGGGTACAACAGCAGGGGTAGTGGCAGCGTGGATTGTCACCATTTGTTGTTTCTTCGAGTACTCCTGGGAAGGCTGATACTTATCCCCTGCCTCCCAGTACTTTCTTTTCGCACCACTTCTTTCTGTCGGCTCAGGAGTGGTGGTTGCTTCTTCCACGTCCTCACTATGGTCAATCAAGATTTTCGCTAGGCATTTGGTGCTGTCCTATGTATCCGGCCTCGCAGCTAAGACGTTCCCTTTGGTTGGCTGGGTTAATCCCCAGATAAACCTCTCAATCTTTTTACTTTCAGGGGTAACCATCCCTGGACAAAGAAGTGCTAAGTCATCAAATCTGGATGTGTAGGCAGCGATATCAGAACCTTTCATCTTCAGATTCCAAAGTTCATGTTCCAGCTTCTGGATTTCACCCCGAGGGCAATACTCAGCGTGTAGAAGTTCCTTCATGACTTCCCAACCCATAGCATTGGCTACAGATAGAGTTAGAGATTTGACTCGGTTGTTCCACCAAGTTAGGGCTTTGTTGGTGAGAGTGCAAGCGGCAAACTTCACTTTGTCGGATTCTGAACAAGCACAGATCTCGAAGATGGATTCGATTCTTTCTAACCATCGAGTTAGAATAATGACACCTCCTGTGCCATCGAAGAATGTAGGTTTCACATGCATAAAGTCTTTATAGGAACATTCCTTTCAGTGTCCCTGGCTATTTTCCTGGTTTTGAGGTTGGGGACCACCTCCCGAACTACCGGGGTTCGTTTGCGACATGGCTGCTGAAAATGCTGCAGTTAAAACTGACTGAAGGGTTGCCAGGTCGATTTGAAGAGAAGGTGGTGTTTGAGGAGGGTTGTTGTTGTTCTACGAGTTGGGTCTCTTTCTTGGAGGCATCTTGATCTAATAAGATCAAGAAGAGAGGATGATAAGCCCTCTAAGTTGAATCAAGAGATATGATACAAAGGATATCTCTTTATGGCATTCATAGAATTCTATTAAGCGATAAAGCAGGAAGGATTTATCAAACAGATAAATTATCGCTAAAGAAATGATTAAGGAGTAACGCTAGGATGCGAAATTCTATAACGGATTTAGCTCGAGAAATACTCCCATAGTATTTCATGATTCGCTGCAATGATGGCTCATTGTTTGGGTATTGGGTAAGTCTTAGGCATGCTGCGTACCACAGTCACTCCCAAGCACATGTTGGCCGTGTCTTGCATGAATATAGTTGACCAGGCTATATTGATACTAGACACGACTACATAATTGCCCAGGTTTAACCGCAGTGTACAACACCATTTACTTATGTTTTGTTCTACTTGTAGTTACGGATTTTCAACTATAGGGTATACTTGTATACTTTTGAAAATACTTATATTTGAGGTATACTTTTAGTTCAGAGCATTTAGGCCCTTTAGTGTTTATAGTTTTATACCATGCACGGTTTGGTATACTCCATTCACTATAAACAAGGGCTCTGATACCAATCTGTCACACCCCGAAAACCAAAGGCGGAAACGTCTCCGGGGTTGACTCCAAGTTGAGTATCAAATCCAATGTACATAGTAAGCAAAGTAAACAACCATACATTACATATCAAAGTTTACATTTGTTCAAAAGTAAAGTTGTACATTCGTAATACATAGTATATATGAACAAAAGTAGAGACGAGTCTTCTGTACGCTCCGTCTTCTACAAAAAGATTTGCTAGGTACCTGTCTAATGTGGACCTGAGAATACAAGCAATTTGAAAATCAGCATAAAGCTGGTGAGTTCATAAGATGTTTGTTTTGTGAAAATATACGAGTTTCCTTTTGTTTATCGAAAAGTTGTTATCCAAGAAAATCCCATATTTTCTTAAAAGAGAAAGTTGATTGATTGTTAGGTTACACGGTTCTAGTTATGTTTAACTATGGTCCCAGGAAAGTCCCAGACTTTCCGTTTTTTTATATTACCAATTGTGAAAGATGTAATGTTATTCAGTTTGCTACTCTTTCTAGTTGTATAATTGTTACCCAGGAAAGCCCCATGCTTTCCTGCATGATGGTTTCTAATGTGAACGATGTTAAATATGTAAAAGATGTACACGTGATTAGGTAATGTTTTGTTTTCCCCAGGAAAGTCCCGTACTTTCCTAAAAGTAATTGTTAGTTATTGAACTTCGATATACTGATTTATTTCCATTCGTACCTATTATATTATCTAGTTATGCTGATATCCTAATGGTAATATTTCGGAATGTACTTAGATTCACATCTTCATATTCGTGTTCTTATTCTTAATTAGTTATGATTGTACTTATTCATGTTCGTATTCGTATTCGTTACAGTATTCGTTTCCTTATTCCTACTCCTATTACTATTCGTATTTTTATTCGTTTTTGCAGTCGTATTCGTATTCGTATTCGTAGTCGCATTTCTATCCCTAATCCTACTCCTAATACTATTCGCAGTCGTATTCGTATTCGTATTCGTATTCGCAGTCGTATTCGTATTCGTATTTGTTCTGTTCCTAATTATAGTTTTGTTATCCATTCCGTTCCTAGTTATAGATGTGTTATTCTTTCTATTTCTAGTTGTAGTTTCTTTATTCGTTCTATTCCTAGTTATAACTTCGTATTCGTTTTCGTTTTCGTAATTAGTTATCATTGGAAATTAGTAAGTTATTCGTAGATTATGAAACATAGTTTAGATTAGAGCATTTCATCGAGATATCTATGATTCGTAATTAGTTATCATTGGAAATTAGTAATTTATTCATAGAATAAACTCATACAAGAGTTTTTGGTCCAAAACACCCATTCCCCATGAGTTTACGGCCGTAAACTCATGGTGGGTGGTTTATGGTGCAAATTTGGGTCATGAATGGATATGGACACTTGGAAATGCTTGGATTAATTTTTCTTAAGGCTTGGATTGAATTAAAAACATCATTTACAATACCTAAGGGAGTTTACGGCCTAGGCATGGGGTCTTTGGCCATAAACTCTCAAATCTCCAAGATTTAGTGTTTTTAAGGTGTTAAAATCAATCACATGTGATTCTAAAAATTCCCACAAGCCTAGAAATGAGTTTAAGGCACCATTTGACACCTTTTTATGAGTTTACGGACATGAGACATGTTCTACGGCCATAAACTCTCAAATGTGGGGTTTTGATGTTTGTAAAGCCCTAAAACTATTTTTGGTTGGTCCTTTGATTTATTCCAAGGCTTTTGGTGGTGTTGGATGGCTTTCAAACACCCTAGAAATGGATTTGCACCATGTTTCATGGAGTTTACGGCCCAAGCACAAGCCTTGGCCATAAACTCATGTAAGTCTCCCAAAAATCATGTTTCAAGTGACCAAATGCAAAGATCTATGTTCTATAATTCATAACTAAGGCATATGAGTGATTTGGAAGGGTTTAAGGGCATGAAAACCCTAGTTTAATGAGTTTACGGCCCAAGAATGATCCTCGGCCGTAAACTCCTTCAAATGACTCAAAATCCAAGTTTAAAATGTTATAAGTCCAATTCATACAGCCATCTAGCCATATCTAAGGTCCAATTGTGCTTAGGAAGGGTTTTTGAGCTCCAAAACCCATGATATATGAGTTTACGGCCTAGGATGGTTCCATGGCCGTAAACTCATGATTATGGTCATATTTCATGCTTTCAACTCGAATTTGAAGGCTAGGAATGTTACATAACAAGCTATGGGAAGTACCTCAAAGATTTGAAGCTTAAAATTGATGATTTGGACTTTAAATTTGGATTTAGGAGAGAGGTTAGAGAGAGAGTAGAGAGAGAAGGAAAAAGCTTCAAATGAAAGGTTTAACACTTTTATATTGTTCCCAAAACTTGGACGCGGTGGAATTCTACCCGATATCGGCATTAAACGGGGCTTTAGGTCGCACCCGATTAAGTTACCGTCACCCGGCGGGAATGTTTCTAACTTTTTGAAATGAATACTTTTGGGTTAATTTTATGAGTTCCAAGGGATTTGAACACTCATTAAATTATAATAAACGTATAAATTTAATTAATTAACCCAAAGCGAGAACGAAACGGATCGACTAACAGCGAAATCTCACGGGTAGAACAAGTTCTCGACGATGGAAAACTTCGAGTTGTTACATTAGGCTCCACAGTTCTTCCTCCAGCTTTTGGATCTCGCCCCTCGGGCATTATTCCTCGATCATGAGGTCTTTCAAGGTTTCCCAATCCATCGTATTAGCCACTATAAGAGTTAGTGGCTTAACATGGCCGTTCTACCATGTTAGGGCTTTTGTTTCAAAGGTGCAAGCAGCATACTTCACCTTGCTCTCCTTGGGACAAGAGCAGATTTCGAAAACCGATTCGGTTTTCTCGAACCATTGCAAGAGGGCAATGACTCCTCTAGTCCCTTTTAAGGAAAATGGCTTGTAGTTCGTGAAGTCCTTATAAGAGCACTCTCTCGAGTGCATGGGGGCTTCAACCTGAACCGTCTGAATAGGGGTTCCTCCTCCAGTGGAACCAGATGAATGATATTGGGCCATGGCTGATGCAACAGCCGCAGCTATGGCAGCATTTAGAGTTGTCGTGTCGAACTGAGGAGTAAGTGGTTGTGGCGGTGGAGGAGGTGGTGTTTCTTTATTTGTGTTTCTCCTTGGATTTCTGCGAGGCGGCATCATTGATCTATAAGTTTATGAAGATGAAAGCATTGATAAGAATTCAATGGAAGAATTGATGAGAATGACTCATGGACTAACTCCTCATAGGCCAACAATACGATTGAATGAAGATCTAAATTAAAAGATGATTATATTTGGATATTAATTCCCACATGATTAGGTACCTGTCAATATTACTGGTATTATTGATGTAAAAAGTTCTGGAAAAACGGCCTACAGTAATAGGCCTTACATCAACCAAAGTGGGAAAATTTTGACAGATTTACAACCTAACAAAGACCTAACAGGCCTATGATTTACAAGATAGGAAAATAGACCAAAGTTTTACATAACTAGGTTATATCCAAAAAGAGAAATTAATAAGGATCTATCGGTGACGAGAACTGCCAGAGTGAGTCCTTGCTCATGACAGAAGGTGTTTTGGGTCCCTCATACGCCTATCAGCCCTTGCTTGCTGAGCTCGAAGTTCTCTGACTTCAGCTAACGTTTCAGTGAGTTCTCTCTGAAGAGCTGCATTATGGACCAGAGTGCTTTCATGAGCAGACTCTATTTGGCGAATGCGGACAGTGTTAACACCAGTGTTGGCATCAATCTCCAAGATTCGATTGACAGATGATTGACCCAGTATCGTGTTCCAAGAAATCCTACGAACCATGATGGGTAAGACTATGTCAGCAGAACCTCTATTAGTGAGGTTGTAGAAACTTCTGTCCCGGTTGTAGGGAATGGGTTGGCCCTGTTCATGGCTCCATGTATTTAAGTTTGTTGCCAACAGATGAGTGGGTCCTTGAAATATCGGTTGGGGGTTGTTATTCGGGGCTTGACCTACTTGAGGTAGGTTATTGACTTCGGGCTCAGAGTCAGATCCATCCGAGAAGCCTTCTGCTTGATGATCATCCAAAGTTATTTGATGCTCATCATCAGACTCTGCCTCAAGCCATCCAACATTTCCATTGAGTGGAAAGTACGAGTCTCCGGGAATGTGGAATCTAGCCATTAAATCTACGAGAGAAGGGAGGTATAAGAATCTAGCACATAAGTAACCAATAGTAATGTAAAATACTCCTATAGTATTTTAAGTTTAATGCTATGTTCTAGTGTTCTCATTGTAGGGTTGTTGGTAAGATTTTAGACTTGTTGCAACCACACAACTACACTTAGGCACATGCTAGTCAACTCTCGGATAATATAGTTGATCAGGCTATATCTTCCCAGTTTTGACTATATGTCTCTAAGTCTACCTGCATTGTTCAACAATCGTAATTCTTTTGTACTGTCCTAGTGACACTGATTTTTGTATGAATGCAGACTTGTATACTTAGTTAAATACTTTATTATTTATAAGTATAAACTGTTGGTCAGAGTATTTTAATCGCAATGTATTTATAGTTAGTATATTTTTGATGGGTTGATACACTCAATTCACTATAATCAGTGCTTTGATACCAATCTGTCACACCACAAAACTATGAATGGCGGAAACATTCTAGGGCGGAGGACGTCATGTACAGGATCACAACAATGAATAGTAGTAAACAAGCAACAACATCATCCATTGCATTAATATTATAATTTCATACATGTGTGTTCTGTCAAAGTTATAGACACCAAAAATATACATATCAAAATAAAAGATGAGTCTTGAACGAACTCCATCTTCTCAAAAGCCTGGCACCTGTACCTGTCTAGTGGTGACCTGAGAATACAAGTTATTTTGAAAGCGAGTATCAGCTTAATGTTGGTGAGATCATAAGTATATTAAGGTCTAAGTTTGTATGAAAACGTTTGAAAGTTGTTTTTGTAAAATGTTTTATACAATGTTTTGTACAATGTTTTGTATAATGTTGGAACTCTCCTCGAAAACCCAATGTTTTCTACTAACTGTAGCCTTCTACCGAGGCATCTCATGTTCGTGTATATGTCTCTTGTTAGAGTGTGTGTTTCCCAAATTCTGACTATCATTAACCAAAAATATAGTTACTACATTACCGTGCATCGTGTGAATATTCACGAAGTGAATGTAATGGGAAAATATTATCGTACCGTAGTATTTGTAATAAGTGACTACTGTAGTACTAACTACCTCAATACAAAAAGGTGTTTTCAAATAACATGTGATCGACCTGTATCCTGCTACCGATTCTAGTAAAACGACGATGTAAGACGCCATAAGAAATGACATTTGGCACCCGTAGACTTGCAAGTCCCACTGTAGCAAGCAGCAAGGTGTAGGATAGTCAATCCAGAATAGATCTACACGCAAACTCATACACTCTCCAATTAAGGAGATTCGGGATACAAGAACAGTCGTGGCAGGAAGTGCCATGACCCGCTCAATGGTTCACATAACTGCATAAACGTATATGTAATAGATGTGCTAACTGAAAGTGTAATCTTCCTCTATCTAGCATGTGTGTACTGAAATGTTCTGTGTGTGCTAGTTGTAATGTACGTTCTCTCTATCTAGCATGTATAGTAATGTACTGTGTGTACTACTCGAACTGACTCATGAATGAACTAACTCATTGTATGTTTCTTTGTTCTAGTTATTGTATTAGTATTCTCCTGTGCTACCCCTTTGGTAACTTACTAATGATGTAACTTGTACGTATGAACCTGGAAGTATACCCTTGCTACCCGAGGGTACTGAAGGAACTGGAAGGACCTTTATAACTACATATGTACACATGATATATAATTAATATGTAAATGACCTTCGGACGGATACCCGATATCCCACCAGACCACATCTCAAGCGCAAAAAGGAAATAGGGCCGACAGGCCTTCCTAAGCCTTTTAAACATTTATTATATAAGTATACATAAATAGACATGCAATTAATAATAAGTATTAAAGAGTTTAAATGAAAGTATTTGATAAGTAAATGAGTTTGTAAAACAATTTGAAACAATACGGTTTGATAAACAGTTTGAACGGTAAGAAATCACTGGTTTTGCAGTTATTAATCACATGTGATTGATGTAATAACTATAAGTATTTAACTTGTATTCCCCCCCCCCCCCCCCATAAAGCATTTAAAAACATTTAAATCATTGGTTAAGGAGTATGAACTCAACTGTAGTTAGTGGTATGGATGAACTGAAGATGTCGGATCGCTAGGTGACAAGTGAGTTCTTGAACACACTTTATAACCCTAGTTAACATATAATACCACATATATGTATCCAATTAGTCTTAAACTACTAATTGATAATGTTAAGACATCCTAGAACATAATAAACACTTTATATAAGTGTTATAAGCCCTAAGGATTGCATCTAAGTTATTATGGGACAAGGTACATGGGTTTAGGGTTCCAAAGGACCCTATACTTGAGTTTACTCTCCCATGGCCATCACACAAGGAGTTCACGGTTGTAAACTCTTGAGTTTACAGCCATGAACTCTCAAGCTTGGTGACATTTGGTGTTTTGAAGTTCTAAATGATCCCTAGAAGTATTCCAACTTGGTGGATTAATTCTTGGAAGTGTTTAGGGCATAGATACACTCCATTGAGGAGTTTTCGGCCCAAAGGCCAAATCCCTTTATGTTTACGACCGTAAACTCTTATGGAAGGGTGTTTTTGATGCTTTCAAGTCTCATACACAAGTAGGATAGGTTCTAGACTTTTACCCTAAACAAATGAAGGCCATAGGCACACTTTGGTGCCTTAATTTGATGTTCACGGCCCAAGCACAATCATAGGGCCATAAACTCTCAAAAGTGGTATTTTTGGATGTGTTGAAGTCCTTAATTTATGTAGGAGTAAACCTAGGTAATTGTCCAAAGCCTTAGGAGTGTTAAAAACACCATTTGGTCCTTGTTTTTAGAGTTCATGGTCCAAGAAGTCCTTGGGCCGTGAACACCTAAACTTGGGTGTTTCTTTGGTGTTTTCTTGTCTTAAATACACTTACATACCATACTAAGGTCGTTATTTAACATTCAGTAGGGACTAGGCATTATATAAGCCTCATATAGGAGTTTACTCTCCAAGAACATTCTTGGGTGGTAAACTCCCGAATCTCACAAGTTTGCTATGTAATCGAGGTTATTAAACATGTTATAAGCCATATAATGTAACTAGAGAAGGGTACTCATGATTTGGGATGAAAACCTGAAGATCTGTGTGAGAGAAATGGCTTTTCTCTAGTTGGAATTGTCAATAATGAATGAATATGTCTCAAAATTATATATATAGTCTTGAGATTTTTGGCAGAAAATATTTTATTCCCATAATGAACTCTGATGTCTAGTTGGAATTGTCAATAATGAATGAATAACAGTGTTGCACAAAACCCTAGTGCATCCACTCTCCTGATATCTCCTTAAGTGTAAATCCCGAAATACTCAAACTTATACAGAAAAGTCTGAAAATTTACTATGACTGTTATAACTTCTATTGACCTTATAAAGTTCGTACAAAATCGAAATTTTGGGTTGTCACAGTCAGTGACCCTATCAGTGGCTGACTCAATAGGTTGGCAAAACCTAAAAGAGTTGATGCTGGAAGAATACTGCCCGAGGGGCGAAGTTCAAAAGTTGTAACAAGAACTGTGGGAGCATACCACGATTGGCTCAGATATAGTGACCTACACTAACAGGTTTTGCGACCTGGTAGCACTATGCCCTCAGATGGTTACTCTAGAGAGTAAGAAGATACAAAGGTACATCTGGGGTCTAACTGCCCCTACCCAAGGAGATGTGCTGTCATCTAACCAACCACATTCGATAGTGCCAGGCGCTTGGCCCAGCGACTCATCGACCATGGATTCCGCCATGGCGTGGAAGTCCCAGTTCCTGAGCCATCAAATGGAAAGGACTATAATAGGAAATTGAGGAACAAGAGGAAGAAGAAGCGAACAACACAGGAACCCCCGCAAGAGCAACAAACGAGGACTATGTGTGCCGCTACAACGTCTACTGCTCCAGCACCTGCCAGTCGATATGCTGGAACCCTTCCAACGTGTGGAAAGTGCAACTATCACCACACCGGGGTATGCCGGGAAATGCAGTTTCTATACTGCCACAGAAAGGGCCACACAATCTGTTTTTGCAGGGCACCAGCTCAACAGATCTCAAAAAACCCCGGAGTTGAAGAAAACCAAGCCTAATATGGTTGTGGTGAGACTGGACACTACAAGACAGACTGCCTGATAGTGAAGAACTGAGGCGCAGATGGAGGCATTCTAATGATCACCGCGGGAGAATCAGCCCCGGAGTCGCCAGAAAGCAGCGATACGTTTTTGAAATAGTAATTACTTTAAAAATAAATTAATTTATATTTATATAAGATTAATACTTGGGGAAAACCACTTAGAGAGTAATTATAATAAATACCATATAGAAATAGGTCACATTATTCAACAGAACTAAAAGATTCGTTCAGAGAAGCTATTATTGCTTAGCATATATATTAAAGTTGTGCATAGCTAAGATGTTGCAGACTGAGAATGAGTGAGTATGCCTTAATTCTGGTTCCTTGTTTGGTTGTGGATTTGAGGTAGACTTACTCAGTCGACTATCTTATTTATCTTATTTTTCATAACTTGTATATAACAGGCGATCGCAGTGGTACCAAGTAGGATTGTAGTATAAACTATCGACGCCAATTATCAAAACACTTTCATTGTATGTACTCACACATAGTGGTACGATATGTAGAAGTGTTAACACCAAGGGGAAAAATAGAAAGCACTAGCACATTTACAAAGAAAACATTGTCGAACACACTAGCATTACATCATCATATAGCAAACGTTTCTTTCAAATTGGCCAAAACTTTGTTCAGTAAAGAGTCCGTTACTATCATTCATCATCAGTTGGCATGATCCTCACCATACTAAGTTCGTATGTTTATATTGCCTCGATCTTCAAGTTATCGAAACATTTTTCATTCGTATCGATAGTTCGACCTAAACCTCAGTTTTATCTTTCGTATTCTAAACCCCAAAGTACTCTTGCGAAGGGTACTTTGTCCTCCGAAGCCTTATCGTCAGATGTCCGCAGACCGTCATGAAATACCGCTTTTCCAATAGAAGAAGTTCGAGCACAGAGGATAAGGACGACTACAGCCCACCTATCACGATTCAGTGTATACGTGAGGATGGTATATGATTATGATTACGTAGATCTAGTATGTGTGTTTTCGCCCTATCTCTTGTTCCTTCTTTGGTTGCGGACCTGGGGCAGAGTTGCACATCCGACCATCTTACTAATCCTAATTATACACGACTTGTATACACGAGGTAATGATAGATGGACCAAGTACGAAACCTATTGTGAACACTGTGGCAAAAATTGTTAGGTCTACGAGTGGGTACACTACAGATCAGAGTAGCACAACCACAATAGTACTGTAAGAAAGCTAATTTCGAGACGAAATTCCATCTAACAGGGGGATGATGTGACAACCCGAATTTTTTTTGCTTTATAAATCCAACAGTCAACTCAACTGAGTGTCAGAGTCATTCCTGCTATCATTTAGCTTTGTTTATAGTCCGTTCAAAGGTTCAAAGCTTTTTACATTGAAACATTGAGTAAAGGATTGGATCGCCTACAAGTAAAGCACCAAAATTGAGCCTTACACTCCAACATAAGGAGTGTACGGTCGCACACATGGGTGTGTGGCTGCACACCCCTCTCCTGGCAGTACACTCGCATGTATCAGTATAGATATCAACCTTCTTTCATTCCTTATCACCCTCCCAAGTCTAGGACTCGATTTCTCTCTAGACTAGCATCTGATTTTTAGCCTGGATCTTCAAGAATGTAAGTACTCGTCTCCTTTTCTTGAATCTTGTTTAGAACACTTGATTTAGTCTTAGAAAAGGCCCATAACTCATAATTATATGGTGTGTGCGGCCATACCCACAAGTGTGGTCGTACACCCCTCAAAACACCCTCAAAACACCCCTAAAAGCTTCCATATTGTAAGTACCATCCCCTAAGCTTGTTACTTACTAGATATGAGCCTTAGAAAACGTCCAAACCAAGTTCATCAAGGAGTGTGCCTTTCCAACTTCAACACTTGATGAACATTAGTCCTACAAGCCTCACTACCATTGGAAAACGATTTTGTGCACTCTTTACCATGAGTGTGCGGCCACACACTCCTTGTCCACACACCCATGGCCGCACACTCCTTAAAGTGGCCATACACTCCCCTTACATCAATAACATGTGATTCCAACACTTGGTCAACGTGTTTCCTAGTCCCGGGAGGTGTTTCCTTGCATTTGGTTCCTTCTAAACACTATGTTTATGTCAATATATGCCATTATATGTCATTTAGGACTCGTTAAGTTTCGGGAGTTCATTCGTGGAGCTTCTCATCCTTACAAGCGCATATCCATTTGAATCACCCACATCAGGTGATTTCATACCCTATAGTCAATCTTTTAAACTGTTTTAAATGATATTAAGGGGGGGAGATATACAAGTTAAACACAATTGATAATTGTGTAATTATTTTTTTTAACATCTTTCTATGGTTGCTTATGGCTTATATGAGTGATCAAAACATTTCAAAAAATCTTTTAAAGTTATGTTACTTTTTAGTTTAACAAAACTCCATTTTTAAAGTACAACCATAACTTATTAGTAAAATGAGTCTTTTCAATAACAGTTCAAGTAAATCACTAGTAAACTATAAGGAGTATAGTTTAGGGGTTCAGTTCATACTAAATACTAGGACATACTATAAAGAGAAACAGGGAGGTAGATACAATACATGATAACATATGAGAACACACAATAAAGAGAAACGGGGAGGAAGATACAATACACGATAACAGGAATAACATACTAAGATACTATAAAAGAACAAACTTACTAAGATGCTATAGCATGGAACAACTACAGGATCTAACTATACCAATAATCACTAACGCATTGTTCTAAACAAAAGGTGATAACTTATTAGGTATACATGATCATATAACTTTGCAACTTATTAGGTATACATGATCATATAACTTATTAGGTATACATGATCACTAACGCATTGTTCTAAACAAAATGTGGATTACATGGACTAGCAACTGGTTTGCCGAAGTCGTGTTTGGTTCCTAGAATCTTTTTATCGGGAGAGCGTATAGTATGGTAACTAGCCTTCACATTATGACCTTAATAAAACAAATATGTTTTAAAGGTAATTAGTATGTCAGAATTCCAATTCATTAGACAATTGAGTACTTATATTTTCCCATTACTTTTATAATGTGACAGTTCCACTTAAAAGTTAATGCAATCTAATTTTGAGTCAAGATAGTTATAAACTAGGGAAAAACTTACATCTTTTCAAATGACAAACAGAACAATTGGGGCTAGTACATTCAATAGAAAGGGACCATAATACTAACCTTATGATTCCTTATTGTATACATCAAGAGACATATATTAATAATATCCGATAGGTAATAAGATGTATGCTTTCTGCTTCATTTCATGTTCCTTGTTTGGTTGTAGGCTTAGAGCGGATTCACTCAACCTATTATCCATTTGATATTAGTTATATATATGTTCCATACACATTAAGTCATCATAAGGGGTACCAGGTATGGGTCAAATCATAAGACACTAATTCAACGCACAGTTTTGGATATACAAAACTAGAAACTTACCTGTAAAGGGTTTAATCCATTTTATTAAGCCATCATTTATAAAGGACCGTAAGTAGTGAACTCTATAATACCTTAGTTTATACATCGAAGGTTATATATAATTAATATCCAATAGGTAGTTGAATGTGTGCCTTCCTCCTCATTGCTTGTTCCTTGTTTGGTTGTGGGCTTAGGGCAGATTCACACAAATAACTATCTATTCGATATTAGATTATATATAGCTAGTATAAACTAAGTGATTATAGAAGGAACCACTGTGGTTACTATTTATTATAAGAAATAAGGGTATTCTTAAAGAATCTTTTAATAAATTATAAAGGTACTATTACAGTTAACTTTGTGATTACCAAGAGAATACAGCAGGGTTATATAGAACAAGGATTTAACAACCAATGGAATGCATGTCGTCCGCCTCATTCCTTGTTCCTTGTTTGGTTGTGGGCTTAGGGCAGATACACACAATCTATTGCTTGTTTACTCTGTCTTTTATATAACTTCTAACGATTTAGTACTCATAGAAAGGATTGTAGAGTCATTTTTACTTATTTTTCATCAAAGCAGGAAATATTGGATTTTCTAGAGGAACATGCAAACTTTTCTATACATAACTTACAACTTAATACATTTTTCAACTACATTTTACAACAACGTTCTACAACTTAGTTACATCACTAAAATCTTATGAACTCACTAGCTTAATTGCTGATAAACTCTTTCAAATAACTTTTATTCTCAGGAAACTAGTAGACAGGTACTCGCGCTGGGAATTCAGAAGATGGAGCAATATAGCTCAAGGTCTTGTTTTGTTAGTTTCTTATGAATGCTATGTTTTGTGAACACACAATTTGTTAATACTTTCTTTATAATGAAATGGTTGTTCATTAATTTGCTTATTATGATACATGTCTTGTCATACTAAACATGACGTCCTCCGCCCACGAACGTTTCTGCCGTTTCGATTTTGGGATGTGATAGGAATGTTTTAAGAAAAATGAGATTTGATAAGGTAGAGATTTTCATTACGTTTCCATGGATATAAGTAATGTTGAAATCAGAGTTAAAATGAAGAATTTATGACCATTTGAAATTCGGTCTGTTTTTGGGCTTAGTTTAGTACGTTGGGCGTACCTAGAGTATGATGGGCATACTTGGCCTACCTGGAGTACGTTGGGTATACTAGGCATACCTATTTTGGGCTTAGTTTAGTCAGTGCCCAAACCATATTTTCGTGGTTTGAGTCCTATTTAAGCTCCTTAACTTCCCCAAACCCATTTCATTCTCAGCCTCCACCTCTCCAACACCCTCCCTTGAAACCCTTACACTATTTTCAGCCTTGTAAGCAAACAAATGTGTTTTTAAGTGCTTTGGAGTGTTCTTGGTGCATCTTGGAAATGAAGGAGCTCATTGGTGAAGTGTTGATTGCATTGGAGCTTATAGATCCAGACTTTATACACATTGATCTTTCTTCTAGAGGTATAACGTTTGAATATTGATTATGCATTAGATAGCTCTAGTTAGTTTGGGAGTTATTAGCTTTTGGTCACTTTAGTGCATAAAGTTAAAATCTTGGAAGTTTGCAATCTTGTTATGGATAAATTTGGAAACTTTATTCATTTAAACATCATATTGATTAAGATCTAGAAGCTTAAGACATGGACTTAATGGATTAAGTTGGAAAAAGATGCACTTTTGGTTCCTTTGAGACTTAATGACTAGATATTGGTTGGTTGAACTATTCTAGCGGATAAAGTTGGAAGTTTTATCTATTACAGAGTTATTAAGAACCATAAAAATATCATCTTGGTGGGTTTTGATGAATCATGGTTAAGTTGATATTCACATTATGGGTTTAGATGGATAAACATGGGTTTTGGGTCCCATTAAGTCATGGAAAGGAGTAAAGTTGGCGACTTTATGTATTAAGACCTTATTTAGAGGTTAGATCTAAGTTCGAACATTTTTCTCTAAAGCAATAAGTGCTTAAGATGAAGTTTCAGTCATTTGATGAGTATGTTAGGCATACGTATTCGTACACTTATAGTAATTCATGTAGTCCCCATCCTTGAGCTTTAGCGAGTTGTACCTTCTGCTTCAGTGGGCCATACGTGGGGCATACAAGTTGGGTACACATGGCGTACTTGCACGGTTTTCTTTTGGGTCTTTTGGAGTTTGGGACATGGGTTATTGGATCAGATATGAGAAGGGTAAAATAGGCTTTTACCCATTGGAAGTATAGAATATGGTTTCGGACCTTGGATTTTGGGAAGTTGTATTAAATTATTGATTAGGGATATTTTGTATATGTTCAGTGTGAGGATTCAGGTAGCAGCAACGTGTGTGTGTTGGTTATCTCGAATTGAGGTGGATCTCCTTTCAATGTTTAGCGGGTCGAAGTCACCAATTTCGCCCCATGATTTTTAATTATTGGTTTTCGAGCTATTTGTATGACTTTACATGTGTTAGACGTATACCAGGTGAGGCCTGATGCCAGGTGGACCCTGATGAGTGTGTTATAATATGGTAGCTATCACTGTACTTTTGTGTTGAAGGCACCAATGTTGGCCCACTGGATTATGTTATAGTGTGCTAATTGTCTTTGTGACTCTTTCATGCCTTGTATGTGTTTGTATGTATAGCGGGTGGAGACCGATTCCAGGTGGAGCTCAATGAGTGTGTTAGGCATGGTCCATTGCATGTTATTGACAAATCTGTTCCAGTTAGGGATCGATGGTTATAGGGCATGTCTCATTGTATGTTTGATATGTATGGAATGAGGTATTTTGGGGAACTCGCTAAGCTTTGTGCTTAGAGTTGTATGGTTATGGTTTATGGTACTTGTGGTTCGAAAGGGAAAGACCCAACTTGATCATGGTGCATCCACCCATGTTCCCTCACTTTATGACTTTGGGATTGTAGTTTGATAGCTATTTTTACTTTGATATGATTTTGAATGATTGAAAAGTATAAATGATGTTTAAAGTTGAATTAAAAATTAAATTTTTACCTTATAATTTTTGGGCGTGACACCTATAATTCCTAATCATGGTAACAATTGATCTTCTTTTGTTCGCCATGATTAGGTTTAGTTTCCCATGCTCGACCTCTTCCCTTTCCTTTAGTCCCTTCATATTAGAACAAATGTGGAAACCACATCTTGTATCATGAAACCAAGAATTTGAAATACAAGTATTATTGAGTTGAATAAAATATGTACCAAAAGAAGACCCAACAACTTTGATCGTGTCATCTTTCACTTCATCCAAGTTATTGGGGTAACTTCTTCTCCAATGGCCTTTTTGGCCAAAATGAAAGCACACAACTTCCTTTAGATCAGCCACAGGAGGAGACTTTACTCTCTATGATGGACCTTCCCTTTACATTTGGATTGGGTAGGGGTCTTTTTTTTTCTTTTTCTTTAATGTATAGCCGTAACAGGGGCACTTGCAGAATTGTTGGAATGACACTTCTTCATTCCTACTTAAGTTGTTTGGAACATATTGTGAAGTTGAATCAGTGCGGTCTATGTATTGTTCAAATTATAGGTCAATATGAACTGATCATAAATATTAGGCAGAGATTTAAGGACCATGTCAATGGCAACTCCCTTATCAAAGTTCACATTAAGCTTTTCCAATTGTTCTGCATGCCTTTGCATTTTTTGCACATGAGCACACACAGATTCCCCTTCTTCCAGTTTGCACACCATTAGGGACTTGATGACTTCACAATGCTCTTGTCTCACTTTCTTGTAGAACATTTGAGACAAGGCCATGTTAAGTTCATATGGCTAGTAATCCTCATATGTCTTTTGGAGCTCAGGTTCCATAGTTGCAATCATAATGCAAGAGACCACATCCATGAGTGGTAGTTTCTTTGTTTATTTCTAGAATTGGAGTAGTGAGAACATACTCTTTGTTCTCATAGAGAAGCATCATCTTCAGATTCCACATCCATTCCATTTAGTTTGGACCAACAAGTTTGTCCTTAGAAATGACCGAATGTAGAGTGAAGTTGTGTCTTGATGGAAGGGGTGCAGGAGGACGAAGTTCACTAGTTCAATACATTTTCTTTCTAAATATAAAGACAATATTTTAGTTAGTTGATTTAATACTTGATATTTTAACCCAAATTAATATTCAAGGCTAAGATCCAATAAAGCAATTCAAAATTAAGAAAAATGATGACGTAATCTAATCATGAGTTCATTTAAGGTAGGTAATGCATTTTACCGATTTCAATGTATATGAAATTCATAGATCATTTGAAATTCACTGAATTTATCAATGTCATGTTTAATCTTGATTATGCTCTTCATTTGTGATTGGGATGCCAAGGATCACAAACAAGATGTGAATAACCACACAAATCCGCTTGACAACGTCAATGTCTTTTATCATCTAAAATTAACGTGCCGGTAAACCACACATATTCCATTAATTAATGATATTTTTTGAATTGTGCCATCATTTCAACTTTATAGTCCCTAATTAGTGTGTTGGTTAACCACACACGCTCCACTAACAACTCATAAAAATTGATGTGCGATTTAATGGATTAGCATACACTTTCACATTTGTCCTAAAGTAATTAGAGTGAGAATTTTATAGAAGGTTCTACTACTTTATAGCATTATACTTTTAATGTGATTATGTCCTATTAAACCCATTTAGCTAACAACTCTCCACTATACAAGGGAACGGTGGGTGAGATAGGACACCCAATGATGGTCATTTTATAGGCTGCATCCTTATATCCCCCTTAGAGTATGGCTTCTTTGAATGAGGCCTACAATTGATTCAACTAACTCATGTTATACATACAATATTAAACTTTTAATATATATATACATATATATATATATATATATATATATATATATATATATATATATATACATACATTTATATATACTACCCGTAGACCCGCACAAAGCGGCGGCGAAAAATAGTTTCTCATTCGGCAATAAGTTCTATACAGAAACATGTTAGATTTCAAGTAACAAAAAACATATGCATATTGTTATCGATCGGTTTTACGGTAACTCTCGCAATACAAAAGAAATTAAATATTTTGGTGTGTAGTGTACGTTTATAGTCCTTCATTTTAGAAATCAGGACACATCCATACGACGTGACTTGCTTATACCTTTATTAGTATTGATAAAGTTAATAAAAGGGAGAATCAAAGTTAATCTTAACAACCTGGTTTGCTTGATACAGATAAGTCTAAACGGATATATTAAACCGAAAAAGAATAAAATTCATATAACCATATTTAATGGAACATGAATAACAAATGGAATACTAATTTTCTATTAGTCATAAATCATAAATAGATATTTTTTCTTAATATTAAACAAAGTATTTGATTTTACAACTGATTGGTCAATTTCGATTAGAGGGCATAAACAATAAATAAAGCTTAAAAAAATTACAAATAAAATGGCCTATATAATGGATTATTTGTTTTATTTTAATTGGATAAGAGATCGGGTCAAATTTTTGGAAGAGATAAGATTTCAAAGGTAATCAGATTAAAATTTAATATTATTTTATTCATGATTAGTTGTACCTTATGCTTAGAGAGTTGAACGTCTTAAAAAAATAATATTATTTTTTTGGATCTATTTATAGAAATAGTAGGATTTCTATTATAAGTTAGTAAAGATATATATATATATATATATATATATATATATATATATATAAAAGTATATATATATATATATAAGTATAATGTTGTATTTTATACATTGAAACTAATGTTCTGAAACTATATATATGATTTGAAAAGTCAATTAATCAAATAATTAAATTTTATTAAATCATGAGGATAATTCAAACATTCTAGATAATAGGAGATTAGATTACCACTTTAAATATTCAAATTTTATCCAATAAAAACAATATTTGTGAATGTAATTATCCTAATCTAAATCTTAATTATCTAAAAAAAAAATCGCTAAACAGGAGGTCCCGCACGACCTGGCACATAAGCTCTACGTTGTGTCAGAAGAAGTATGGATATGGATTAGACATTCGCCACGACATGGTAGAAGAGACCTCGAAGTGGCTACTAAACAAAATGACAATTCTATTATCCTTCAATTTTTCAAGTTCAAGTTATGCACATTCAATTGTTAGACAACCTAATTCTCTAATATCACTGATGGGATTTACATGTAATAATGTGGAAAATACCTTAAAGTCTATAAGGGTACATGCAAGATAATTTGATCTATGTCATAACTCTATTGAAGCAACATACTATTGAACAACAAAACTTACAATCCTAATTGAAATAAAAATTCACAAGGAGACAACATACCTCTGATCTGTTATTGTAAACAAACCCTTTGATCAACCCAATAGTCTCTTGAAAACTAGCATCAATTATGGCAAGCCTATAATGATTCACACCCACAACACAAGACCCCTATAAGATTTAGGAGAGATGAGAGAAGATGCAAATTTTCAACTATGGTTTGTCTGAATGCATTGGCCGAAAATTCCAAGTCCAGTGCTCTATTTATAGCTAATTAGGAAACACCTAGAAACCCTAATTTGAACATAAAATAATATTGTTTATAATAAGGTTATTATCTTGCTCCTTGATTACCCTTAAGAATGCTTCTAGAAGACTCCAAGAGGAGTCCTCCAAAACCGTCAATGACAGGAGGATTTTATACCCTGTCCTCTACTCTACTTTTGAACTATTACAGCTATAGTCCTTTAACTTTTAATTAATTCTAATTAACCCATAGTGAATTCCAAAATAATTTTGATTAATTCTAAATTAATTATAACTATTTCTAATTAATATATTAGTTGTATAATATGTTAATAAATCTCTCCAAATAACAATCTATGCAATTTCTTGGTTATGAGGGCAACCCAAACATGACTATAATCTTGTTCATCAATATTTTACCAACATAGTTAGGACCATAGACACCTTAATCTAATAGTTTATTAGGAGGTGTATAGCACCCGTTCTTTGACTGTGATAGTTGTTAGATCTTGACTACGTCTGTGAGGTGAGTCTTTTGACTATACTATATAGGTTGCTAAATTGTCTCTATGACTCTTACATGAAATATTATGGTTGGATCACATCACTTGTATGAAAGACTGTGGTTGGATCATAATATTTATATGAAACATTATGGTTGTATCACACCACTTGTTTATCTTTGTGACTTGTATTGAAGACCATGGTTGGATCTTGGCAGAAAGGTTACGGATAGGCTGTAATATGGAAGTGATTGTAACAATATGGTTGCATGATAGCGTTCATGTAGGTTTGAAATATACCCTAGGGTTGCGCCCACTGATATGTATGGCATGTGATATTTTGGGGAACTCACTAAGCTTTGTGCTTACGCTTTATGTTTTAAATGTTGTCAAGTATATCTAGCTCCAAAAGGAAGAGCCCAACTTGACTGCACTACATCCTTTGAAGGCTTTTCCCACATTGATTATGTCTATCTTTCACTAATTTTTGAGACATACATTTTACTATGATGGGTTTTTGAACAAATGTTTGTAAAAATTTGATGATGAAATTTTTTACTAGTATTTTGGGATGTTACAAGTTGGTATCAAAACTTTGGTTTGAGGGATTCGACACACTTTCGGGTGTGTTTGAACTCAAACTGTGGAATTGATAATCTTTTTGAAAGAAAATAGATTCTTTAAAAATATTTTTTTTCAAGGAAAATTGGTGATGTGTGCAATCATCTGAGCTCAAATAAGTGATTCCCAAAATACCTATACATGACTTTTATGCATTAGTATGTTGCTATTTAAAATTACATGATATAATAGGGCTATGGATACCTTCAGGAATCACATAAAAGAATTGCCTAATTTTTATGATGCGTTATAGTCTAAGAGGGATTGGATGTTATGTATTACTTAGATTCTATATTGGAAAAGTTAATTTCTAAGTGTACGTATAAAAATTGTGTACGATTAAGATCACATAGTCCTAAAATGATTCATATAACCTTATTTCATGCTCCTTATCAGGTTGTGGACTTTGGGTAGAATCACTTATTCGAAAACCTATTTGAGCTTCTTTAGTGTATAATTTTCATGCATAAGCCAGATAGAGGTCTTGGTAGAGGATCCTCGTATTGAAGAAGTGGGTGAGATGATGATTTCTAGGAGAGCCTAATGAGTGTTGTAGAGAGATATGTATATTGTTTATCATACGGATCATGAGAGTTTCCAGAGTGCAGTGACTTATAGGATTTAAGATGATTTCTGAGGAAAAGTACATATAGGTGTGGCAGGTAGTATTAGGCCCGTACTATTGAAAGTATAGGAACCGTAATCGAATCAAGGAAAATCGCGAATATCCTAATGGGACGTAGTGTGATTCTTCCCTCGAGTATATTCTTATCATTTTTATGTTTGCCTTCCAACATGGTAGTGACCACTCTAGGAGGAGGTTCTAGTTCAGTTTCTCATTCTGAATTTGGTTTCGAGTCGATTGATGAGAGGATACGTGAGTTTAATATGTCAGAGATCACTTGTGGTATTTTGGATGTGATTCCTATGATGTTTGGTACCATCAAGGAAGGGATGATGGAGTTACTGGATGATGACTTAGGGCCTATCATACAGACATTACATCTGGCTAGTTCGAAGAATGGACTTTCTCCTTTTGGGAGTTCAAGGCTTTCGGGGCCCCAGAGTTCTTCGGGAAGAAGTACCACATTGAAAACAAATGGTGGATCGCAGATATGGAGAATTGTTAATGGACATGTTCCTGCCTTGAGGGATCGATGATGGGTTTGCTGGATGATGACTTAGGGCCTATCATACAGACATTACATCTAGCTAGTTCGAAGAATGGACTTTCTCCTTCTGGGAGTTCATGGCTTTCGGGGCCCCAGAGTTCTTCTGGAAGAAGTACCACATCGACAACAAACGGTGGATCGCAGATAATGAGAATTTTCAATGGACATGTTCCTGTCTTGAGGGATCAATGGTGGGCTTCACATCTTACTTTATGAGTGATTGAGCCTGTGACTTATGGGATGAGGTTAGTCATGCCATGGGAGCTGAGGTCGTGGCAACCATTTTGTGGCAAGATTCAGGATGGAGGTTGCACCTGCTATTGAGGTGCAACAGTTGGCGAGGGGTTTCAGGACCTTCGCCAAATGATGAATACTGTAGCGAAGATCACACCAAGTTAAAGGATAAGGCTTTGTTAGTTTTGTAGTATGTTGCGGATGAAAAGATAAAAAAGACAAGGTATCATGACATTCTTGGGATTACATGTGAGACTTTTTGAGCATGTCAACCTATAGGACCTTGGAGGATATGATTTCCAGAGCCCGGGAATGGGAGATTGAGTTGGAGATGCGGTCAAAGTGAGAGCCAAAGTAGGTTCAGACAGCAGGTAGTGGTGAAGACGCCCTAAACCTTTGATTCTCATTCTAGGGGCCAGTGGAGTCGAGGCTATTGTGGAAAATGTGGCAAGCCGCAAAATAGAGCTTGTTGATCAAGGGGTTTAGTTTGCTTTAGGTGTGGTCGAACATGACATTTTGGTAGGGATTTCCCTCGAGGAGCATTGATATGTTTTTTTCTACAATCAGACGGGCCACAAGAAGGCTGATTTCCCGATATTGACGGGAGGAGTAGTGACGGAACCCACTCCAGTTACCTTAAGGATTACTGATGGTATCCAGGGGAAGGCAGATGTAACGACCCGTTCCCCGTATGTTGATTTATTGGTAATTATAGTGAGTTTTCTAGAAGGACTCGGCGAGTTCTAGCCTGACTCGCCGAGTCGGGTCGCGTCTGAGGGCACGCGTGAGCCGGGGACTCGGCGAGTCCATCTGTCTGGGTGAAACCTTGAAATCCCCGGGTTGCCCACTATTTATACCACCTTATAGCCCCCATTCTCGCCTCCCTCACCCTGAGAACACAGTGTTAGAGCCCCAAACCTCCACTGAAGAGCTTATTTGTGTTTGGTGCCCTCTTTGTGAAGGTGTGAAGAAGGAGAAGAAGGAAGAAGCAAGGAGAAGGGTTGGAGTGCAAAGATCCAAGGCCAAATCAGAGTTTATTGAGGTATTTTCGGAGTTCCATCTTATTATATGCTTTAAACTTCCATTAGGGCTCTCCTAAGAGCTAGTTGGTGCTTGTTTCAAGCCTTACACTTGCATGAACGTCTTATTAAGTCGATATATCCATGGATCTTAATGTTGGGGTGTTGTAGAGCCCAGATCTACTGTCTTTTTGGAGTTATATTGCATGATAACCATAGATCTACCCATCTTATGCATCTTTTAGCCTTATTTCCCTTATTCATGAGGTTGTGCACGTAAAGTTGGAAACTTTACGTGGTAAAACAGCTTATTGGACTCAGATCTATCAATTGTATGCATTGGATTCAAACAAAATCAAGTAAAAATCAGTTGCATGGCGGCGACTCGGCGAGTCGGAAGAACGACTCGACGAGTCGGGTCGCGAGTCCCGAGTCCTTCAGTTTTATCAGTGTCGAGTGGACAAGGTGAGTCAGGAAGTGGACTCAGCGAGTTGAGAGTGGACTCAGTGATGGAGGTACTCGACGAGTTTGTTCATACAACTCGGCGAGTCCAAGGCAATCTTCTTGGGATCAAGAACAACTCGTCGAGTCTGTTCATATGACTCGGCGAGTCGGATGAAGATTGTCTGAGTTCTTGGATCAAGAGGGTACTCGTCGAGTCGATGCCAGACTCGACGAGTAGCAGTGAGTAGAAGTGAAAAGTGAGAGTAGGACTCGGCGAGTTGGGTGGCCAACTCGGCGAGTCAGCCGAAAAGAGAGTTGACTTTGACCAAGGGTAAAAGAGTCATTTTACCCCAAGCGCAGTGTTTAGTATTTGATTGAGTGTGTTTATGGACTTGTAGCCGAGGAGATTCAGGAGCAGCCACCGTTAGCTTTCCGAGCCACACACTCAGCAGCCAGCTTATGAGGTGAGTTTCCTTCCAGTAGGAACAGGTCTAAGGCCACAATGTCGGCCCGTTCAGTTAGCAGTAGTTTCCGGATTTAGGTCCGATGTAGCAGTTAGTATGTTCGATGCCTTCGTGGTTCGAACAAGATTTGTGTGCTATGTTTTATGTGTTAAGTATTATGTGTTCTGGGCCACGACCCGATGTAGCATGTTGTATATGTGTTATGCTAGTTGATGTGTTATGCTATGCCATGTTCAGTCAGTTCCGGACTTCGGTCCGATGCAGTTAGTTCCGGACTTCGGTCCGATGTAGGGGACAAGGTCCCAGTCAGTTCCGGACTTCGGTCCGATGCAGTTAGTTCCGGACTCCGGTCCGATGCAGGGGACAAGGTCCCAGTCAGTTCCGGACTTCGGTCCGATGCAGTTAGTTCCAGACTTCGGTCCGATGCAGTTAGTTCCGGACTTCGATCCGATGCAGGGGACAAGGTCCCAGTCAGTTCCGGACTTCGGTCCGATGCAGTTTCCGGGCTTCGGCCCGATGCAGTGGGCAAGGCCCAATATGTGTTTATATGTTATTGTATGGTATGTGGTAGTTTGGGGGAGCTCACTAAGCTTCGTGCTTACAGTTTCAGTTTTGGTTTCAGGTACTTCCGCAAGCAAAGGGAAGAGCTCGGGGTGACAGCATCGCACACACCGCAGCATAACTTTTATCCTGGGGATGTCTCTTGATGTTTTGGATTGATGTAGTATGATACAGTTTTCCGCACAATATTTTATTATGTTTTGGGGATACATCGCATGTGTTTATGTTATGATACTTATATTATGGTTTTGATTATATGGAAAAACGAAAATTTTTGGGTCGTTTCAAGTTGGTATCAGAGCCCTGGTTTGAGGGATTCGGATACACTTCCGGGTGTATCTGAACTCAAACTAAGGGAAACAAAAGATTTTAGTAAGATAAAAACGTTTTACAAAAAGAATTTTGAAAGCACTTAGAAAGAAAGAATTGTTTTGAACAAGGTAGAGGTGTGTGTGCATGCGATCAGCCGAGCTCAAGTAAGTACTCCCAAATTACCCATACAAGTTATATGTTCAGTTTCAGTTTCAGTAGAACAGCATGCTAGTATAGGGCTAAGGATCTAGGAGAATGCCTTATGTGCCTGTTTATGTGTCACAGCTTTGTGAGTATTGCATGCTAGAATTGAGTAGACAGCAGTAGGATAGCCTGTTTAGGTTATGCCTGATAGTATGAGCTTAGCATCCTATGCTAGTGCAGTTTCTTGTTATAAGAATAGTTTTGCTTGAGTCTATTTTCCGTGTCCGAATGCTGCTTGCTTCGTGCTTAGTGGGGTTCTGAGTAGTGGGAGTTAGCCATTAGGTGAACATGTCACACCACATGTGATCAGGTTTGAATAATCCCAGAGTGCTGGAACTGGCTCTACTACGCAGCTCTTGTTTGAGTCCAACCGTTGTAGGGACGGATCTTTTACTTGAAGGATTATATGATCCTCATCACATGTGATGGTGTTTAGGTGGTGGCTAACTGGCATTATGAGGAGACCTACAGCAGCTGAGGACCAGTCGCGTTTAGCTTGAAGTTTTCCTAGGGCAAGCCTAGGATGAGAGTAGCAGAGAATGGCAGTAGTAGAAGTGACTTGGTGGAGTCAAGGCAGTTCTTGAGGAAAGTACGGATAGATGTGGAAGGTAGTAGGGGCCCATAATACTGAAAGCAGAGGATCCGTACTCGAATTAAGGAAGGCCAAGACAAGACCAGGAAGCTAGTAGTAGTATTATGATCCCTTGAGATATTTTAGTGTTCTGATGTTGTTATGATATGTTTCAGAATGGTAGTTTTGCGTCCGAGGCCAGCAGCCGGCAGTTCAGATGCCGGAGGGGGATCAGGATCGGGATCAGGCCCGGAGGCCGGGCGGATGGATGAGCAGACTAGGGAGTTCCTTTCTTCTGAGGTTACCCGCATCATACTAGAGCAGACTCCTGTGATCTTCGGTTCGATCAAGGAGGGTATTTTAGAGCTGATGGATGAGAGATTGAGTACTTTCCGTGCCGAGATGGCGGCCGTGATGGGGTCGCGCACACTTACGTTCAGGGAGTTCAGGGCATGCGGGGCTCCAGACTATCATGGGGCGCGGGACCCCATAGAGAGTACCAGATGGTTGGTGGATGTGGCCAACGCTTTCCGCACTAGCAGGTGTCCCGAGGGGGACAAGGTCACATTGGCGTCCTGTCTTCTGAAGGACAGGGCACAAGACTGGTGGGAGGAGGTCGGACATGCCATCGGGGATGATGCGGCACTGGATGCCATGACCTGGGCTGATTTCTCTACCAGGTTCAGAGCGGAGTTTGCACCGGTCATCGAGGTGCAACAGTTAGCTAGGGAGTTCCAGGATCTTACCCAGACTACAGAGACAGTGGCGGAGATCACCGCCAAGTTCAGGGAGAGGGCCCTTCTTGTTCCTCAGTATGCAGCCGATGAGGAGATGAAGAAGGCCCGTTATCACGAGATGTTGCGGAGTGACATTCGTATGTTTGTGAGCCGGTCCAGTTGCAAAACGCTGGACGACATGATTGCTAGAGCCATAGAGAGGGAGATTGATCTCGAGATGGAGAAGAAGAGGAAACCGGAGGCGGTTTCGGGTTTAGGCAGTGTGGGCAAAAAGCCCAAGGTTTCAGATCACAGGTCCAGGGATCAGCAGAGCCACGGTTGGTGTGGCAAGTGTGGAAGATTGCACGAGGGGGCGTGCAAGGCAGGGAGTTCCGGCTGCTACAAGTGCGGTCGGACTAGGCATATGAGTAGGGATTGTACGGCCCCTGCTACTACGGTTACAGCATCGGATCTGATTTGCTTTCAGTGCAATCAGAGGGGACACAAAAGGTCCCAGTGTCCCAGTTTAGCTGCAGCAGGTAAGGTGGTTGCACCTGCCCCTGCCACCCTGAGGATTACGGATGGCCGGCAGGGCCGAGCTGATGCGCTGGTGGCAAAGAGCAGGGCATTTCAGATGACAACAGAGGAGGCGCGAGCGACTCCTGATGTGGTGACGGGTATGAATCTTTCCTTCATCTTTAATTGTTATTATATTGTTTGAATATTACTTGATGATATGTTTTATTTAGGGTCGTTCTCGGTGAACGGCATCCCTGCTTTGGTATTGTTCGATTCGGGGGCTACCCGATCATTTGTATCGCTTTCGCTTAGCAAGAGATTTAGCAGAACTCCAGGGGAGCTGGATTGTCCACTAGAGGTTGAGATAGCAGATGATAGGACCGTGAGGGTCGGCAGAGTACATAGAGGGTGTTCCCTTCAGATATTTGATGAGCAGTTTTCAGTGGACCTGATTCCTATTCCCCTACGTGGGAATAAAGTTATTGTGGGCATGGATTGGCTAAGCCCCAATGGGGCGGTGATTGATTGTGAGCTACAGCTAGTGAGGGTTCGCACTCCCAGTGGGGAGAGATAGTGATTCAGGGCGAGAGGCCCCAGCGAGGACTGATCTTTTTGTAACGCCCGCAGATCCGGGCTAGTCAATTTAGAGGCAATAGGGGTCGAAAATGACTTTTCGACAAAAGATTATTTAGAATAAATAATCTTAACCAAATTGTAGAATATGTCACAAGGTTTCCGTACATATAAAGAACGCCGAAATCCGAGTTATAACGAAGAAGTTATGGCCCGTCGAAGTTTTACGGCAAAACCGGCACGGCACCGGGAAGCGCAAATAGTGAATTTACGATAGAGCGAGATTTAGCCTTAGCAATCTAAACAAAAGTCGTATAATATGTTAAACTAAGAGCGTCGATAAAAAGAACACCCAAATCTGACTTCGTATGAGGAAGTTATGATTTTTCTAAGATTCGGCTTAGCAGTGCACGACCCGAAACTCGAATTTTAGTTCGAGCGGTTTTTGGCTTACGTGACCTAAATGAGAGTTCAAGATCTCATTAATAGGAACTCAACGGTAAAAAGACAGACGAAAACGGAGTCGGTATGAAGGAGTTACGAATTCTTCGCGGTCATTTAACAGTCTAAACGCCTCGTACTGTTAAATTTAAGATCGGTCGAGAATTAGCCGATGGAGTCAAAATGAAAGTTGTAGATATTATTTTTAGCTACCCGTGGATATAAAGAACGTCAAAAACGGAGGTCGTATGTGAAAGTTACGGATTTTAGAAGTTGGAAGTGTGTTGTGCGAAAATGGGTGATGTGGCACAATCTTGGCCATTGCTTTCTCCCCAAGTATTGCCACTAGATAGTGACATGTGGCACCAAGTTCAGCCATTCTCACCCTATAAATACCACCTCTCCCACCCTCATTTTCTTCACACCTTTCCCATTCTTTCTTCTCTTTACTCTCTCTCTAGAACCTCTCTCTAGCCCCGAAATCCCCCGAAAAGCCTAGGGAACCTCCCTAGCACGAGGCGGAAGCCCCGGAGTGCTCGACGGCTTCGAGAAGAAGAGCTTTTCGGCTCGGAAACGCTGCTCCAAGCAAAGCCTGGTTTTCTATAAAACCCGCTGTAAGTGAGCTACGCCTACGCTATTTTTAATATAGTTTTTATTTAATTATATTAACGTTATTAAGAACATATAATAAATACTTGGGCTATTATTATGGGTTATATAAGTATTTTTTTTAACGCTTATATAATAGTAATAATAGCTAGACTATTAATTAGTCTCGACGAATAATAGACTAAAATCTATTGGTGATAATATAAGGTTTCGTCGAAAGAAATTATTTTAAAGTAAACGAAGCGCTGTCCAAGTACCGAGTCACCACCTTCTCAGGTGAGTGCATGGTCCCTTTCATCTTACATATAGATATGAAGTATTTATTATATAATTTACGTGTTGTGAGTGCAAATTTACTTTCAGCTTACACATAGATATGAAGTATTTAATATAAATTACATGCTATTTGTGCATATTATCTGAATACTTGCTATCTATGCTGGATGAACGTTTTATACATGTTTTCAAAGATCTAAACTGTATATGTATTTTATATCTACAAAATGTGTTGGGTAAAACATGGGTAGATGTAATAGTTGCTGTGTGACAAAATAAAATAATGAGAGGCCTCGTTATAGATGTTATTGATGATCCAGTCATCTAGCGGAGTATAGATGACGACCACGAACTATTCTAGACAGTCGAGTGGAACACTAGCAGGCTCGCAACCTGTAGGTGTTTATTCGAACTGTGTGTTTAACCGAACTGTGTGTTTAACCGAACTGTGTGTTTATTCGAACTGTGTGAACTGTGTGCTCACCAGATATACTCCATCCCAATGATGGTCCTTTGACTAGGTCCCTTGTGTTAGATGTTTTAGGGACGTAATATGAGGATAACGGGAATGGATAATTGGGTTGATTGTTTGATGTTTAAAAAAATAATAATTATATTATTGTGGGTTGAAAACCCTATGTACTCACCAGGTTTCCCAACCTGACCCACTCAGTTTATTTATATCACAGGTGTTGATACGAAGTCACTTTACACTGAGAGATTTAAAGAGATGTAGATCACTAGTGTAAATAAATGTAAGTTCTGTTTATGCTTATGTTTCTATATTAACGATGACATCCTAAACATTTTGAAATGAATAAAATACATTCCTTCGAAAATGTTTTAATAACGTATTTTTCGTGTTTTTCTGGGAACAAATTCCGCAACCTTTTTTATAAAATGAAGTACTCTGATTTTTATAAAGCGTAAACAAAATCGGTCTTTTCTGGCCGTGATTTTGGGGATGTCACACTTTTGTTCCGCCGTGAGGGCGAGGCGCTATGTTCAGCAGGGTTGTGCCGGTTTTGTAGCTTACGTCTTGGATGCCCGGGAGAAGGGCAAGACGGCGATTGATGATGTTCCTGTTGTTCGTGACTACCCGGATGTGTTTTCCGAGGATTTGCCGGGGATACCTCCAGAGAGGCAGGTTGAGTTCAGGATCGACCTAGTTCCTGGTGCGGCTCCGATAGCCAAAGCACCGTATCGACTTGCTCCCCCTGAGATGCAGGAGTTGTCTACACAGCTTCAGGAGCTGTTAGACAAGGGTTTCATTCGGCCGAGCAGTTCGCCTTGGGGAGCGCCGATCTTATTTGTGAGGAAGAAGGATGGGTCGTATCGTATGTGCATTGATTATCGGGAGTTGAACAAAGTAACGGTGAAGAACTGTTACCCACTTCCGAGGATAGATGACTTGTTTGATCAGCTTCATGGAGCGTCTTGGTTCTCCAAGATCGATCTACGCTCCGGTTATCATCAGATGAGGGTTAGAGATGAGGATGTACAAAAGACTACTTTCAGGACCCGGTATGGTCATTATGAGTTCGTGGTGATGCCATTTGGGCTCACCAATGCCCCACCCGCGTTCATGGATCTCATGAACCGCGTGTGCAGACCGATGCTGGATCGGTCAGTGATAGTGTTTATAGATGACATCTTGGTGTATTCCAAGACCCAGGGGCAGCATGAGGAGCACCTGCGGGAGGTGTTGGAGACTTTGAGGAGGGAGAGACTTTTCGCAAAGTTCTCCAAGTGTGAGTTCTGGTTGCGCGAGGTGCAGTTTCTTGGTCATCTCGTCAACCAGAAGGGTATTTTGGTAGATCCGGCCAAGATTGAGGTCGTGATGCAGTGGGAGGTCCCGAGGTCCCCATCTGAGATTCGGAGCTTCCTGGGATTGGCAGGGTATTATCGGAGATTTATTCAGGACTTCTCCAAGATAGTAGTGTCGCTCACCCGACTAACCAAGAAGTCGGTGGTTTTTCGTTGGGGGCCTGAGCAGCAGGCGGCGTTCGAGACTCTCAGGCAGAGATTGTGCGAGGCTCCGATCCTTACCTTGGCAGAGGGAGTAGAGGATTTCGTAGTCTATTGTGATGCTTCGATCACAGGTATGGGAGCAGTGTTGATGCAGCGAGGCCATGTAGTAGCTTATGCCTCGAGATAGTTGAAGCCTCACGAGGCTAATTATCCTACCCACGATTTGGAGCTGGGGGCAGTTGTGTTTGCCCTCAAGATTTGGAGACATTACCTTTATGGGGTCCGCTGTACTATTTACACGGATCACAAGAGTTTGCGATATCTTATGGATCAGCCGAGTTTGAACATGAGACAGAGGAGATGGTTAGACGTGCTGAAGGACTCTGATTGTGAGATCCTTTATCATCCAGGGAAGGCCAATGTGGTGGCCAACGCCCTGAGCCGCAAGGTGTCGACGGCCCCTATCAGAGATCTGTGTATGAGGATGACAGTGATCACTCCGTTGTTGGAGCGGATCAAGGAGGCTCAGATGGAGGGCCTCAAGGAGGAGAGGCAGAAGTGTGAAAGGATAGTGGGCTGAGTAGCTTCATTTGATTACGACAGTCGTGGTTTGTTGACACTTCATGGTAGGATATGGGTACCGTACTAGGGTGGGGTACGGCAAGTATTGATGGACGAGGCTCATTAGTCTCGGTTTTCTATCCACCCAGGGGCGACGAAGATGTATCGAGATCTTCGATCGGATTATTGGTGGCCCTACATGAAGCGAGATGTCGCTTGGTATGTGGAGAGATGTTTGACCTGTCGGAAGGTCAAGGCGAAGCACCAGAGACCTCACGGCAAGATGCAGCCGTTAGACATTCCTGTGTGGAAATGGGAGGACATCACCATGGATTTTGTCACCAAACTCCCTAGGACCGCACGCGGGGTGGACTCGATATGGGTAGTAGTGGATCGGTTGACGAAGAGTGCCCATTTTATTCCGATTCAGGAGAGTATATCGGCGGAAAAGTTAGCCGATATCTATGTGTGAGAGATTGTGGCACGTCATGGAGTGCCGGTATCGGTGGTGTCGGACCGAGATGTTCGTTTCACGTCCAGATTCTGGAAGCGATTCCACGACGAGATGGGTACTCGTCTCCATTTCAGCACCGCTTTCCATCCTCAGACTGACGGGCAGAGCGAGAGGACGATTCAGACTCTCGAGGACATGCTTAGGGCATATGTTCTAGACTTTGGGGGCAGTTGGGATACGTATCTTCCGTTAGCGGAATTCTCGTATAACAACAGTTATCATGCGAGCATTGATCGACCGCCTTTTGAGATGTTATATGGAAGGAAGTGCAGGACCCCGATTTGTTGGAGCGAGGTCAGTCAGCGAGTCATCGGGAGCACCGAAGTGGTGCTCAAGACGACTGAGTTGATCCAGCAGGTCTGTAGTAGGCTGCAGACTGCGCAGAGTCGGCAGAAGAGCTACGCCGACAGGAGGCGTTCGGACTTGGAGTTCCAGGTGAGAGGTATGGTTCTTCTGAAAGTCTCACCTTGGAAAGGTGTCATCAGGTTCCGGAAGAGGGGCAAATTGGGCCCCAGATTTATTGGTCCCTTCAGGGTTTTGGCCCGGGTGGGTCGGGTTGCTTATCGGTTAGATCTTCCTGAGGAGCTTAGTCTGATACACAACACCTTCCACGTGTCGCAGTTGAGGAAGTATTTGGTGGATGAGACAGCAGTCGTTCCCTTAGAGGACATTCAGGTTGATAGCAGCCTAAATTATATCGAGAAGCCGGTCGCGATTCTAGAACGGAAGACCAAGACCTTGAGGAACAAGGTAATTCAGCTAGTAAAGGTGCAATGGCAGCACCGGAATGGGTCTGAATGGACGTGGGAGGCCGAGGAGGAGATGAGAGCGCACTACCCGGATTTATTTGCAGATCCAGCCGTAGCAGACTTCGAGGACGAAGTCTGAGACAAGTGGGGGAGAATTGTAACGACCCGTTCCCGGTATGTTGATTTATTGGTAATTATAGTGAGTTTTCTAGAAGGACTCGGCGAGTTCTAGCCTGACTCGCCGAGTCGGGTCGCGTCTGAGGGCACGCGTGAGCCGGGGACTCGGCGAGTCCATGTCCCCGACTCGGCGAGTCCATCTGTCTGGGTGAAACCCTAAAATCCCCGGGTTGCCCACTATTTATACCACCTTATAGCCCCCTTTCTCGCCTCCCTCACCCTGAGAACACAGTGTTAGAGCCCCAAACCTCCATTGAAGAGCTTATTTGTGTTTGGTGCCCTCTTTGTGAAGGTGTGAAGAAGGAGAAGAAGGAAGAAGCAAGGAGAAGGGTTGGAGTGCAAAGATCCAAGGCCAAATCAGAGTTTATTGAGGTATTTCCGGAGTTCCATCTTATTATATGCTTTAAAATTCCATTAGGGCTCTCCTAAGAGCTAGTTGGTGCTTGTTTCAAGCCTTACACTTGCATGAACGTCTTATTAAGTCGATATATCCATGGATCTGAATGTTGGGGTGTTGTAGAGCCCAGATCTACTGTCTTTTTGGAGTTATATTGCATGATAACCATAGATCTACCCATCTTATGCATCTTTTAGCCTTATTTCCCTTATTCATGAGGTTGTGCACGTAAAGTTGGAAACTTTACGTGGTAAAACAGCTTATTGGACTCGGATCTATCAATTGTATGCATTGGATTCAAACAAAATCAAGTAAAAATCAGTTGCATGGCGGCGACTCGGCGAGTCGGAAGAACGACTCGACGAGTCGGGTCGCGAGTCCCGAGTCCTTCAGTTTTATCAGTGTCGAGTGGATGAGGTGAGTCAGGAAGTGGACTCAGCGAGTTGAGAGTGGACTCAGTGATGGAGGGACTCGACGAGTTTGTTCATACAACTCGGCGAGTCCAAGGCAATCTTCTTGGGATCAAGAACAACTCGTCGAGTCTGTTCATACGACTCGGCGAGTCGGATGAAGATCGTCTGAGTTCTTGGATCAAGAGGGTACTCGTCGAGTCGATGCCAGACTCGACGAGTAGCAGTGAGTAGAAGTGAAAAGTGAGAGTAGGACTCGGCGAGTTGGGTGGCCAACTCGGTGAGTCAGCCCAAAAGAGAGTTGACTTTGACCAAGGGTAAAAGAGTCATTTTACCCCAAGCACAGTGTTTAGTATTTGATTGAGTGTGTTTTTGGACTTGTAGCCGAGGAGATTCAGGAGCAGCCACTGTTAGCTTTCCGAGCCACACACTCAGCAGCCAGCTTACGAGGTGAGTTTCCTTCCAGTAGGAACGGGTCTTAGGCCACAATGCCGGCCCGTTCAGTTAGCAGTAGTTTCCGGATTTAGTTCCGATGCAGCAGTTAGTATGTTCGATGCCTTCGTGGTTCGAACAGGATTTGTGTGCTATGTTTTATGTGTTAAGTATTATGTGTTCCGGGCCACGGCCCGATGTAGCATGTTGTATATGTGTTATGCTAGTTGATGTGTTATGCTATGCCATGTTCAGTCAGTTCCGGACTTCGGTCCGATGCAGTTAGTTCCGGACTTCGGTCCGATGCAGGGGACAAGGTCCCAATCAGTTCCGGACTTCGGTCCGATGCAGTTAGTTCTGGACTCCGGTCCGATGCAGGGGACAAGGTCCCAGTCAGTTCCGGACTTCGGTCCGATGCAGTTAGTTCCGGACTTCGGTCCAATGCAGGGGACAAGGTCCCAGTCAGTTCCGGACTTCGGTCCAATGCAGTTTCCGGGCTTCGGCCCGATGCAGTGGGCAAGGCCCAATATGTGTTTATATGTTATTGTATGGTATGTGGTAGTTTGGGGGAGCTCACTAAGCTTCGTGCTTACAGTTTCAGTTTTGGTTTCAGGTACTTCCGCAAGCAAAGGGAAGAGCTCGGGGTGACAGCATCGCACACACCGCAGCATAACTTTTATCTTGGGGATGTCTCTTGATGTTTTGGATTGATGTAGTATGATACAGTTTTCCGCACAATATTTTATTATGTTTTGGGGATACATCGCATGTGTTTATGTTATGATACTTATATTATGGTTTTGATTATATGGAAAAACGAAAATTTTTGGGTCGTGTTTTTGGGTCGTTTCAGCAGAGGCCCCCATGATGAGTAGCAGGGCATTCCATTTGGCAGAAAAGAACGCATGAGAAGCACCAAATGTGGTTACCAGTATGTATCTCTTTGTACTCTTTGTTGCTTCCTTAGTTTATGTTTATGTTATGTTTACTTTTCTTCAAGGATGCTTTTAGTGAATGGTTTATCATCTATTGTTCTTTGTTATTCGGGTTCTATTCGATCTTTCATATCTATTGCGCTTAGAAAGAAATTTCGTGATACTCTAGGAGCTTTGGATTACACGCTAGAGGTAGTGGGGGTTTTGTTCTTGAGCTGTTTTGCGAGAATTTTATGATTAATCTATTCCTTAATCCTCTGTAAGGGGCTAAGATTATTGTGGGGATGGAGTAATTGAGACAAAACAGGGTTATGATGTATTGTGAGTGTCAGCTAATGAGAGTTCAAACCCCAAGTGAGGGAGAGCTGACTATTCACGATGATGGCACTCAACAAGTATCGTATTTTTTCTCTATTGCGAGGGCTACGAGATATCTTTAGCAATGATGCATAGGGTTTGCAGCTGATCCTCAATGGATGATGTCCCCATCATTCAATATTTTCTATATATGTTTCCTTTAAGACTAACCGAGGGTGCCTCTTGAGACGGAGGTGAGGTTCTGAATCAATTTGATTCCATGTGCGGCTCTGATAGCCAAGGCACAATATCACATATTACCACCAGAGATAAATAACTTTTCTAAGTAGTTGTGGAAGCGATTAGACAAAGGATTCATGAGGCCTAGTAGTTCACTGTGGGGAGCAACGATCTTGTTTTTAAAGAATAAGGATGGTTCACCCAGGATATGGATTGACTATTGGGAGTTGAACAAGTTAACAATAAAGAACCATTACCCACTTCCAAGGATCGATGATTTATTTTATCATCTCCATAGTGCATCTTGGTTTTCCAAGATTGATTTGAGATCAGGTTTGGAGCATCAGTGCTACCGGTTCATCTAAAACCAATTGGTGTTAAAAAGGGTGTAACCATATCCATAGAGTGCATTCAGCCCTCCAGGACCAGACATTCAATTATGGCACTCCAGACCATCGTGTGAAGACTTCATCGATGCCATTTCTGACCCCCAATAATAACCCCCTCAAAAATTGATCCCTGAGAGAATCGAACCTCGCCACTTGCTCTGACACCACTTGTTGAGCATCAACGTGAATAACAAAGAACAATAGTTGATCTAAAACTAATTGGTGTTCGAAAGGGCGCAACATTACCCATATAGAGTATTCCACCCTCCAGGACCAGGCATTCGATTGTGGCATTCCAGGCCATCGTGTGAGGATTTGATAGATGCTATTTATAACCCCCAACATAAGATTATCATCAGATGAGGATCAGGGATAAATATCTGTAAAAGACAGTCTTCAGAACTTGCCATGGTCACTATAAGTTCACGGTGATGCCATTCGCACTCACCAACACACCGAAAATGTTCATGAATCTCATGAACCGAGTGTGTAGACTGATGTTGCACCAGTCTACGATAGTGTTTATTAATGATATATTGGTCTATTTTAAGACTAAGGAACATCATGAGGAGAAACCGTGGGAGGTTTTAAAGACTTTAGGGAGGGGGAGGTTTTATGTCAACTTCTCCAAATGTGATTTTTGGTTGCGCGAGGTGTAGTTCCTAGGGCACATTGTCAAGAAGAATGACATATCAGTGAATCAAGCCAAGATCTAGAAAGTGATGCAGTGGGAGTTTTGAGATCTCCATGTAAGATTCAAAGTTTCCTTGGGTTAGTAGGCTACTACCAAAGGTTCATTTGGGATTTCTAGAAGATTGTTGTCCCTTTGGTGTGATTGACGAAAACGAATGTTACTTTCTGGTGGGGGGCTGAACATCAAGTAGCATTTGAGACTTTGTGGTTTATTAAAGGTCCATCATTGATGCAAAGATTGTGTGAGGCTCTGATTCTAACTATTCTAGAGGGTATGGATGACTTTCGGGTTTATTGCAATGCATCAATTCTGAGCGTTAGTGTGGTGCTTATGCAGAGGGGTCATGTGATTTCTTATGTATCGAGGCAGTTGAAGCCTTACAATGTGATTTCTTACAATGTGATTTCTTATGCAGAGGGGTCATGTGATTTCCTGTGAAAGCCAATGTTGTTGTTGATGCGTTGGGTTGCAGGGCGGTGAGTATGTTTCACCTATAGGTGAAATATACTGTGAAGGCCAATAGTTATTGTTTCACCACTAATATATTTGATGAAGAAAGTACATGAAGAAGGGTTAAAGAGGGAGAGTTGGAAGGAAGAAAGAATCAGGGGCCATATTCCATTATTTGTAAGAGATAGTTATGGCTTATTGACTCAGTGCAGCAAGTTATGGGTTCCCATTGCTGGTAGGGTTAGGTACGTATTGTTGGAGAGAGCACACAAGTCTCAATTTTCGATCAATCTGGGGGCCACGAAGATGTATATAGATATGAGACCGGGCCACTGGTAGCCGTGCATAAAGATAGAGACAGCATGCTACGTCGAGCGGTGCCTGACATGCTAAAAGTGAAGGTCAAACATTAGAGATCCCATGGAAAGATATAGTCCTTACCCATTTTCATGTGGAAACGGGAAGAGATTACTATGGACTTATCAAAAGTTACCAAGGACAACACATGGGGTTGATTGTGTCTGGGTATAGATTTACCAAGAGTGCTCATTTCATCCATATTTTTGAGATTATTTTTTCCAAGAAGTTGGTCGATGTCTACATCAAGCAGGTTGTCTCTCATCATGGGGTTCCAGTTTAAATGGTCTCCGGTCGCAATGTATGTTTCACTTATAGGTTATAGGGGAAGTGTCATGAGGAAATAGATACTCAGCTACATTTCAGCACAACATACCGCCCTTAGGATAATGGACAGAGCGAGCAGCCTATTCAAATGCTCAAGGATATGCATAGGACATGTGTGTTAGATTTTGGTTGGAGTTGGGATACTTATCTTCCATTGGCCTAGTTCACCTATATCAACAGTTAGCATGTCTTATTGATTGATCTCCCATTGGGATACTTTATGAGAGGAAGTGTTGGACCTAATTTATTGGGGCGAGGTTGGGCATCAAGTTATGGGTAGAATTGAGGTTCTACCAAATACTACCGTGTAGATATAGTAGGTGCGTGATTGGATACAAACCTTGCAAGGTTTCCAAAAGACTTATTTTGACCAGAGACATTTACACCTTGAGATCTAGCTGAGAGATCCTGTGCTTTAGAAGGTCTCACCTTGGAAGGGTGTATTGAGAGAAAAAGTTGAGTCACACTTGAACAAACGATAGAATAAGTAATAATGTGGAATAAAGTTTAACTCAAAGGATCACTAAAGCTCAACACTAATAATAAGTTAGAGTTAGAAAGTTAGAAATTTAGATGTGGAAATATAAATGACAACAAGTGTTATATCAAGTATACACATAAGTTGATACATAACTAGAATTGCAGTCAATCCAAGTTAATAAGTTAGATCAAACTTAGTGATTAAGTCTAGAAAGACTTGGTCCGAAGAGAGATTTCAAACAGTTAAGATTATATTTAAGTGATGAGTAACAAAGGAAGCAAGATAAGCAATGAGATTCAAGATGCGTGAGAGATGTGTATTCATACTGAAAAATAGAACTCCTTTTATAGAGTCTTTGAGGTTACAAGGGTCCTATCTGTTAATCGTTGCAATGTAAGGCACACTGGGTAAAAGAAAGTATAGATAAAATAGATAAAAAAAAATAATAAGATCTTGATTGCTGATTGATTGCGGATCAAAATAAGATTACGATGTGATGAGGTTAAAGAGGGTCACTTTTATGTTCCAACAATTTCCCCTTAAATGACCTCTTCAACTTCCTTTTACTTGTTAAGACTTAGGAATTTGATGAGAATCCACCAAAATTTTCTTACTTCTCCAAGCCAGATGATCCTTCTTCATATCTCAAACTTGACTTCCGCAGTTGTATGTTTTCACTTATGAACTTCGGTTTGAGTTAGTTGAAGTTGCCTCCTGGTGAGGTTATGCATGGCAGTCATACGAATTAAATATTTAATTTCATCATTTTTGCATTTGAAGATGACTCCAAGATCTAGGAAGTTTCTTGCTCCAAGAGATCTTTCTTGATATCCTTCAGTCATCATTGGGGCAGAATCAAGAGGTGGAATGTTAATCTTATAAGCAAGTGTGGGGTGAATCTATGCATCAATCTTTGCAAAATCACACACAATTTCTCTCAGAAACGTGCTGGCCCTTTCAAAAGAGATATTCATCTTTGGATTCTTCTCTAACTTGTTCTGAAACACCCTTGCTATCAGAAAGATTTCCTCTGGGTTCATGCAGGGAAAGTCCACTTGGTTACGAACATAATGATGATCTCTTCTGGAGAGGGTGTATTGGATGAAGTATGCTTTCATGAATTTTCTATGTTTGAAATTCTTTACTGCTGAGGGCCTATCATTCGACTATATTTCTTAATTAAAGACCCTTGCTTGGCATGAAATCTATTTAGTCTTTCAAATTCTAAGGGTATCCTCTTATCATCAGGAAGATTGTGGTCAAAAGATTCAAATACAATGAAGTATATGGCATTGGGAGAGATGTGAATGTCCCAATAACCGTCATGAGGAGGTTCAGCAAAAAAGAGGTAAAGCATCTAGTCATCATCAAGTAGTATTATATGTGGATTGACCTAGGAGTTGATGAGGGATTCATCCATTATGGTGTCAAAACCATTTGCCCTCCAAACCATCTCAGCAAATTTAGCTGCATTTCAGTCAGCTTTCTTCTGTCTGGTTCTAGGGGAATCGTTGGAGTGCTCGGATAACATATGAGAAGCCAACAATTTGAAGTGTGTGGGTGTCGCCAGTTTGTTTTCTTCTTGATGTGGTGGAGACTGATGAGGAAAAGGTATGGGAGTCTTTTGCTTGGGAGAAGGTTGCAGAGTACGTACTTTCTCGTTGGTGCGGATGGGGGATTTTAGATGGGATTGCTAATGATAAATTTGATCTGACGCATGGTCTTCACTTCCCCCTCTTGAGGAAGGAACCCCGGGTACCTCCTCAATACATTGCTTAAGACCAACAATTTTACTGCATAGATTATAGAATTGGGCTTTCAGATCATCCGCAAGTTGTTGATTGAAGGGGGTTGCAGTGTTGAAGAGCATCTTGTGGATCTCCTTGTTGAGTTTGAGAATTTCTTAAGCATGGAAATTGGAGGATAATGATCTGCGGAGGTTGTTGGTGGTTGACTATAGGACCGAAATGGCAGATTCATACGCATGGTGCATTTCTTCAACAAGTTTCCGGGACTGAGTAGATTAATCCGAAATGATGGATTCAAGATCAGATTTGATGGAGGATACTACATAGATGAGTTTTTCTGTAACAGTGATGAAATGATGATGATCAACTTTGTAGTTGTTATCCAGGGCTCGGATACCCATTTCAACATTAAGAGCGATGTGGTCTGCAACAAGACGTTCTCGGGCTTCATGTCTTTTGATGTGGTCGATGAGAGACTACAGACCAGGCTTAGAGGTCGGGTGCAGAGAGAGGAATTCTTTTCTTGAAATAGCTAACTTCTTTTTCTTCTTCTTGTTCTTAGTCTTAGAGGTTGGGTGTTGGGATCCGCTTGATTCATCCTCTTCAAAAATCATCATAACATCATCCGAAAGCTCTGGTTTGTTGACTTCATTCATATAAATATCATCAAAACCAAAAGTTGGTGCAGAACTAACTTCTATAGGTGTGCCATTTCTTAAGAATCATTTGTTGGAGGAGGCTTGGATGGACCTGCATTATGTTGAGCTACTTGAGCATTGCGGATTGTCTCGGCCATTTCATCCATCTAGTTTTGAAACTTTAGAATTGTAGCCATGGTGTTGGCATTGATTATGGTGTCGACCCAATACTTAGCCACAAACTAGATCTCCCGTTGTTTTTGTTGAAGTTTCTTGGTTTGTTGATCTTTCCTTGCTTGAAATTCCCTATGGATAGCGGCATACTTCTTGGCTTCAGATTCATTGGTGGGTTTGTAGTATGCCCACGAGTTATCAGAATCAGTACCATCAATTCCTTGGAATCGCACTGAGGTGTCCCTCGAGATCACAGATCCTCGCACGTTTTTGCTCACTGTAGCTAAACCACCTGGAAAAAATGTAAGTAGAGTAGGATTTCTGGAGCTTCCTCGGTCTCCTTGACCTATGGCCAAGTCTGGCCTCTACTCCATTCTGGCATGGGCTGAAGAATCGCCCTGCGGATTGGAAGGTGTATCTAGTGTTTGGAGTACAAGATTGAGAATGGAGCGCAACTCTGGCTCTTGAAAGAAATGAAGTCTGGAAGCCCAAGAGACCTTAGGGCGATGCTTCTGCTTCCTTAGGAGCTTTGGCTTTCTTGGATGCTTTATGTTTTTGTGAGTTTCACCCATGGTCTGTTTTCTTCCCTTGTTGCGGGGGCCTTTCTTGCGGGAAACCAACTGTTTGAGCTTTGAGGCTAAGGGAACATGGGATAGAGTAGTAGAAGATGGAGTTACGGATCGCTCTGGTTGGTTGGGTGTGGTAGAGGGCAGCCTTGAGGCTAAGGGAACTTGGGATAGAGTAGTAGAAGATGGAGCCACGGATCGCTCTGGTTGGTTCGGTGTGGTAGATGCTAATATATTCTGACTTGGGAGAGATAGTGTAGAAAGATATGGGTCAATACCTTCTGTAGCCTCTATGTGATCTGTGAATATTTAGGTCTCAAGTCCAACCGTAGTCAAGATATGAATGGGTAAACGTCATATTGGTCCAAAGATAGATTGATCATTAGAAGGAGCATACCTTTTGAGATCGTGGGTGATAAAGAAGTTGATGTCCTTCCCCATATTAAGGTTGGCGTCTTGATGAAGATCTGATATGCAGAGTGCCAAAAACCTTGCAAAAGTAAGTCCGGTTAGATTTTCTTTTGGAGCCTCCTTAGGGATGTACTGGAGAAAATCATACCATAGAATTTGACCGTAGTTGAAATCATGAGCCGTAAAGCTGCTCCATACCAACTCTAGTACTTTGAGGCCCATGTTGTCCGTGTGTAACATCTGAATTTCCAGGTATTATGTTTGATCATTTATTCTTTTGAGTAAAAAAGAGGTACTCAGCGAGTTGAGGTGTAGACTCATCGAGTAGGATTGCGTGTGCTGACTGGATTAATGAATAGACTCGACAAGTTGGAAAGGGTGGACTCGACGAGTCGGCTGTGGATTGAAACCCTAATTCTTGGGGTTTGTGCCCTATTTAAAGGCCTTTATGGCCTCCATTTGCGGCCACTACACCCTAAGAAAACCTAGAGAGCAGAGAGATCATTTGTGGTGCAAGAGGAAGGTTGATTCACCATTTCTTGTGTGTTTTAACAAGAAGGAATGAGGTAGAACGAGCTAAACGGGTTGAGGAGCTTGGATCAACTTCTATTTGATCAGAGGATGATGTTGGCAGTAACAATCTGTGCTATTCTCATGCTTATAAACATTCTAGTGGAATCTGGGGTTCTCTTTATGCCTCTTTTAGTTGAGTCTGGAGTATGTGAGGTCCCAATGCGAAATGTTTCATAGATCTGGACCTAAAGAGGTCGAGAGAGTCCTTACCACTGAAATTTATGTCATATCTTTGGAGTTATGAGTCTAGGAGGCCATTTTAGAGGTTATTTCACCAAAATAAGCTTTGGGTTTGTTGTATGTGTACCAAGATTCAACCTTTACGTGATTATCATGCTTGGGAAGTTCAGATCTATAGATTAGAGAAGCAGATCTGTCCTTAGAAGGTTATTTGAGTATGAACATGGAAGCAACTCGGCGAGTTCATAAGTAGACTCGATGGGTCGAGTCGGGGTTGCCCCGCGATTCGTGACGGGAGGAACCCGTTGAGTGGAGGGATAACTCGATGTACCATGAGAGGCTAGAAGGATTCAGAGGAACCGCATGGACTTGCCGAGTCGCCCTTGTGCAATCGACGAGTCGAGTTAGAGTTTGACCGTTTACTTTCGTTGACCTTAGGGTTTGGTCAAGGCTGATTCAAGAGAGTTCAGGAAGGGGCAGAATTGCCTTATACCCAATCTTTAGAGATGAGACTATAAGAGAATATTGACCGGGAATGATATTTGAATGATAGGAGGAGGCTAGGTCTGGACGTTGAGCACGAGAGTTTATCCGACTTCACTAAGGTGAGTCTTCTCACTATACTGTATATGGAAGGGTACCTATGTGTGACCGGAAGGTCTTATATGCTATGAGATTTATGTCGTTATGTGATATGTAGGTGTTATGTATGTTATGTATGATAAGGACCAGAAGGTCAACATGATATGGAACAGAAGGTCAAGAGGTTACGGACCGGAAGGTCGATACAGGTAGGACCAAATGGTCTACCGGGATTCGGGATGGAAGTCCCCTGAGACACTTGGATCGGAAGATACCATAGAGTTATGGTCTGGAAAGGCGTATGTGTTGTATGTGGCATCTTGGGGAACTCACTAAGCATTTATGCTTACAATTTTTGTGTTATGTCTTTCAAGTACTAGCGAGGATCACAGGAAGGCGCCGGCATGATCCGTACAAACTAATAGAGTTTGTGTTTGAGATTCTGGAAATTTTTTGTTATGATGACATTGGATACATTATGTTTTTTGATGATTAAAAGTATGATTTAAAAATAAAAAAATTGTTTTGGAAATTTATGTTGTTACAAGTTGATATCATAGCCTTGGATTGAGGGATTCGGGTGCATCTTCGGGTGATCTGAACTCAAACTGAGGATTTGAGATAGTTTTTCGTAAAATAAACAATTTTTCTAAAAGAATAAAAGATTTTCAGAAAGACAGAACGGAACAGTGTGTACAATCGGCCAGCACCCGAACGGTGATTTCCCAAAATACCCTTACATTATGTGTTATGATATATTATGTAATATGCTATGCATGCTAGAGTAGGCTAGGTACTTATATTAGGATTAGAGTGGCCTGATTTGTGATGCCTTAGCCTAGGAAGATTTTTGCTGCTATGAGATGCTTGAGAGCGAGTAGGTAGTAGTGAGGAGCTATCAGAGGTTTACCGAGGGGTAGCCTATGCTAGCGAGATGTAGAGAACTTGCGATTTGGGATCCAAGGAGGAGGACTTAGGGTGAATACTGATGCGGTGTCGACGGTAGTATAGGGCCCATACTACCGAAGAAACCGGAGCAGTGCGCACTCTAAGTAAGAATCCTTAGGGTACTAGGGAGCAAGTAGGGTTGATTTATCGAGTGCGAGTATGCTCGAGCAAGTCTCTGATATTATTATGTTGTATATCAAAGACATCATGGTTGGGACACGCCACAAGCCTGAAACAAGCAGCATGAGTGCGAGGTGCTTCGTCGGATGATCCATAATGAGGTGGTAGTGGTGATTCGAGCAAAGATTCCGGAGATGTTTGGGTCTATCAAGACCATATTGATTGAGACTTATGATGAGCGGTATGCAGCAGTGACTGAGGCTGCGGCTGCTGTAGTTGTGGCTGCTGCAAGGCCTTAGGGAGGTGACTCGTTGTTGTTTAGAGAGTTCAGCAACACGAAGCCACCAGAGTTTGACGGGACGCAGGATCCGATCGCTATGATGAGATGGATTTATGATATTAAGGGGTGGTTCTACACGTGTTCATGTCCGGAGCATATGAGTGTACGGTTTGCGCTAAACCAGATTTGCTTGGGAGCAAAGTACTGGTAGAAGTTCATGACGAAGAGCTTCACTCTTGTAGAGATTTCAGAGGTGGCCTGGTAGTGGTTCACCACCATGTTCAGAGACGAGTATGTTCCCCCGGTGGAGAGGGAACTGCTGGCTCAAGATTTCTTATCCCTCAAGAATGGCATTGATTCTGTTACTATGGTTACCAGGAAGTTTCATGAGAGGGCAATGTTCTGACCTGAGCAGGTGTCTACCAAGCAGGCGCACATGAGCGGGTATTTGGGCATTTTGAGCATGATATTCGGGAGTTCGTGTCGAACTCAACTTACCGAGCATTCACTGAGCTCCAGGAAAATGCTGGGAAGAGGGAGATTGAGTTGGAGACTTAGGCCAGGGAGGAGACCGAGTCTTAGGGGGATGGATCAGCAGCCGACACAGACTCAGCCAACAGCCAAGCAGGAAAAGCCCGCCGATTCGAGATCTGGAGGCCAGAAGGGCCGCACTTGTGTGAAGTGTGGCAAGGGACATGACGGGGTTTGTTGATCGGGTGCTTGCTACAAATGTGGCGAGAAGGGGAATATAGCCAAGGATTGTCCCAAGGGGTTCATGGTTTGCTTTCATTGCAACCAAACAGGCTATCGGAATGCCGAGTGTCCACAGTAGCCGGGGACAGCATAGGGAGCACCATAGGGATCTGCTCTTGCCGCCGTGCGAGCTACTGAGGTTCGGCCGGTGAAGGCCGAGGCACCGAAGGCTCACGGGAGAGCCTTCCAGTTGACAACGGATGAGGTCCGCGCGACACCCGATGTTGTGGCTCATATGTATTCTTTCACTTATTTATGCTGAGTTTGAGGTATTGTGCTTTTATTATGATATGCGTAAGTACTTTTCTTGTGAATTCTATACATGCTTTGGTGTTATTTTACTCGGGTGCGATTCATTCATTTGTTTCCCTAGCATTTAGTCAGTACATCAGTATTAGACGAGAGGTGTTGAGTCGACCTCTGTGAGTTTCTATAGATGACGAGTGAGCAGTGTATGCTACAGATGTGATTTGAGGATGTGTACTCGAGATCTTCAATTTTGATTTCCCGATGGATCTGGTCCCGATTGCAATGAAGGACGTATGTGTCATAATGGGCATGAATTGGTTGAGCCGATTTGGGGCTGTTATAGACTGCAAGCAATAGTTGGTGATGATACGAGACCCTAGTGGGGGAGTGCTTATCGTGTACGGAGAGGGTACGTGATGTGGGTCAGCGTTTTGTTCGACTGCCAGAGCAAGATAGTGTTTACAGCAGGGCTACAGTGTGTTTGTAGCCTATGTGATGGAGACACGAGTGGCCACTGGGAGGCTATGTTCGATTGATGATGTTCACATAGTGTGCGATTTCCAAGATTTTTTTGTCGAGGAGTTGTTGGGTGTGCTTCCCAAGAGCCATGTAGAGTTTTGCATCGATTTGGATCCGGGGGCAGCGCCTATCGCCATGGCGCATTATCACCTTGCGCCGCCAGAGATGCACGAGTTATCCTCGCAGCTTTAGGAGCTGCTGAGGAAGGGGTTTATTAGACCGAGTAGTTCCCCTTGGGGAGCATCGATCCTTTTTGTCACGAAAAGGATGGTTCACACCGGATGTGCATTGCTTACCAGGAGATCAACAAGTTGACGGTCAAGAACCGTTACCCATTACAGAGGATTGATGATTTATTCGATCAGTTGCAGGGAGTGTCTTGGTTCTCCAAGATTGATCCGAGGTCTGGATATCATCAGATGAGAGTGCGTGATAAGGATATCCAGAAGACTACATTCATGAGTCGTTATTGGCATTAGGAGTTTGTGGTAATGCCTTTCGGGCTCACCAATGCATCGGTGGCATTCATGGATCTGATGAATAGGGTGTGCAGGCCAATATTGAATCATTCGGTGATCATGTTCATTAATGATATTTGGTGTATTTGAGATCTAGAGAGAAACATGAGGAGCACCCGAGAGAGATTCTCGGGTTATTGAGGTCAGAGAGGCTTTATGCCAAATTCTCCATGTGTGAGTTCTGTTTACGGGAGGTCCAGTTCTTGGGGCATATCGTCAACCGTAATGGGATTTTGGTCGATCCGGCCAAGATTGAGGCGTTTATGAGGTAGGAGGTGCCGAGATCACCCATCGAGCTCAGGAGTTTTCTAGAAATGGTTGGATACTATCGGATATTTATCAAGGATTTATACAAGATCATTGTGCCTCTCACCAGGTTGACCCAGAAGGGTGTTGCTTTTTCGTGGGGTCCATAGCAGCAATCCTTGTTTGAGACACTTTGCCAGAGACTATGCGAGGCTCCGTTGTTAGCCCTACCGAAACGGGCGGAAGATTTTGTGGTGTATTGTGACACATCGATATCAGAGTTGGGTGCAGGACTTATGCAGAGGGGGCATGTGATAGCGTATGCATCAAGGCAGCTGAAGCCTCATGAGACGAGGTGTTCCACCCACGATCTGGAGTTGGGGGCAGTGTTGTTCTTCCTCAATATCTGGCATCACTACTTATATGGGGTTCGGTGTACCATATACATGTTGGGTTATGAGCATTCTAACACTCCTAAGTGTACATGCAACCCTAAATACCTTGGATCTATGTTTTCTCTATTATACATGAAAATATGAATATCCAAGGTATTATCCTAAACTAGCATACAAAACTATCAATATAACAAGATAGAATACATACCTCTTTGATGGTGCTTGTCTTCATGAAGCTTGAGTGCCTAGTGCCCCAAGTGTGACACCTCAAATGGTTCACAATCATCAAAACGCTTAGAATAACTTAGAGAGAATTCTACACTTCATGAAATCGGCTAGCCCTCTTCATGAATAATACTAGTCTCTCTAGTGACAGATTTTTCCTCAAGAATAAGATGCTTATATAGTTATACAATTAGGGTAAACCCTACTTGTCATGACTTTCCATTTCCTTGGATCCATGGGTTCAAATACACCATGGAGCATCATATGGGTTTTGGCCCAACTAGATAATCCATGGAGCATTAGCCCACTATACAAGAATGGATGATTTACACAATCAACCCATATATTTAATTAGTCTTCTTTTGATCACTCAATTAATGCTAGATTAATTCTTGAGCAATACTAATTAAATAATCTCATTATTCTTATTATTAATATACTAGAACTTATAATATATTAATAACCATAAGTGTCTTATTTCTCTCATTTAGTCTATCCAAGTGCATGATGGTATGCAACCCAAATGGACCATGTCGGGTCGGGTCAAGTCTTACCAATTATAGTTATGGACTTAGACATTAATCCAACAGTCTCCCACTTGGATAAGTCTAAAACTATTATTGCGTATGACTTCAGGAACCAACTGGCAATCGTAGCTCTCAAAAGCTTCTGTCGAACTTTGACCTTGTCGATAAACGCTGATCTTTGTCAATGACTTGTCCATTAGATAAGGGATCATATATTCCTCCATTCTAGATATCATATGGACTGAGACATGGATTATAATCATTCTCTCTGTCCATTTGTTGTTTCCCGATTTCCGATTTATGACGACTGACTAATTGAACAAATCAAATCAGTCCTGGCCCGGCCGAGCACTTCCATTTGTCATCATCAAATCATCGAGGGGCCCACAGATGTCGCTTTTATCCCGAAGGTAAAAGGAATGGATAAACTTCGACTCATATGGCTTGTTCTACTACTTGTTGAATCGTACACAAAGACATGTTTTATAACATCGAGTTACCAATGCGTTTTCGTGCAATGAATGTACTATCAACTCATAGTAACAACTCATATATCTAGGTTTGAAGAATATAAGATATTATCGTCTCATGATCACTCGTAATAAAATCCATGAAGTGATTCCAATGAGCGCGGGTTGAATCCAATACTCAGAACTTATGAGCACTCATGAGTGTTGTAGCCCTTTGTCCAACATCTTAGACCTCTACAAGCCAACCCATGAAACTCTTGAATCATATCTACTTCCAACATATGACCGACTGTGGATGGTTTGAATAACTTAATCATTCCGGAAGAATAACCTAGTTTATTCTGGAAGTCAAAACATGCAAAATAAAACACAAGAATAATTAAATACAATATGGTATGAAAACCTATAAATAAAACACCTTTTATTTATCACCATATGATTACACATTATTCATTGTATACTGTTTCAGCTATCAACTTTATTCTTGAATTTAAAACAATAGTTGTCCCATGCTCCAAGTATGTACACTATGTTTTTCTAAACACTAGTCATGCCACACACCAAGTATGCATACTACGTTTGTCTATGATCTTTACTTTGTGAACTAGATCAATTGAACATAACTTCAATGATTCTCTTTTCACACTCCCAAATCCTTACTGCAAATGCAAGAATTCCAAATTCATGCCATTTACTGAAATCTGTTAGATTCTAAACTTATATGCATTGATCCTCTTGTAACGATTATGCACAAATTCACAAAGACTTGGCAACAATCATTACAGAGTATTCCAGAGGAGATCAACTCCTTGGAAACATCCTTCTTGCATTAAGTTTCCTAAATCTTACACAGATTGAAATTTCTGACTTTGAAATATCTCCAGATTCATTTTGACTATCACTTCTGAATAAGTGTTGCCTCCTTACAGATTATGTCAATATGGTCCTTCCAGAATTATCACTATACTTCCAACTGTCCTTGAGCAACCAATCTTTGGTAAACCTTAGATTGTCCTCAACAATTGTTTAATCCTTTTAGTCATATCCAGTTCTAAACCTTTTCCTTTCTTAACGCCCCAGGCATTTGGAAAATTTTAGAAAGGATGAATATAGCACATGTAATCGATCCTATATCTGAAGCATATGGGACACGATTCATGATGTCTTACATAAAGACTAAACCAGTCTTTTGCTATAACATTTCCATTTCTATTTGCCAAGTTCTCATAATTCAGATTATGAAAAAGGATGCTGTAATCATAATCGAATTTTAGAACGCAAATAATGGACCCATATACAGAATTTCCTTATGTTGAGCCATTCCAACATGAAATTCATATATATCCTTGACTAAATGATTAAAACCTCACGATCTAAGCTTATAGATTTGAGATGAAGTATAATTTCCTCTCCCTTAATTATAGCAAAACAACTTTTTCCCAATTAAAACCTTTTGTTTTCTATAATTAACATTGATAGCTTGCAATATTTATCATAATTATCATGCTCCCACTAACATGATGATTATTAGCATAACACTTATGCTCCCACTAGCTTTGACATGTACTCAGAAATCAGCTGGACTTCTAGAAATCAATACTTTATTGACTTTCTTACCAAGGTTCAGATTTCTGATACTAGATTGTTTTGATAGAACTTTATCAAAATCATACACCTTCCCTTAGATAGCACACTTGTGTGTCTAAACAATTATGAAGAGGGATTCCATAATCATAATGGTTAGACCTTTTTGCCACTTCTCACAAGTCCAGGTTAGTGTGCCGGTAAACCACACACGCTCCACTAACGACTTTGAGAATGCAAATATCACAATTGCTATCTAGCTAAAATCTACTTAGTGAAAGTGTTTCCTCACCATCATTTTCATGAATCGGAGAGAAACCTTATGACACTTAGATTTAATGTTGTATGTGTTCTTATCCATGTGAATTGTCAAAACCATAGTCACAAGATAAGGATAATGACAAATCCAAACTCATATGGACTGAACTCAATCTTAACTTCTTGCCACTTGGCAGCTCGAGGGCCTGCCTTTGCTTCCAAGTTGTTGTGCAACCAATTGAGAACTCTAAGAACTCAACTGCAAAGCCAACTTTCACTGGAATGGGCACAGAATATGTCAACACGATAGGTTATAAACCTCAAGTCGTGTGCTAGGGAAGAACTTTAGGTTTTATTCTTGATTAGTTCTTGAGACTTTCAAGACCTTTAAGACTCCTACTGTCCTCTTGACATATAAGACTCTCTTGTCAAATATTCAAGGGATAGCGCGGATTCTTTATCAAGACAAACGCTTCACATAGTTGACCTAAGTTGGTCTTTGTTTTATCCAAAACATCACAACTTACCAATTTCAAATGTACAAGAGTAGAAAACTTTTACTCTTACATGTGACTTGTGTTTTTAAACCTTCTCTAAGACTTGTCACTCAAATTACAATCTTGGAGTATGACTCTAAGACTTGTATTGGAACGAAGTATGACTCATCTTCTTAATTTAACCATTTCAACAATTCAAGATCCCTTCTTCTTAGTCATAAGAATGCACTAAGACTTCCGTAGAGAACTAATTTTGATATGCTTTCTTAATCATTAAGATGATCACAAAGCTGATACTAAAGTACTCTCCCATCTTTTCAGATTTGAGAAACTTTTATCCTTCTGCCTAATTTGATTCTTCTTATTCGCTCTTCTATACGTTGGAACCTCTTTCCAATGTCTCAGAGTTACACTTAAGCTTGTAAGTATAATCATATTTACTGAGCTTTAGTAAACTATGACAAATTGTCTTATCAATCTTTTGTGGTGGACTTAATCAGTGCACTATGTACTCGATGCCTTAGTCCATTACTTGACTCACACATCCATGTGAATAAGTAATTAGTCTTAATTTTCCAATACTTGAAAGTTCTCATTCATCATGCTATACAACTTGCATGATTCCAAGTTCCGGTCCAATTGAGACTTGGGTGATGAGAATCTTTCCTTATTTGGTAAATTTAGACATTACCACAAATGAAGGAATCAATTTCATATTTCCACTCTTGCTATTAATGGAATCAGATAAGCAACAATTTTTCCTCAAATGCCATTGTAAGGATATTTTAAAATAAATAAAATCAAAAATTTTCTTTTATTTTAAAACTATGCGGAAAAAATTATCCTTATAATCCATATGAAAACTTGTTGTTATCTATTCCGAAGCAACATCTCATAACTCCTAAGAAGTAGCTCAAGAATCCGATCTTCAAACTACGCGATAGAAATCCATCTATGCGATCAGATTCAGCATATTCTTTCTTTAAGTTCCTTTACTTTTCCTTGATTCTTAAAACATTACCATGTGACCCAGTCACATTATGTATCAAGAATCTCAGAATAGAAACTTAACAGAGTTAGATAGTGGACTTTACCTGAAGTAGAGTCAAACTTATTGACTTTAACATCCTTAGGTAAATTTGGCAGCTTCACAACTAATGACCCTTCCTTTGGCAATATAAACATATGGACCCTTTGATAATGGTACACGAGACTATTACAAACATAGCCTTTTCTCTTTACCATTTGGTCAACCTAGTTGACTATGGTCAATCCCTTTCCTTGGGACGAGAATACTTTTTCTGTATTTCCTGTGTCACTATTGTCACTGTCCATCAAGTTTTGAGGAAGTTGATCTTAACAAATAAATAAGATCATTAAGGGTCTTGTCATAGTCTGTTTCATAGGTGTCCCAAAGGAACTCACTATGTGACTTAGAAAGTGATTGAACCACCAACTTTCTCAAGACTTTGACACCTAACTCTCCTGGCTTGTCAATATGTGACTACATCTCCAAGATGTGACCACACCTAGACCTTGCCTTGCCAATAGGGCTTGAGTGATGTTAAACTTTTCAAGAACTTGTGGGTTAGGGAGAATAATTGGAGGAGGAGAAAGAAGTATGATTTCCAAGGGACATCATCTTCATTTAGGAAAGCTTGTTTCAAGAGATTTGGGAAGATCATAGATGTCTAAACCAGACATGTTATGGGAGATATTCAAGATAGTTGATTTTAAAGTCCTTAATATGACACCCAATATGAAATATTAAGGCTAGGACCCAACAAACTATTTTATAACTTAGAAGAGGGATGCCGTAATCCAAGCTATAAAATATTTGAAGGTACGTGAATGACGATTCACCAATTTCCACCAAGATAAACGAAATGTATTATTAGGTTTTAATTGGATTTGAAACTCCTAGATCTTTGAGATTCATTGAACTGTTCAATGGCATGTTTCAATCTCAAGTGTGCCCTTCAGTTTTTTTGACTGGGATGCCGAGGATCACAAAACAAGGTGTGAAGTAACCATGAAAATTACTTGGTACCCTTAAGTGTTTACCCCTCAATCGATGTGCCGGTTAACCATACACGCTCCATCGATACTATGATAAACATTAAGTCACCCTTTACCTACATTGTTAAGTCCAAGTTAGTGTGCCGGTTAACCACACATGCTCCACTAACGACTTAGACAAAGTGTAAAGTGTAATTTCATGGATTAGCACCTTATTTACATTTTCCTAATTAACTAAGGTTGGGAATTATAAAGAGTTTAGTTACTTAGTATTTATCATTAACACTTTTAATGAAGGGAGAATTATAGTCCTGTCAAACCCGTTCGGCTAACGACCCTCCACCAGTCAAGCAAGCGGTGGGTGAGAGTGGACACCCATTAAGTTTCCATTTTATAGGCAACAACCTTATACCCACCTTATAGACCGACTTTGTGAATGAGGCGTACTAGCGGTAAGACCGACTTTACTCTTATACATATATATATTATTAACTTATAATATTATAAAGTATAAGGGTTGAATTTTAACTTTTAAAATTCTAAGGGCTAACTTGGAATTAAAGTATTCATAAGTGAAAACTTTATAAATTCCAAAACTTGAGGGCAAGTTTTGTAACTATTTAAAACTAATTAATTCCATAACTTATGTGTTTAAAGTAGTTTTAATCCAAAAACTCTTCAAGTTCCATAACTTGAGGACAAGTTATGGAAGACTTTAAACTAATAAAAGAATTAACTTTTCTTTATTTTATAACTTATGGAATTAATTAAGGTTACACTTTTTTTTTATTTAATGAAGAGACTCTTGGTCCTCCATAACTTGAGGATAAATTATGGAGTCATAACTCCAATTAATTAGAACTAGACTCTTCATTTTTGTAACCTTTGCCAATTTTATGAGTTTTATGAGACTTAAATGTGACTTTTCATATAAATTGAGGACAAGTTACAAAAACACATTTTAGAATCAACTCTTTGATTAAAATGGATTGAAAACAACTATTTCAATTAACTTTTCTATTAATCTAAGCAACTCATAAGAACAAGATAATTCAAATCAAACTTTTTTCATGTAATTAGTCTAACCTTTAAACTAACACAAAACATGAATCTATTGACAATTATCTTTGAAAATGGATTAGCATGAACATTACCACATTAAAAAACAAGTTTATAAGTTCAAAAACAACTTAGGGTAATGTTCCTAGTCCATTCTTAGCCAAAAACCTCGAAGATATGCTGTCTAGGGTCCAACTCGTCGAGTGCATGAACAAAACTCGGCGAGTTGGATGCATTTTGCCTTGGACTCGTCGAGTCCCTTCATGGACTCGGCGAGTCTGCTGGGCTGACAGCACCAATTTCGATTTTTCAGCTTCTATTGCAGGTATAACAAGAAAACAAGCCTAGTCTCTGATACCATTGTTAGGTTATGAGCATTCTAACACTCTGAAGTGTACATGCAACCCTAAATACCTTGGATCTATGTTTTCTCTATTATACATGCAAATATGAATATCCAAGGTATTATCCTAAACTAGCATACAAAACTATCAATATAACAAGATAGAATACATACCTCTTTGATGGTGCTTGTATTCATGAAGCTTGAGTGCCTAGTGCCCCAAGTGTGACACCTCAAATGGTTCACAATCATCAAAACACTTAGAATAACTTAGAGAGAATTCTACACTTCATGAAATCGGCTAGCCCTCTTCAAGAATAATACCAGTCTCTCTAGTGACAGATTTTTCCTCAAGAATAAGATGCTTATATAGTTATACAATTAGGGTAAACCCTAATTGTCATGACTTTCCATTTCCTTGGATCCATGGGTTCAAATACACCATGGAGCATCATATGGGTTTTGGCCCAACTAGATAATCCATGGAGCATTAGCCCACTATACAAGTATGGATGATTTACACAATCAACCCATATATTTAATTAGTCTTCTTTTGATCACTCAATTAATGCTAGATTAATTCTTGATCAATACTAATTAAATAATCTCATTATTCTTATTATTAATATACTAGAACTTATAATATATTAATAACCATAAGTGTCTTATTTCTCTCATTTAGTCTATCCAAGTGCATGATGGTATGCAACCCAAATGGACCATGCCGGGTCGGGTCAAGTCTTACCAATTATAGTTATGGACTTAGACATTAATTCAACAATACACGGACCACAAGAGCTTGAAGTATTTGATGGATCATCTCAACCTGAATATGCGCCAGAGGAGATGGTTGGACATGGTAAAGGATTACAATTGTGAGATCCTGTACCACCCAGGTAAAGCTAATGTGTTAGCTGATGCCCTGAGTCGTAGGGCGAAGAGTGTCCCGATTCGAGACTTTTGTATGCGGTTGACAGTGATGAATCTGGTGTTGGACACCATTCGAGAGGTCCAGGTAGAGGCTGTGACACCGGAGAACCGCAAAAGAGAGCGGTTGTTTGGTCAGGTACCTAAGTTCGTTACCGATAGCTGCGGGCTTATGACCTTTCAGGGTCAGATTTGGGTGCCAAATGGAGGCGGGATACGTACCACTTTGATGGAGGAGGTGCACCGATCGAGGTTCGTGATCCATGCCAGGGCCACTAAGATGTATTTGGATCTGAAGAAAGATTATTGGTGGCCCTGTATGAAGAGGGATGTTGCATGGTTGGCTGAGAGGTCCTTGACCTGTCGCTGGGTGAAGGCTGAGCACCAGCATCCGCACGACAAGTTGCAGCCACTTGAGGTTCCCAGTGGAAGTGGGAACATATTTCCATGGATTTTATCACCAAATTGCCAAGGACCACGAGGGGTGTCAAGGCAATTTAGGTGATAGTTGACCGGCTGATGAAGAGCACTCATTTCCTTACTATCAGTGAGAGATCTTCTGCTGAGAGGCTGGCAAAGTTGTATATGAGAGACGTGGTATCGCGACATGGAGTACTGATCTCGATCGTCTCGGATCAAGATGTGTGTTTCACTTCCAAGTTCTGGAAGAAATTCCATGAGGAGTTGGGAACGAGGTTTCATTTCAGTACCGCATACTACCCACAAATGGACGGCCAGAGAGAACGAATGATTTAGACGCTCGAGGACAAGCTTAGGGCATGTCTGTTAGACTTCGGAGGAAGTTGGGACATGTATCTACCGTTGGCTGAGTTTTCTTATAACAACAGTCACCATTCGAGTATCGGTATGCCCGCCTTTGAGTTGTTGTATGGGAGGAGGTGTCGGACTCCCATCTGCTGGGGAGAAGTCAGGCAGTGAGTTTTGGGTAGCACAAAGTTAGTGCTTGAGACAACAGAGCAGATCCATCAGGTCAGGCATAGCTTGTTGACAACTTAGAGTCGCCAGAAGAGTTATGCTGATAGGCGACGATCCGAGCTTGAGTTCCAAGTTGGAGACTTCGTACTCTGGAAGCTATCTCATTGAAAGGGAGTGATTCGATTCAGGAAGAGGGGCAACCTGGGGCCCCGATACATTAGGTCATTCAGGGTGATTGTGAGAGTGGGCAGGGTAGCAGATCAGTTGGAGCTATCTACGGAGTTAACCCAGATTCATGATACCTTCCAAGCCAGATTCATGATACCTTCCAAGTGTCTCAGTTGAGGAAGTGTATAGCCGACGAGTCGGCGGTGGTGCCGCTGGAGGATATTCAGGTGGATACGAGCCTGAATTATGCTGAGTGACCAATCACTATCCGGGATCGGAAGATCAAGGTTTTAAGGAACAAGGAGGTGTCCCTGGTTTAGGTCATGTGGAAACATCAGAGAGGATCCGAGCTAAATTGGGAGCTGGAGTTGGAGATGCGGGAGCAGCATCCAGAGTTGTTTGGGGAGCAAGACTTCGAGGCTGAAGTTTGAGTTTAGTGGGGGAGAATTGTAATATCCATATTTCCAGGTATTACGTTTGATCATTTATTCTTTCGAGTAAAAGTGAGGGACTCAACAAGTTGAGGCGTAGAGTTCTCAAGTAGGATCACGTGTGCTGACTAGATTAATGAACAAACTCGACGAGTCGGAAAGGTTGGACTCGACAAGTCCGTGCTATGGATGGAAACCCTAATTCTTGGGGTCTGTGCCCTATTTAAAGGCCTTTATGGCCTCCATTTGCAGCCACTACACCCCTAAGAAACACTAGAGGGTAGAGAGATCGTTTGTGGTGCAAGAGGAAGGCTAATTCAACATTTCTTGTATGTTTTAGCAAGAAGGAAGGAGGTAGAATGAGCTAAGCGGGTTTATATCCACTTCTATTTGATCAGATGAAGCTGTTGGAGGTAACAATCTGTGACATTCTCGTGTTTGTAATGATTCTAGTGGAATCTAGGGTTTTCTTTATGCCTCTTTTAGTTGAATCTTGAGTATGTGAGTTCCCAACGCGAAATGGTTCATAGATCTGGACCTTAAGAGGTTTACAAAGTCCTTACCAATTGGCTTTGTGTCATACCTTTTAAGTTATGAGCCTAGGAGGCCATTTTAGAGGTTATTTCACCAAAAGAAGCTTTAGGTGTGTTGCATGTGTACCAAGATTCGACCTTTACGTGATTATCATGCTTCGGAAGGTCAGATCTATAGATTAGAGAAGCAGATTTGACCTTAGAAGGTCATTTAGTATGAACATGGAAGCAACTCGCCGAGTTCATAAGTGGACTCGACGAGTTGAGTCGGGGTTGCACCGCGATATGTGACAGGAGGAACTCATCTAGTAGATGGATGACTTGACGTACCATGAGAGGCTAGAAGGATTCATAAGAACCGCATGAACTCGCCGAGCCATCCATATTCACTCGACGAGTCGAGTCAAAGTTTGACCATTGACTTTCATTGACCTTAGGGTTCTGGTCAAGATAGATTCAAGAGAGTTCAGGAAGGGGTAGAATGGCTTTCTACCTAATCTTTAGAGATGAGACTATAAGAGAATATTGACTGGAAATGTTATTTGAATGATATGTAGGTGTTATGTATGTTATGTATGATAAGGACCGGAAGGTCAACATGATATGGACCGGAAGGTCGATACGGGTAAGACCTGAAGGTCTATAGGGATTCGGGACGGAAATTCCCTGAGACACTTGGATTGGAAGATCCCACAAAGTTATGGCCTGGAAAGGCATATGTGTTGTATATCGCATCTTGGGGAACTCACTAAGTATTTGTGCTTACAATTGTTGTGTTATGTGTTTCAGGTACTAGCGAGGACCGCGGGAAGGCATCGGCATGATTCGTACACACTCATAGAGTTTATGTATGAGATTCTGGGAATTGTTTGTTACGATGACATCAGATACATTATGTTTTTGACATTGTTTTTGATGATTAAAAGTATGGTTTAAAAATAAAAACATTGTTTTGGAAATTTCCGTTGTTACATCGTGCCTCCGGTTCTTCCTGATAAATTGCGGATCATGAAGTGGCGTGCAAACTGCCATACTGTAGGAAGATGGTTCTTCTTGAATTCTTCAATACCCTTGATCTTCTTTTGCTATCCCACTTGATACAGAGCGGAGATGATGTCAGTAACACTTGGGAAAAAACTAGGTCGAGAGATGCTCTAGGAGATTGATTGCAGTAAGAGACTTGTCTCTGGTCAAGATGACCAAGGATTCATCCATCAAGTTCAGATGTGCTTCTTGCAGATTATTAAGGGGCGGTATGTAGAAAATGCACATTTGAACAATGTGGAGATGGGAACGACATGAGTGAATGCGTTGAATGGTCCAAAGAGTGAATTATTGGAGATGAACTTAATCATGAGACGAAGCGAATCATTGTAAGAAGAATGATCGTTGAAAATTTCCCTAAAATTTCTAGATGCAATTGAAGGCGATTGGTTCCATGTAGCAGAGTCAGAACCACTCGGCTGAGCAGAGGCTGAAGCTTTTGATTGCTTCTTTGAGATCCCTGATTTCGCCATTTCTGAAAAACATGAAGAACTCACAAAAAAAACCTTAAAGTGCAAGAGGGAAGAAGATGAAGTTGTTAGCCTTTGAGGGATCTGAAAGCGTAAAGCTTTCTTGGGGAGGAAAAAATGCTTATATTTTGGCGGATCTCAAATATTTTTTTTACCCTAATTAAGGGTAAAAGCCCATGAGTTGTTACGGTAAAAACGATCATTATTAGCCACACAAAAATTAATGAACAATATTTTTGTTTTTTTTAAGTGTAATTTTTGAAATAGCATTTAATGAAATGTCATTTGTTATTTCCCACGTTCGAAAAACATGTGGTGAGGGAGAGGAAAATATGTTGAATAAAGGTGAAAAGTAACGGATGTGAAACCTTGGGTGAACGGGGATAAGTGTAACAACCCGAAATTTCCGTATCACTTATTGTAACTCTTTCGTAGTACAATTCGCGCAACCAATCGTCGTTTCCAAATTCGATTTCCGATCTTCTGTTTAATTAAGTCATTAACTTGTACGTATTTAAAATGACTTAATGGGTGTCTTAATACATTTAGAAAAACATTTTAACATCCAATTTTAGTGATCGGAATATTTCTAGAATTTACCGTATCGGGTTACGGCAACTCAATCGGGTATGACCAAAAGCCTCGTCTAACGCCGGTATCGGGTAGAATTCCACCGTGTCCAAAACTTAAACACTATATAAACGTGTTTAAGCCTCCATTTGAAGCCTTTGGCAAATTTCCCATTTAACTCTTCCAACCTCTCTCCTCATCCAAATTCAAAGGTCCAAAACTAAGATTTAAGGCTTCCAATCAAAGAGGTAACACCCCTAACTTGTTATTCAACCTCTTTAGCCTTCAAATTGATATTTAAATTGTGTTTTGGGACCAAGAACATGAGTTTACGGCCAAGGAACAAGCTTGGGCCGTAAACTCCTAAAGATGGGGGTTTTAAGCCCTAAAACCCCTCCTAAGCAATGTTGGACATTAGATATGGCTTAATGACTTAATGGAAAGGACTTATAACATTTAAAACATTAATTTTGAGCCATTTGAAGGATTTTACGGCCAAGGCATAAGATTGGGCCATAAACTCATGTTCATGGGGTTTTTGAGCCAAATAACCCTTCCAAATCATAGTTGGGACTTAGATATGACCTTAAGGCTTGCAAATCTAGACTTGGAACACTTTAAACATGATTTTTGGGGGAAAAAGTGAGTTTACGGCCAAGACATATTCTTGGGCCGTAAACTCCACTTAAATAAGGATTTAATGCCTTAAATCATGTCCAAATGCCTTGAAACTCAACCAATGGCCTTGTGGTAAAATCTAGATGCATCTAAAAATAATTTAAGGGTTTGAAACATATCAAAAATGTCATTTATAGGAGTTTACGGCCTAGGAACATACCCTTGTCCGTAAACTCATAAAACCATGTTAATGATGCATCAAATACACTCAAATGGCTTGTATAAATTTCTAGAATCACATGTGATTGTTTTAAGCATCAAAACCTATCTTTTTCATGGGAATCGAAGAGTTTACGGCCTTAGAACACACCTCTAGGCTGTAAACTCCAAAAAGTGTATTAAATGGTGTTCTAAATTCATAACAAGGCTTGGAAAAATAACTAGAATCACATGTGATTGTCCTTTGTAGCTCAAATCAATTTTTCCATGGCCATAGGTGAGTTTACGGCCGTAAATGTCACACCCCGAAAACCAAAGGCGAAAACGTCCTCGGGGTTGACTCCAAGTTGTGTATCAAATCCAATGTACATAGTAATCACAGTAAACAAACATTACATTACATATATATGAAAGTTTACATTTGTTCAAAAGTAAAGTTATACAAGATATACATATGCATCATATAAACAAAAGTTGAGACGAGTCTTCCACGCACTTCGTCTTCATCAAAAGAGATCACCGGGTACCTGTCTAACATGGACCTGAGAATACAAGCGATTGGAAAATCAGCATAAAGCTGGTGAGTTCATAAGCGGTTTTGGTTTATGAAAATGTATCGGTTTCCTTTAGTTTCCGAAAAAGTTGTTATCCAAGAAAATCCCATATTTTCTTATGTGAAATTGGTTAAGTTATCATTTGTTACCAATTCGGTTATGTATTGTATTTTACCCCAGGAAAATCCCATATTTTCCTAATTATAAGATCGGTTGTATATCATAAAGTATAGTTTAACACACAAAACTATATAATGAAAATCTTGGGATTACTATCCCGAAATACATATAAGATAGTTTGACACATCTGAAAGTGCAGGTTTAAGATCATGGGACTATCATCCCGGACTAAACACGAGATAAGTTGATGTATATATGTAAATGTAGATTGAAACCATAGGATCACTATCCCGAATAAGATACAGATTTGGAAAACCATGGGATCACTATCCCGTATAAGATATAGATACAAAACCTTGGGATCATTATCCCGTATAAGATATAGATTTAGAAAACCATGGGATCACTATCCCGTATAAGATATAGTTAAAGACCATGGGGAAAGACATGGATTTAGAAAACCATGGGATCACTCTCCCGTATAAGATATAGATACAAAACCTTGGGATCATTATCCCGTATAAGATATAGATTTAGAAAACCATGGGATCACTATCCCGTATAAGATATAGTTAAAGACCATGGGGAAAGACACCTCGTACAAGTTATTAGTATAAAACCATGGGATCACTATCCCGAAAGAGATCTAGAAACAATTGTTGGATAAGGTGTCTAAGTCCATAACTATTTCTGGTATGTACTTGACCCGACCCGGCATGGTCCATTTGGGTTGCATGGCACCATGCAATTGGATAAACTAAATGAGAGAAATAACGCTTGGAGATTATTAATATATTATAAGTTCTAATATATTAATAATATTATTTGATTAGTTTGATCAAGAATTAATTTAGAATTAATTAAGTGATCAAAAGATAACTAATTAAATATATGGGTTGATTAAGTAAATCATCCATATCTTGTATAGTGGGCTAAAAGGCTCCATGGATCATCAAGTTGGGTTCCACCCATAGGATGCTCCATGGATGCTCCATGGGAGTTACAAACCCATGGATCATGGAAATGAAGAGTCATGACACATTAGGGTTTAACCCTAGATGTGTCAACACTATATAAGGAATATGATCTCCTCCCAAATCGGTTACACTAAGGAAAAAGAGGGCTTGGCCGATTTGAAGAAGTGAGTATACTCTCATAAGTTCTTCCAAGAGCATTTGGTGTTGTGTGAAGCATTTGAGGCATCACCACTTGAGGTGCTAGGCTCACAAGGTTTCAAGGAACACAAGCAACAACAAGGTAAGTTATTCTATCTATAATTTATGTTAAAATTGTTCCCCATGTATGCTAGATAGGAATATAACCTTGGAAATCAACTTTGCATGACAAATTAGACAAACATAGATCCAAGGTTATTAGGGTTGCATGTACACTTAGGAAGTGTTAGAATGCTCAAAACCCATCAGTGGTATCAGAGCCTAGGCTTGTTTGTTCTTATTTGTTCCTAAAAGTTGAAAACAGAATCGAAAATTTGCTGTCTGCGATCGGACTCGCCGAGTCCATAGGGGGGACTCGCTGAGTCCATGTGTATCTTCAACCAACTCGGCGAGTCATGTTCATGCACTCGGCAAGTAGGGTCGAATGAGTGCAGAATTTCGATTCAGTTGCTGGAAAATGAATTAGAAACATTACCCTAAACTGTTTTAGTTAATATAAACTTGTTTTTGGTGGTGTAATGTTTTGCTAATTCATTTACAACAACTAGTTATCAAAATTACAAAGTTTTATGTATTTTTTGATTATGTTCATATTCATGTTCTTGTTCTTATGATGTTTTAGATGATCATAGGAATTATTTGTAACCTATTTGGTAGTTTAATTCTTGATCATAATGTGTTTTAATGGAGTCCATAACTTATCCTTAAGTTATGGAAAACCAAGAGTCACTTGAGTTAAAAACCATTAAGAAAACACAAGAGTTATAAAAATGAAGAGTCTTCATTTTATGACTCTATTAAACTCATAAGTTACAAAAAATGAAAAGTTTTGAAAGTTACAAAACTTGCCCTCAAGTTTTGGAACAAGTAAAGTTAAGTTAAAACTTTAGTTCCAACCCCTAGAATTTTAAAAGTTAAAATTCAACCCCTATACTTATATTATGATAATTTAATAATTATATATATATGTATAAGAACAAGTCGTCTTACCGCTAGTACGCCTCATTCACGAAGCCGGTCTATAAGGTGGGTATAAGGTTGTTGCCTATAAAATGGTGACTTAATGGGTGTATATTCTCACCCACCGCTTGCTTGACTGGTGGAGGGTCGTTAGCTGAACGGGTAAGACAAGGACTTATAAATTCTCATTCAAAGTATGACGAATATATAAAGTAACTAAATGTTTATTAAATTCCCAATCTTAGTTACTTTAGGAAAAATGTGAATAAGGTGCTAATCCATGAAATTACACTTTACACTTTGTCTGAGTCGTTGGTGGAGCGTGTGTGGTTAACCGGCACACTAACTTGGACTTAACAAGGTAGGTAAAGGGTGACTTAAGGTTTATTATAGTATCGGTGGAGCGTGTGTGGTTTACCGGCACATCGATTGAGTGATAAACTTTAAAGGTACCAAGTGATTTGCATGGTTACTTCACACCTCGTTTTGTGATCCTCGGCATCCCAGTCACAAAACCTGGAGGGCACTTCCGAGATTGAAACATGCCTTTGAAAAGTTCATTGGATCTCAAAGAATCTAGGAATTTCTAAAACCAATAAAAAACTAAATATTTAATATTTCGGTTTTCGTGGTGGAAATTGGTGAATCGTCATTCACCTACCTTTCAAATATGGTATAGCTTAGATTACGGCATACCTCTTCTAAGTTATATTATATTGTGATTGGATCCTAGCCTTAATATTACATTTGGGTGTTTTATTAAGGACTCTCTTAAATCTAAACTAAACTCGTTCTTCTCTTTCAGATGTCTTCAAATAATGCTTCTGGCTCGAATCCTAATGGCTCCTTTACTCTTATGAGTCTGTGTGGGAAAGTCACCTTTGATGGATCCAACTTCAATAAGTGGATCAGAAACATCAGGATGATTACTCGCTACGAGGACAAAGAATATGTCCTTGACAAGGAGCTTAAGGAAATTGACGAGTCCACTGCAACTCCCCAGGAGATCGCTGACTTTCATACTCATGAAAGAGATGCAACCAAGGTGGCTTGCATCATGTTAGCCACCATGACAGCTGAACTCCAAAAGTCTTACGAAGACTTCTACCCTTATGAAATGCACCAAGATTTGATGGAAAGATACCATCAAAGTGCACGACAAGAGAGGTACGAAGTCATCTGCTCCATGATAACGACCATGATGAAGGACGGAGAGTCCGTCACGAGCCACATGCAGAAAATGCAAAGGTATGTGGATCGGTTGCTGAAGCTAAATGTGAACTTCCCTGAGGAGCTTGCAATAGATATCATTTTGCACTCCTTACCATCGTGCTATGATCAATTCCGCATGACATATCACATGAACAAGGAAGAGGTCACCCTCAGCAAACTTCAGGGACTTCTCAAGACCGCAGAAACAGGTCTTAAGGGGAAGTCGGTTGCTATCACTCCTACTCCAGAAACAACTCCGGTCTTGGCAATCGGGCAGAGTCGAGGGAGGAAGAGAAAGAGATCTTCAAAGGGTACCAAGGCTCGGACCCTTGATGGCTCTTCTTCAAGTGGAACCAAGAAAGGTTTCATTACTCCTTCTTCTGACCCAAAAGAGGCTGAATGCTTCTATTGCCACGAAAAAGCTCATTGGAAGCGGAACTGCCCAAAGTACCAGCAAGATGTGAAGGATGGGAAAGTCAAACCCAACCATGCAGGTATTTACACTATCATTTCTAATAACTCACCCCATTCGAAATCTTGGGTCCTTGATACAGGTTGCGGAATACATATTTGTTGTGACTTGCAGGGACTAGGAAGAAGTGAGAATGTGGAGCAAGGAAGAATAAACTTAATCATGGGGAATTGGAAAGTTACACCTGTCACCAAGATTGGAGTTTATACTTTATCGCTAAGTAGTGGGTTAAATTTAGATTTGAATAAATGTTGTTATTCGCCAGAAATGGCAAGAAATATTATTTCCTTTCATGCATTGTACAAACAAGGTTTCACCTTTTCGTTTGATAATGAAGTTGGTTCGATTAATGCTTTCTTTAATAATGTACTTTATTTTAAAGCATTACCTTGTGATGGTGTGTATGAAGCTGTATCTATTGTAGATAACTTAGGAAATAATGTTTTGTGTATTGATTCTAATAATAATAACTTGGATAAAGCATCGTTATGGCATTGTCGTCTTGGACATATAAGCAAGAAACGCATAAGCCAACTCCAAAAGGCTGGAGTCTTGGAGTCGTTTGACCTAAAGTCAAATGATAGTTGCGAATCATGCTTACTTGGAAAAATGACAAAGTCACCCTTCACAGGCTCATGTGAAAGGGGTGAAGGTTTGTTGGACCTTATACACACGGATGTGTGTGGACCATTCAAACATGCCACAAGGGATGCTAATCGTTATTATTTGACTTTTACTGATGATTACAGTAGATATGGATATGTCTACTTAATCAAGCATAAGTCAGAGACTTTCGAGAAGTTTAAGGAATTTAAACAGGAAGTCGAGAATCAATTGGGCAGGAACATTAAGATATTTCGATCCGATCGAGGTGGTGAGTATCTTAGTTCAGAGTTCCTCGACTATCTAAAGGAATGTGGGATTGTCTCACAATTGACACCTCCCAGGACACCACAGTTAAATGGTGTGGCTGAGAGGCGTAATCGAACCTTGTTGGACATGGTTCATTCCATGATGAGTCGAGCTTCGCTACCAATCTCATTCTGGGGGTATGCCTTAGAGACTGCCGCCCATATCCTCAATCTAGTCCCTACAAAGAAAGTTGCCAAAACTCCTCACGAGATGTGGACTGGTAAAGTACCTAAACTAGACCACATCAAGATTTGGGGCTGCGAGGCTTTCGTGAGATGCAAGACTTATGATAAGCTCGAACCCCGAAGCGAGAGGTGTATTTTCATCGGCTACCCACAGCATTCCTTTGGTTACCTCTTCTACAGACCTAGTGACAACGTGGTCTTTGTAGCAAGAAGAGGAGTCTTTCGAGAAAGAGAGTTTATAAGCCAAGGAGACAGTGGGAGGCAAGTTGATCTTGAAGAAATTCAAGAGTCAAGTGGTGAAGGAACTTCAAACTCTAGCCCTCAACTTGAGGAGGAAACTCCTGTTGAGCCAATTGACGAATCTGTACCTCTGAGGCGTTCCACGAGAGTTAGGAGTGCACCTGAGCATTACTATGGATTCCATATTACTGCAGAAGGTGAGACACTTATTAGTGATGAGACACTAGTAAGTCAAGATGACCCTAACAGCTACGAGGAAGCCATGGCAGGCCCCGAGTCTGCCAAATGGAAAGAGGCTATGGATAGCGAGATACAATCCATGTATGACAATCAAGTTTGGAACTTGGTTGAGAATGTACCAGGTCGAAAGACTGTAGGGTGCAAATGGGTCTTCAAAAAGAAGACCGACATGGATGGTAAAGTACACACTTATAAGGCTAGACTGGTTGCAAAGGGCTTCTCTCAAATTCCTGGAGTGGACTATGATGAGACCTTTTCTCCGGTAGCCAAGATTAAGTCTATTCGGGTTCTGTTAGCCATAGCCGCATTTCATGACTATGAAATTTGGCAAATGGATGTCAAAACCGCTTTCCTTAATGGAAAGTTGGCTGAAGATGTTTACATGAGTCAGCCAGAGGGTTTTGTCAGTAACGAGTATCCTAATAGAGTGTGTAAGCTTGAGAAATCCATTTATGGATTAAAGCAAGCACCTCGGAGATGGAATCTTTGCTTTGATGAAAAGGTCAAGGAATTTGGCTTTTCTAGGAGTGAAGATGAATCTTGTGTATATGTCAAGGCTAGTGGGAGTATAGTTAGCTTTTTGGTATTGTATGTGGATGACATACTACTCATAGGAAACGACATTCCAACCTTGCAGGAAGTAAAGTCCTGGCTTGGAAAGTGTTTCGCTATGAAGGACCTTGGTGAAGCTGCCTATATTTTGGGGATAAGAATCTTGAGAGATCGGAGTAAAAGACTAATTGGACTTAGTCAAAGTACCTACTTGGAGAAGGTTCTGAAGAGATTCAGAATGCAAGACTCCAAGAAAGGAGAGTTGCCCATCCAGAGTAGCGCCAAGCTGAGTAAGACACAAAGCCCTAGCACTGAGGCTGAGATAGCAGAAATGAGTCGATTACCTAATGCTTCGGCTGTAGGTTCGATCATGTATGCTATGACGTGTACTCGACCTGATGTAGCCTTTGCCTTGAGCATGGTTAGCAGGTTTCAGGGGAACCCTGGCAAGGCACACTGGATTGCGGTAAAGAATATTCTCAAGTACCTACGAAGGACTAAGGACTGGGTCCTTACCCTCGGTGGAAGTGATAACTTGAGAGTTGTAGGGTATAGTGATGCTAGCTTCCAGACTGATAGGGATAACTTCCGCTCTCAGTCGGGCTGGGTCTTTACCCTAAATGGAGGAGCAATTTCTTGGAAGAGTTCCAAGCAAGAGACAGTGGCAGATTCTACTTGTGAATCAGAGTATATTGCAGCTAGCGAAGCAGCAAAGGAGGCGTTATGGCTGAGGAACTTCATTGGAGACCTTGGAGTTGTACCAGCTATTAAAGAGCCGATGGAAATTTTCTGTGATAGTGAAAGTGCTGTTGCCTTAGCCAAGGAACCAAGGGATCACGGGAGATCCAGACACATCGACAGAAAATACCATTTCATCAGACATCGGATCAAAGAAGGACTCCTCGTGGCATAGAGGGTATCATCGGATGAGAACCCAGCAGATCCCCTCACGAAGGGACTGACTCGGGTTAAGCATCTCCAGCATGCTCGGAGCATAGGGCTAAAGGATGATATTAGATTTAGTAGTTAGATAATCTTGAAATTTGTAAAGTGTAATTGACATTTGATGATGAATAAAAGTGTTTTATTTATGAGTAAAGTGTTGCTATCTCTTGTCGATCGTTTACTATATTTCTTTTGCATGTTTTGACTTCCAGAATAATTTTGTTTGGTATAACATATTATTCAAACCTCCACAGTCGGTCATATGTCAGAAGTAGGTATGAATCAAGACTGTCATGTTTGGTTGTAGAGGTCTGGGACAAGGCTACAACAATCATGAGTGCTCATAAGTTCTGAGCATTGGACTCAACCCACGCTCACTGGAATCACTTCATGGAATTCTATCTCGAGTGATCGTGAGACGGTAATATCATATAAGTCTTTAAACCTAGAGATATGATTTGTTACTTACGAGTTGGTTATGCATTAATTGTACGAAAAACGCATTGGTAACTCGATGTTATAAAATCGTGCTCTTATGTGTAATTCAATAAGTAGTAGAACAAACATATGAGTCGAAGTTTATCTGTTCCTTCTTAGATTAGAAGCTGATATCTGGGCCCCTCGATGATTTTGTTTTGACCTATGTACCGGGCCCGGTCAGAACTAGATTGATGTGTTCAATAAAGTTCTTTGTCAAACAAATCGGAAATCGGGAAACAAATGTTGGACAATAAGTAAGACATTGTTCCATGTATTTGTCCGACTGATATCTAGAACAGAGGATTATATGATCACTTATCTTAAATGGCGTACCATCATCTTCTCAAGTTTCGAGAAACCTTGTAAAGAGCTACGATTGCCGATCGGTTCCTGAAGTCATACTTGCAGTAATAGTTACTAGACTTATCCAAGTGGGAGACTTTTGGATAAGGTGTCTAAGTCCATAACTATTTCTGGTATGTACTTGACCCGACCCGGCATGGTCCATTTGGGTTGCATGGCACCATGCAATTGGATAAACTAAATGAGAGAAATAACGCTTGGAGATTATTAATATATTATAAGTTCTAATATATTAATAATATTATTTGATTCGTTTGATCAAGAATTAATTTAGAATTAATTAAGTGATCAAAAGATAACTAATTAAATATATGGGTTGATTAAGTAAATCATCCATATCTTGTATAGTGGGCTAAAAGGCTCCATGGATCATCAAGTTGGGTTCCACCCATAGGATGCTCCATGGATGCTCCATGGGAGTTACAAACCCATGGATCATGGAAATGAAGAGTCATGACACATTAGGGTTTAACCCTAGATGTGTCAACACTATATAAGGAATATGATCTCCTCCCAAATCGGTTACACTAAGGAAAAAGAGGGCTTGGCCGATTTGAAGAAGTGAGTATACTCTCATAAGTTCTTCCAAGAGCATTTGGTGTTGTGTGAAGCATTTGAGGCATCACCACTTGAGGTGCTAGGCTCACAAGGTTTCAAGGAACACAAGCAACCACAAGGTAAGTTATTCTATCTATACTTTATGTTAAAATTGTTCCCCATGTATGCTAGATAGGAATATAACCTTGGAAATCAACTTTGCATGACAAATTAGACAAACATAGATCCAAGGTTATTAGGGTTGCATGTACACTTAGGAAGTGTTAGAATGCTCAAAACCCATCAACAATATCATGGGATCACAATCCCGAAAGAGATATAAAATATAGATGCAAAACCATGGGATCACTATCCCGAACGAGATATAGTTTCTGAACCCAAACTGTGAATAAGCTGGTATTAATACATATTGTGAGTCGGGTAACCATACTAATACGACAACGTGACCTCCTTGACGTTTGTCAGACGTCGAACGATATCCAGAAATTTGTCACCCTAGGCGTGCCCGCCTAACTGTAGCTAGCAATTAAGGTGTGGGATTGTCAGTCCCGAATAGATCTATTCACAAATTTCGCGCTCTCCCTCCAGGAGACTCTGGTTACACTTCCGGGGAGGATTTACTGATCATCCATAAAGGGTAGTGACTATCTCACAAACTAGTACTAAACTATTCACAGAGTTCTTGTGAGATATCGATATACAGAAGATTATGAAACATAGTACAGTAAAGTATAGATACATACATGAAATTATCTGACAATACATTAAAATGATACGGAGATAAACTGAATCAGACATAGTTTATCTAATAACTTGATATAGACATCAGTATACGATAGAAAGAATAGTAAAGACCCCCAAATTATTCCCATAATAATTTGATTGGTTTGATTGTTTCCTTAACTAAAATCCATTTAGTTGAAATCGAATAGTCATTCCTTATGCTCAACATAATACATAAGGAGTAAAAGAGTTTATAGGTTTGTCAGATATTGTTTGAAACACATCAATGTTGTGATTGGAAAACAGTTACAGTTTGCTTGTATTCCCCCCTGAAAACATTGAAAATAGTGAAAAAGCCGTAGGGGTATGAACTCACCAGACGAGATACGAGACGGTTTGGATGCTAAGAGTTGATCCGGAACTTGTAAACACACGAGGTTCCTAATTATCATGTAAAGATACACATTTGTATCTAATTAGGACTTAGATTGATTGTTGGATAGGGACAAATTCTTCAAGTCGCGATAACACTCCGATACAAGTGTTTGGAAGGACCCGGGTGGCGTTTAGGGACATGAATGACACAAGGGACTTGGGAAATGAGTTGGGACATCAAAGGAACACCCCCTTTAGGGACTTTACGGCCAAAACATCCATCCCCATGAGTTTACGGCCGTAAACTCATGATGGGTGGTTTATGGTGCAATTTGGACTTCCAACACTTAGGGGATAATTTCTAAAGTTGGTTTAAGGACTTGGAATGATTACAAAACATCAAATAGACCCCCTTTATGGGAGTTTACGGCCAAGCATGGCTCCAATGCCGTAAACCCCTATTTACCCAAGAAAATGATGTTAAATGGCGCTAGAACAAATCACATGTGATTGGTAGAATTTATCCAAGGCCTATCATGAGTTTGCAAGGGACTTTTGGGGTGTTTATGGAGTTTACGGCCCATGAGACCCCCCTCATGGCCGTAAACTATTCTATAGGGTGCTTCAAGGAGTTTCAAGGTCTAAAACTTGCATGAAAGGACTTCTAAAATTCATCTAAGGGCCTTAGGGGTGTTTAGTTTGCATTCTAACACCAAGAATTTTGGAGTTTATGGCCCAAGAACAAGTCTTGGCCGTAAACCCTTAGAAATCCCATGAATGATGTGTTTTAGGCCCTCAAAGTATTTTTGGTTGGTCCCTTGATTTATTCCAAGGCTTTTGGTGGTGTTGGATGGCTTTCTAACACCTTAGAATTGGATTTATGTCAAGTTTTGGGGAGTTTACGGCCCAAGCACTCTCCTTGGCCGTGAACTCATCTAAATCCCCCAAAATTCATGTTTCAAGTGTCCAAATGCTAGAATCAAGGTCCTATAATTCATATCTAGGCTATAGAAGTGATTTGGAAGGGTTTAAGGGCATGAAAACCCTAATTATATGAGTTTACGGCCCAAGAATGATCATTGGCTGTAAACTCCTTCAAACATCACAAAATTCAAGTTTTACATGTTTAGAGTCCATATCTTGAAGTACCATAGCCATATCTAAAGTCCAAACTAGTCAAGGAGGGGTTTAAGGGCTCAAAACCCATCATTTTTGGTGTTTACGGCCTAGGCATCTTTCTGGGCCGTAAACTCATACATTATGTCCCATTTCATGATTAAGTGTTTAATTTGGAAGCTAAACATGCTATAGATTGAAGCTAGGAAGGTACCTTAAGGATTTGAAGCCTTAAAATTGAGTTTTGGACCCTTAATCTTTGGATTTTTGGAGAGAGGTTAGAGAGAGAGTAGTGAGAGAAGGAAAAGCTTCAAATGAAAGCTGAAACACGTTTATATAGTTCCTAAAATTTGCACGCGGTGGAATTCTATCCGATACCGACGCTAAACGCGGCTTTTGGTCGCACCCGATTGAGTTTCCGTCACCCGACGGGAACATTATAAAAACTCATGAAATAAATGTTTTTGGGCTAATAACATAAGTTCCTGAGTGATTTAGACACTCATTAGAATAAAATAAACATATAAGTTTATACGATTAACTCCAAAGAGAAAACGGAACGAATCCGATAACGGCGACTTTCCGGGTAGAACGGGTTTTGGCGACGAACAAATTTTGGGTTGTTACATTATCCCCCCGTTAGAGGGAATTTCGTCCCGAAATTCAAAGAATAGGATATAGATCATGATTTTGAAATGAAACTCGAATGGATTCGATGTTTTGGATCATCACTTTCTCAAGTGGAATCGGGTCTCTACGAAGATTTTGAAACATACGATGTTGAATTAAACTTTAGACGTTCGAATGAAATTCCCGGAAACTCTTCGGGACAGACATTTAGTAGAAAGAGCTACTAACTTCTCGTTTCTCGATGATCACAGAAACGAGGAATGTGGTAATTCGTACCAGGAAAACTCTTGAGTTTTAAAGCATGAAACAATACGAAAGTTCGATGTCGAAGATCATGAGAGTTAGGTCGAGGAAGAGATATAGACGGGCGACCCTCTCGAAACCAGGATAACAACATGAATGAGACTTCGTCATTCCATGTTAAACGTAGCATCAAAGTATTATCACGAAAGGTTTCCCATTTAACCGAATGGAATAGAATAGTCCTCTGGACCGAGGATTCAATCTATAGGTACGAAGTTGGTGTTCTCCATCTCATTGGTTAGTCGTCTCGATGATGCACATTTCGATCGCATACGAGGAATTGAGCTTAGAAAACATTCGAATAGATAGATAACAGGTTTCCTTCCAAACACGGGAATCGAAAAAAAAATGTTGCAGGTATAAGAGTTATCAAAAAGAAGTATACCTGCGGCGACAGAGGGATCAGTGGTGGTAGTTGCTTTGGGGCAATTCCTTTTGAAGTGCCCTGCTTCACCACAATTGTAGCAAGCTGGGCTGATTCCTGCTCCCGATGATTGGTTTGTTGATTTGGCTGGTTTTCTGCAGGTTCGAGACAGATGGCCCTTCTTGCCACAGTTGTCGCAGCTCCTTTCGCGACATGGACCAGGAATGCGGTGATGGTAGTTGCACTTACCACACCAAGGAAGACTGCCAGTGTATCCACTGGTGGGAGTTTGGGTTGTAGAACCGACAGCTGAGACAGCAATAGGGGCAGTAGCAGCATGGACTGCTACCGTTTGCTGTTTCTTGGAAGATCCTTTCGTACTCGGGGCCTTTCGCTTGTTCCGAGATTTCTTTTTGCTTTCACCTCCACTTGTGTCTGACTCGGGAGTGGTAGTTTCCTCATCTGAATTGTCTTCATGATCGGTCAAGATTTTCGCAAGGCATTTAGCGCTGTCGTACATGTCTGGCTTCGCAGCCAAGACATTCCCTTTTGTTGGCTGGGTCAATCCCCAGATGAATCTCTCGATCTTTTTACTCTCTGGGGTAACCATTCCCGGACAGAGTAATTCCAGGTCATCGAATCTTGAAGTATAAGCTGTTATATTGGAACCCTTCATCTTAAGGTTCTAGAGTTCGTGTTCCAGTTTCCGAATTTCGCCTCGAGGACAGTATTCTGCAAGCAGAAGCTCCTTCATAGCTTCCCAACCCATGGCATTTAATACGGGTAAGGTTAAGGATTTGACTCGGCCGTTCCACCAAGTCAGGGCTTTATCAAGGAAAGTGCAGGCGGCAAACTTGACTTTGTCAGACTCCGAACAGGCACATATTTCGAAGATTGACTCGATTTTCTCGAACCATCGAGTCAAGGAAATGACACCTCCAGTGCCATCAAAGGTTGTGGGCTTCGTGTTCATGAAGTCTTTGTAGGAACCCCCTCTTCGGTGTTCCTGGCTGTCTTCTGGATTTTGGTGTTGGGGACCACCTCTGGAGCCACCGGGATTCATTTGAGACATAGCTGCCACCATTGCAGCAGTCAGAACTGTTTGAAGTGATGCGAGATCAAATTGAGGAGAAGATGGTGGCGGAGGAGGATTATAGTTGTTCTTCGAGCTGGGTCTCTTTCTCGGAGGCATCTTGATCTAAAAATATCAGGAAAGAGAGGATTATAAGTCCTCTGAATTGAATCAAGAGATATTGAACAAGGGATATCTCATCGAGACAGATATAGCATCATACTAAGCGATAAAGCAGGAAGGAGTTATCAAAACAGAACATTTTATCGCTAGTGGAATGATCAAGTAACATCGCGTATACGAGGATTTTCTACGAAGTATTGGCTCGAGGAATACTCCCATAGTATTTCATGGTTGCGCTGCAGCGACGATTCGTTGTTTGGAATGTTAGGTAAGTTTTAGGCATGCTGCGTACCACAGTCACTCCCAAGCACATGTTGGCCGTGTCTCGAATGAATATAGTTGGCCAGGCTATATTGACCCTAGACACGACTACATAACTGCCCAGCTTTAACCGCAGTGCACAACACCCATTTACTTATGTTTTGTTCTACTTGTAGTTACGGATTTCGGCGGTTCGGTATACTTGTATACTTTTGAAAATACTTGTAGTTTTGAAGATACTTTTAATTCAGAGCACTGAGGCCCTTTAGTGTTTATAGTTTTATACCATGTAAGGTTTGGTATACTCTGTTCACTATAAACAAGGGCTCTGATACCAATCTGTCACACCCCGAAAACCAAAGGCGGAAACGTCACCGGGGTTGACTCCAAGTTGTGTATCAAATCCAATGTACATAGTAATCACAGTAAACAAACATTACATTACATATATATGAAAGTTTACATTTGTTCAAAAGTAAAGTTATACAAGATATACATATGCATCATATAAATAAAAGTTGAGACGAGTCTTCCACGCACTCCGTCTTCATCAAAAGAGATCACCGGGTACCTGTCTAACTTGGACCTGAGAATACAAGCGATTGGAAAATCAGCATAAAGCTGGTGAGTTCATAAGCGGTTTTGGTTTATGAAAATTTATCGGTTTCCTTTAGTTTCCGAAAAAGTTGTTATCCAAGAAAATCCCATATTTTCTTATGTGAAATTGGTTAAGTTATCATTTGTTACCAATTCGGTTATGTATTGTATTTTACCCCAGGAAAATCCCATATTTTCCTAATTATAAGATCAGTTGTATATCACAAAGTATAGTTTAACACACAAAACTATATAATGAAAATCTTGGGATTACTATCTCGAAAGACATATAAGATAGTTTGACACATCTGAAAGTGCAGGTTTAAGATCATGGGACTATCATCCCGGACTAAACACGAGATAAGTTGATGTATATATGTAAATGTAGATTGAAACCATGGGATCACTATCCCGAATAAGATACAGATTTGGAAAACCATGGGATCACTATCCCGTATAAGATATAGATACAAAACCTTGGGATCATTATCCCGTATAAGATATAGATTTAGAAAACCATGGGATCACTATCCCGTATAAGATATAGTTAAAGACCATGGGGAAAGACATGGATTTAGAAAACCATGGGATCACTATCCCGTAGAAGATATAGATACAAAACCTTGGGATCATTATCCCGTATAAGATATAGATTCAGAAAACCATGGGATCACTATCCCGTATAAGATATAGTTAAAGACCATGGGGAAAGACATCCTGTACAAGTTATTAGTATAAAACCATGGGATCACTATCCCAAAAGAGATCTAGAAACAATATCATGGGATCACAATCCCGAAAGAGATATAAAATATAGATGCAAAATCATGGGATCACTATCCCGAACGAGATATAGTTTCTGAACCCAAACTGTGAATAAGCTGGTATTAATACATATTGTGAGTCGGGTAACCATACTAATACGACAACGTGACCTCCTTGACGTTTGTCAGACGTCGAACGATATCCAGAAATTTGTCACCCTAGGCGTGTCCGCCTAACTATAGCTAGCAGTTAAGGTGTGGGATTGTCAGTCCCGAATAGATCTATTCACAAATTCCGCGCTCTCCCTCCAGGAGACTCTGGTTACACTTCTCGGGAGGATTTACTGATCATCCATAAAGGGTAGTGACTATCTCACAAACTAGTACTAAACTATTCACAAAGTTCTTGTAAGATATCGATATACAGAAGATTATGAAACATAGTACAGTAAAGTATAGATACATACATGAAATTATCTGACAATACATTAAAATGATATGGAGATAAACTGAATCAGACATAGTTTATCTAATAACTTGATATAGACATCAGTATACGATAGAAAGAATAGTAAAGACCCCCAAATTATTCCCATGATAATTTGATTGGTTTGATTGTTTCCTTAACTAAAATCCATTTAGTTGAAATCGAATAGTCATTCCATATGCTCAACATAATACATAATGAGTAAAAGAGTTTATAGGTGTGTCAGATATTGTTTGAAACACATCAATGTTGTGATTGGAAAACAGTTATAGTTTGCTTGTATTCCCCCCCTGAAAACATTGAAAATAGTGAAAAAGCCGTAGGGGAATGAACTCACCGGACGAGATACGAGACGGTTTGGATGCTAAGAGTTGATCCGGAACTTGTAAACACACGAGGTTCCTAATTATCATGTAAAGATACACATTTGTATCTAATTAGGACTTAGATTGATTGTTGGATAGGGACAAATGCTTCAAGTCGCGATAACACTCCGATACAAGTGTTTGGAAGGACCCGGGTGGCGTTTAGGGACATGAATGACACAAGGGACTTGGGAAATGAGTTGGGACATCAAAGGAACACCCCCCTTTAGGGAGTTTATGGCCAAAACACCCATCCCCATGAGTTTACGGCCGTAAACTCATGATAGGTGGTTTATGGTGCAATTTGGACTTCCAACACTTAGGGGATAATTTCTAAAGTTGGTTTAAGGACTTGGAATGATTACAAAACATCAAATAGACCCCCTTTATGGGAGTTTACGGCCTAGCATGGATCCAATTCCGTAAACCCCTATTTACCCAAGAAAATGATGTTAAATGGTGCCAGAACAAATCACATGTGATTGGTAGAATTTATCCAAGGCCTATCATGAGTTTGCAAGGGACTTTTGGGGTGTTTATGGAGTTTACGGCCCATGAGACCCCCCTCATGGCCGTAAACCCTTCTATAGGGTGCTTCAAGGAGTTTCAAGGTCTAAAACTTGCATGAAAGGACTTCTAAAATTCATCTAAGGGCCTTAGGGGTGTTTAGTTTGCATTCTAACACCAAGAATTTTGGAGTTTACGGCCCAAGAACAAGTATTGGCCGTAAACCCATAGAAATCCCATGAATGATGTGTTTTAGGCCCTCAAAGTATTTTTGGTTGGTCCCTTGATTTATTCCAAGGCTTTTGGTGGTGTTGGATGGCTTTCTAACACCTTAGAATTGGATTTATGCCAAGTTTTGGGGAGTTTACGGCCCAAGCACTCTCCTTGGCCGTGAACTCATCTAAATCCCCCAAAATTCATGTTTCAAGTGTCCAAATGCTAGAATCAAGGTCCTATAATTCATATCTAGGCCATAGAAGTGATTTGGAAGGGTTTAAGGGCATGAAAACCCTAATTATATGAATTTACAGCCCAAGAATGATCCTTGGCCGTAAACTCCTTCAAACATCACAAAATTCAAGTTTTACATGTTTAGAGTCCATATCTTGAAGTACCATAGCCATATCTAAAGTCCAAACTAGTCAAGGAGGGGTTTAAGGGCTCAAAACCCATCATTTTTGGTGTTTACGGCCTAGGCATCTTTCTGGGCCGTAAACTCATACATTGTGTCCCATTTCATGATTAAGTGTCTAATTTGGAAGCTAAACATGCTATAGATTCAAGCTAGGAAGGTACCTTAAGGATTTGAAGCCTTAAAATTGAGTTTTGGACCCTCAATCTTTGGATTTTTGGAGAGAGGTTAGAGAGAGAGTAGTGAGAGAAGGAAAAGCTTCAAATGAAAGCTGAAACATGTTTATATAGTTCCTAAAATTTGCATGCGGTGGAATTCTACCCGATACCGACGCTAAACGCGGCTTTTGGTCGCACCCGATTGAGTTTCTATCACCCGAAGGGAACATTATAAAAACTCATGAAATAAATGTTTTTGGGCTAATAACATAAGTTCCTGAGTGATTTAGACACTCATTAGAATAAAATAAACATATAAGTTTATACGATTAACTCCAAAGAGAAAACGGAATGAATCCGATAACGGCGACTTTCCGGGTAGAACGGGTTTTGGCGACGAACAAATTTCGGGTTGTTACAGTAAACTCTTATGGTGTTGCCGTAAACTCCCATTTAAGTGTTAAAATTTCATAAAATCCATTCCAAGGCATTTTAGAAATCCATTCCAATAATCCTCATGTCCATTTAAGCCATTTAAGCACTCAAAACTACACCAACATGAGTTTACGGCCGTAAACTCATGTGTGTGTGTGTTCTATGCCTATAAACTCCTTAAAATGTTTACTCTTGGGGAGTAAACTCAAGTCCCAAGTCCCTAATACCATTACACGTCCGAAGATGTCACCTGGGTCACTCCAAACGCTCGTTTTGAGGTGTTTAACCTCATTGGAGTGTAATGTTCCATATGATTAGTGAATGTATACCTAATTGTATATATATGGACATTATTGCATTTTACATAGGTACATCGCGAGTAATCAAACCCCGAACCAACGTCTAGTATTCAAAACCGACACGTTTCCGAGTCCGGTGAGTTCATAACACTACCCTTTTTCACTGTTTTCACTGTTTTCAGTGGGGGAACACAAGCAAAGTACAAGAGAATTCTTGTACTCAAAACATGTTTTCAAATGTGTGTTTCATATTTCATATGCTTTTATTACTGATCATCACAACTGATAACAATTTGAACATGCAGATCACGTAACATATATTTGTGAAATAGGTCTTTAAACTGTTATGTTTTACATATATTTCACAAATGGTTTTCCACATTTTATCAGTTAAAAGCATGACATTAAAGATTTGAACATAATACCTGTACACTGTTTTGTCCTCGGTAACACTCCACACATATACGCGAGTGGAGGACTAACATATTATTACTAGTAAATTTGTTAATCCTGTATGATTAGAGACACGTCCTCGGTGAACACTCCACCAAGATACGCGAGTGGAGGACTACACCCATAACCAGAATCTCTGGTATTTAGAGAGCGTGACTTGAGTGTATAGATCTATATGGGGCTGACTACCCCACACCTGGATGCTAGCTACAGCCGAACCAAAATGGTTCAAGGGTGACGAAAGTTATAAGTATGTGGACTACTTATTGCCACATGTGGACTACTTATTGCCACAGGTTTTAGTCTATTGTATGGTTATGGAACTGTCAATTAGGATAACAGAGATTTACTTATAGTAATAATGAACCACTTTATACACCTTTTACATCTTTTACATCTTTCACGTACTATAACTAACATTCAGGAAAGTACGGGACTTTCCTGGGGAAAACATGGAGCCTAATCATGATTACCTCTTTTACATCTTTAACATCGTTTACATTAGAAATCAACATGCAGGAAAGCATGGGGCTTTTCTGGGTAACACTTACATAACTAGAAAGAGTAACAAACTGGATAACATTACATCTTTTACAATTGGTAACATACAATAAGGAAAGTATGGGACTTTCCTAGTAATACATGATAAGTAAACAGAACAGTTTGACAAGTCGGATAACCAAACTATACTTTTTCACATGAGTAGACATGTTTTCAGTGTACAAACTTACTATACTTTACATTTCTGAAACAATAACCAACTTTTAAGAAAATACGGGATTTTCTTGGTGTACATAACATTTCAGAAACAGAAAGGAAACTCGAAACATTTTCACAAACAAAAACCGCTTATGAACTCACCAGCATTATGCTGATTTTCAAACCGCTTGTGTTCTCAGGTCAGCGTTAGAACAGGTACCCGAAGATTCCTTTTGATCAGAAGATGGAGTACATGAAGACCCGTTTCATTTTGTCTATATATACTATGTATCACAACTGATGAGATTAAATAATCTTTTAATCTAAGAAGATCGATAAGATCTTGAACAAGTTATGAAAACAATGACGATATAAACACAGTAAAATTAAGGAACAAGAATGAATCAAACGTGTTGAATGATTAAAACAAAATCCTCAGAAGAGCTCGATTAAGAACATCAACTGTAGAGGATTGGAAGGTTACAAGTATGATTAAAGAAACCTTTAGTCGTCTGGAAAAATTGTTTTCTCAATTCTCTAAAACCTTAACCTAATATGCATGCAAGCATAAGCTTATATACAAAGCATAAAAGACACACGGTTGGACAGGCCCAAACCGTAATACAAAGAATTATAAACAAACGAGCCCAAAAGACGCAATCTTCTAAGCCCAACAATCTCCCCCTTTGCGTCAATTTGGGACGAGATGTTCACTCTGTCTTCAAAGCAGATGGCTTCTTTACCGTTTGAAAAATTTTCGGTATCAAAGCCAGAATATGATGCCTGAAGGTAATATACCAACGAAGCATATCTGTAAAGTTTTTCTTATCTGCTGTTGTGTTCTGTTTGCATCGGTGAATGATATTGATGATGTGCTCCAGACACTCTGTAGAGAACAGATGCTTGTCTACCAACGCAAACAGAAATTTATGCTTATCCCCCCTTGTGAACATAACTATCAGATTGGAAGAATCAATCTGCCCCAACATCATTTTATGGACATCTCCGGTTTTGGAAGTGGGCTTGACAGTCGGTTTCTTATTCATCACCTTTGCTATTTCCTGATCCATAGTGGCTAGCTCATGGACATAGGAAGCCAACATTCTTTTAAGATGAGAAAGAATTGGTTCATATTCTCTCTGGTTGGAGAGAAGAATGTTGTATAGCAAGATCCAATCGTGGGGGTTCAGACTGGGAAGATCTGCCAGAGAAATAAGATGTTCGGTGTTGGCAGTTCCTCTGTTGATTTTGAAATTGACGTTTACAAATTTCCCAGCCTGGGTTGGTTTCAGTACCTTGACTCTAATAATTTTCTGGGCACTCCAAGTCAAGTACTGAGGTTGACCGAATTTCAGATAGAAATCGATAAGCTCCCTGTCAACCTTCGGGTTCGGATGAGGGACGTTTGCAGTGACATCAAAGCAGTGAAAAGTGAAGGCTTTACGCGTAATGGGCATGTCGAACTGCGAGTCTTTGGAGTTTTCACACTCAAAAGATGCAATCGGTTCCAACCAATAAATAGAAGGAAACTCAATTACTTGAGTGATGAGTGTGTCTCTGTCCCAATCTGGGAACAGAGTCTTTTTAGCTTGAATTGCCTCCTCATCCTCCCGGATTTTCCTTTCTCTGGCTTCTGCCTCACGAGCTATCTTCAATGTTTCATCAAGCTCTCTGTCCCGTTTCTTGCGTTGAAGAGCTTCAGTAATGGTTTCATCTGATTCTGATTCGCTCTCAACTTGGACATGTTTACCAGAACCCGAAGCTACATTACCCTTTGGTTCTTGTTTGGACATACCTTCCTCTCCCCCTTGTCTCGGAAGAACTGGCTTCTCCGAGACACCCTTCATTTCACTTAGGATAGTGATCGCCGGAAGGAGTTTCGCCTGGAGATGCTGACGAATAGTGAGGGTTAGGAAGGGATCATGGGAGTCAAGAACACCGGTTAACAGATTTTTAACGTCACCAGCACAACTCTGAAGAACTGCCCGTTGAGTTTGAAGCAAAGTGATTTCTTGTTGTGCCTGGGCCAGTTGAACTTTCTGTAAGTCAATAGTTGCCTGGTGCTTGATAACTTCTTCCTTCAGGGTGCTCTCGGCTGCCAAAGAGGAAAAACGTGAATCCAAAGATTTGAGAATTGAAGTGGATTCAGTTTTGAGGTCAGCACACAGAGCCTCAAATTTCCTGGTTTCTCCCTGAAGGGTGGCTGTGAACGAGTCTACTGATGCTTGAAACTTGGAAGCATTTGAGTCAGCATGAGCCTTGAGAGAATCAAGAAAGATCTGAGTTGTATGAACAACCTCAGAAACTTCCTTAGTGGCTTTGGAGCATGAGACTGCTGAATTCTCTACAGCGTCAGTAGAGCGATCCAAGGCTTCGGTGTAAGTCTGGATTGCTGACTCGATAAAAGCCTTCAGCACAGCACCCCTATATGCTTTACTGTCAGCCAGCAGACTGTCGAGTTTTGCGTGAATCTCTTGAAGTTGCTGACTGGACACAGGGTTATCTGTATCGGTGTCGGTAGGGATCCGGTAAGGGCTGTAATAGATGGAATCAAATTCTTCATCATCACCCCCTAGGGTAGCACCGGAGTTGGAAGATGGAGAAGGGGAGGATTGAAGATTGATGACCGGGGTTTCAACCACAGAAGCAGCCACCGTATCAGATACGTTGACCGTTACTGGTGGTTGGGTTGTGGTTATGGTGATAGATTCTGTGATAATAGGTTGGGAGATAGAAGATAAAGGTTGAGAAATGGTGAAAGGAATAGGGGTTTCGGTTGTGGTTTGGAAAATTGATGTTGGAACAGAACTTGAGATGTTCTGTTTGGGTGATTGGGTTGGGGTTGGAAATTTTGGGGAAGAAGGAGGAGAAGGAGATTTGGTAATTTGGGGAGATTTAGGTGGGGTAGGTGAGTTTTGTGGAGACGAAACGGGTTTAGTTTCGGGTTTAGGATTAACGACTGGTGGGGTAGGTGAGTTTTGTGGAGACGAAACGGGTGTAGTTTCGGGTTGAGGATCAACATCTTCTGTTTCGGATGGTGCATTCTGTTTTGATTCAGAAGGAGATCCTTTGGCTCTTTTAGCCATCTTCTTGACCTTTTTCGTTCTGAGCTGATAAGGTTCCTCTGCCTCGGATTTGCGTTTGGAGGACCTTCCCTTTTTCTCCTTTTGGGGTGCGGGTTCCTTCATCTCAGCCTTCTCCTTTTTGCTCACTCTTTTGCCCCGGTTAGCAGGCTGATCCAGAGCCTCAAGAGCTGCACGTTGTTCCTCGGAAAGAACCCTAGGAGGCAGGGGGGTTCTGGAGCTGTAGTCCGCCATAATCTTGCTGTGGGGCGTGACGCATCTGTACATGGACTCAGGGATTAGTCCATAGTGGAGGAACTTACTTGGATCTGAGAGAATGATTTTCTTGGTGTGGTATGTGGCAATTGAAGCCATAGGAACATCCTTCATGACAGGGATGTCAAGAGAATCAATGGCTCTCCTGGTGATGAGGGTCCAAAACCTGGCGCATGAAATTTCTGAGTGCCTTGCGGTAGAGTTGAGACTCTGAACCACTTGAGACCAGAGAATCGACCCATAGTCAAGATTGATTCCGTTGTAAAGCCTGTACAGCATTGTAAGAAATCCTTTGCTGGTGGTGTCGGAACCACCACATCGCTCCGCTAAACCCTTAATTAAAAGGGTAAGCAATCCATTCCACTGAGATGGAAGACATGATTTCTTTACTTTGCCAACAGATGTTAGAACATCTGTATACCCCATCTCGTACATCATCTTAAAGATCTGGGCGGTTGTGATGAAGTCTGGTGAAATGACAGAAGCATCCACGGCAAGCCCTAGAAGAGAGCAAAACCGTGTTTTGGAAATGGAAGTCTTCTTGTCGTGAATAGAGAAGTAGATACGGTCTTTGTGTCTGTCATAGCTAGCTGTGGAGTAGACTTGAGATAGCAGGGACATAGGAACTGCCTCCACCTGCGTTAATGCCAATACCAATAGGGAATATGTGAGGCATTCCACCACGTAGAGCATATATGAGTCATAGACGTATGGAGACAACTCTATGATCATGTTCTGATTTGGTTTGATTGCAAGAAAAGAAGAAGAAGCAGACTGATCGTGAGTGGAAGAAGAAGTCGCCATTGTTAAGGTTTTGGAAGAAGATGAACAGGGGCAACTTTATCAGAGAGATAATGCTTTGAGAGGTAACTGCCAAAGAACACGATCACGTCTTATTTATACCGTTCTCAGGAGAGAGAAAATCGTGATTATTAGGAACCCAAAACGTCGCCTGAAAAAGCGCGATTAGAAGTTATGGTGTATTCAATGAAGACGTCAGCACACGTGGGGTTGAAACGAATCCTTTGCACGCGCCCAAATCTTTTTCGTACCGTTTGAAATCCCTTGTGCCCTTGTTTGGTTACAGTTGAGACTTAGAACCATGTGCCAAACAGCAATTAGAATGTGGGAAAAGAATTCCGTGCATAAGAGTGTGAAAGACAAGGAAATAAATCAAATGTGTTTGGAAGTGCGTGTTGTCTAAATAAAAGACAGAAGGCAGAAGATTCCGGGCAAGAATCGCGTCCTTCAGAGTCAAGAGAGACCTGAAGTGATTGTGTGGTTTCCCGAGAAATACGATCAGTTGTTTTTAGAGAAACAATGAAAGGCGTTTTCTGTTGATGGCTAAGAGGTGGCTGAACTCAAACCAAACATTAAGTCTTGACATAAAACTAAGTGTTGGTAGAGTTACCTGTGAGACCGATGTGATCTGTTGAACAGGTGGGTGGGAGGTATTTCGTGATGGGAATGATATAGACAGAAATCTCAAAATAAATTAAACTGGACCTCTTTGGGAAGAAATGTCTTAGGACGAGACAGTTTCATAAAAGATCACTCATAAAAAAAAGATTTCCAAGTAAAAGCTTGAGTTAATTACTCACCGTCAATTCATTTTAGGTGTTGGATTTTGGGTTTCACTCAGAACATGGTAAACGAATCTAAGATCATGAACACAGATGTTGTGCAACCATAAGCCTCAGTGGTAAAGACCGATAGCATCAAGGGTTACTTTGGGAAGCGAATGTAAGTGAAGAAGTTGAAGAGATGGTTAAGAGACCGAACGTACCTTCTGCTACATAAATGGGACAAAGCAGAGCAACTCATGTTTCAGATGAGTAAAAGAAGGTAGCTCTAGACCGAATATGAGAGAATAGCCTGATTGGGAAGAAACGATAGGTATTGATCGAATCATTAAGGCATGCTCGAGGTCATAGAGGCTTGTGACAACATACAGCAGCAAGCTTCTAGGGACGTCTAACTAGTCTTATAAGAGAAAAACATACCTGGATGAACGTTCCATTTGAATATATATATATATATATATATATATATATATATATATATATATATATATTTTCGAGCGGTTTGATTGAATGAGGGCCTATATTGTAGAGACAGAGAGAGACCGAGCGATCTGGTTGATTTGGTTCCGTTATGTTACTAGAGCAGAGAGCAACAGAGCGATCTGTTAGGTTCGGTTCTTGAATTTTACCAGAACAGAGAGTAACCGAGCGGTCTGTTAGGTTCGGTTCTTGAATTTTACCAGAACAGAGAGTAACCGAGCGGTCTGTTAGGTTCGGTTCTTGAATTTCACCAGAACAGAGAGTGACCGAGCGGTCTGTTAGGTTCGGTTCTTGAATTTCACCAGAACAGAGAGTGACCGAGCGGTCTGTTAGGTTCGGTTCTTGAATTTGACCAGAACAGAGAGTGACCGAGCGGTCTGTTAGGTTCGGTTCTTGAATTTGACCAGAACAGAGAGTGACCAAGCGGTCTATTAGGTTCGGTTCTTGAATTTCACCATAACAGAGAGTGACCGAGCGGTCTGTTAGGTTCGGTTCTTGAATTTTTTTTTTTTTTTTTTTTTTTTTTTTTTAAATAGAGACATGAGGATTTGGGACCGATTCTGCAACCATCATACCTAAGCCTTGCAATATCTGATTGAATGATGCTTCAGGAAGAGCTTTTGTAAAGATGTCAGCCAGCTGATCAGTGGTTCTTACGAAGTGAACTTCGACATTTCCATCTTCCACATGATCTTTGATGAAGTGATACCTTAGTGCTATGTGTTTGGTTTTGGAGTGTTGCACTGGGTTATGACAGATCCTAATTGCACTTTCAGAGTCACAATATAGTGGGATCTTCTTCATATTGAGTCCATAGTCTCGAAGTTGACTTTGGATCCAAATCACTTGTGATGTGCATGATGCAGCTGCAATGTATTCTGCTTCGGCTATGGATAGCGACACACATGTCTGTTTCTTGGATTGCCAGCTAACTAACTTCCCGTCAAGAAATTGACATCCACCGGTCGTGCTTTTTCGGTCGAGTCCACATCCTCCAAGGTCAGCATCAGAATAGGCTTGAACGAAGAAGCCTGAGTTGGATGGATACCAAAGACCTAAGGAGGTGGTTCGCTTGAGATATCGGAGGATGTTCTTCACTGCAAGCATGTGAGGTTCACGGGGGTTTGCCTGAAATCGAGCACAATAACACACAGAAAACATGATATCAGGTCTGCTAGCAGTAAGATACATTAACGATCCAATCATTTGACGATAGAGCGTGATATCAACAACTGGTTTGTCTAGAGATGGGGTAAGCTTAGTGCCGAATGCCATTGGGACTTTGACTTTTGAGTCTCCCATCATACCGAACTTTGCTAGGAGAGTTTTCGTGTAAGCTTCCTGATTAATAAAGATGCCTTCGGGTCCCTGTCTGATGTTTAAACCAAGGAAAAAGTTAATAGGACCCATTGAGCTCATTTCAAACTTAGTCTCCATCAGCTTTCTGAATTCAGCCGTTAAGCTTGGATTTGTGGAGCCAAAGATGATATCATCGACATAAATTTGAACTATCATAAGGTGGTTACCTTCCTTTTTGCGAAAGAAGGTTGGGTCAACCGAACCTTGTTTGAATTTAGACATCTTTAAAAATTTTGTAAGCGTTTCATACCAGGCTCTCGGAGCTTGTTTAAGGCCGTACACAGCTTTATCCAGAATATAGCAATGATTTGGATGCTTTTCGTTCACGAATCCAGGAGGTTGCTCTACGTACACCGTCTCTTCAAGTTCTCCATTGAGAAATGCACACTTGACGTCCATTTGGAAAACTTCAAAGTTCTTGTGAGCAGCATAAGCTAGGAATATTCTAACAGATTCTAGCTGAGCTACTGGAGCGAAAGTCTCTTCGTAGTCTATCCCTTCCTCTTGACAATATCCCTTGACCACCAGACGAGCCTTGTTCCGTATAACATTACCTTCCTTGTCCATTTTGTTCCTAAAGACCCATTTGAGACCAACAACCGAAGCATCTGGAGGAGTTGGAATTAGGCGCCAGACTTTGTTTCTTTCAAATTCGTTCAACTCGTCTTGCATTGCTTGAACCCAATCAGAGTGGTCGAGAGCAGTGTTAACTGTCTTTGGTTCAACTTTTGATACGAAAGAATTGAACATGCAAAACTCTACCTTTGAAAATAAGGAAGTTTGTTTTTCCTTCAGTTGGGATCGGGTCAGAACTTTTTTAGATACATTCCCAACTACTTGAGAGACAGGATGATCTCTGGTCCATTTGATAAGAGGAGGGTAATTTGGATCAACGGTTGGGTCTAATTCGGCATTGATTATTTCTTCTAGTTCAGATTGGCTATCATAACCGAGTGTCACATCGTCATGTTCTACCTCAGTTGGTGTACTTTGGAAGATATGAGGTTCGTGTGATTCTAGTGGACCTGAGCTTGCTGGTGTTGAGACCTCTTCGGATGAAGTTGTGGAATTTGGCTCCCCCTGGACTTGAGCGTTTGGCTCACCCTCGACTTGAGTACTTGGCTCCCCCTCGATTTGAGTACATGGCTCCCCCTCGATTTGAGCTTCGTTGGAAGGAGAGTCGTTACAGATTGATTCTTCTTCATACATTCTCCTTGCAGCATCTTCAACAATCTGCTCCATATGATCAACTTTGTTATCTGCTGCACCAGCTTCAGAAAGTGAAGCATTCTCTGGTTCATCAAAGAGCTCCAGAAATGTCTCAAATAGATTAGCAACCGAGACTGTAACCATGCCATTTGGAGGAAAGATTTCCCCAGTGATATTTTCTTTAGCCTGTAGCTTCTTGACATAGTTGTCGTCAAAGGTCACATAATGCGTCTCTTCAATTTTTCTTGAACGCTTGTTTAGGACCCTGTATGCCTTGGATGTGAGAGAGTAACCCAGGAAAATTCCTTCGTCGGCTTTGACATCAAACTTGTTGCGGTGTTCTTTGGAGTTGAAGATGAAACACCTTGAGCAAGTTATGAAAACAATGACGATATAAACACAGTAAAATTAAGGAACAAGAATGAATCAAACGTGTTGAATGATTAAAACAAAATCCTCAGAAGAGCTCGATTAAGAACATCAACTGTAGAGGATTGGAAGGTTACAAGTATGATTAAAGAAACCTTTAGTCGTCTGGAAAAATTGTTTTCTCAAATCTCTAAAACCTTAACCTAATATGCATGCAAGCATAAGCTTATATACAAAGCATAAAAGACACACGGTTGGACAGGCCCAAACCGTAATACAAAGAATTATAAACAAACGAGCCCAAAAGACGCAATCTTCTAAGCCCAACAACAACTGTACAAACTTTACTTTTGAAACAACTGTAAAAACTTTTATTATGTAATGTAATGGTTGTTTTACTTTACTTACTATGTGCATTGGATTTGATACTCAACGTGGAGTCAACCCCGGAAATGTTTCCGCCTTCGGTTTTCGGGGTGTGACAATAAGACAGGTTAAGGAAAAAGTTTTCAAAAACCATTCTTTTATTGGAAATAGATTTATTTTGGTGTCACACCCAAAATAGGTCTGAAAAAAAGTTTATGTGGGAAAGAAACCGAAACAATTGTGTGTAAAGAGTGTTTTTTGGAGATTTTTTTTCTTATTTAATGAAGGATCATTAAATAGCACACATCATGACAAAATAATTAATAAATGTTCATGTGTCTGGACTGAAGATCGGCAATTGATTGCAATGTAAGATACCATTGCGGTTCATCACTACAATAGACGGTTAGATGATTGCAATAGAAAAAGCTGAGAGGCACACTACAACAAGGTTAGTAACAAAAGAAAATAAGGACCTTGAAATATAGGTATGATATATGGTTGCGGTATATAAAAATATATACCGAAACTATGTATGATACTTATATTTGAGTAGGACCGCAAAGGAGACCAGAGAAGGTCTACGGTACCTAACAATTCAAAAAGAATTGTGGGTCCGGATTCATCATTCCTAACATTTTTAAGAAACTGTTGAGTTTTGTAGAGTCAAGTGCCTTTATGAATACATCAACAATCTCTTCATGAGTGTTTACAAAGATTAGTTCAATATTACCTTTGAGAATGTGGTCATTGATGAAGTGATACCATAGTTCAATATGATTCGTCTTAGAGTGATGAATAGGATTGTGAAAAATTGCTATTGCACTCTTTGAATCACGGTAAACTAGTGTCTGCAGCATCTTGTATCCGTAGTCCATAAGTTGTGTTTTCATCCACATGACTTGTGAACAACAACTGGCTTAGGCCACATATTCAGCTTATGCGGTAGATAAAGAGACACAACTTTGTTTCCTTGATGACCAGCTCACGAGCCTTCCACCCAGAAATTGACATCCACCTGAAGTGCTCTTTCGATCAAATCTACATCAAACATGACTAGCATCGGTAAATGCTTGAGGATTTAAGTCATTTGTTGCAGAGTACCATAGACCAAGGGCTTTGCTGCCTTTTAAGTATCTGAGAATTTGTTTAACTACGGTCAGGTGAGCACCTTCGGATCAGCTTGATATCTTGCACATACATCTGTGGAGAAGACTATGTCCGGTCGGCTTACGGTAAGGTAGATCAATGAACCAATCATTCCTCAATAAGTTTTGTCATCTATGGATTTGCTGGTAAGATCAGCAAAGATATTATATCCGAAGTCCATCGGGATCGTTGATGAGGAACAGTTGTCCATTGAGTATTTCTTCAGCAGTTTAGAGGTGTATTTCTCCTGATGGACGAATATTCTTTATGGAACTTGTTTTATTTTAAGACCTAGAAAGAAATTATTCTCTCTATTCATGCTCATTTGAAATTTGTTGGTCATGAGCATTGCAAATTCATCCACCATCCCTTGATCTATAGATCCGAAGATAAGATCATCCACATAAATTTGTACTAGCATAAGGTGATTACCGTTTGCTTTTCTAAATAAAGTGGGATCAATCACTCCTCTTTTGTATCCGGACGAGACAATAAATTTTGAAAGAGTCGCGTACCAAGCTCTTGGGGCTTGCTTAAGACCTCAAATAACTTTCTCTAGCTTATAACAGTGATATGGAAATTCAAGACATTCGAAGCCAGGAGGTTGCTGAAGATAAACCTCCATTTTCAAATTACCTTTGAGAAAAGCACTCTTCACGTCTATTTGATGTACTTTAACGTTCTTGTGAGCTACTTATGATAAGAACATGCCAATGACTTCCATTCGAGCTACTGGGGCCTATGTTTCATCATAGTCAATACCTTCAAGTTGACTATACCCCTTGGCGACTAATCTTACTTTGTTTCCAATGACATCACATTATTCATCCAATCTGTTGTTGTAGACCCATCTTGTACGAAGAATAGTATGACCCTTTGGCTTGGGAACGAGTTGCCACACTTTGTTTCTTTTGAATTCTTCAAGTTCTTCTTGCATTACGGATATCTAGTCAGGCTCCAATAAGGCTTCTTTGATTGTCCGAGACTCGATAGATGACATGAATGATGCATAGTGACAGTGATCAGATAAATCCTTTGAAGACCGAGTCTAGATACCTGCGGATCGGTTTTCGATGATTTAACCAAGTGGGTGATCCTTTTTCCATACATGAAGACAAGGTTGAAAAGGGTTAGTGGTTGTGGTGGAGGGAATGTCTTTTATGTTAGAGGATACTTCGATTGGGGCTATGGTCCCCCCTAGACTTAAGAACAACCTGTAGAATTATGTTGAGTTAAGGGAATTGGATCCGCACTCTCTTGGACAGTTGAGAGAGGTCGCCCAATATTGTGGATGGGAGTTCCCCCTAAGGCTAAGAAGTATCTTCCTGGATTGGAAGTAGTGGATAAATCCTTGAATCCGTCCGTGTGTCAATCGTCTCTATGTCGCCATCATCTGAATCTGAGGATACATTAGAAGGTGTGATCCTCTGGGGTGATACCTAAACTACTTCCTTAAGTATTGGAACTTTAATGGTTGTTGATTGACCCGGAGTGGAACTTTCTCCTTCAGTTGGAAGTGTGGATGTATTGAGTGAAGTTTCATCAGACTGAGTAGGACCACATACTTCGACATGTTGTTGTTAAGCTTCAAGATACACAAGTACTTCGGATAGTTGAGCAATGTCAATGGAGTCAAAGAGATCATCGTAGTTGACTTTAACTATATTGATAGAACCCAAAGAGGATCGAATATCACTTTCCATGATGGCTTTAGCTTCATTAGATGGAGCAGTGTTGCAAACGTAATACCCATCAAATTTGACATTAAAGCTTTTGACTATTAGTCTTGTACGTCTTAGGAGTACCCTATAGGCTACTTTATTTGCTGAATAGCCAAGAAAATGCCTTCATCAGATTTTTGTGCAAACTTGTTTAAGTGGTCCTTGTTGTTGATCATAAAGCATCTACACCAGAACATGTGAAAAAAATATGACATCTGCTTTGCGGTTGTTAATGCCCTCATATGGAGTTTTGTTGAGACGCTTGCATATTATGCTTCGGTTTTGAACAAAACATGTTGTAGCCACTGCTTCGGCCTAGAAGTAGAGAGGAAGATTAGCAAAATAAAGCATAGATCTGGCTGCTTCTACCATTGTCTGATTTCTTCTCTCTACAACTCCATTCTGTTGCGGAGTGTAAGGAGCTTAGAAGTTTTGGCTAATCCCCTTTGAAATCAAGAAACCGTTTAAGAGATGACTGGTGAATTCGGTTCCATTATTACTTCGGATGCGACGAACAGGTAACTTGATCTGTAGTTCAATTTCCTTGATGAAATTGATCAGATTCTGTGGTATTTCAGACTTTAGTCTCAAGAAGAAGACCCATGTGAAGCAAGTGAAGTCATCTACTATAACCAGTATATACTTCTTGTGATGGAGATTGGCTACAATAGATGGACCGCAAAGATGAATGTGTAAGAGGTCTAGAGGTTCAGATATTGAAGAATCAATGACCATTGGGTGACTTGCTTTGGATTGTTTGCCACATTGCAGGCAGGACAGAGTGTATCATTGCCGAATTTGAGAATTGGGAGACCTCGGACGAGTTCGTCGGTGACCAGATTGTTGATATATCTAAAGTTAAGATGAGCTAGTTTGCGATGCCATAGTCAGCTGACTTCGACTACTGCTTTTGAGCGAAAGCCCAACTACAATTTTCCAATGATTAGAGAGACATCCAAAGGGTACATGGTCCCTTTGGATTTGGATTTGATTAAGCAGGTGCTTCTATCACTTGTCATTATGTATCAATACTCATTGTCAAATTCAACTCTGTGACCTGCTTTACATAGTTGGCCTACACTGATGAGATTGTATTTAAGGCCTTCTACATAAGCAACCTTTTGAATTGAGAAGTTTCCCGTAGTAAGAAGCCCATAACATCGGATTATCCCATTTGTGTTGTTACCGAAGGTGAAATTTCCACCATTGTCAATTGATCTAAAGTCCCAAAGGTATTCTAACCTTCCGGTCATGTGCAAGGAGTAGGAACTATTGATTAACCATTCCTGTTCTTGTTCCTCCATGCACAATGCCTGAGAATTATATGGCTAGTTTGGGCATCCAAACAGTTTTGGAGTGGGGGGCTACAAATGAATTTCTTATGGATGCATGAGTCGGGGTTGCAGGGACACATTTAGTGTCAACATCGACTCCTAGACCTGGGTACTTGTGAGTTTTTTGAGTGTTGAGAGATTTTGAAAAGTTACGAGGTCTATGATAGGTACGAGGTTTCTAAAAAGTGTGTGAGTTTTGACAAGTATAAGGCCTTTGAACAATGACAGTCTTTTGAAAAATATGAGGTTGGGCTCAACAAAAACCCCTTTTGATGAAAATCAGATGAGTGTCTTTTGGTACTTGTCCTGACATTATTTTTAGCTAGCAGTCCGAAGGATGTGGGATTATGTTTAGGACCAGTGTGATGATGAGATCTGACATTCATGCCTTTTCTTTTTGGGGTTAGAGTGCCTTGTTACAGTGTGTGCACGTGACTGTTTTCTAGGCTATGTCATTGCAGGAGACTGATGTGATTTGAGGTGGGTTGGTGTAGGCAACATTCCTTTCCATTTTGGGTGTTTAAGGAATAGATGATAAAACCATTGCTTCGAAAAGACTTTACCTGCTTTTGGGTTTTGTCAGATTTCTTTGAAAAAGTTTTGAGGAACTATACATTTTTTTGCTTGATTTTCTGACAGTCGAGATTTTATATAGATAGTTTGAAAAAACTGGTTTTTCTGGACTCTTGGAATTTGAAACATTGACTTGTCTTTTCGAAAAACTTTTCTTCTTTTTGTTACAGAATTAGAGTTCCTTTTTAAAAGCCTTTTTTGCTAAAGCTTTTGGTGTACCACAGTTAGTGAGATTCAATTGCGGTTTCTTTGAATCCTTAGATTGTTTTTGAAAACGAGGACTTGACTCATCCAAGCTAGATGGTTCAGGATTCTGGGAACAATGACCGTATTCAAATTTTTCTATGAGTAGTTTGTGATGAATTGGCTGAAGGGGTACTGAGCTTTTGACTGGGGACTACAGTAAGGATGATTGGACCACTACAGAGTAAGATTGAGTTGTGGGACACTTTATGATAGGCAGTTGGTCAGACTACGGTGTAGGACTACAGTTGGCAAGACTGCGATCTGAAGGCAGTGAAGGAAAGTTTCTGAAATCTAATGGGTCTTCCATAAGAATTTATTCATCACAAACAGATGATGCTTGAGAGTTGGCATTAATTGTGCCTATGATAGGTTTTTTATCACATGTGTAATCTGGGGATTCAGGTAGAATTTCCTCAATGATACAATTATTTTTTAGATCATAAAGGCGACCGATGTTAGCTTTAATGTCCTTAGGGAAGTTTTTATCATTAACAGGGTAATGGAACTCTCGGTCCGGAGGGACATAGGGACGGTCCTTGTTAAACAGAGGTGATGATTCCTTTGCGGTATTGTACCCATTGGACCAACCCCAATTATAAGTGTTATCTATGGTTCCATTATTCACAAGATTCTCAATAGCTTCACTTTCATTAAAGATTTTTTCTATTAAAAGATTTAATCGTACAATTTCAATATGAGCTAAATTCCTCTGATTCAAATTTATCTCTAACTGTGTTTCACTCAACATGCTAGCATCTTTCTCTAACTCTAAGTCCTTCTCTAACATAGCTACTTTGAGTCTTTTGTTATCCAGTCGTCCTCCCACGTGATACATCTCTTACAACGCAATATTCTTCTCATCTATAGCTTTATTATAGTCTGAAAGGATGGGATCACATATGTCATTTAAGTTGTCTATGAATGGTTGACAATCATGCATGCTATAAGTAAGAGTTTAGATCATGAGTTTTACCTGCTCAATGATGCTTAGAGTTCCATCCTTAGCCATGTAGCATTAATTCATTTCATGTTTGGTGGATCCATACTCATCCAAAGTAGCCATCATGCAAATCTTTCCTTTACCCTTAATGTTTTCATTCTCATCTTCATCTCTGGATGACCACACTTGATGATCTCTCTTGAATTAGGCTACATATGCTCTATATTTCTCCTTTTCCTCCATTTCTTGAGCCATTCTAAGGTACAACGCTTGGTCTTTTACTACATTGGCTTTGCAATCCTTGTCAAAGTGATTCTCCTTGTTAGACTTGTGACAAATTATGACATCAGATTTGTCTTCATTTGAGGTACCGGAGTCATTTTTGATAGACTGCGGTGTCTCTTTGGGTTGAGTGTTCTGAGGTTGCGGTGATAGGTGGGATTTGTTTGGAAATCGAGACGGTTATTTTGAGAATTGAAATTCCGTTTAAAGGGATCCTTAATACACTGCTGATTCTTGCGGAACGATGGAGGTGGCAACTTGTTAAACTATTGGCTAACAAGAGCAATTGCATTCTGGAACTCTTCTTCATCATCATATTCTGATTCAGCTTCGTATGACTGTGGAGGGTTTTCATAAGATGGAGATGTTGGATAAGGTGTCTAAGTCCATAACTATTTCTGGTATGTACTTGACCCGACCCGACATGGTCCATTTGGGTTGCATGGCACCATGCAATTGGATAGACTAAATGAGAGAAATAACACTTGGAGATTATTAATATATTATAAGTTCTAATATATTAATAATATTATTTGATTAGTTTGATCAAGAATTAATTTAGAATTAATTAAGTGATCAAAAGATTACTAATTAAATATATGGGTTGATTATGTAAATCATCCATATCTTGTATAGTGGGCTAAGAGGCTCCATGGATTATCAAGTTGGGTTCTACCCATAGGATGCTCCATGGGAGTTACAAACCCATGGGTCATGGAAATGAAGAGTCATGACACATTAGGGTTTACATGGTGTAACCCTAGATGTGTCAACACTATATAAGGATCTCATTCTCCACCAAAATCTGCTACACTAAGGAAACAAGAGGGCTTGGCCGATTTCAAGAAGTGTGTGTTCTCTCATAAGTTTTTCCAAGAGCATTTGGTGTTGTGTGAAACATTTGAGGCATCACACTTGGGGTGCTAGGCTCACAAGGTTTCAAGGAACACAAGCAAGAACAAGGTAAGTTATTCTATCTATCATTCAAGTTAAAATTGTTCCCCATGTATGCTAGATAGGAATATAGCCTTGGAATTCAACTTTGCATGATAATTAGACAAACATAGATCCAAGGTTATTAGGGTTGCATGTACACTTAGGAAGTGTTAGAATGCTCAAAACCCATCAGTGGTATCAGAGCCTAGGCTTGTTTGCTTTTTATTTGTGCTTAAAAGTTGAAAAAAGTCGAAAATCTTGCTGTCTACAAATGGACTCGTCGAGCCTATAGGGGGGACTCGTCGAGTTCACGTGTATCTTCAACCAACTCGGTGAGTAAGTTCATGCACTCGGCGAGTAGGGTCGACAGGTTGCAGAATTTCGACTTTAGTTGTTGGAAATGAATTAGAAACATTACCCTAAACTGTTTTGGTACTTGAAAACTGGTTTTAGATGGTGTAATGTCTTTGCTAATTCATTTACAACAACTATTTATCAAAATTAAAAAGTTTTAAGTGTAATTTTGATTTATGAATGTGTTCATATTCATGTTCTTTTTCTTATGATGTTTTAGATGATCATAGGAATTATTTGTAACCTATGTGGTAGATTAATTCTTGATCATAATGTGTTTTAATGGAGTCCATAACTTGTCCTCAAGTTATGGAAAACCAAGAGTCATACTTGAATTAAAACCATTAAAAGAACACAAGAGTTAGAAAAATGAAGAGTCTTCATTTTATTACTCTATTAAACTCATAAGTTACAAGAAATGAAAAGTTTTGAAAGTTACAAAACTTGCCCTCAAGTTTTGGAACAAGTAAAGTTATGTTAAAGCTTTAGTTCCAAACCCTAGATTTTTAAAAGTTGAAATTCAACCCTTATACTTATATTATGATATATATATATATATATATATATATATATATATATATATATATATATATATATATATATATGTATAAGAACAAAGTCGTCTTACCGCTAGTACGCCTCATTCATGAAGTCGGTCTATAAGGTGGGTATAAGGTTGTTGCCTATAAAATGGTGACTTAATGGGTGTCTACTCTCACCCACCGCTTGCTTGACTGGTGGAGGGTCGTTAGCCGAACGGGTAAGACAAGGACTTATAAATTCTCATTCAAAGTATGATGAATATTATAAAGTAACTAAATGTTTTATTAAATTCCCAATCTTAGTTACTTTAGGAAAATGTGAATAAGGTGCTAATCCATGAAATTACACTTTACACTTTGTCTAAGTCGTTGGTGGAGCGTGTGTGGTTAACCGGCACACTAACTTGGACTTAATAAGGTAGGTAAAGGGTGACTTAAGGTTTATTATAGTATCGGTGGAGCGTGTGTGGTTTACCGGCACATCGATTGAGTGATAAACTTTAAGGGTACCAAGTGATTTGCATGGTTACTTCACACCTCGTTTTGTGATCCTCGGTATCCCAGTCACAGAACCTGGAGGGCACACTCGAGATTGAAACATGCCTTTGAAAAGTTTATTGAATCTCAAAGAATCTAGGAATTTCTTAGAACCAATCATAAAACGTAATATCTAATATTTTGGTTTTCGTGGTGGAAATTGGTGAATCATCATTCACCTACCTTTCAAATATGTTATAGCTTGGATTACGGCATACCTCTTCTAAGTTATAACATATTGTGATTGGATCCTACCCTTAATATTACATTTGGGTGTTTTATTAAGGAATCTCTTAATATCTAAACTAATCTTGTCCTCTTCCTTCAGATGTCTTCAAACAATGCTGCTTCTGGCTCGAATCCTAATGGCTCCTTTACTCTTATGAGCTTGTGTGGGAAAGTCACCTTTGATGGATCCAACTTCAATGAGTGGATCAGAAACATCAGCTTGATTACCCGCTATGAGGACAAAGAATATGTCCTCGACAAGGAGCTTAAGGAGATTGATGAGACCACTGCAACTCCTCAGGAGATCGCTGACTTTCAGGCACATGAAAGGGATGCTACGAAAGTAGCATGCATCATGATGGCTACAATGACAGCAGAACTCCAAAAGTCCTATGAGGATTTCTACCCTTATGAAATGCACCAAGATTTGATGGAAAGATACCATCAAAGTGCACGACAAGAGAGGTACGAAATCATCTGCTCCATGATAACAACCATGATGAAGGATGGGGATTCCGTCACGAGCCACATGCAGAAAATGCAAAGGTATGTGGATCGATTGCTGAAGCTTAATGTGAACTTCCCTGAGGAGCTTGCAATAGATATAATTTTGCGCTCCTTACCATCGTGCTATGATCAATTCCGCATGACATATCACATGAATAAGGAAGATGTCACACTCAGCAAACTTCAGGGACTTCTCAAGACCGCATAATCAGGTCTTAAGGGGAAGTCAGTTGTTAACACTCCTACTCCAAACTCCACTCCGGTTTTGGCAATCGGGAAAAGTCGAGGGAAGAAGAGAAAGAGTTCTTCGAAGGGTACCAAGGTTAGGACCCTTGATGTCTCTTCTTCAAGTGGAACCAAGAAAGGTTTTGTCACTCCTTCTTCTAACCCAAAAGAGGCTGAATGCTTCTATTGCCATGAAAAATCACATTGGAAGCGGAACTGCCCAAAATACCAGCAAGATGTGAAGGATGGAAAAGTTAAACCCAACCATGCAAGTATTTACACTATCATTTCTAATAACTCACCCCATTCGAAATCTTGGGTCCTTGATACCGGTTGTGGTATTCACATTTGTTGTGACTTGCAGGGACTAGGAAGAAGTGAGAATGTGGAGCAAGGAAGAATAAACTTAATCATGGGGAATAGAAAAGTTACACCTGTCACCAAGATTGGAGTTTATACTTTATCGCTAAGTAGTGGGTTAAATTTAGATTTGAATAAGTGTTGTTATTCACCAGAAATGGCAAGAAATATTATTTCCTTTCATGCATTGTACAAACAAGGTTTCACCATTTCATTTGATAATGAAGTTGGTTCGATTAATGCTTTCTTTAATAATGTGCTTTATTTTAAAGCATTACCTTGTGATGGTGTGTATGAAGCTGTATCTATTGTAGATAACTCAGGAAATAATGTTTTGTGTATTGATTCTCCTAATAATAATAACTTGGATAAAGCATCATTATGGCATTGTCGTCTTGGACATATAAGCAAGAAACGCATAGGCCAACTACAAAAGGATGGAGTCTTGGAGTCGTTTGACCTAAAGTCAGATGATAGTTGCGAATCATGTTTACTTGGAAAAATGACAAAGTCACCCTTCACAGGCTCGTGTGAAAGAGGTGAAGGTTTGTTGGACCTTATACACACGGATGTGTGTGGACCATTCAAACATGCCACAAGGGATGCTAATCGTTATTATTTGACTTTTACTGATGATTACAGTAGATATGGATATGTCTACTTAATCAAGCATAAGTCAGAGACTTTCAAGAAGTTTAAGGAATTTAAACAGGAAGTCGAGAATCAATTGGGCAGGAACATTAAGATGCTTCGATCCGATCAAGTTGGTGAGTACCTTAGTTCAGAGTTCCTCGACTATCTAAGGGAATGTGGGATTGTCTCACAATTGACACCTCCCAGGACACCGCAGTTGAATGGTGTGGCTGAGAGGCGTAATCAAACCTTGTTGGACATGTTTCGTTCCATGATGAGTCGAGCTTCGCTAGCAATCTCATTCTGGAGGTATGCCTTAGAGACTGCCGCCTATATCCTTAATCTAGTCCCTACAAAGAAAGTTGCCAAAACTCCTCACGAGATGTGGACTGGTAAAGTACCTAAACTAGACCACATCAAGATTTGGGGTTGCGAGGCTTTCGTGAGACGCGAGACTCATGATAAGCTCGAACCTCGAAGCGAGAAGTGTATTTTCATCGGCTACCCACAACAATCCTTTGGTTACCTCTTCTACAGACCTAGTGACAATGTGGTCTTTGTAGCAAGAAGAGGAGTCTTTTGAGAAAGAGTGTTAATAAGCCAAGGAGACAGTGGGAGGCAAATTGATCTTGAAGAAATTCAAGAGTCAAGTGGTGAAGGAACTTCAAACTCTAGCCCTCAACTTGAGGAGGAAACTCCTGTTGAGCCAATTGACGAATCTGTACCTTTGAGACGTTCCACGAGAGTTAGGAGTGCACCTGAGCATTACTATGGATTCCATATTACTGTAGAAGGTGAGATACTTATTAGTGATGGGACACTAGTAAGTCAAGATGACCCTAACAGCTACGAGGAAGCCATGGCAGGCCCCGAGTCTGCTAAATGGAAAGAGGCTATGGATAGCGAGATACAATCCATGTGTGACAATCAAGTTTGGAACTTGGTTGAGAATGTACCAGGTCGTAAGACTGTAGGGTGCAAATGGGTCTTCAAGAAGAAGACCGACATGGATGGTAAAGTACACACTTATAAGGCTAGACTGGTTGCAAAGGGCTTCTCTCAAATTCCTGGAGTAGATTATGATGAGACCTTTTCTCCGGTAGCCAAGATTAAGTCTATTCGGGTTCTGTTAGCCATAGCTGCATTTCATGACTGTGAAATATGGCAGATGGATGTCAAAACCGCTTTCCTTAATGGAAAGTTGGCTGAAGATGTTTACATGAGTCAGCCAGAGGGTTTTGTCAGCAACGAGTACCCTAATAGAGTGTGTAAGCTTGAGAAATCCATCTATGGATTATAGGAAGCACCTCGCAGATGGAATCTTTGCTTTGATGAAAAGGTCAAGGAATTTGGCTTTTCTAGGAGTGAAGATGAATCTTGTGTGTATGTCAAGGCTAGTGGGAGTATAGTTAGCTTTTTGGTATTGTATGTGGATGACAACTACTCATAGGAAACGACATTCCAACCCTGCAGGAAGTAAAGTCCTGGCTTGGAATGTGTTTCGCTATGAAGGACCTTGGTGAAGCTGCCTATATTTTAGGGATAAGGATCTTGAGAGATCGGAGTAAAAGACTAATTGGAATTAGTCAGAGTACCTACTTGGATAAGGTGCTGAAGAGATTCAGCATGCAGGACTCCAAGAAAGGAGAGTTACCCATCCAGAGTAACGCCAAGTTGAGTAATACACAAAGCCTTAGCATTGAGGGTAAGATAGCAGAAATGAGTCGAGTACCTTATGCATCGGCTGTAGGTTCGATCATGTATGTTATGACGTGTACTCGACCTGATGTAGCCTTTGCCTTGAGTATGGTTAGCAGGTTTCAGGGGAACACTGGCAAGGCACACTGGACTGCGGTAAAGAATATTCTCAAGTACCTACGAAGGACTAAGCACTGGGTCCTTACCCTCGGTGGGAGTGATGACTTGAGAGTTGTAGGGTATAGTGATTCTAGCTTCCAGACTGATATGGATAATTTCCGCTCTTAGTCAGGCTGGGTCTTTACCCTAAATGGAGGAGCAATTTCTTGGAAGAGTTCTAAGCAAGAGACAGTGGCAGATTCCACTTGTGAATCAGAGTATATTGCAGCGAGCGAGGTGGAAAAGGAGGCTACATGGCTAAAGAACTTCATTGGAGACCTTGGAGTTGTACCAGCTATTAAAGATCCAATGGAAATTTTCTGTGATAGTGAAAGCGCTGTTGCCTTAGCTAAGGAACCAAGGGATCACGGGAGATCCAGTCACATCGACAGAAAATACCATTTTATTAGACATCGAATAGAAGAAGGACTCCTCATGGAAAAGAGGGTATCATCGGATGAGAACCCAGCAGATCCCCTCACGAAGGGACTGACTCGGATTAAGCATCTCCAGCATGCTCGGAGCATAGGGCTGAAGGATGATATTAGATTTAGTAGTTAGATAACCTAGAAATTTGTAAAGTGTAATTGACATTAGATGATGAATAAAAGGTGTTTTATTTATGAGTAAAGTGTTGCTATCTCTTGTCAATCGTTTACTATATTTCTTTTGCATGTTTTGACTTCTAGAATAATTTTTTTTGGTATAACATATTATTCAAACCTCCACAGTCGGTCATATGTCGGAAGTAGGTATGAATCAAGACTGTCATGATTGGTTGTAGAGGTCTAAGGTGTTAGACAAGGGCTACAACAATCATGAGTGCTCATAAGTTCTGAGCATTGGACTCAACCCACGCTTACTGGAATCACTTCATGGAATTCTATCTCGAGTGATCGTGAGACGGTAATATCATATAAGTCTTCAAACCTAGAGATATGATTTGTTACTTACAAGTTGGTTGTGCATTAATTGTACGAAAACGCATTGGTAACTCGATGTTATAAATCGTGCTCTTGTGTGTAATTCAATGAGTGGTAGAACAAACATATGAGTCGAAGTTTATTTGTTCCTTCTTGGATTAGAAGCTGATATCTTGGCCCCTCGATGATTTTGTTTTGACCCATGTACCGGGCCCGGTTAGAACTAAGTTGATGTGTTCAATTAAGTTCTTTGTCAAACAAATCGGAAATCGGGAAACAAACTATTGGAAAATAAGTAAGACATTGTTCCATGTATTTGTTCGACTGATATCTAGAACAGAGGATTATATGATCACTTATCTGAAATGGCGTACCATCATCTTCTCAGTTCCGAGAAACCTTGAAAAGTGCTACGATTTCCGATCGGTTCCTGAAGTCATACTTGCAGTAATAGTTATTAGACCTATCTAAGTGGGAGACTGTTGGATAAGGTGTCTAAGTCCATAACTATTTCTGGTATGTACTTGACCCGACCCGGCATGGTCCATTTGGGTTGGATGGCACCATGCAATTGGATAGACTAAATGAGAGAAATAACACTTGGAGATTATTAATATATTATAAGCTCTAATATATTAATAATATTATTTGATTAGTTTGATCAAGAATTAATTTAGAATTAATTAAGTGATCAAAAGATAACTAATTAAATATATGGGCTGATTATGTAAATCATCCATATCTTGTATAGTGGGCTAAGAGGCTCCATGTATTATCAAGTTGGGTTCCACCCATAGGATGCTCCATGGGAGTTACAAACCCAGGGGTCATGGAAATGAAGAGTCATGACACATTAGGGTTTACATGGTGTAACCCTAGATGTGTCAACACTATATAAGGATCTCATTCTCCACCAAAATCTGCTACACTAAGGAAACAAGAGGGCTTGGCCAATTTCAAGAAGTGTGTGTTCTCTCATAAGTTTTTCCAAGAGCATTTGGTGTTGTGTGAAGCATTTGAGGCATCACACTTGGGGTGCTAGGCTCACAAGGTTTCAAGGAACACAAGCAACAACAAGGTAAGTTATTCTATCTATCATTCAAGTTAAAATTGTTCCCCATGTATGCTAGATAGGAATATAGCCTTGGAATTCAACTTTGCATGATAATTAGACAAACATAGATCCAAGGTTATTAGGGTTGCATGTACACTTAGGAAGTGTTAGAATGCTCAAAACCCATCAGGAGATTAAGATTGAGTATGTGGTGCTTGTGCTGTGAGGGCAAGAGGTCCTCCGAAGTCAGCATAGTCTTTGAGCATGGTTGATTCTTGAGCTTGCAATTCACCATAGAGCTTATGCAGAGATAAAGAGTGATTTTTTCTATCTCCTTAGACTATTATCTTAGTAGTAGTCCAATGTCTACCCAAACCATTGAGAAACTGAAGGTTTGTCTCATGGTTGCTTCGGATGATGCATGCATTTGATAGTTTCGTGACTATTATATTGAACCTCTTAAAGGAGTCTTCCAAAATTTCACCAACATGAGCTTGGAAGTTGTTGAATTCATTGAGTGCGGTTGTAATCTTCTTATCTTGAGCTTGTTAAGTTCCCTCATACAGGTTTTTGAGAACATCCTTGATCTTTTTAGCTAACTTGCAATTTATGATGATATGGAAGTTATGAGGATAAACTCTGCATGATATCTCATAAAAAGCAATCACATCATATTCCATTTAATCGAGATCATCCTTCGTAGGACGATTCATGGCTGGTTGATCACCTCTAAGTTTTATTGTTGCACCGTTGGTTTGAACTGGAGTGAGAACATGGATATGAGGTCCTTCTTCCATAGATCTGCATACATCTCTTCCAATTCTTCGTAAATACCTTTCAATTCTTTGTGACCAATGATGATTTTCGTTTGCCAGAAGTATTGGAGCTCTATTCGAACCACCAACATCGTTTAAAACATTGAGAGATAATGCTTGTACCATATTTCCTTGTTTTGAAAAGATTTATTTTATAGAAGTAAGCTTCAGTGGTATAGAAGGCTTTTTAAATAAATCAGATTTATTTCTTCAATAGGCAACCACTTTGGCTCGGATACCAATATTTCAGAGAAAAACTCGAGTCACACTTGAACAAACGTTAGAATAAGTAATAATGTGCAATAAAGTTTAACTCAAAGGATCATTAAAGCTCAATGATAATAATAAATTAGAGTTTGAAAGTTAGAAAGTTAGAAAGTTAGTGCGGAAATATAAGGAAATATAAATGATAACAAGTGTTATATCAAGTATACACATAAGTTGATACATAACGAGAATTGCAGTCAATCCAAGTTAATAAGTGAGATCATACTAAGTGATAAAGTCTAGAAAGACTTGCTCCGAAGAGATTTCAAACATTTATGATTATATTTAAGTGATAAGTAAGAAAGGAAGTAAGATAAGCAAAGAGATTTAAGATGAGTGAGATATGTGTATTCATACTGAAAATGAGAACTCCTTTTATAGAATCTTAGAGGTTACAAGGGTCCCATCTATTAATCGTTGCCACGTAAGTCACATTAGATAAAAGTAAGTACAGATAAAACAAATAAAAAAATAAGATAAAAAGCTTGATGACAGAGACTACGGTTGCTGATCAGACTGCAGATGAGTTTGATTGTTGATCGATTGCAGATCAAAAGAAGGATGCAGTATGATGAAGTTAAAGAGGGTCACTTTTATGTTCCAATAGGGTGTCATTTGGCTTAGGAAGCAAGGTGAATTAGGCCCCATATTTATTGGTCCTTTTTGGCTTGATTCCTGGGTAGGCAAAGTTGCATACCGATTGGATTTACCCGCCGTGCATAGTCAGATCCACAAATTTACCATGTCTCTTAGCAGCGAAGGTGTTTAGCTGATGATTTCAAAGTGATTCCCCTGGACGATATTCAGGTTGATGAGTACCTGAATTATGTATAGAGAATGTTTACGATTCTCAACAAGAAGATGAAGACCTTGCGCAACATGTAGTGCATTTGGTGAAGGTGTAATGGTAGCACTAGAACGGTTCAGAGTGGAAATGGGAACACATGGAGGAGATGAGGGAGCATTACACTGAGTTGTTTGCATCAGCAGACTTCGAGGATGAGGTTTGATTCAAGTGGGGGAGAGTTGTAACATCCGAATTGTTGAGGTATGACTTCTTCAATAATTTATGAGTTTTATAAGGCAATGATATGGAGGAGGTTCGACGTGACATGGCTAGGTTGAGAGCATATTCCATTTTTCCTCCCACGACGTGGCACTGTATGGCCACAACATGGGGGTTTTTTTTGGCCAAAACCCTAATTCTCAGGATTGGAGCCCTATTTAAGGGTACTAACTTCTAGGGTTTCCTCATTTGGCAGCCTCCACCCTCTGAGATCTTATCCCACCCAAAATCTAGCCTCCATATGTGTGTTTGAGTGTGTGAAGTCACCTTTGCGAAAGTTGAAAGGAGGATGACACTATCTTGGTATTTGTGTGCTTGGCTTCAATGTGGATTTTGCATCTTTGCTTCATTTTTTATCATTTAGAGGTTAAATGTCTTCACCATTTTCATTAAAATCCTTAGATCTAATCTTATGTCACTTTTTGCGTTTTTGGCCAATGGTTGTGGTTAGAGTGAATGGATGGGTTAAAGTTAGCAACATTATGTTCTTTCTGAGTCTTATGAGCATCATATCGTATGGATCTAAGATTTGGGTGTGGTTTGTGAGCTTTCTATGAGTTTTAGTTCACATTTCTCCATGTTTGACCTACTTTGAGTCTAAAATTGCATTGAACATGCATGTCTGAAAAGCACCAGTTTTTATGTTGTGTTAGACCTTATGAAGCTTTCTGGAAAGTTAGAATGTAATGACTTAATGGAATGAGAGCTTATTCCTTTATGATGTCATAACCGAGTTTCCACGACATGGTTACCTGCTCACCACAATGTGGAAACTAGGGTTACATTGAGTGTTTTGTTGAGAAGTAGCCACCACGTGCCTAAGGATGCCCATGATGTGGCGACCTTCTAGAGTTTATTTTAACTTTCACCGTTTACTTTTTGACTTGGTTGACTTTTGGTCAATTGGCTAGTTAAGAAGGTGGATTAAGTTTTTACATTTTGTGGATTTTTAGGAGGTGTATATTAACCGTTCTTAAGTTATGAGAGCAGTTAGCTGTTGACTACGTCTACAGGAGAGTTCTCTCACTAAACTATGTAGGTTGCTAGATTGTCTCTATGAATCTTGCATGAAAGATTGTGGTTGGATCGTAGAACTTTTTTGAAAGACTATAATATATAAGTGACTATAAAACTATGGTTGGATCATATCGTTTACGTAGGGTTGAAATACACCCCTAGGGCTAGGCCCACTGATATGTATGGTATGTCGTATTTTTGGGACTATTCATAAGCTTTGTGCTTATAGTTTATGTTTTAAATGTTTTACATACTTCCAGTTCCGAAGAGAAGGGCCCAACTTAACCGCACTGCATCCCCTAAATGATTTTTCCACATTCATTATTACTATTTTACTCTGATGTTTAAGAGATGCATTGTCACACCCCGAAACCACAGGCGGAAACGTTCAATGGTGGAGGTGACTTCATGTTGAATATCATAACCAATGCACATAGTAAGCAAAGTAAAAAACCATTACGTTACCTATTATAATTTACAATTGTTTGAAAACCAAGTATTACAGTTGTGATACATATGTATATATATGAACAAAAGTAAGACGTGTCTTCTACGTACTCCGTCTTCGCCAAAAAAGGATCATTGGGTACCTGTCTAATGCGGGCCTGAGAATACAAGCAGTTTATAAGCGGTTTTGTTTTCTGAAAGCATACAAGTTTCCTTTCGATTTTTGAAAAAGGTTACGAATCCAATAAAATCCCATATTTTCTTATATGTAAAGTTTGGTTATCTGCTTTGTTACACAAATCTGGTTATGAACAACTGTTATCCCAGGAAAATCCCATATTTTCCTAAAAGTTGGTTACTGAGTTGAAATGTAATGTAAAAGATGTATTCTAAAAACCTGATAAGTATAAAGTAAACAAATTACTATCCCATTATTACTAACGAGTAAATATCTGTTATCCAAATTGCGAGTTCAATAACCATGCGATAGACTAGATATGGTAATAAGTAGTCCAAATCACTTTATGACTATCGTCACCCTTGAACCTTTCGGTTTGGCTGTAGCTAGCAGCCAAGTGCGAGGTAGTTAGCGCCGTATATATCAATACACTCAAGTCACGCTCCCTATCTAAGAGATTCTGGTTACGGGGGCGGTCCTCCACTCGCGTATCTCTGTGGAGTGTTTCCGAGGACATATCTCCAATTTACAGGAATAACAAATTTACTATTAATAATACAGAAAGATACTATTCCAAACGATGATCCTCCACTCGCGTATCACGGTGGAGTGTTATCGAGGACAAAACAATTTACTAGGTTTCATGTTCAAAGGTCAAAGGTTTTGCTTTTAACTGTTATAATGTGGAAAACCATTTGTGAAAATATAGATACAACATTTTATAATGTTTTTCACAAATAATATGATAATGTGTTCTTCAAGTTCAAATGGTTATCTGTTATGATTGTTAATGTTAAAAGCATATGTAATATGGAACATAACACATGTAAAACAAGTTTTGAGTACAAGTATTCCTTGAACTTTGCTTGTTTTCTCCCCCTCAAAAATAGTGGAAAACATTGAAAAAGGTAGGGTATGAACTCACCGTTTAACGTAGGGTTTGAGGGTCAATGAATGCCCTGAACGCCAATGGGCCCTATTATTAATGTGATGACACATAAATGAGTTAGAACTAAGGAGTTTCATGACTAAACATGATGGGAAAACATCCTTAGGGCTTGGAATTATGAAGAATAAGTGTATTATGATCCAAACTTAATGATCTATGCAAGTTTAGGGCTAAATATGGGTATTAGAGTGGGTGTACGGTCTTGAAAATGAGTGTGTGGTTGGGAGTGCGGCCAAGAGTGTGTGTGTGAGGCTACACAGAAGAGTGTGCGGTTGTACAAAGGGTGTGTGTGGCCGTACATAGGAGTGTGCGGCCGTACACTCCTCATTTGAGTCGATATGATGATTTTTGAAGTGTTTTCTCTTCATACTAGGGAGTTTTGAGTGTGTGCTACCCCCATATGAAGGTGTGCGGCCGTACACCTTCAAGGGACGTTGAATATGATGATTATGATGAGTTTTAAGCTTAGGATTCAAGTGTTTACCACTATAATGAGCTTGAATATGGAGTAGATCACGAATATGAAGCCTTCAAAGTGTTCTTGGTTGATGATTTAGTGAGACAAAGTAGAGAGATGGAAAAGGAACATCTAAATGAATGAATGAAGGGGTATCTATCCATATATTGGTTTGGGTGTGAGGTTGTGGGTGTTTGCGGTTGGGTGTGTGGCTACACACATAGATATGCGACCGCACACTCAGGTTTGTGGCCGCACACACAGGTGTGTGGCCGCACACACCTTATTTGGTGAGTTTGGCTCGATTTTGTGATGCTAAAACACTCTCCAACCCTTCCTAAGACTTATATCTTGATTATACTAAGTCTAGAGCACCCATATGGAACCCCAAGATTTAATAAAAGATAATGAATTCAAGTTTTTGCGCTGACACACGGATCAATTTCATAGGTTAGAAGTTTCGGGTTGTCACATTATCCCCCCCGTTAGAGGGAATTTCATTCCGAAATTCAAAATTAAGATACACATCGTGGATTTGGAAAGAGATGCAGATAATAGTGCCTTTCCAGGGCGAGAACTTCAACAGAACACGGTCTCCAACCTGGAACTCCAGAGGTTTCCGTTGTATATCGGCGTAACTCTTTTGTCGATCTCATGAAGCTTTCAGTTGTTCTTGGATCTGGATGATCTTCTTGGTGGTTTAACGAATGATTTCAGGACCAGTGAGAGCATTGTCAGGGAATTTACTCTTGGCTAGCTGCGTGTCCCCTATTTCAACCCAACACAGAGGGGATCTGCACTTGCGACCATAGAGGGCTTCGAATGGGGCATCCTTGATGCTGGTGTGGTAATTGTTGTTGTACGAGAACTCAATCAAAGGCAAATGTGTGTCCCACAACTTTCTGAAATCGATGACACATGCTCTAAGCATGTCTTCTAGGGTTTGGATAGTTCTCTCACTCTGTCCGTCGGTTTGAGGATGATAGGCCGTGCTCATGCCTAGTTTAGTTCCAAGATCCTTCTGAAGAGATGGCCAAAATCTGGAGGTAAACCTGCACTCTCGATCAGAGATAATGGACACAGGTACACCGTGCATTCGAACTACCTCCTGGATGTAGATCCGTGCAAGTCTTTCCATCTTGAACGATTCTTTAATCGGGATGAAATGAACGGACTTGGTCAAACGATCGATAGTTACCTAAATGGTATCGTACCCACTCGGAAACTTGGGTAACTTGGTGATCAAATCCATGGTAATCATCTCCCATTTCTGGTACTCAACTTTCACCTTGGCGCAACTCAGACACTTGCCTACAAATGTAGCAATCTCGGCTTTCATGTTTGGCCACTAGTATTGTTTCTTGAGATCCAGGTACATCTTATCCGACCCCGGGTGAACAGAGTATCTGGTCTTGTGTGCTTCCTCCATGACAACTTCCCTAAATCCTCCAAACATTGGGGTTCAAATTCGGTCCATGAAATAGTAGACTCCGTCATCTTTGATCTGAAGTTTCTTATCCATTCCCCTCAAGGTTTCATTTGACACGTTCTCTGGTTTGAGGGCTTCTAACTGGGCGTCTTGGATTTGCATGGATAAATGGGAATGGATAGTCACCATCAGTGTCTTCGCCTTGCGACTCAAACTTTCCTTTCTGCTAAGGGCATCTGCCACCACATTGGCCTTGCCGGGATGGTAACGAATCTCGTACTCATAGTCCTTGAGTAACTCTACCCATCGCCGTTGCCTCATGTTTAAATCTTTCTAATCGAAGATGTGTTGCAGGCTCTTATGGTTAGTGAAGATCGTACACTTGGTTCCGTAGAGATAATGCCTCCAAATCTTCAGTGCAAAGACTACGGATCCTAACTCCAAGTCGTGCATGGTGTAGTTGACCTCATGTTCCTTTAGCTGTGTCGAGGAATAAGCAATTACCTATCCTCTTTGCATAAGAACGCAGCCTAAGCCCTGATTAGACGCATCACAATAGACAACGAAGTCTTCTGTCCCTTCGGGTAGTGACAGAACAGGCGCGCTGCACAGGGCTTGCTTTAACGTTTGGAATGCATTATCTTGCTTTTCACTCTAACAGAAGGCTACTCCTTTCTGTATCAGAGAGGTTAGAGGTTTGGCGATTCTGGAATTTTTTTGGATAAATCACCAATAATAGCCGGCGAGACCCAAGAATTGATGAATTTATGTGGGTGTCTTTGGTGCCGACCTATTCTCTATCACTTTTATCTTGGATGGATCCACATGAATACCCTCTTCGCTTACCACGTGCCCGAGGAAAGTTACCTTCCGAATTCAGAATTCACACTTGGTAAATTTTGCATACAACTTTCGGATCTAAGGGTTTCCAACACTGACCTCAAGTGTTGCTTGTGATCTTCTTCACTTCTGGAGTAAACAAGTGTGTCATCAATGAACACGATGAAGAATTTATCTAAGAAGGGACGATACACCCAGTTCATCAGGTCCATGAACACAGCCGGTGCATTGGTTAGAACGAAGGGCATTACTACGAACTCATAGTGTCCATATCGAGTCCTGAAAGCTGTTTTGGAAACATCACTCTCATGAACTCGTACCTGATGGTACCCTAACCTAAGGTCTATCTTTGAGAAGTAGTTGGCTCCCTGAAGTTGATCGAAGAGGTCATCTATTCGCGAGAGGATATCAGTTTTTAACGGGTAACTTGTTAAGCTCGCGGTAGTTGATACACATCCGAAAGGATCCATCTTTCTTCTTTACAAACAAAACCGGAGCTCCCCAGGGTGGGGAACTTGGTCTGATGAACCCTTCGCTGAGTAACTCGTTGATTTGGCTGGATAACTCCTGCATTTCTGCTAGAGCTAAACGATATGGAGACTTCACTACAGGGGTAGCTCCACGAATTAGGTCGATGCGAAAACTCAACTTGACGTTCAGGAGGAATTCCCGGGAGCTCTTCGGGAAAGACGTCAGGAAAGTTGCAGACTTTAGGGATGCTCGCGAGGTCTTTAACTTCCTGTTTCTCATTAATGACGTGGGCTAGGAATGGTTGGCACTCCTTCCACAAAAGCTTTTGAGCTTTGATGTAGGAAATGATATGAAGATTGGAGCTAAGCTTATCGCCATAAATCACTAGAGTTTGTCTCGCAGGAAGATTGAGACGGATGGCTTTTTCGTAGCAAAGGATATCAGCATGATTGGAACTCAACCAATCCATGCCAATGATAACGTCAAAGCGCTTTATGGAGACTGCCATAAGATCGATGGGAAATGAATGATCGTTCAGAGTAAGAGTGCGGCCTATGAATATATCGCGAGCACTTTCTTCCTCGCCATTAGCCATCTCGATGGTAAACGTTTCGGTTAATGATTGGGGATTATGTTTAAGGTTATGTTTTAATGAATGACTAACAAAACTTCTTTCAGCACCCGAATTGAAAAGAATACTAGCATAAGAGTTGTCGAGAAGGAACGTACCCGAAACAATGGTGAGATCAGCGACTGCCTCCTCCCTTCCCATGGCTAGGACTCTTCCGGTATTATCAGTTATCGCCTTCTTGGGGCAGTTTCTCTTAAAATGTCCTACTTCTCCACAATTATAACAAGCTTGACCAACACCTGCTCCAGAAGGTTGATTTGCAGATTGGGCTGGTGCCTTGCAGAATTGGGTTGTATGCCCTTTTTTTCCACAGTTGGTGCATGAAAGTTCACGGTAGGAGCCGGGGTTATGGTGGTATTTACACTTTTCACATTAGGGAAGGCTACCAGCATACTGATGGGTTTTGAGCATTCTAACACTTCCTAAGTGTACATGAAACCCTAATAACCTTGAATCTATGTTTTCTCTATATACATCAAAATTTATTTTTCAAGGTTATTTCCGAACTAGCATGGCATGGGGAATATATGAAACATAAAAACTAGTAGAAATACATACCTTGTTGTTGCTTGGATTCCTTCACGACTCTGTGAGCCTAGCACCCCAAATGTTGTTCCTCGAATGCTTCACACAACACCACAAAACTTGGAATAACTTGAGCGAATATTTCTAGCACTCAAAATCGGTTATGCCCTCTCTAGTAACCTTCTAGGTCCGATTTTACTAGCCAAGGGCTCCTTTTATAGTGGTGTCAGAATTAGGGTTTCATTAAGAAGACCCATAATCATCATGACTCTTCATTTCTCATGACCCATGGGTTTGCAACTCCCATGGACTATCCATGGAGCTCCAAATGGTTACATCCACAACCCATAAACCATGGATCATTAATCCACCATAAAAGAATTGATGATTGTCATAATCAACCCTTACATATTTAGTTAGTCTCACTTTAATCACGAAATTAATACTTGATCAAATACTAATTAAATAATACTATTATTAATATATTAAAACTTATAATATATTAATAATCATAAGTGCCTTATTCTCTCATTTAGTCTATCCAAGTATTGCAATGCCATGCAACCCAAATGGACCATGTCGGGTCGGGTCAAGTTCATACCAAATAAAGTTATGGACCTAGACACTATATCCAACAGTCTCCCACTTGGATAAGTCTAATAACTATATTTGCAAATACGACTTCAAAATCCGACTAGCAATTGTAGCTCTTTCAAAGTCTCTCGGAAATGAGATGATGATGATATGCCATTTAAGATAAGTTATCATATAATCCTCTGCTCTCATGATATCAGCCGGACAAACACATGGAACATGGTCTTACTTATCGTCCAGCATTTGTTTCTCGATCTCCGATTTGTTTCGACATAGAACTAAATTGAACACATCAATTAGGTTCTGACCGGGCCCGGTACATGGGTCAAAACCAAATCATCGAGGGGCCCAGATGTCGCTTCTATTTCTAGAAGGAACAGATAAACTTTGACTGATATGCTTGTACTAACTACTTGTTGAATTACTCACAAAGGCATGTTTTATAACATCAAGTTACCAATGCGTTTTCATACAATCAATGAATAACCAATTTATAGTCAACAACTCATATCTCTAAGTTTGAAGATTTATACGATATTACTGTCTCACGATCACTCGAGATAAATTCCATGAAGTGATACAAGTGAGCGTGGGTTGAATCCAATACTCAGCCCTTATGAGTACTCATGAATGTTGTAGCAACCATTGCATTGTCCAAAGCACTTTAGAAAAATCGTACAAGCCAAATTCATGACAGTCTTAAATCAATACTTACTTCCAAAGTTTGATTGACTGTGGATGGTTTGAATAATACGATATATACCATAACATAATTTTTCTAGAAGTAAAAACATGAAAATTTGAAACATAGTAAACAATCAACATAAGATAGTAACACCTTACTCATAAATAAATAACAACTTTTATTTATTATCAAATTTCAATTACATTTTACAAGTTTCAGGAATCTAATTATTGAAACTATTATCATCCTTCAGCCTAATGCGCCTTGCATGCTGTAAATGCTTAACCCTACTCAGTCCTTCGTGAGGGGATCCGCCGAGTTCTCATTTGATGATACCCTCTTTGCCACGAGGAGTCCTTCTTCTATTCTATGTCTGATGAAATGATATTTTCTGTCAATGTGCCTAGATCTCCCGTGATCTCTTGGTTCTTTCGCCAAAGCAACCGCACTTTCACTGTCACAGAAAAATTGCATTGGCTCCTTTATAGCTGGTACAACTCCAAGGTCTCCGATGGAGTTCTTCAAGCATATCGCCTCTTTTGCTGCCTCTCTTGCTGCTATGTACTCTGATTCACAAGTCGAATCAGCTACTGTCTCTTGCTTGGAATTTTTCCAAGTAATGGCTCCTCCATTTAGGATAAAGACCCAGCCTGACTGAGAGCGAAAATTATCCCTATCAGTTTGAAAGCTAGCATCACTATATCCTTCCACTCTCAAGTCATCACTGCCTCCGAGGGTAAGGACCCAGTCCTTAGTCCTCCGCAAATACTTGAGAATGTTCTTTACCGCTATCCAGTGTGCCTTGCCAGGGTTCCCTTGATATCTACTGACCATGCTCAAAGCAAAGGCCACATCAGGGCGAGTACAAGTCATAGCATACATGATCGAGCGCACAGCGGAAGCATATGGTATCTGACTCATTTCAGCTATCTCAACCTCTGTACTTGGACTCTGAGTCTTAATTAGTTTGACATTACTCTGGATTGGTAACTCCCCTTTCTTGGAATCTTGCATACTGAACTTCTTCAGTACCTTATCCACATAAGTACTTTGAATTAGTCTCTTACTCCTATCTCTCAATATCCTTATCCCTAGGATATAGGCAGCTTCCCCAAGGTCCTTCATAGCAAAACACTTCCCAAGCCAGGCCTTAACCTCCTGTAAAGTTGGGATTTCGTTTCCTATGAGAAGTATGTCATCCACATACAACACCAAGAAGCTAACTATGCTCCCACTGGCCCTGACATATACACAAGACTCATCCTCACTCCTAGAAAAGCCAAACTCTTCAACTTTCTCATCAAAGGAAAGATTCAACTTACACACTCTATTAGGGTACTTTATATTTAAAAACCCTCTGGCTGATCCATGTAAACATCCTCAGCTAATTTCCCATTAAGGAAAGCGGTTTTGACATCCATTGGCCATATTTCATAGTCATGAAATGCAGCTATGGCTAACAACACTCTAATAGACTTAATCTTGGCCACTGGTAACATCTCATCATAGTCAACTCCCAGAGTTTGAGTAAATCCATTTGCAACCAGTCGCGCTTTATAAGTGTGTACTTTCCCATCCATGTCAGTCTTCTTCTTGAAGATCCATTTGCATCCAACTGTCTTACGACCTGGTACATTATCAACCAAGTTCCAAACTTGATTGTCATACATGGACTGAATCTCGCTATCCATAGCCTCTTTCCATTTCGCACACACAGGGACTGCCATGGGTTCCTTATTATTATTAGGTTCATCCAAATCTATCAGCGTACTATCATTGATAAATGTATCACTTTCAGTGGTGATGTGATAACTATAATAAAATTCAGGTGTGTTCCTCACCCTAGTGGAACATCTTGGAGGTACAGACTCGTCTATCGGCTCAACAGGAGTTTCCTTCTCAGGTTGGCTGACAGTATTTGAGGTTCCTTCACAACTTGACACTTGAAGCTCTTCAAGGTCAATTTCCCTCCCACTGTCCCCTTAGCTTATTAATTCTCTCTCACGAAAGACTCCTCTTCTTGCTACAATGACCACATTATCACTGGGTCTGTAGAAGAGGTAACCAAAGGACTTCTGTGGGTAGCCGATGAAAATACACCTCTCGCTTTGGGGCTCAAGCTTGTCATGAGTCTCACGCCTCACAAAAGCTTCACAACCTCAAATGTTGATGTGGTCCAAATTGGGCACTTTCCCAGTCCACATCTCGTGAGGTGTTTTGGTAACCTTTTTATTAGGGACTAGATTAAGGATATGGGCGGCAGTCTCTAAGGCATACCCCCAGAAAGAGATTGGTAACGAAGCTCGACTCATCATGGAACGAACCATATCTAGCAGGGTTCGATTGTGCCTCTCAGCCACAACATTCAATTGTGGTGTCCTGGGAGGTGTCAATTGTGAGAAAATCCCACATTCCTTAAGATAGTCAAAGAACTCAATGCTAAGATACTCTCCTCCCCGATCGGATCGGAGCATCTTGATGTTCCTGCCCAATTGATTCTCAACTTCCTGCTTAAACACTTTGAACTTTTCAAAGGTTTCTGACTTATGCTTGATTAAGTAAATATATCCATATCTACTGTAATCATCAGTAAAAGTCACATAATAACGATTAGCATCTCTTGTAGCAACTCTGAAGGGCCCACACACATCCGTGTGTACAAGGTCAAACAAACCTTCACCCCTATCACAACTACCTGTGAAGGGTGACTTTGTCATTTTTCCATGTAAACAAAACTCGCAACTATCATCTGACTTGAGGTCAAATGATTCCAAGACTCCAACCTTTTGGAGTTGGCCTATGCGCTTCTTGCTAACATGTCCAAGACGAGAATGCCACAAAGATGCTTTATTCAAGCTATCAGAAGAATCAATATACAACACATTATTTCCTAGATTGTCTACAACATTCACGGCTTCATATACACCATCACATGGTATTGCTTTAAAGTAAAATACATCATTGTAATAAACATTAATAGCACCATTTTTATTGTCACACCCCCAAACCAGAACGGTGGAACGTTCGGGGGCGGAGGACGTCATATTCAGTATCATAACAGTTCATAGAAAGGAAAATACACACCACCATATATATTAAAGTTTCCAAAATGTTTACATAATTGTATTCGTTACATGTTCAAAAGTTAAATACATAAACATCTTTCAAATGAAGTAATTAACGTCAGTACGTTAATCCCCAAAAGTTGATTTCCAAATTTTCTTAGCGGTTCCCTGAGAATACAAGTTATTTCAAAGAAAAAGTGTCAACAATTATGTTGGTGAGTTCATGAGTAGTGTTTTGAGAAATGTACGCCATTCGAAAGTTCGTGTATGTTTTCTAGAAAACGCAGTATTTCAATTGTAAAGAGTTGTGATTTGTTGTGTTGAAAGTGAATGTATTACATCCAGAAAATCTCATATTTTCCCTAATGGTTGAGATATGAATTGTTGTGTTTTCCAAGAAAAACCCTTATTTTCTTATAAAAGTATGAAATGCATATGAATGTTCGTGTTATAAGTTGTAAATAATTGCACCAGGAAAATCCCTTATTTTCCTATTAGTTGTTTGGTTTGTATACAGGAAAAACCCTTATTTTCCTAACATAACTGGCAGTCTCTTAGACCAAAAATCGCAAGAAACCGACGTTCTTAAAAGTTGTATCATAGTTTTATATAATAAAGCTATACGAAGATCGCATTTGTTAGATGAAGAATAGTTTTAATAGCTACTTGTTCATAAAAGCATAATACCTTAATAATTGTATATCCGATGAGTTTTATAACCATACTAAACATAATATGCCTGTAACGACGTTCTTCAGGCGTCATAGCGTTATGACAACTGTCACCCCAAAGGACGGACTGTAGCTAACAGTCAGGGTGCGGGATCATGACTTCCCGTATAGATCTATACACATTTGACACATTCTCCTAACGGGAGACTCTAGTTATAGACATGACTTGCAGCATTACTTTCTAATAAGGAAGTAGTGTTTGAAGATATTCACATCTCATGGATTCTCAACTAAATCTGTATTAAAGTGATAGTTTTGTATGAAAAGTTTATCCTTTTTCACAATGTTTGACAAAGCATAAATCATAAGTTTTTAGAACGTATAAAATGACTTAGCAACGAAAGGTACTTTGAAATCACTATATATTTTATATAAGTCTAATGCACACAATGTATGACAAGAGTTTTCCAAAGTAGTAAGGAATTCCAAGTGATTTATTCGATAAAACAAGTGTAGTGAAACTTTATAAAATACACGATAATAACCGTATGTTTACTTGTTTCCCCCCCTTCAAGAGTATAAAGGCATTTAAAAATGTATTTAAAGTGTGTTTGAAAGGGGTATGAACTCACTTGATTGTAGTGGTTGATTTGAAGTAGTCGAGAGAATAATCGAGCAGAACTTCAACAGGAAGAGTTGAAAACACGGGAAAATCTCGGGATTCTCAGGAATCTCAGGAACACAAAACCTTCCTTCGGGACTTGAAGGTGAAAACCGGGGTTTTGGGAGGGTCTCGGGGGCTTAAACGCAGACTTTCGGCGCGAGAAAGAAGGGAATTGAGCAATGGAACTCGGAGCCCTTGAAATCTATTTATAGGGGCATTTCTGGTGTTCTACATCATGGATAAGGTTGGTCACATCGTGGGGAGCAAACCATATCCTCTTCCGTTGATTGGACGCCCTCAGTCACTTGCCGGGTCGCGGCCAAGCTGTGCCACGTCGTGGGGGCCTGACAGCCTCAGATTTTGGATCCCGAACATGTAAAATCCATAACTTTCGCGTACGACCTCTGTTTTCGACATTATTTATATGCACGCGTAGCTGAAAACATGATCTACAACTCTTGTTTAGACTTCACTGGCTAATTTTGAATTTATTTTGAATTATTTATTTTTAACGGGTCGGGACACGAAAATTCTGTTAAAAATTCATAACTTCTTCATCCGATGTCTGTTTTCGTCACACTTTTCATTGTTGCACTACTATTGTTGAGAGCTTTGATTCTCATTTAGGTTGTTTTGGCCAAAATTCTCGATCTCTATTTCGAGTTTTTAGTTGTCTACTGCTATATCCGGATCTTGGAAAAATCATAACTTCTTCATATGAAGTCAGATTTGGACGTTCTTTTTACGTACGTTTACGGTTTTGATGATATCTAAAACTTTTATTTAGATACCTAAGGCCAAAAACTATTGTATTGAAACTTCGCGTTTTACGTTTATCAGTATTCCCAGTTTTGCCGAGAATCTTCGGTTGGTCATAACTTCATCGTTATAACTCGGATTTTAGGCTTCTTTATATGTACGAAAACCTTGATACAATTCCTACCACTTTATTCAACCCAAATAAGATTTTAGGAAAGTTAAATTTTGACCTAAATTTGACTTGAGTTCCATCATATTGCCTCGAAATATCGGGTTGTCACATCATCCCCCTGTTAGAGGGAATTTCATCCCGAAATTAGAGTTTAAACCGAACTGGTAAACATGCTACGGATAGATGTTTTATTTGCTTCTCGTGTTCTTAAGTGAACTCGGTCCCTCACTTGGCATTCCAGCGAACCTTTTACTATTAGGACACGACACTACTTCTTTCGTTTAACTTCACTGGCATGACTACTCTTCTTGGTCGAACGTATGTTGAATGTTTTTGTGTACCGTGAGAATAGTACATCTTGTACCCTACAAGTAGTGTCTCCAGATCTTCAGAGCAATTACCGTTGCCCCTGACTCAAGATCATGCGTTGTGTAGTTAACTTCCTGTGTCTTAAGCTGTCTTGAGGTATAGGCAGTGACCTTTCCTCTTGCATAAGAACACAACCTATTCGTGCTGATTATGAAGTCAAAACCTTGTGGTCGATTAGATGTCGTGAAGATCTAAAATAAGGTACGGTTACTCATGAATTAAGGGAAAAGGATAGGTACTCTTGTTCTATCTCTCTTCCTTGTCCCAATCGACAGAAAGGGCATGCGTTGGGCTTCTAAGTTTATTTGCATGGCAGCACGATCACTCGTAGTCTTGGGAAGTCTCCGTCCTGGAGTTCATAGTAGCACCCATACCAGGTTCATCAATCATACTCTCGGGTATTTGTGCTGTATATACATAGGCTTGAAATTGTGGGTCTTTGGATTGAACTTGACTTACTACACAACTTGTACTTCGGGGTCGTTTGTTGAACTTTTCTTCGGAAAGGATGAGAATCAATAAGTGCTCTATGCACGAGTACTTTGGTATTCTGGAATGACAGCTTTGCTAGAAAGACAATTTCGGAGGAAGAGATGTACGTATGAAGTTGTTTTTGTGAGGATCAAATTGAATCAAGTCATATGATAATGTCGGAATCATAAGGAAACTTAAAGACATTAGATTTGAACATAAGATGTTTACAGACAAAACACAACCGTGCAACCATCAACAGAGTTACAGCAGTTTAGACTACTATAATACTATTGTTGCGAATAAGGTATACTACAAAAGGTAAGTATACGCAGTACGAGCATCCCTATACCGACGGGATCCCGCAAGAGATAAGACTCTAGTTGCACTAGTTTTAAACATGTTTTAAAAAGACATACATAATACTGACGATTGGAAGTGAACGTATACTATAGTAGGTTCTTTCATTGCTTCTTTCCATTCTGAGGTCAGACTCCTCCGGATTCGCCGTCGTCCTTCTCTGTTGGACAGTCCCTCTTGAAGTGTCCAATTACGCCACATAGATGGCATATTCGAGAGATTTCGACATTGGTGTTTGAGGTAATGTGTTGGGTCCGAGTCCGGCAGCAATGTGTAGTATGTCCGTTCTTGTTGCATTTAAAGCAGTGTAACGAACGACAACTACCCATATGATGGAAGCCGCACTTATTGCATTTCGGTAGGTTTCCAGCATACTGTCTAGCTGGTGTAGAGACAATTGGGATACCAGGAGGGATGGTAGTAGGATGTACATATGTCATGGCTGTGATGGTTGCCACATGTTGTTGTCTTTTGCTCGCCTCTTGGGGTGATTTTCCTTTAGCTTTAACCCAAAACTTTCGTTTGTTATTCTTGGGCTTGGGATTCAGGGTTTTGTGGTAGTTTGTCGCCCGTTGAGGTATTTCTAAATGATCTGTTGGGGGATACTACGGGAAAGTTGTAAAGATTCCTCACATGATTACTTCGGGGTTTTGAAAGTAGGAACCAATCGGTGTTTGTGTCGGGTTTGTCATTATAAATTGATCGAGTTTCGTTAGTCGATGGTTAAAGTGAAAGGATCTTTTATAACACATGGAACTGGTATGGGTAGGGCCACACCAATCCATGTCGAATGCTGATGTTGGTACTTCTCATTGTAAGACGTTCGTTAGTGAAATAGTGCATTCTACGTGTGTGTTTTTAGTGCTTTTTACTCTATCTCCGTTATTACTACTATGAAAGTTTTGTTTAATGGTTAGGGTGTTTTGTTCGAGTAGATTTTTAAACTTGTGACTCACGGAACTCCTGTGCGTCCCTACTATCAAATGGAATGTACGTAAATAAGTTATCGAGGAGAAATGTACCCAGAATAACCGTGGGGTCTGCAATAGCCTCCTCTTGGCCCATTGCGAATACTCGGCCTCCTCCACCAGCATTCATGATGTTTGACTCCAGGCAGTCCCTTCGGAAGTGTCCCGGTACTCTGCACACATAACAAGCACGGTCTACTCCTATATTTGTGGCTGGAGTAGTTGGTTGGGCTATTTCTCTGCAGTAGCGGATGGTGTGTCCCTTTTTATTGCACCTAACACAATGCATTTCACGGTAGGGTCCGTGATGATGAAAGTTGCATCGGTTGCACTTAGGTTGGTTGCCGTTGTACGACCTTTTGGGTGTAGGAGTATGGTTTGTTGATTGCTTTTTGGAATTTCTCTGAGTTGATTTGCCTCCCCTCTCGCTCCAGGGTTTTCGTTTCATGTCCTTGTTTTCGCACCTTGCGGTATTCTTGTAGGTAGCTATTGGTAGGTGGCTTCGATTGTTTCTTTGATTAGGATTTTTGATATCGTTTCCTTCCTTGCTTGAGTAGACAGAGTTATTGTATTCTATAATGGCTACCACTGTGGCTATAACTGTAGCTTGCAATGTGGCGGTGTCCAACTGTAGGAATGGGGTTGCGTTGGTAAGTTGGTTATTTCGAGTCCTTGCTGCGCTGCTAACATTTTCTTGGGACAGTGCGGCTGTTACTGCCGCGGCAATAGCAGATTGCACTATGTTGGGGTCATATGGAGGGGTTGCGTTTCTACATGCTGATCTACGAGGAGACATTCTTATGATAAGGAAATAACAAGAAAACTATAAGTTTTAATGATTCGAAAGTCGCGCATTAGTGATTTGTTATATCAGAAGTTTGGTTTACCCCTGAATAGGGTTTTGAGTTCGACTCATAAGGAGAGTAGATAAACTCATTAATTGGAGGGGTATGCAAAGGGTTTAATAAAGGAAATACATCATATATTATAAAACATGATGCATTACATTTTGTAGTTAGGAAAATTTGACCTACCTAAAGGTCTCCGATTACAAGGTTAAGAAAAGTAAGGACTTTATCCGAGGTCTTATGCTATGACAAAATTTTGGAAGTCAGACAGGTATTATTTGTTACGTGAGCTGGCTACATGGGCCTTAGATTCTGCCAACTGATGCTCCATCTCAAGCATACGTAGTTCATGTCTTGCCTGGCGTGCCCGAAGTTCTATCACTGCGGTTTGAGTTGTCGTTAGCTCTCTTTGCAACGCTTCATTTTGATTTACAATTCTCCCGTGAGCTAATACTAACTGCCGGATGCGAACTGTGTTGACTCTAGTGTTCGTATCATTTTCCTCGGTTCGATGGATGGTCGTCCGTCCTTGTTCACCAATGCGAGAAATCCGACGAACCAATATAGGAAGGGCTCTGTCTGCTGAGCCTCCTTCACTTAGGTTGTAGAAGCTTCGGTCTCCATTGAATGGAAGGGGTTCATCCTGTTTGCGGCTCCATCTATTCAGGTTAGTTGCCCAAGGGAGCGTCGAGCCATGAAATTCCAGTCGAGGATTAGGATTTTGAATTGGAGCCGTTAAGGGTAGGTTATTGTTCCCTGGATCTAAGTCTGATTCTTCTTGCATTCCTTCTTCAGGATCATTCTCTATGCCTTCTCCATTACCTTGGTTGGGGTAGTAGGGGTCACCGGGGTGATGGAATCCAGCCATTTGAGTCTATACGAGAATAGGGTTAAGAATTGACTATAAGCTAAAGTACATGAAATTCCTCTTAAGTTTAAGGGTTGAAGGCATTCAAATACTCCCTTAGTATTCTTTAACGATATGCTTTTGGTAAGTTTTAAATTTGTTGTCCATTGCAGACACTCCTTGACATACGTTAGTCGGCCCTTGGACAAATATAGTTGATCAGGCTACATTCTTCCCAGTTCCGATTACATGTCCCAAGGCATACCTGCACTGCACAACTTATTTATAATACTTCTATATTGTTTTAATTATGATAGTGACCATGTTATTAATATGAAATGAATGCATGCCAACTTTACAAAAACTAAATAAAATTAATTTTAAAAGTATGACTCTTACTCAGAGTGTTTTTGCCTAGTTCTGTTTATAGTTGCATACCAAAAATGGTTTTGATATACTTAATTCACTATAAACAATGCTCTGATACCAATCTGTCACACCCCCAAACCAGAACGGCGGAAACGTTCGGGGACGGAGGACGTCATATTCAGTATCATAACTGTTCATAGAAAGGAAAGTACACACCACCATATATATTAAAGTTTCCAAAATGTTTACATCATTGTATTCGTTACATGTTCAAAAGAAGTAATTAACGTCAGTACATTAATCCCCAAAAGTTGATTTCCAAATCTGCTTAGCGGTTCTCTGAGAATACAAGTTATTTCAAAGAAAAAGTGTCAACAATTATGTTAGTGAGTTCATGAGTAGTGTTTTGAGAAATGTACGCCATTCGAAAGTTTGTGTATGTTTTCCAGAAAACGCAGTATTTCAAATGTAAAGAGTTGTGATTTGTTGTGTTGAAAGTGAATGTATTAGATCCAGAAAATCCCATATTTTTCCTAATGGTTGAGATATGAATTGTTGTGTTTTCCAAGAAAAACCCATATTTTCTTATAAAAGTATGAAATGCATATGAATGTTCGTGTTATAAGTTGTAAATAATTGCACCAGGAAAATCCCTTATTTTCCTATTAGTTGTTTGGTTTGTATACAGCAAAAACCCTTATTTTCCTAACATAACTGGTAGTCTCTAAGACCGAAAATCGCAAGAAACCAACGTTCTTAAAAGTTGTATCATAATTTCATATAATAAAGCTATACGAAGATCGCATTTGTTTGATGAAGAATAGTTTTAATAGCTACTCGTTCATAAAAGCATAATACCATAATAATTGTATATCCGATGAGTTTTATAACCATACTAACCATAATATGCCTGTAACGACGTTCTTCAGGCGTCGTAGCGTTATGACAACTGTCACCCCAAAGGACGAATTGTAGCTAATAGTCAGGGCGCGGGATCATGACTTCCCGTATAGATCTATACACATTTGAGACGTTCTCCTAACGGGATACTCTCGTTATAGACAGGACTTGCAGCATTAATTTCTAATAAGGAAGTAGTGTTTGAAGATATACACGTCTCATGGATTCTCAACTAAGTCTTTATTAAAGTGATAGTTTTGTATGCAAAGTTTATCCTTTTTCACAATGTTTGACAAAGCATAAATCATAGTTTTTTAGAATGTATAAAATGACTTAGCAACGAAAGGTACTTTGAAATCACTATATATTTTATATAAGTCTAATGCACGCAATGTATGACAAGAGTTTTCCAAAGTAGTAAGGAATTCCAAGTGATTTATTCGATAAAACAAGTGAAGTGAAACTTTATAAAATACACGATAATAACCGTATGTTTACTTGTATCCCCCCCCCCCCTTAAAGAGTATAAAGGCATTTAAAAATGTATTTAAAGTGTGTTTGAAAGGGGTATGAACTCACTTGATTGTAGTGGTTGATTTGAAGTAGTCAACAGAATAATCGAGCAGAACTTCGACAGGAAGAGTTGAAAATGCGGGAAAATCTTGGGATTCTCGGGAATCTCGGGAACACAAAACCTTCGTTCGGGACTTGAAGGTGAAAACCGGGGTTTTGGGAGGGTCTCGGGGGCTTAAACACAGAGTTTCAGCGCGAGAAAGAAGGGAATTGAGCAATGGAACTCGGAGCCCTTGAAATCTATTTATAGGGGCATTTCTGGTATTCTACATCGTATATAAGGTTGGTCACATCGTGGGGAGCAAGCCATATCCTCTTCCGTTGATTGGACGCCCTCAGTCACTTGCCGGGTCGCGGCCAAGCTGTGCCACGTCGTGGGGGCCAAACAGCCTCAGATTTTGGACCCCGAACTTGTAAAATCCATAACTTTCGCGTACGACCTCCGTTTTCGACATTATTTATATGCATGCGTAGCTGAAAACATGATCTACAAGTCTCGTTTAGACTTCACTGACTAATTTTGAATTTATTTTTAATTATTTATTTTTAACGGGTCGGGACACGAAAATTCTGTTAAAAATTCATAACTTCTTCATCCGATGTCCGTTTTCGTCAAACTTTTCATCATTGCACTACTACTGTTGAGACCTTTGATTCTCATTTAGGTTGTTTTGGCCAAAAGTCTCGATCTCTATTTCGAGTTTTTAGCTATCTACTGCTATATCCGGATCTTGGAAAAATCATAACATCTTCATATGAAGTCAGATTTGGACGTTCTTTTTACGTACGTTTACGGTTTTGATGATATCCAAAACTTTCATTTAGTTACCTAAGGCAAAAAACTATTGTATTGAAACTTCACGTTTTACGTTTATCAGTATTGTCGGTTTTGTCAAGAATCTTCGGTTGGTCATAACATCTTCGTTATAACTTGGATTTTAGGCTTCTTTATATGTACGAAAACCTTGATACGATTCCTACCACTTTATTTAACCCAAATAAGATTTTAGGAAAGTTAAATTTTGACCTAAATTTGACTTGCGTTCCATCATATTGCCTCGAAATATCGGGTTGTCACATTTATTATCAAATGAAAATGTAAAACCTTGTTTGTACAAGCCATGGAAGAAAATAATATTTCTCGCCATTTCGGGCGAGTAACAACACTTATTCAAATCTAACATCAACCCATTATTAAGCAATAAAGAATAAACTCCTATCTTGGTAACAGGTGATGCTTTCCTATTGCCCATGACTAAGATTATCTTCCCGTGCTCCACTTGCTCACTTCTTCTTAGTGCCTACAAATCAGTACAAATGTGAATACCACACCCTGTATCAAGCACCCAAGAATTAGCATTAGATGAGTTGTTAGACAATATTGTGTAAATACCTGCATGGGTGGGTTTAACGTTCCCATCCTTTACATCTTGCAGATATTTGGTACAGTTTCGCTTGAAGTGTCCCTTATCTTGGCAATAGAAGCACTGTTCTTCCTTTGGGTTCAAAGAAGGAGTAATGGGACCTTTCTTTGTACCACTTGAAAAGGAACCATCAAGAGTCTTACCCTTGGCACCCTTTGAAGGGCTTTTCCTCTTCTTACTCTTCCCTTGCCCAATTGCAAGAACAGGGGCTGTTAAAGGAGTAGAAGTAGCAACCGCATTACCCTTAAGGCCATTTTCAGCTATCCTTAAGAGTCCTTGAAGTTTGCTAACTGTGACTTCCTCCTTATTCATATGATAAGTCATACGAAAATGATCATAACTTGAAGGTAAGGAATGGAGAATGATGTCAATTGCCAATTCCTCGGGGAAGTCAACATTGAGCTTTAGCAACCGGTCAACGAACCTTTGCATCTTCTGCAAGTGATCGGTGATGGGTTCACCATCCTTCATTCTTGCAGTTATCATGGAGGAAATGATTTCATACCTCTCTTGACGCGCGCTCTGATGGTACATTTCCATCAGATATAGGTGCATCTCATAGGGGTAGAAATCTTCATAAGATTTTTGGAGTTCCGGAGTCATTGTGGCCATCATGATGCAGGACACCTTGGTGGCATCCTTCTCATGTGCAATGAACTTCGCAAGCTCTTTTGGAGTAGCAGTGGCTTCATTAACAACCTTAAGCTCCCTATCAAGGACATATTCTTTGTCCTCATAGCGGGTAATCATCCTGATGTTTCTGATCCACTCATTGAAGTTGGATCCATCAAAGATGACCTTACCACACAAGTTCATTAGGGAAAAGGAGCATGTAGGGTTTGAGCCAGCAACGTTATTCGAAGACATCTGGAATAGAAGGAAGATAAGTTTCATTAGATTAAGAGTCCTTAATAAGTCACCCAAATGAGATATTAAGGCTAGGATCCAACAAACTATTTATAGGTGGAAGAGGGATGTCGTAATCCACACTATAAAATATTTGAAGGTAGGTAAATGGTGATTTACCAATTTCGACTATAAGAACGAAATATTTTATTAATAGGTTTTATTGGTTTTTTAAACTCCTAAATCTTTTGAGATACATTGAACTTTTCAATGGCATGTTTGAATCTCGAATGTGCCCTCTCAAGTTTGTGAATGTGATGTCGAGGATCACAAACAAGGTGTGAATAACCATACAAATTGACTTGGTACCCTTAACAATATTACCTAATCAATGTGTCGGTTAACCACACACGCTCCACCAATCTATAATAAAGTCAAGTTACCCTTTGCCACTCTAACTAGTCCATGTTAGTGTGCCGGTTAACCACGCACGCTCCACTAATGACTTGGTAAGGTACAAATTCCAAAACTTGAGGACAAGAGTTGAAACTATTCCAAGTCTCTTCAATTTTGTAACTTATGAGTTTTAATGGTTCATAAAAATGAAGACTCTTCATTCTATGAAACCTCTTAAGTTCTTCAAACACAAATTAAATAAGTGACCTTTGGTTATCCATAACTTGAGGACAAGTTATGGACACCATCAATACAATTTAAGATCATGAATTAAACACACATGGTGGTTACACATAATTCCTATGATCTTCTAAAAACTCATAAGAACACAAATTCATGTCAAGCAATTTCAAGAAATCATATAAACATATATAATACTTTGAAATTGTTAAAAGTCATGTAAAATGGATTAACATAATCATTATCATTTTGAAAAACAGATTTTACAAGTCCAAAACAGATTGGGATAATGATTCTAATCCATTTCCAACAACAAAAACTCGAAAAATCTTCCCAGCTCGATCCTACTCGGCGAGTGCATTATCCTACTCGGCGAGTAGGATGAATTTGTTCATGGACTCGGCGAGTCCTCTCCATGGACTCGGCGAGTACAGTCGTCAGAATGCAGAATTTTCGATTTTCAAGCAGTTTTGCATCAAGTATACAGAAAACAATCCTAGGCTGTTATACCACTGATGGGTTTTGAGCATTCTAACACTTCCTAAGTGTACATGCAACCCTAATAACCTTGAATCTATGTTTTCTCTATATACATGAAAATTTCTTTTTCAAGGTTATTTCCTAACTAGCATGGCATGGGGAATATATGAAACATAAAAACTAGTAGAAATACATACCTTGTTGTTGCTTGGATTCCTTCAAGACTGTGTGAGCCTAGCACCCCAAATGTTGTGTCTCAAATGCTTCACACAACACCACAAAACTTGGAATAACTTGAGAGAATACTTCTAGCGCTCAAAATCGGTTATGCCCTCTCTAGTAACCTTCTAGGTCCGATTTTACTAGCCAAAGGGTTCCTTTTATAGTGGTGTCACAATTAGGGTTTCATTAAGAAGACCCATAATCATCATGACTCTTCATTTCTCATGACCCATGGGTTTGTAACTCCCATGGACTATCCATGGAGCTCCAAATGGTTACATCCATAACCCATAAACCATGGATCCTTAATCCACCATAAAAGAATTGATGATTGTCATAATCAACCCTTATATATTTAATTAGTCTCACTTTGATCACCAAATTAATACTAGATTAATACTTGATCAAATACTAATTAAATAATACTATTATTAATATATTTGAACTTATAATATATTAATAATCATAAGTGCCTTATTCTCTCATTTAGTCTATCCAAGTATTGCAATGTCATGCAACCCAAATGGACCATGTCGGGTCGGGTACATTCATACCAAATAAAGTTATGGACTTAGACACTATATCCAACACATACTTACTAGTAGGTGTTTGAGCTGTGGATCCCACAACAGAAGCAGCAACAATAGGGGTAGTAGCAGCATGGACTGCTACAGTCTGCTGTTTCTTTGAGGATCCTTGAGAAGGTTGGTCTTTCTTCTTCTTCCAAAACTTTCTTTTCTCACCACTCCTCTTGGTCGGTTCAGGAGTGGTGGTTTCTTCCTCATAGTCGTCACGGTGGCCGATCAAATTCTGGGCTAAGCTTTTGGCACTCTAATATGTGTCCGGCCTCGCAGATAAGACATTTCATTTGGTTGGTTGGGTCAGCCCCCAAATAAATCTCTCTATCTTCTTACTCTCCGGGGTAACCAATCCCGGACAGAGTAGTGCCAGGTCATCAAATCTCGAAGTGTATGCGGCAATATCAGAATCCTTCATCTTCAGATTCCAGAGCTCGTGCTCTCACTTCTATATTTCACCCCGAGGGCAGTACTCAACAAGAAGAAGTTCCTTCATGGCATCCCAACCCATAGCATTGGCTACAGGTAGGGTTAAGGATTTGACTCGTCCATTACACCAAGTCAGTGCCTTATCGATAAAGGTGCTGGTAGTAAACTTTACTTTGTCGGATTCCGAACAAGCATAGATTTCAAAGATAGATTCAATTTTCTCGAACCATCGGGTGAGGGAAATGATACCTCTAGTGCCATCAAAGGATGTGGGTTGCACGTTCATGAAATATTTATAGGAGACCTCTTTTCGGTGTCCCTGGCTATCCTCTTGGTTTTGGGGCTGGGGACCACCTCCTGAACCACCGGGGTTCATTTGAGACATGGCGACTACCACTGCGGCAGTAACAGCTGCCTGGAACATTATGGGGTCAAATTGAGGAGGAGGTGGCGGTGGAGGAGGATTGTTGTTCTTTGAGCTGGGTCTCTTCCTTGGAGGCATCTTGATCTAATAAGATCAGGAAATAGAGGATGGTAAGTCCTCTGAATTGAATCAAGAGATATGAAAGATATATATATTCCGAATAAGCGATAAAGTAGGAAAGAGTTATCAAAACAGATAAATTATCGCTAAAGTAATGATTAAGGAACAACATTGGAATGAGGATTCTCATAACAAAGTTGGCCCTAGAAATACTCCCATAGTATTTCGTGATTCGTTGCGACGACGACTCATTGTTTGGGTATAGGGTGAGTTTTAGGCAAGTTGAACACTACAGTTACTCCTAAACACATGTTGGCCGTGTCTCGAATGAATATAGTTGGCCAGACTATATTAATCCTAGACACGACTACATAGCTGTCAGGTTTAACTGCAACGTACAACACCATTTACTTATGTTTTGTTCTACTTGTAGCTACGGATCTCAACGGTTAGGTATACTTGTATACTTACTGAAAATGCTTATATTTTAGAGTATACTTTTAGTTCAGAGCACTTAGGCCCCTTTAGGGTTTATAGTCTTATACCATGTAAGGTTTGGTATTCACTATAAACAAGGGCTCTGATACCAATCTGTCACACCCCAAAACCACAGGCGGAAACGTTCTGGGGTGGAGGTGACTTCATCTTGAATATCATAACCAACGCACATACTAAGCAAAGTAAAAAACCATTACGTTACATATCATAATTTACAATTGTTTGAAAACCAAGTATTACAGTTGTGATACATATGATTATATATGAACAAAAGTAAGACGTGTCTTCTACGTACTCTGTCTTTGCCAAAAAGGATCATCGGGTACCTGTCTAATGCGCACCTGAGAATACAAGCAGTTTAAAAGTCAAGATAAAGTTGGTGAGTTCATAAGTGGATTTGTTTTCTGAAAGCGTACAAGTTTCCTTTCGATTTCTAAAAAAGGTTACGAATCCAAGAAAATCCCATATTTTCTTATATGTAAAGTTTTGTTATCTGCTTTGTTACACAAATCTAGTTATGAACAATTGTTATCATAGGAAAATCCCATATTTTCTTAAAAGTTGGTTACTGAGTTGAAATGTAATGTAAAAGATGTATTCTAAAAATCTGGTTATCTTTGTGAAGTGTATTAATTTTATCATTCACATAAAACTAATAAGTATAAAGTAAAGAAATTACTCACCCATTATTACTAACAAGTAAATCTTTGTTATCCAAATTACAAGTTCCACAACCATACGATAGAGTAGATATGGCAATAAGTAGTCCTAATCACTTTATGGTGTAGCTAGCAGCCAGGTGCCGGATAGTCAGCCCCGTATAGATCTATACACTCAAGTCCCGCTCCCTATCTAATAGATTCTGGTTACGGGGGCGTTCCTTCACTCGCGTATCTCTGTGGAGTGTTTCCGAGGACGTATCTCCAATTTACGGGAATAACAAATTTACTGGTAATAATACAGAAAGATATTCTTACCAACAATGATCCTCCACTCACGTATCCCTGTGGAGTGTTACCGAGGACAAAACAATGTATTAGGTTTCATATTCAAAGCTCAAAGGTTGTGCTTTTAACTGTTATAATGTGGAAACCATTTGTGAAAATATAAATACAACATTTTATAATGTTTTTCACAAATAATATGATAATGTGTTCTGTAAGTTCAAACGGTTATCTGTTATGATTGTCAATGTTAAAAGCATATGTAATATGGAACATAAGACATGTAAAACAAGTTTTGAGTACAAGTATTCCTTGTACTTTGTTTGAATTCTCCCCCTGAAAACAGTGGAATACATTGAAAAAGGTAGGGGTATGAACTCACCTTTTAACAAAGGGTTTGAGTGTCAACGAATGCTGTAAACGCCAATGGCCCTATTATTCATGTGATGACACAAAAATGAGATAGAACTAAGGTATTTCATGACTAAAAATGATGGGAAAGGATCCTTAGCGCTTGGAATTATTAAGAATAAGTGTCTTATGATTCTAACTTAATGATCTATGCAAGTTTAGGGCCAAATATGGGCATTAGAGTGGGTGTACGGTCTTGAAAATGAGTGTGCGGTTGGGGAGTGTGGCTGAGAGTGTGTGTGAGGCTGCACATAAGAGTGTGCAACCGTACAAAGGGTGTGTGCGGCCGTACATAGGATTGTGCGGCCATACACTCCTCATTTGAGTCCATATAATGATTTGTGAAGTGTTCGCTCTTCATACTAGGGAGTTTTGAGTGTGTGCTGCCCCCATATGAAGGTGTGCGACCGTACACCTTCAAGGGATGATGAATATGATGATAATGATGAGTTTTAAGCTTAGGATTCAATTGTTTACCACTATAGTGAGCTTGAAGATGGAGTATATCACGAATATGAAGCCTTCAAAGAGTTCTTGGTTGATGATTTAGTGAGAGAAAGTAGAGATAGGGAAAAGGAACATCTAAATGAATGAATGAAGGGGTATCTATCCATATATTGGGTTGAGTGTGAGGTAGAGGGTGTTTGCGGTTGGGTGTGTGGCTGCACACATGGATGTGTGACCGCACACACAGGTGTGTGGCCTCACACACCTTATTTGGTGAGTTTGACTCGATTTTGTAATGCTAAAACACTTTCCAAACCTTCCTAAGACTTATATCTAGATTAGACTAAGTCTAGAGCACCCATATGGAACCCCAAGATTTAATAAAGGATAATGAATTCAAGTTTTTACGCTGACATGCGGATCAATTTCATAGGTTAGAAGTTTCGGGTTGCCACATGCATTTTACTATGATTTTTTTGAAAAAATGTTTGTATGTATTTGATTATTTAAAAATGAAAATTTTTACTAGTATTTTTGGGATGTTACACACACGCTTCAATTTCAACAACAACCACAACTAGTTGTCCTTATATCCTTGAATATGAAACTCAAGGATGACTTGCACTTAGAAATATTCCATTTGACGAAGCGATTCTCCCCCACTTGGAATTGGCTAACTCTAAACAGTTCATAACCATTTTATTTTCCAAATCAATCCAATTACTCCACCTCATTTTTTGCTAACAACCCCACCTTCCATGACACAGACTTGACTGCGTCTGATTTGAGGCGCTGGACTACCTCACACCACCTATTCCCTAGCTCTATCGTGCAGAATAGATGTCGCAAATTTGATCTTGGACATTTCTGAAAAAAAGCTGGCATGACATCTCCACTTCGACAATACAACGCATAATGATGATCGACTCTCTGTTCTTGAAGAACAAGGAGCTCCACAAGCATCAAACTACGTGAAGAAAACCACCCGAGTTCTGAGTGGAATGGTCTCTAAATTAGTCCAAGGAATCCTTAGGTGCTCATTCACTGAAAAACAATTTATCCCTGATAGAGCTGATCAAATTAGGAAAATCCTCTCATGAACCTCGAAATTTTTGCAGCTATAATGTCACAAACATCCTTCTCACTCAATCTTTCATCCCCAACATGGAAGGTCGCCATCCTGAATCTGACTGATAATGAAATGTATCAAAATCAAGTCACATTGATAATGCATACTATTCAGACCCCATACAAGTTGCTCGATATTCCAGGAACAACCCTTGACTCAACTACCAATCATGTGCTTTTAATATTACGGGCCTAATAATACCTTCCACACCTATCTATACTTGTTCCAAGGATTATTTCAAGACTTCCAACTCACTTCACATCACTCCTCCAAACTCCTGACATGCATGAAAAGGTCTAACCACATACATAATGATATACTTTCTTCGATCTCTTCCTAGGATCCTTCCCTTCCCAAAAACCCGAATTACTAGAAGTCTCCACCAACACCGCTAGTTGCCTCATGCATGCAAGTTATACACAATACAATACAAAATAGATTGTCAAATTAGTGGTTCAACCCTAAGTCCACAACTAGACATGGAATATGCAATAAGGCTAAATCAATTATTCTAAGGCTATAGAATGCTAATCGTATATGGCTCTCAAACATACACTTATCAAATTACATTATCAATCCAAAATTCAAGAAGTACATAACAAATAATTCCCTTGACTAAGGCATCACAAAAGTCAGACAATTCTATCAGGTAATTCATGAGCAGGTCCACAGCCTACATTCTAGCATGCATAAAAAATCATAGCACAAATCCAAGATCATATGGGTATTTTGGGAATTACTTACTTCCTGAGTGTCGGCCGACTATATGCATCGCATCATCCATTTGTTTTGAAATCATTTTAGAAAACTATTTTCTTGAATAAAAGCATTCTCTTTCAAAAAGTTATTTAGAAAATCTCGCAGTCCTCACTTTGAGTTCACACACATAGTAAGGCATGGCCAAATCCCGCAAATGAAGGCTCTGATACCAACTCGTAATGTCCCAAATATTATAATATCATATTTAAAACCATTGTTTCAAAACCATTAGGTGGCATGCATTTGATTAAAATAATACAATATCAGAGTTAAGTTTAAAGAATCGCGGAAACGAATATCCTAAATATGTGTCTACAGTCCGACTAAGCACTTCTCATGAACAACCTGAATGTTTAATAAAAAAACTATAGGCATAATTCTTAGTGATTTTAGCAATATACCATGCATTCCATCATACATACACTGCATCCATACAAATGTCTGGCTCTAGCGCCAAGCAGTCAAATCTCCTAACCACAAAATAAATTCGAATTAATTTGTGTCTAAATATTAATTAAATATTACTATTTCTAATTAATATTTTATTTCCATAATATATTAACAAACTATTTATTTCAATTTATTATCAAATAATAAATCAATCTCTCTCTTCCAAAAGGATTGTGCTATTATCAATTGAAGTATATACTAATTATAGTTATGGTCTGAGACACCTAATCCAACATTAGATTGATCATAAACTCTACTTGTTGAGTTAGCGGCAGTCCTAGTAGATCTTCAGGGAATACATCAGGTTAATTGCACTCCAGAGGTACTTCCACAATCTTCTTGTTCTTATTATCTTTCCTATCGAAAATGTGGGATAGGAAGTCATAATACTTTTTTTGCAAGTATTTTTTGGCCTTCATGGATGAGATGAACCTCAGATTTCTACTAGGTTTATTGTTGTAAACGGTTAAGTATTCTCCATTCAACAAGGTAGGCGTAATGATTTTTCAAAGCATAAGACTTTGATGTGGTTAGCGGATAACCAAGCCATACTAATGATGGTGTCGAAACTTACAATGACCATAGGCATAAGGTCAACAAGAAACGTATGATTATCTAACTTTAAGGTACAATTCTTAAGTATTTCATGGGTACTAATGACTTGGACGTTAGCCATTTCTACTCTGTAGGCTTGCTTAAGTTGACTAGATGGGTGACTTGATAATTTTATAAACTAGGGAATAATATAGCTTCTATCAGCACAGGGATCGAAAAGTACATTTTCATATAAACCATTAGCTAGGAACATACATGTAACTACCGTCAGATCTTCGATGGCTTCTCTTGCTCCTATCATAAATGATTAACTCCTAGAATCTCCTCATTGTTCCTTGCACTCATAACAAGTCTGACCTTATGTATTTGCAGTTCCGTGAATTGGTAGGGTTATGCGTCTATTGACAAGATAACCTTTCATGCTGCAATTGGTGCAGATCCAACAGGCCCGGAATGTTGATACCCACACTGATTGCATCTCAGACAACTTCCAATGGTAGTCCTTGTTGGGGTTTTCATAACCGTAAATGTCTGAACCACTTCCTGTTATTTGTTTCTGCTGATTACCTAGCTCTTCCTTTGGATTCCTTTCCAAACTTCCTCTTCCTATTCTTTTCCTTTAAAAGATCAGCCTTTTGGATGGCTTGGAGGTGGTGACTAAAACTTGAATTGGTTGGGGAAGACCCCAAATATACCTTTTTATCTTCTTATATTTCGGAGTGACCATTCCGGTACATAAGGTGGAAAGGTCATTGAAAACTTTTGTAAAAGCAGCAATACTAGCTTCCGTTATCATGAAATTCCACAATTCCTACTCTATCTTCTGCATTACTTCGCATGGGCATTATTCTTTATTCATGAGCTGCTTCAGCTCAGTCTAGGAAATGGGATTCACTACATTAACACCCGTGGTTTTCGTATAAATGGCCAACCAACTTAGGGTTGTGTCTTTTAGGGTACAAGTGGCGAATTTCACATTGCAGTCTTTAGCACAAAAGTTATTCTCGAAGATAGAGTCCATCGATTCAAACCAACTACACCATCATTTCCATGGAAGGATTTTGGTTTAAAGTTCATAAAGTCTTTATATGAACAAACCCTGGTTGGACCTTGGTTATCTCCATGAGAAGTCTCACCTCCATTACCTCCTGATCCTGCATTCCTATTGGTTTCTAAGTTTTTAATTGCATCGTCAAGACGTTGGGTTACTAAAGCCTCAAATACATCCGAGCTTATAGGTTCGGAGTTCAGTTTGGGTTGACCTTGGTTTCTTCTTGTACAAGGCAAGACTCTATATTAATGCTACAAGTTATTTGTTATGAAAAGCTTGATGTTTTCTTTAGATAAATTAGTTAAGAGAATTAACTATATAAAGAAAACAAATAAAACAAGTAACACAATACACAATAGGATCATATTAATTTTAATTTTTTTACATTAATATTTCCCAAAAGTGTACACTGATGTAGTTTGAAAAGGAAAAGTATCTATTTTACATATAAAACATATAGTAGCATCCTATAATCTGCTAACTTTTCCCTCCTTCAAACCCAAAAAATATAGTTCCCAAGTTTTCTGGATTTAACTATCTACTATACCAAAATAAAAAACTATCCAAGCTACTAACTGTGCCAAATGATATTGCAGGAAATTGATCATCGCTTCCATAGTAACCGCACTAATCTCTGATACGATCAACCTCAATTCTGACTACTTCACACGTTGCTCTAAACCCCCGATCTAAATCTGTTGAGACTAAACCATATAATGGGTTTCTTCTAGGTAGTTGTATGTATGAAGGATCATCATATCATCTACATCCCTCCCATGCTCCAAATATCTAACTCTACTAGTCAGTATCTTGATCTCCCTCTTCAATGATCCATAATCCTCCTCTACATGATCTATAATTACCATATGTCGTGCTACGTGTGGAACTAACACCAAGATCGCCCAATCTGTGGGATCCTCTAGAATGGGATCGTGTAAAATTCATGTGAGGAATCTCAAACCTCGTAAAACCCAATACCCTCCTCCCTAATGCACTCATCCACTTGTGGAGTCCATTTGTGGGTGGCACAAGGTTTCTTTGATGACCTAGGTGATGATGGTGTTGGATAAGGTGTCTAAGTCCATAACTTATTTGGTATATACTTGACCCGACCCGACATGGTCCATTTGGGTTGCATTTCATCCAAACAATTTATGGATAATTTTATGAGAGTTATACACATATTATTATTAATATATTATAGGTTATAATATATTAATATGAAGTCATGTTATTTAATTAGTCTTTAAATTAATTACGAATTAATTTAGAGATTAAAAGGAAGACTAATTGGATTGTGGGCTATTGGTTTTATATGGTGTGGGCTAACACCCATTTGTTAATGTGCTAGGCTTGTATGGAAGTCCATGGAGATTTTAACCCATGGATCCTTGGAAAAGGAAAGGTCATGGGTTATTAGGGTTTCACCCTAATCATGTACACTATATAAGCATGCTTATGTTGCATGAAATAGCCACATGGGTAACTAGTGTGTGTGTTTGTGTGTGCCCGAAAATTGTAGTGTGTATACACTCTCTCAAAGTTTTCCAAGAGTTTGTGGTGATTTGTGATTCCATTTGAGGCATTGACACTATTGGTGCTTGGCCATCAAACTCCTTAAGAATCAAACTCATCAAAAAGGTATGTAATCTCATCTAATTACTTTATGTTTAAAAGTACCCCATGCCATGTTAGATAGGTTATGAACGTTGGAAAATTATTATTTTGCATGTATTTAGAAAAACATAGATCAAAGGTTTATTAGGGTTGCATGCACACTTAGGAAGTGTTAGATTGCTCAAAACCCAATAGTGGTATCAGAGCCTAGGCTTGCTTGTTTGATACATGATGCAAAATAGTGAAAAAAGTCGAAATCTTTGCTGTCTGCATGATGGACTCGCCGAGTCCAAGGCAACGCCGAGTAGGTTCGTGCACTCGGCGAGTAGAAGGTTCAGAATGCAGATTTTCGACTTTTGCTACTGGAAATGGACTAGAAACTTTACCCTAAACTATTTTGATGTTTTAAAACTTATTTTAGTTGGTGTAATGGTTGTTCTAATCCATTTACAATAGCATATATCAAAATTTCATGCTTTGTATGTGTTCATATAGTTTTTGAAACTTGGATAATCATGTTCATGTTCTTATGAATTTAGACGATGATAGGAATTATTTGTTGAATTGTTTAGGATTAATTCTTGATCATTTATGTGCTTTAATGGAGTCCATAATTTTTCCTCAAGTTATGGATATCCAAAGGTCACTTTACTTTAACACACATTAAAAACACATAAGTTATACAAAATGAAGAGTCCTTATTTTATGAACCTTTAATTCATAAGTTATGAAATGAAAAGTTTTGAAGAGTTACAAAACTTGTCCTCAAGTTTTGGAATTTGGAAAAGTTTTACACACTTTAATAAACTTTAATTCTGACACTTAGAATTTTAAAAGTTAAAATTCAACACTTATACTATTTATAACATTAATGGTTAATTATATATGTGTATATATATATATATATATATATATATATATATATATATATATATGTATAAGAACAAGTCGTTTTACCGTTAGTAGGCCTCATTCACAAAGCCGGTCTACAAGGTGGGTATAAGGTTGTTGCCTATAAAATGGTGACTTAATGGGTGTATACTCTCACCCACCGCTTGCTTGACTGGTGGAGGGTCGTTAGCCGAACGGGTAAGATAAAGACTTATAAATTCTCATTAAGTATGATGAATATTAAAAAGTAACTAAATCTTTTATTTAATTCCCAATCTTAGTTACTTTATGAAAAATGTGAACATGGTGCTAATCCATGGAATTCACACTTTGTACCTTACCAAGTCGTTGGTGGAGCGTGTGTGGTTAACCGGCACACTAACTTGGACTAGTAAGGATCACGAAGGATGACTTAATGTTTGTCATAGATCAATGGAGCGTGTGTGGTTAACCGGCACATTGATTAGGTGATAATATTAAGGGTACCAAGTGAATTGGCATGGTTATTCACACCTTGTTTTGTGATTCTCAGCATCCCAGTCACAAAACTTGAAGGGCACAATCGAGATTGAAACATGCCATTGAAAATTTCAATGAATCTCAAAAGAATATAGGAATTTCAAATCCAGTTAAAACCTAATAAATCATTTCGTTTTCGTGGTGGAAATTGGTGAATCGTCATTCACCTACCTTTCAAATATATTATTACTTAGATTACGGCATCCCTCTTGTAAGTATAATATATTGTGATTGGATCCTAGCCTTAATATTACATTTGGGTGTCTTTTTAAGGACTCTATATATCTAATCTAAACTTACTTTCTTCTTTCAGATGTCTTCCAACACGAATGCTTCGGGCTCTAACCCAACTGGTTCTTTCTCTTGCATGAATCTTTGTTGGAGAGTCATCTTTGATGGTTCCAACTTCATGGACTGGATAAGGAACATTAGGATGGTAACTCGTTATGAGGACAAGGAATATGTCCTCGATAAGGAGTTAAAAGAGCTTGATGAGTCTACTGCTACTCCTGAGGAGATCCCTGAATTCAGGACACATGAGAGAGATGCTACTAAGGTGGCATGCATCATGATGGCCACGATGACAACCAAGCTCCAAAAGTCCTATGAGTACTTCTACCCTTTTGAGATGCATCAAGACCTGATGGAAAGGTACCATCAGAGTGCTCGTCAAGAGCGGTATGAAATAATCTCCTCCATAATAACAACCCTCATGAAGGACGGTGAATCCATCACGGCCCACATGAAAAAGATGCAAAGGTATGTGGACCATTTGTTGAAGCTGAATGTAAACTTCCCTAAGGATTTGGCAATTGACATCATTTTGCACTCCTTACCTTCTTGTTATGACCATTTTCGTATGACATATCATATGAACAAGGAGGAAGTTACCCTAAGCAAGCTTCAAGGACTCTTGAAGACCGCTGAAACCGGTCTTAAGGGTAAGTCGGTTGTTACCTCTACTACTCCTACTCCAACATCTACCCCTGTTTTGGCTATCGGGCAAGGCAAAGGGAAAAATAGGAAGCACCATTCGAAGGGTACCAAGGGAAAGTCTCTTGAAGGCTCCTCATCAAGGACCAAGAGCGGTTCTGCCACTCCTTCTGCCATTCCCAAGGATGTTGATTGCTACTATTGACAGGACAAAGGGCACTAGAAGCGAAACTGCTCTAAATACTTGCAGGATCTGAAGGATGGGAAAGTGAAACCCACCCACGTAGGTATTTACCCAATATTGTCTAATAACTCACCATATTCTAACTCTTGTGTGCTTGATATAGGATGTGGTATTCACATATGTTAAGATTTGCAGGGCCTAAGAAGAAGTGAGGATGTGGAGCACGGGAAGATAAACTTGATCATGGGGAATAGGAAGGCTTCACCTATTTCCAAGATTGGAGTTTATACTTTGTTGCTGAATAATGGGTTAAAATTAGATTTTAATAAATGTGTGTACTCGTCTGAAATGGCAAGGAATATTATTTCCTTTCATGCTTTGTACAAACAAGGTTTTACCTTTTCGTTTGATAATGAATGTGGTCGTATTAATGCTTTCTTTAAAAATGTGTTTTATTTTAAAGCATTACCTTGTGATGGTGTGCATGAAATTGTGTCGATTGTAGACAACTTAGGAAATAATGTGTTGTATATTGATTCTTCTACTAGACTAGATAAATCATCATTGTGGCATTGTCGTCTTGGACATGTAAACAAGAAACACATAGGCCAACTCCAAAAGAGTGGAGTCTTGGAATCATTCGACCTTAAATCGGATGATAGTTGTGAATCTTGTCTACTTGGAAAGATGACAAAATCACCCTTCACTGGAACTTGTGAAAGGGGTGAGGGTTTGTTGGACCTAATACATACTGATGTATGTGGACCATTCAAAACCGCCACAAGGGATGCTAATCGGTATTATGTGACTTTTATTGATGATTTTAGTAGATATGGATATGTCTACTTAATCAGACATAAGTCAGAAACCTTTGAAAGATTTAAGGAATTCAAACAGGAAGTAGAAAATCAATTGGGCAGGAACATTAAGATGCTTCGATCCGATCGAGGTGGTGAGTATCTTAGTACCGAGTTCCTTGACTATCTTAAGGAGTGTGGGATTGTCTCACAATTGACTCCTCCCAGGACACCATAGCTAAATGGTGTAGCTGAGAGGCGTAAGCGAACCTTATTAGACATGGTTCGTGTGACAACTCGAAATTTCCATTATGTACAAACTATATCACTTCAATAGGAGTTGTAGCAGTCACAGTTAATTTTCAGACTTTTTGCATAAGTTTGAGAAATTCAGGGTTTACACTTCAGGAAATATCAGGAGAGTGGGTGCACCTAGGGTTTGGTGCAACACTGTTATTCCAACACTCTAATTTATTAGGGATCATTTCAGGAATAAAAATATTTTCTGCCAAAATATTTCAGGACTATAAATAGTTTTCTGAACTAAATTAATTCATTATTCACAATTCCAACTAGAGAAAAGCCATTTTCTCTCTGACGGATCTTCGGGTTTTTATCCCAGATTGTGAGTAACTCTTTCTAGTAGTGCTAGATTACATATTTGATTCTTATAACATGATTTAGTGGGCTAAATCATGAGATCTAGGAGTTTACTCCCCAAGGTGTTCTTGGGCGGTAAACTCCCGAAACAAGGCCAAAACCGACATTGATGCTAGAATAAGGCCTTACGACATTAGGTAAACGCATTAGGGACATGAAATCACACACAAAACCACCCAAGATTGGGAGTATACGGCCAGAACTCTCTTAGGCCGTAAACTCCATTTCAAAGGGCTAAATGGTGGTTTTTGGACTAAAGGAATTTAAGGCTTGCATCTAGATTAATTCCCCAAGTAGCTTAAGGTCTTAAACACTTCAAATGACACAAAAGAAAGTTAGTTTACGGCCCAGAACTCTCCTAGGCTGTAAACTCCATGTAAATGGTCACAAAGGGTGTTTTCATGACACCTAAGGCCCTAGCCCTTCACAAGAAATTGTACCCACTAAATGGAAGGACCAAACCACACCAAAATCACATCAACAAGTGAGTTTACGGCCAAGACATAGTTCTTGGGCCGTAAACACATATAAAGGGCACTAAGTGGTGCCTAATGCCTTCATATGCTAGGATTAAAAGTCTAGAACACATCCCACTAGTACAAGAGACTTGAAATCAACCAAGGAATCACCCCAAGGGAGTTTACGGCCGTAAACTCCAAGGGAAAATGTCCTTTAGGCCGTAAACTCCTATTTAGAGTACTTCTAGGCCTTAAACCCTTCCAAGAACATAGTCACAAGGTTAGAATAATTCTAAGAAAGCATATTGGACTTCAAAACACACCAAACACACATGTTTGGGAGTTTACGGCCATAAACTCAAGAGTTACAACCGTAAACTCCATGTGTGATGGATTATGGAGAGTAAACTCTCTTGTAGGGTCCTTTGGAAACCCTAAACTCAAGTACCCTGTGCCACAATAGCTTAGATGAAGTCCTTACGGCTTAAAACACTTACATAAAGTGTTATCTATATCTAAGATGTCTTAAACATTATCAATTAGTCTTTGGTGTCTAATTGAGTGCATATATGTGTGATTATATGTTCATTAGGATCGTAGTGTGTGCACAAGTCCTCGCTTGACACCTAGCCATCCGATACCATTCAGTTCATTCCAATCACCAACTACAGGTGAGTTCATACCCCGTAATCAATGTTTTAAAGGATTTTAAATGTTTTAATGGGGGGGGGATACAAGTAGAAACAAACATGTTATTAAGTCAGTTTCATGTATTTTATAACTATGTTTTCACTCAGTAGATTTCACATATTTCAAAGGAAGTCACGGGAAATGGTTTTCTATCATAAAATACTTAGACAACAGAAGTATTAGTTTTGAATTGTATAATGACTTCAAGTCACTTTATATTATGGTTCAAAGCTCCTAGATACCTTGCATAAACCTACTTGAACAACAACATACTTTCCAGTTAACTATCATAGGGATAGTCAGAGAATATCAAACAAGAGTCAGTTCATTCATGAGTCTATACTAATGCCTTACATGATACATGATTACACGTACTTTGGGTTCTATGATACATGAATATGTTTACATATACTTACCTGTTACATGAACACACTTACATGAATTCTAGACAGTGACACTTCTTAATAAGTACATTATTCTGTACTTACTTACCTTGGGTACTTGAACTAGGTCTAAGAGGATGATTTATTAGTATCTACTGTATAAATTGTCTTTCCTATTCCCGTTCGAGGGGATGTTTTCAGCGGGACTTACCATTCTGAATCTCACTGATTAGCGCCAGTGAGAGATGGCGTCTACGGATGTCTAAGGTAGTCACTTGATTTGTGGTCAGTGACGGGACTAACTATCCCTCCGCCCGCTGTTGCAACAGTGGACGAGATATGAATCTTCGGAGGATCATTAAGTTGACGATCTACGTCAAGAGATCGATGTAGGGACTAACCCTCCTTCCATCCTGCTGCTGCTACAGAGGATGAGGGGACACTCTTCGAACGTTCCTCAGGGTCTAACTTTCGCTTCATGCGATGTAGTGTTGGTCTTAGTACCCAGTGACAACACTTACCATATCATATTTTTCCTGTTTACTTTATTTTGTGATATCTTTCACATAAACTATGAGTTAGACTAAGCACTTTTAGTACTAGTCTACACAAAGGAAAAATACTTCATACATACAAAACATTCGAGTCTTGGTAGGAGACTACACTTCATACATACAAAACATTCGAGTCTTGGTAGAAGACTGCACTTCATACATACAAAACATTCGAGTCTTGGTAGGAGACTACACTTCATACATACAAAACATTTGAGTCTTGATAGAAGACTACACTTCATACTTATAGAAAATAAGGGTTTTTCTATGGATTTCATACTTACCTCAACATTTTCACTTAAAGGTTTTTCATGGCATTCATAGCAGGTTTTCACAAACAAAGCAATGACACTTATATACTTATGAACTCACCAGCTTTAAAGCTGATACTCTCTTTCAAAATAACTTGTATTCTCAGGTCGCCAGTAGACAGGTACGGAGGACAGGTTTTGAGAAGACGCAACAGACAAGTCTCGTCTTTTATTTTGATTGTATATTTTTGGTGTCTTATTACAATGAAAGAACACGCATGTATAAAACTTTACTTATAATGCAATGGATGATGTTGTTGCTTGTTTATTATATTACACTGTTGTGATACTGTACATGACGTCCTCCACCCCTGAACGTTTCCATCGTTCGTGGTTTTGGGGTGTGACAGATTGGTATCAGAGCATTGTTTATAGTGAATTAAGTATATATCAACCCATAAAAGATATACTAACTATAAATACATGGGATTAAAACACTCTGTCTAAGAGTTATACTTTTACATAATAAAATATTTAACAAAGTATACGTGCCTGCATTCATACTAAAACCAGTGTCATAATGACAAGAACAAAAGTATTACGATTGTTGAACATCACAAGTGAGCCTGGGGATATATAGTCAGTCTTGGGAATAGCATAGCCTGATCAACTATGCTAGTCCGAAGAGTGATTAGCATATGCCTAAGAATGGTTGTGAAGTGGAAACAAGTCTAAAAACTTACCAACACAACCATCAAGAAATACCATATGGGTATTTAATCTTACTGTAATTACCTTAGTTAGTTCGTCTATTTAAGCTATTTCTTATATCCCTTTTCTCGCGTAGATTAAGATGGCTGGATTTCACCATGGTGATCCGTACTTCCCAAACCCCGGTAATGCTGGTTGGCTAGAGGCAGAACCAGAAGATGATAACCCAATTCCTTTGGATGATCACCATGCTGAGGGCTTTTCCGATGGTTCGGACTCGGAGCCAGAAGTCAACAACCTACCCCCAGCTGCTCAAAACCCAAACCTAAATCCTCGCCCTGTGTTTCAAGGACCCACACCCTTGTGGGCCATTAACTTCACTGAATGGAGTCAGGAACAAGGTCAACCCATTCCCTACAATGGAAACCGAAGTTTCTACAACCTCACTGAAGGAGGTTCTGCTGATAGAGTACTACCAATCATGGTGCGTAGGATTTCTCGGAACACGATCATGACTCAAGTGACTATAAATCAAGTTTCGGAAGTTGACGCCAACTCTGGTGTTAACACTGTCCACATTCGCCAACTAGAGTCTGCTCATGAAAGGACTCTGGTCTGCAATGCAAATCTGCAAAGGGAACTTGCTGAAACCCGAGCAGAAGTTAGAGAACTTCGAGCTCAACAAGCAAGGTTGGACAGGCGTATAAGAGACATTGAACGTCTACTGTTGGGATCGAGGACTCATGCAAGCAGTTCCCGTCGCCGATAGAATAGCATCATCTCATCTTTAGGATATAACCTAGTTTATGTAAAACTTTGGTCTAATTTCCTACTTGTATAAATCTTAGACCTGTTAGGTCATGGTCTAGTCTTAATTCTGTCAAAATTTTCCATCTTGGTTGATGTAAGGCCTACTTCTAGGCCGTTTTTCCCAAACTTGTTACATCTGTAATTCCAGTATTCTTGACAGATATCTAATCATATGGAAATTATTATCCAAATGTTGTCACTTTCAGTTAGTTATTCTATTCATTCCGTTGTTGGACTATGGGGATTTAGTCCATGGGACACATTCATAAATCATTTATTCTTATCATTGTCGTCATCTTTTAAACGTATAGTTAAAGATGCCTCCACGTAGAAGTACAAGGCGTAATCCAATCAACGAAACACCGATACCACCGCCTCCTCCACCACCACAACCACAAACTCAACCTCCTCTACCACCTAACCCCTTTGATGCCAACATGTTCCAGGAAGCTTTCACAGCAGCAGTTGCAGCTGCTGTGTCAGCAATCAAAACTCCTGTCCCTAGTGGATCGGGAACAGGTGCACCTCCCTCGAACCACGGCGAAAGCCATGGGCACCCTCGGGAATGCACTTAAAAGACTTCACGAACGCCAAACCTCGCAGCTTCAATGGTACTGGTGGGGTTATGGTGTTAAGGCAGTGGATCGAAAAGATGGAATCTGTCTTTGAAATCTGCGCTTGCCAGGAAAACAACAAGGTCAAGTTCGCAGCTTGTACCTTCTCCGATAGAGCACTAACATGGTGGAACGGCCATCTTAAATCCCTAACCCTGGTGGTGGCATATTCCATCAACTGGGAACACTTGAAGGACATGCTGATGAGGGAGTATTGCCCTCGGGGAGAAGTACAAAAACTCGAGCAGGAACTCTGGAACCTGCAAATGGTTGGATCCGACATAGGAACCTACACGAATAGGTTCTGTGATCTGGCAAACTTATGTCCCGACATGGTTGCTTCCCAGAGCAAAAAGATAGAAACATATATCTGGGGGCTGTCGCCCCAGATCCAGTCGAGTGTTATAGCTTCCAGGCCCATTACTTTTGATAGTGCCAAGGAACTAGCACAATCCCTCATTGATCACTGGAAACCTCATAACATGACAAGCCCTACTCCTGTACTACAAAAGCCCAACCCCGATCAGCACAAGAGGGGGTGGAATAAGAGGAAAAGAGGAGCTCCGCAAGGATCCTCCAATAAGCAACAACTTGTGGCGATCAATGCTGCCACAGTGACTCCTGTTGCCCCTGCGAACCCATTACCAGCAAAAACTTATGCTGGAACTCTTCCGAAGTGCACCAAGTGCAACTTCCACCACCACAGACCTTGTAAGGAGATGTTCTGCTCCAGCTGCAACAGGAAGGGACACACCGTCTGTTACTGCAAGGCTTCAACAGCTCAAGCCGCCCAGGTTCCTAACGCCGGTATGGGCCAAGCTTGCTACGAATGTGGCGAGGTGGGCCATTACAAGAGGAACTGCCCTAAAGCGGGGACGACTGGAGGAGTGGGAAGAGTTATGGCCTTAGGTCACGAGGAAGCAGTAGCTGATCCTACGATAGTTACTGGTACGTTCCTCCTCGATAACTCATATGCTTGCATACTTTTCGATAGTGGAGCCGAGAAAAGTTTTGTAAGTCACAAATTTGCACACCTGCTTAAACAAAAACCATGTGCATTAGAAAACTCATTCACGGTAGAAATGGCTAACAGGAAAACAGAGAGTACAAACTGCATATACGTAGGTTGTACCTTAACTTTAGATGGCCATACTTTCAAGATAGATCTCATGCCAGTCACAATTAAATGTTTCGACGTTATCATCAGTATGGATTGGTTGAGTCTTCTTCGCGCTGATATCTTGTGCTTTGAAAAAGCAGTTCGTCTTAACCTCCCTAACAACGAAACCCTAACTATCTACGGCGACAAACCTAGTACGAGCCTTCGTATCATTTCGTGCATTCAAGCCCAGAAGTTCTTGCGAAAGGAATATCATGCATTCCTAGCACACGTCGTCGATACCAGTCAAGAACTGAAGGACATCAAGAAAATTCCAGAAGTACGCGACTTTCCCGACATATTCCCAGAAGAACTTCCCGGTTTGCCACCGCAACGCCAAGTCGAGTTCAGAATCGACTTAGTGCCAGGAGCTACCCCAGTAGCCAAATCTCCTTATCGTTTGGCACCGGCCGAGATGCAGGAACTTTCCAGTCAACTTAACGAACTTCTCAAGAAGGGATTCATTCGACCGAGCTTCTCACCATGGGGAGCACCGGTCTTGTTCGTCAAGAAGAAAGATGGATCGTTTCGCATGTGCATCGACTATAGAGAACTCAACAAACCTACCATTAAAAATCGTTACCCCTTGCCCTGCATTGACGATTTGTTTGATCAACTTCAAGGAGCCAACTACTTCTCAAAGATTGATCTGCGATCCGGATATCACCAACTACGAGTGTTAGAGGAGGATGTTCCCAAGACAGCCTACCGAACTCGTTATGGGCACTACGAGTTTGTAGTGATGCCATTCGGATTAACTAACGCGCCCGCAGTATTCATGGATCTGATGAATAGGGTGTGTCGTCCTTACTTGGATCAGTCCGCCATCGTCTTCATTGATGACATACTCATCTACTCTCGAAGTAAGGAGGAACATAGTCAACATCTCCGTAAAATCCTAGAAACACTACGAGCGGAGAAGCTCTACGCGAAGTTCTCGAAGTGCGAATTTTGGATTCGACGAGTCGAATTTTTGGGCCATGTGGTTAGCGAAGAAGGTATACATGTGGACCCCTCCAAGATTAAGGCCACTGAGAACTGGTCAGCACCAAAGACACCTACCGAAATTCGTCAATTTCTAGGTCTAGCTGGCTACTATCGCAGGTTCATTCAGAACTTCTCCAGCATAGCAAAACCTCTTACAACCCTGACCCAGAAAGGCGTGGCCTTTGACTGGGAAGAGAAACAGGAAAGAGCGTTCCAAATGCTCAAACGAGCCTTGTGCACCGCCCCGATACTATCCCTCCCCGAAGGGATAGAAGATTTCATTGTATACTGTGATGCATCCAACCAAGGGCTCGGATGTGTTCTGATGCAGCGAGGTAAAGTCATCGCCTATGCCTCGAGACAGCTGAAGACACTTGAGGTTAACTACACAACCCACGATCTTCAACTAGGAGCAGTTGTGTTTGCTCTGAAGATCTGGCGACATTACCTATATGGTACAAAAAGCACGATCTTTACGGACCATAAGAGTCTACAACACATTTTCGACCAGAAAGAGCTCAACATGAGACAACGACGGTGGGTCAAGCTACTTAGCGATTACGAATGTGAAATTCGTTATCATCCGGGTAAAGCCAATGTAGTAGCCGACGCCCTAAGTCGGAAAGAATATACTGGTCGTAGAGTCAAATCTTTGACTCTAACTATCCATTCACACTTGTCCACGCAAATTAAGGAGGCTCAGCTCGACGCTTTGAAACCTGAAAACGTGGCTGGTGAATCCCTTAGGGGGATGGATAAGAACTTGGAAGTCAAGGGTGGCGGAGCCTTATACCTCCTGGAGCGGATTTGGACACCGGAACACGGTGGCTTCAGAGACTTGGTCATGACCGAAGCTCACAACACTCGTTATTCCGTCCACTCGGGTTCAGATAAGATGTATCTGGATCTTAAAAAGCTATACTGGTGGCCTAACATGAAAGCAGATAGTGCTACCTACGTGAGTAAATGCCTTACTTGCGCAAAGGTCAAGGTCGAATACCAGAAACCCTCCGGTCTTCTACAACAACCGGAAATACCAGAATGGAAGTGGGAGCGGATCACTATGGACTTCATAACCAAGTTACCCAAGAAGACGGGTGGACTTGATTCCATATGGGTCATCATCGATAGACTGACCAAGTCTGCACACTTCCTACCGATCAAAGAAACAGACAAGATGGAGAAACTTACCAGAACTTACATTAGGGAAATTGTAAGACTGCACGGCATTCCTTTATCTATCATCTCAGACCGAGATAGTAGATTCACATCGAGGTTCTGGCAGTCATTACAAAATTCCTAGGAACTAGGCTGGACATGAGTACAGCCTACCATCCACAGACCGACGGGCAAAGTGAGAGAACTATCCAAACCTTAGAAGATATGTTGCGCGCCTGTGTGATAGACTTTGGAAAAGCTTGGGATACTCACTTACCCCTTGTTGAATTTTCCTACAACAATAGTTATCACACGAGCATCAAGGTAGCTCCATTCGAGGCCCTCTATGGCCGAAAGTGCAGATCCCCTCTGTGCTGGGCTGAAGTGGGTGATACCCAGTTAGCTAAGGGACGAGTTCCCGAAAGCACTCTCATAGGTCCGGAGATCATTCGGGAAACGACAGAGAAGATTGTTCAAATTCGTGAACGACTAAAAGCCTCTAAAGACCGACAGAAAAGCTACGCCGACAAGCGTAGGAAACCATTGGAGTTCCAGGTGGGCGATCGAGTCCTACTGAAAGTCTCACCCTGGAAGGGCTTGATACGCTTCGGAGAGCATGGGAAGCTCAATCCGAGATACATAGGGCCTTTCGAGATTCTCGCAAGAATCGGCCCTGTAGCTTACAGACTCAATCTACCGCAAGAACTCAGTAACGTACATCCTACCTTCCACGTCTCGAACTTGAAAAAGTGTCTATCCGACGAGACTCTTGTTATTCCACTCGACGAGATCAAGATCAACGAGAGCCTCAATTTCGTGGAGGAACCAGTAGAGATCATGAACCGAGAGGTCAAGCAAACAAAACAGAGCCGTATCCCGATAGTGAAGGTGCGCTGGAACGCAAAGCGTGGACCGGAATTCACTTGGGAACGTGAGGATTAGATGAAACTGAAATACCCTCACCTTTTTGCTTAGTTATTTGTAATTTCCTATTTGCTTACATTCTAATTTCGGGACGAAATTCCTTCTAACAGAGGGATTATGTGACAACCCGAAATTTCCATTCTGTACAAACTATATCACTTCAATAGGAGTTGTAGCAGTCACAGTTAATTTTCAGACTTTTCGCGTAAGTTTGAGAAATTCAGGGTTTACACTTCAGGAAATATCAGGAGAGTGGGTGCACCTAGGGTTTGGTGCAACACTGTTATTCCAACACTCTAATTTATTAGGGATCATTTCAGGAATAAAAATATTTTCTGCCAAAATATTTCAGGACTATAAATAGTTTTCTGAACTAAATTAATTCATTATTCACAATTCCAACTAGAGAAAAGCCATTTTCTCTCTGACGGATCTTCGGGTTTTTATCCCAGATTGTGAGTAACTCTTTCTAGTAGTGCTAGATTACATATTTGATGCTTATAACATGATTTAGTGGGCTAAATCATGAGATCTAGGAGTTTACTCCCCAAGGTGTTCTTGGGCGGTAAACTCCCGAAACAAGGCCAAAACCGACATTGATGCTAGAATAAGGCCTTAGGACATTAGGTAAACGCATTAGGGACATGAAAGCACACACAAAACCACCCAAGATTGGGAGTTTACGGCCAGAACTCTCTTAGGCCGTAAACTCCATTTCAAAGGGCTAAATGGTGGTTTTTGGACTAAAGGACTTTAAGGCTTGCATCTAGATTAATTCCCCAAGTAGCTTAAGGTCTTAAACACTTCAAATGACACAAAAGAAAGTGAGTTTACGGCCCAAAACTCTCCTAGGCTGTAAACTCCATGTAAATGGTCACAAAGGGTGTTTTCATGACACCTAAGGCCCTAGCCCTTCACAAGAAATTGTACCCACTAAAAGGAAGGACCAAACCACACCAAAATCACATCAACAAGTGAGTTTACGGCCAAGACATAGTTCTTGGGCCATAAACACCTATAAAGGGCACTAAGTGGTGCCTAATGCCTTCATATGCTAGGATTAAAAGTCTAGAAAACATCCCACTAGTACAAGAGACTTGAAATCAACCAAGGAATCACCCCAAGGGAGTTTACGGCCGTAAACTCCAAGGGGAAATGTCCTTTAGGCCGTAAACTCCTATTTAGAGTACTTCTAGACCTTAAACCCTTCCAAGAACATTGTCACAAGGTTAGAATAATTCTAAGAAAGCATATTGGACTTCAAAACACACTAAACACACATGTTTGGGAGTTTACGGTCGTAAACTCAAGAGTTACAACCGTAAACTCCATGTGTGATGGATTATGGAGAGTAAACTCTCTTGTAGGGTCCTTTGGAAACCCTAAACTCAAGTACCATGTGCCACAATAGCTTAGATGAAGTCCTTACGGCTTAAAACACTTACATAAAGTGTTATCTATATCTAAGATGTGTTAAACATTATCAATTAGTCTTTGGTGTCTAATTGAGTGCATATATGTGTGATTATATGTTCATTAGGATCGTAGTGTGTGCACAAGTCCTCGCTTGACACCTAGCCATCCGATACCGTTCAGTTCATTCCAATCACCAACTACAGGTGAGTTCATACCCCGTAATCAATGTTTTAAAGGATTTTAAATGTTTTAATGGGGGGGATACAAGTAGAAACAAACATGTTATTAAATCAGTTTCATGTATTTTATAACTATGTTTTCACTCAGTAGATTTCACATATTTCAAAGGAAGTCACGGGAAATGGTTTTCTATCATAAAATACTTAGACAACAGAAGTATTAGTTTTGAATTGTATAATGACTTCAAGTCACTTTATTTGTGGTCAGTGACGGGACTAACTATCCCTCCTCCCGCTGCTGCAACAATGGACGAGATATGAATCTTCGGAGGATCATTAAGTTGACGATCTACGTCAAGAGATCGATGCAGGGACTAACCCTTCTTCCATCCTGCTACTGCTACAGAGGATGAGGGGACACTCTTCGGATGTTCCTCAGGGTCTAACTTTCTCTTCATGCGATGTAGTGTTGGTCTTAGTACCCAGTGACAACACTTACCATATCATATTTTTCCTTTTTACTTTATTTTGTGATATCTTTCACATAAACAATGAGTTAGACTAAGCACTTTTAGTACTAGTCTACACAAAGAAAAAATACTTCATACATACAAAACATTCGAGTCTTGGTAGGAGACTACACTTCATACATACAAAACATTCGAGTCTTGGTAGAAGACTGCACTTCATACATACAAAACATTCGAGTCTTGGTAGGAGACTACACTTCATACATACAAAACATTTGAGTCTTGATAGAAGACTACACTTCATACTTATAGAAAATAAGGGTTTTTCTAGGGATTTCATACTTACCTCAACATTTTCACTTAAAGGTTTTTCATGGCATTCATAGCAGGTTTTCACAAACAAAGCAATGACACTTATATACTTATGAACTCACCAGCTTTAAAGCTGATACTCTCTTTCAAAATAACTTGTATTCTCAGGTCGCCAGTAGACAGGTACGGAGGACAGGTTTTGAGAAGACGCAGCAGACAAGTCTCGTCATTTATTTTGATTGTATATTTTTGGTGTCTTATTACAATGAAAGAACACGCATGTATAAAACTTTACTTATAATGCAATGGATGATGTTGTTGCTTGTTTATTATATTACACTGTTGTGATACTGTACATGACGTCCTCTACCCCTGAACGTTTCCGCCGTTCGTGGTTTTGGGGTGTAACAGTTCGCTCCATGATGAGTCGAGTTTCGCTACCAATCTCTTTTTGGGGGTATGCCTTAGAGACTGCCGCCCATATCCTCAATCTAGTCCCTACAAAGAAGGTTACCAAAACACCTCACGAGATGTGGACTGGGAAGGTTCCCAATTTGTACCACATCAAAATTTAGGGTTGCGAACCTTTCGTGAGGCATGAAACTCATGATAAGCTTGAACCCCGAAGTGAAAGGTGTATTTTCATCGGCTACCCACAGAAATCCTTCGGTTACCTCTTCTACAGACCCAGTGAGAATGTGGTCTTTGTAGCAAGAAGAGGGGTCTTTCGTGAGAGAGAATTTATAAGACAAGGAGACAGTGGGAGGAAAATTGATCTTGAAGAAATTCAAGAATCAATTGGTGAAGGAACCTCAAACACTAGCAATCAACCTGAGGAGGAAACTCCTGTTGAGCCAGCTGACGAGTCTGTACCTCCGAGGCGTTCCACACGGGTTAAGAACACACCTGCATTTTATTATGGTTTTCATATTACTACGGAAGGTGATACATTTATCAGTGATAGTACACTGGTAAATTTGGATGAACCTAGCAGTGTTAAGGAAGCCATAGCAGGCCCAGAGTCTGCTAAATGGAAGGAGGCTATGGACAGCGAGATACAGTCCATGTATGACAATCAACTTTGGAACTTGGGTGACAATGTACCAAGCCGTAAAACAGTCGGGTGCAAATGGATCTTCAAGAAGAAGACCGACATGGAAGGAAAAGTGCATACTTAAAGGCTCGACTGGTTGCGAAGGGTTTTACTCAGACTCAGGGTATTGATTATGATGAAACCTTCTCGCCGGTAGCAAAGATTAAGTCTATTAGGGCTATGCTAGCCATTGCTGCATTTCATGATTATGAAATATGGCAAATGGATGTCAAAACCGCTTTTCTTAATGGAAAGTTGGCTGAGGATGTGTACATGAATCAGCCAGAGGGTTTTGTCAGTGCAGAGTACCCTAATAGAGTATACAAGCTTGATAAATCCATTTATGGATTAAAACAAGAATCTCGTAGCTGGAATCTTTGTTTCGATGAGAAGGTCAAAGAGTTTGGCTTCTCGAGAAGTGAAGATGAGTCTTGCGTGTATGTCAGAGCTAGTGGGAGTATAGTTAGCTTCTTGGTACTATATGTGGATGACATAATACTTATAGGAAATGACATCCCAACCTTGCAGGAGGTTAAGTCCTGGCTTGGGAAGTGCTTTGCTATGAAGGACCTAAGGGAAGCTGCCTATATCCTAGGGATAAGGATATTAAGAGAAAGGAGTAAAAGACTAATTAGACTTAGTCAGAGTACCTACTTGGATAAGGTGTTGAAAAGGTTTAACATGCAGAATTCCAAGAAAGGAGATTTACCGATCAAAAGCAACACCAAGCTGAGTAAGACTCAAAGTCAGAGTACAGAGGCAGAGATAGCTGAGATGAGCCAATTACCGTATGCTTCTGCTGTTGAGTGGATCATGTATGCTATGACTTGTACCCACCCTGATGTTGCCTTTGCTTTGAGCATGGTCAACAGGTATCAAGGGAACCCTGGTAAAGCTCATTGGACTGCGGTAAAGAACATTCTCAAGTACCTACGGAGGACTAAGGATTGGATCCTTACCCTTGGTGGGAGTGATGACTTGAGAGTATTAGGGTATAGTGATGCTAGTTTTCAGACTGATAGGGATAACTTTTGCTATCTGTCGGGCTGGGTCTTTACCTTAAATGGAGGGGCAATCTCTTGGAAGAGTTCCAAGCAGGAGACGGTGGCTGATTCGACTTGTGAATCAGAGTATATAGTAGCGAGTGAAGCAGCGAAGGAGGCGATATGGCTGAAGAACTTCATCGGAGACCATGGAGTTGTGCCAGCTATTAAGGATCCTATGGAAATTTTCTGTGACAACAATAGTGCGGTTGCTTTAGCTAAAGAACCGAGAGATCATGGGAGATCCCGAAACATTGGCAGAAGATATCACTTCATAAGACACAAGATAAAAGAAGGACTCCTCGTGGCAAAGAGGATATCGTCAGATGAGAACCCTGCAGATCCCCTTACAAAGGGACTAACGAGGGCTAAGCATTTTCAGCATGCGAGGCGCATCGGGCTGAGGGACGATATTAGTTTTACAGATTAGATAGATTCTCTGAAACTTGTAAAATGTAATCGAAATTTGATGATGAATAAAATTGTGATTTATTTATGAGTAAGGAGTTGCTATCATTGTCAATTATTTACAATTGTTTCAGCTTTGCATGTTTTGACTTCCAGAATAATTAATTTATTCAAACCTCCACAATCGGTCATACGTCGGAAGTAGGTATGAATCAAGATTGTCATGAATTGGGTTTGTAGATGGCTAAAGGTGTTTAGACATGGCAATGGTTGCTACAACGTTCATGAGTACTCATAAGTTATGAGTATTGAAATAAACCCACGCTCACTTGTATCACTTCATGGAATTTATCTCGAGTGATTGTGAGACGGTAATATCATATAAGTCTTCAAACCTAGAGATATGAGTTGTTACCTATGAGTTCTTTGTGCATTGATTGCACGTAAACGCATCAGTAACTTGATGTTATAAAATGTTCCTTTGTGTACAATTCAACAAGTAGTAGAACAAGTATATGAGGCGAAGTTTGTATGTTCCTTCTCAAAATAGAAGCGATATCTGGGCCCCTCGATGATTTTGTGTTGACCCATGTATCGGGCCCGGCCAGAACTAAATTGATGTGTTCAATTGAGTTCTTTGTCAAACAAATCGGAAATCGAGAAACAACTGCCAGACAATAAGCAAGACATAGTTCCATGTGTTTGTCCGACTGATATCATGAGAACAGAGGATTGTATGATCACTTATCTTAAAATGGCGCTTCATAGTTCAACAGAGTTTTCGAGAGCTACAATTGCTAGTTGGTTCCTAAAGTAATAGGCAAATACAGTTATTAGATTTATCCAAGTGGGAGTCCGTTGGATAAGTTGTCTAAGTCCATAACTTATTTGGTATATACTTGACCCGACCCGGCATGGTCCATTTGGGTTGCATTTCATCCAAATTATTTATGGATAATTTTATGAGAGTTATACACATATTATTATTAATATATTGTAAGTTATAATATATTAATATGAATTCATGTTATTTAATTAGTCCTACTCTTAAATGAATTATGAATTAATTTAGAGATTAAAAGGAAGACTAACTGGATTCTGGGCTATTGGAAAAGGAAAGGTCATGGGTTATTAGGGATTCACCCTAATCGTGTACACTATATAAGCATGCTTATGTTGCATGAAATAGCCACAGGGGTAACTAGTGTGTGTGTGTGTTTGTGTGTGGCCGAAAATTGTAGTGTGTATACACTCTCTCAAAGTTTTCCAAGAGTTTGTGGTGATTTGTGATTCCATTTGAGGCATTCACACGATTGGTGCTTGGCCCTCAAACTCCTTAATAATCAAACTCATCAAAAAGGTATGTAATCTCATCTAATTACTTTATGTTTAAAAGTACTCCATGCCATGTTAGATAGGTTATGATCCTTGGAAAATTATTATTTTGCATGTATTTAGACAAACATAGATCCAAGGTTTATTAGGGTTGCATGCACACTTAGGAAGTGTTTGATTGCTCAAAACCCAACAGATGGAAACAATGTTGCTCTCTTACAGGATGGAATGGGGACGGACATTCTTGGGGTTGTTAGGGAGGTTTCTTTCATGACCTAGGTGATGATGGCAAAGATACTACTCTCTTACAAGATGGAATGGGGACGGACATTCTTGGGGTTGTTATCATTCTGGGGCCCGGAGCCTGATTACCAAAGTATCAGCAAGAATATGAGAATAGTGGAGTAATAATCACCAGGGATGACTCCGACTCAATAGTTTCCTGCTCATGAGTCTCAGTATACCTAAAAGGGTCATCATCGGAAGATGAATTTGGATAAGGTGAGTTGTATGATGGTTCCCTACTGAACTCCTTGTCATGCTACTCATCCTCCTAAATGGGCTCCCATTCATCTTCAAACGGCTCATTGTACTTCTCATCTTATATTGGGGAAAGGGGTAAAGGCATCGCCGGATCGTAGTCACTCTCATTCTTTGAGGTGTGTGGCACAACTTGGTCCTCTTCCATGTAAGGATACGACACCTAACCCCATATATGCTCCATATCGCTTTGATATCTTCCATAAAGCATTAAACAAGAAGATGTTTATGACAAACAATATGAGAATCATAAAATACATATAATTTCCTATTATAATTATATTGTAGATAGTATCGATTCTCTATATGTGGGGTATGTCGGGTACCTGACACTGATCCGGTTATCCTCATGGTGTACCATTCCAAACTAATTGTTGAATCATCTTGTAATACGTATTCATCTAAGACTCTAGTCTTCAAGAAGTCGATCTATGCAGAAGATCCTCAAGTTGTAGGCCTCAACCTAATTTATTAACTAATCGCACAAGGCTATCGATCCGTAAATCCTTAAGCATTTAGGTTGTCAACTACAACATCCAGGTTTATGCGTGAGTCGCTCGAGCTATGTTAGGATCACTACTAGCCCAACCATACTCAACATAGAAGAAAAATGTGGTTCCATTTTCTAGAACAAATTTATGATAGAACAGATTACGCATTGCCTTAGATGCTAGCATATAATTTTTCTTTTTGCTGATATGGGATTGGTTCTGCATCCTAGCAATCCTCCCCTTAAACCCAAGTGCCCCCCTTGGTCTCCGCTACAATGATTGTTCATCAGATCCAACCCTCTTCCATACCTCCAATAGTATCAGGACACGCTCATCTGACCTGGGGCCATCAGGAATACTTTAGATACAAGGCTTTAGGATTAACTTTGTTGGACCGGGAATTACTGGTAACTGCACTACCTGCACTGACCACATCATCAGGGATTTGATCATAGCTCTGATACCACTTGTTAAGGAAGCACAGGATACTTGTCAAGATTCAGAACAAATCTGATGCAACATGTTGAGTTCTTATGACCCTGGTTAGGAAGTACTGCAGATAAAAAGAAAAACTATAATCATACCAAGACACAATATTAACGTGGTTCGGTCAACGTGACCTACGTCCACGGGCATCAGGTGACTATAATTTATTTTAGAGTTCTTAAACAGAGGTTCCAGTACAATTCATCAGAGATTCATCCTACTCACTAAGGATACATGATACAAGACATGAGACACTTTAAATAACTCTACATGCATCTCTATTTATACTTGAGGGATCATACCTAAAACCCTAATAGGCCAAGCCCATTGGCCCATAGACCCATGAATGGTGAAAATAAATCATATTATGCCATGTAGCATCTTCTAAAACATTCTTCCATGTTATACAACCCATGAGCATCAGCAACACACATGATGGAGCAACTTGTGCCGCAGTGGAGCATCATGATGTACAAGTGCCACATAATGAACACTAATGGCCCAACATCCATCATGGTGGCACAATATGGTGCAATCCTTGAGCAATACCAACCTCTGAGCATTCTTGATCGTTCTTGTGCATCATTGAGGACTTCATAGCATACTTAGCTCATCAGGGATACCATAGCTCATCAAGTAACCAAAATGACCCATCTTTACCATGATGGTGAAACATGTGTAAGGATGGCATAAGAGGCATCAATAGTTGTGCAGGAACTTCTAGGTTAGAGCAACATCATCACCTTGGTGCAATAGGCACCATCTTGGCGCAACAAGAACATGTTTAGTGGAATAGGAACCTACTTGGCCCAACAAGGGTTCTTCATGGTGGAAGAGGGACTCTCCATGGCGTAAGAGGGAGTATAATGGTGCAAGAAAGAATGCCCTTGGCACAACAACATCCTTCTTGGCCCAACACTTCATCAGATGCCACAACAAGGCTCCATTGTTTCTCCATATCACTCCCAAGTATTTCATACCTCTTCCAGGTGCTCCAAATATCCATCTATATTATCTGTTTCTTTGGAACTTGATCCGTTCCTTTGTCAGACGATCCATTCCCTTCTCATATGATTCGTTCCTTTGTCAGATGATCCATGAACCCCTAGTGTTCCGTTGAATTCCAAGTGCTCTAAACGCTCCATCAACATGATCCAAATGCTCGAGTCACATTTAACCATCTCTGCCTTAACTTGAGCATCCTCTAAAGGCCACCTTGAATAAGAACTTCCTCTCCTATCCTGCTATCGAGCCCCGAAGGGTCTTACCTCCTGCGAATATCCAACAAGTTCAAGCAAGGCTTGAACTTCTCTTTATGCAATGACCTTGTCACCATGTCCTTTGGATTAACCTTGGAACTAGACTTTTGAATGCATAACATGTCATAGAACATGATAGGTTTCTCCACCTTCAGAAGAAAACCATGACCAAGACCAACCATCAATAATCTTCTTATCTCCTTATCACTTTCATGGTCCAAGTCTATCAATCAAATGAATTCCATATCTCGTGCATTTAAACCATACATCAGTAAAACATCAAGCATTCACTTTAAGTGTCGCAAGATCCAGTTGACCTTTTCCTATTGAGATTTTCTCTGATTGTCTCGAACCACCAAAAAAGAACCAAAAAGTTAGGATTGATTACAATAGAACGATGGCAAGACATTCTCAAAGTAATGAGAAATGTATAACCATATAGCTCTTCTATAAATTCGAATCTCCATCCTTGACATCTTCTTTTCAACTCCTAAATCGTTTATCACAAACTTATTCTCCAGAAGCGTCTTCAAGTTGTCTTTCCCGACATCATCATCATCAGAAACTTCTTGCCTGGGTTGAACAAGGGATTCATCATGTCTATGTTGTTCCATGCCACCCTTTTGTTCCTTATTTATCACAAAATTATGTGGGGTTTCTGTTTCAAACTCCACGTTCTTTCTAGCATCCTGATCGTTCCCCGCAACACTTATACAACCTCCTTTCTTGTTACACATAGCAAATTCAAAGGTCACATCTCTACTAATAATGAATTTTGGATATTTTTCTTATGTACACCATAGACGGTGACCTTTCCATCTAGATGCATATCCTAGAAATATGCACTTCGTTTCCCTGTGCTCTAACTTACCATCATTCCCGCGAGCATAAGCAAAGCATCTAAACATTCATATATGCACTTCGTTTCCCTTTGCTCTAATTTACCATCATTCACACGAGCATAAGCAGAGCATCTAAACATTCATAAACCAGTGTTCCCAGAGAGTTTTCCAAACCACACCTCTTGAAGAGTCATACAATCAATTGCAGTTGATGGATATTCGCCAGATAGCAAGAAGTTATGATTGCTTCCACCCATAATTGCTCAGATAAATCAACGGGTAATCGTATGCACTGAGCGTGATCCACTAGTTTTGGTTCATCTGTTTTGCCACTCCACTTTGATGTGGTGTTAGCCATATAGTATGATGCCTCATTGCACCTTCTATTTTGTAGAAGTTGTCAAACAAAGCCTTGCAAAACTCCAACCCATTTTCCATTCTAAGTGACTTGACTTGGTTCCCGTTCTGTTTCTCAACCATTGTGTTCCACTCTTTGAACATCCCAAACACTTCATCTTGGTCCTTTGTCTTCATAAAATACACCCAGGTCTTCCTTGAGTAATAATCGATAAAAGTCAAAAAGTATTGACATCCAGTATGTGTCACACCCCGAAAACCGATGGCGGAAACATTTCCGGGGTTGACTCCACGTTGAGTATCAAATCGAATGCACATAGTAAGTAAAGTAAAACAACCATTACATTACATAAGAAAAGTTTTACAGTTGTTTCAAATGTAAAGTTTGTACAGTCGTGATACATAGTATATATAAAACAAATGAAACGGGTCTTCATGTACTCCGTCTTCTGACCAAAAAGGGATCTTCGGGTACCTGTTCTAACGCTGACCTGAGAACACAAGCGGTTTAAAAATCAGCATAACGCTGGTGAGTTCATAAGCGGTTTTTGTTTATGAAAATGTTCAAGTTTCTTTTTTGTTTCTGAAATATTACGCACACCAAGAAAATCCCATAGTTTCTTAATAGTTGGTTGGTGTTTCACAAATGTAAAGTATATTAAGTTTGTACACTGAAAACATGACTACTCATGTAAAATGTATAGTTTGGTTATCCGGTTTGTTAAACTGTTTTGTTTACCTATCGTGTATTCCCAGGAAAGTCCCATACTTTCCTTATTGTATATTACCAATTGTAAAAGATGTAATGTTATCCAGTTTGTTACTCTTTCTAGTTATGTAAGTGTTACCCAGGAAAGCCCCATGCTTTCCTGCATATTAGTTTCCAATGTGAATGATGTAAAAGATGTAAAAGATGTAAACATGGTTAGGTTCCATGTTTTCCCAAGAAAGTCCCATACGTTCCTGAATGTTAATTATCGTACGTGAAAGATGTAAATGATGTAAAAGATGTATGAAGTGGTTTATTATTACTATAAGTAAATCTCTATTATCCTAATTGTGAGTTCCATAATCATACGATAGACTAAAACCTATGGCAATAAGTTGTCCACATGTGGCAATAAGTAGTCCACATACTTATGACTTTCGTCACCCTTGAACGATTTCGGTTCGGCTGTAGCTAGCAGCCAGGTGTGGGGTAGTCAGCCCCGAATAGATCTGTACACTCAAGTCACGCTCTCTAAATACCAGAGATTCTGGTTATGGGTGTAGTCCTCCACTCGCGTATCTCTGTGGAGTGTTCGACGAGGACGTGTCTCCAATCATACAGGATTAACAAATTTACTAGTAAATATATGATAGTCCTCCACTCGCGTATATGTGTGGAGTGCTACCGAGGACAAAACAGTGTACAGGTATTATATTCAAATGCCTAATGTCATGCTTTTAACTGATAAAATATGGAAAGCCATTTGTGAATTATATGTAAAACATAACAGTTTAAAGACCTATTTGACAAATATATGTTACGTGTTCTGCATGTTCAAATGGTTATCAGTCATGGTAATCAGTAATAACAGCATGTGGAATATGAAACACACATTTGAAAATATGTTTTGAGTACAAGAATTCCCTTGTACTTTGCTTGCGTTCCCCCCTGAAAACAGTGAAAACAGTGAAAAAGTGTAGGGGTTTGAACTCACCGGACTCGGAAATGCGTCAGTTTGGGATACTAGATGTTGGTTCAGGGTTTGATTACTCGCAATGTCCCTATGTAAAATGAAATAATGTCCATATATATACAATAACGGATACAATCACTAATCATATGGAGCATTACACTCCAACGAGGTTAAACACCTCAAAACGAGCGTTTGGAGTGACCCGAGTGACATCTTCGGACGTGTAATGGCACTATGGACTTGGGACTTGAGTTTACTCCCCAAGAGTAAACATTTTAAAGAGTTTACAGCCACATAACACACTCACACATGAGTTTACGGCCGTAAACTCTTGCTGGTGTGGTTTTGAGTGTTTAATGGCTTAAACGGACATGGGGATTGTTGGAATGGATTTCTAAAATGCTTTGGAATGGATTGAATAGAATTATCACACTTAAAAGGGAGTTTACGGCCACACCATAAGAGTTTACGGCCGTAAACTCACTCATGGCCAAGAGAAATTGCTTTAAGCTACAAACGATAATCACATGTGATTCTAACTAATTTTCTAAGGCTTGGTATGAATTTAGAACACCATTAAACCCATTTTTAGGAGTTTACGGCCTAGAGGCATGTTCTATGGCCGTAAAGTCTCCTATACTCGTGAAAACTTAGTTTTTGATGCTTAAAACAATCACATGTGATTCTAGAAATTTATGTAAGCCATTAGAGTGAATTTGATGCGTCATTAACAAGGTTTTATGAGTTTACGGCCAAGAGTATGTTCCTAGGCTGTAAACTCCTATAAATGACATTTTTGATATGTTTCAAACCCTTAAACTATTTTTAGATGCATCTAGATTTTACCACAAGGCCATTGGTTGAGTTTCAAGGCATTTGGACATGTTTAAAGGCTCTTAATCCCCATTTAAGAGGAGTTTACGGCCCAAGAATGAGTCTTGGCCGTAAACTCTCTTTTGTCCCATATAATTCATGTTTAATGTGTTTCAAGTCCGAATTAGCAAGCCTTAAGGTCATATCTAAGTCCCAACTATGATTTGGAAGGGTAATTTTGCTCAAAAACCCCATGTTGAAGAGTTTATGGCCCAAGCATGATCCTTGGCCATAAACTCATGTTCTTGGTCCCAAAACATAATTTAAACATCAATTTGAAGGCCAAAGAGGTTGAATAACAAGTTAGGGGTGTTACCTGTTTGATTGGAAGCCTTAAATCTTTGTTTTGGACCTTTGATTTTTGGATGAGGAGAGAGGTTGGGAGTGTTCTATAAGAAAATGGCCAAAGGCTTCAAATGGAGTCCTAAAACACTTTATATAGTGTCTATGTTTTGGACACAGTGGAATTCGACCCGATACCGGCGTTAGACGAGGCTTTTGGTCGTTCCCGATTAGTTTGCCGTAACCCGATACGGTAAATTCTAGAAATATTTCGATCACTAAAGTTGGGTGTTAAAATGATTTCTAAATGTATCAAGACACCCGTTAAGTAATTTTAAATATATACCAGTTAATGACTTAATAAAACGGAAGATCGAAAATCGAATTTGAAAAGGACGTTTGGTTGCCTGAATTGTACTACAAAAGAGTTACAAGAGATGATACGGAAATTTCGGGTTGTTACATTATCCCCCCATTAAAGGGAATTTCGTCCCGAAATTCAAAGTTTAAAACGCAAGACTAGATACAAATCATGGATCTGGAAAGAGTTGTGGATACTTCTGTTTCATTGAATCTTCCCGTTCCCAAGTGAATTCCGGTCCCCGCATGGCATTCCAGCGAACATTCACTAACGGGATGCGACTTTGCTTTGTACGTTTGACTTCTCGATCCATGATTTCGATCGGTTCCTCCACAAAGTTGAGGTTTTCATTGATCTCGATCTCGTCTATGGGAATCGTTAGGGTTTCATCGGATACGCACTTTTTGAGATTTGACACATGGAAGACAGGATGACTGCTACTGAGTTCGTGAGGTAAACTCAGTTTATAGGCAACTGGACCGATCCTGGAGAGGATCTCGAAGGGTCCAATGTACCTTGTATTAAGTTTCCCACGCTTACCAAAGCGTACAGTGCCTTTCCAGGGAGAGACCTTCAACAGTACACGGTCTCCAACCTGGAATTCTAGTGGTTTCCGACGATTATCAGTGTAACTCTTTTGGCGATCATGTGAAGCTTTCAATCGGTTACGGATTTGAATGATCTTTTCGGTGGTTTCGCGGATGATTTCAGGACCAGTGAGAGCACTGTTGGGGACTCGACTCCTGGCTAACTGTGTATCTCCCACCTCGGCCTAGCACAGAGGGGATCTGCACTTACGACCGTATAGGGCTTCAAACGGAGCAGCCCTAATGTTGGTGTGGTAACTGTTGTTGTATGAGAATTCGATCAAGGATAGATGTGTGTCCCACGACTTTCCAAAGTCAATGACACATGCCCTAAGCATGTCCTCCAGGGTTTGGATTGTTCTCTCACTCTATCCATCGGTCTGAGGATGATATGCTGTGCTCATATCTAGTTTGGTTCCAAGGGCTTTCTGAAGGGATTGCCAGAATCTAGAGGTAAACATGCTATCTCGATCAGAGATAATGGATACAGGTACACCATGTAAATGTACTACTTCCTGGATATAAATTCGCGCGAGTCTTTCCATCTTGTATGATTCTTTGATCGGAATGAAGTGAGCGGATTCAAACGATCGACAATTACCCAAATGGTATCGTACCCTCTAGAACACTTTGGGCAGTTTGGTGATGAAGTCCGTGGTAATCATCTCCCATTTCCACTCGGGGATCTCGGGTTGTTGGAGCAGACTTGAGGGTTTCTAATGTTCAACTTTGACTTTGGTGCAAGTCAGACACTTTCCCACGAATGTAGCTATCTCAGCTTTCATGTTTGGCCACCAGTATTGCTTCTTGAGATCCAGGTACATCTTGTCAGAACCTGGGTGAACAAAGTATTTGGTTCTGTGCGCTTCCTCCATGACTATTTCCCTGAATCCTCTAGACTTGGGAATCCAGATTCGATCCATGAAATAGTGAACTCCGTCACCTCTAATCTCAAGTTTCTTTTCCATTCCTCTCAAGGTTTCATTCGACATGTTCTCGGGTTTGAGGGCTATTAACTGGGCTTCTCGGATTTGCATGGGTAGGTTGGAATGGATGGTTATCGTCTGGTTCTTCACTTTGTGGCTTGCACTATCCTTTCGGCTAAGGGCATCTGCTACCATATTGGCCTTGCCAGGGAGGTAATGGATTTCACACTCATAATCACTGAGTAATTCTACCCATCGCCGTTGCCTCATGTTTAAGTCTTTCTGATTAAAGATGTGTTGCAGGCTCTTGTGATCAGTGAAAATCGTGCACTTGGTTCCGTAGAGATAATGCCTCCAAATCTTCAATGCAAAGACTATGGCTCCTAGTTCCAAGTCATGTGTGATATAGTTGACCTCATGTGCTTTCAGCTGTCTTGAGGCATAGGCAATCACCTTTCCTCTTTGCATAAGCACACAGCCTAAACCTTGATTAGATGCATCACAGTAGACAACGAAGTCCTCTGTTCCTTCGGGCAAAGACAGAACAGGCGTGCTGCATAGGGCTCTCTTCAACGTTTGGAATGCAGCTTCTTGTTTATCACTCCAACAAAAGGGTACACCTTTTTGTGTTAGAGTGGTTAAAGTTTTGGCGATTTTGGAAAAGTTCTGAATGAATCTTCGATAGTAGCCGGCGAGACCCAAGAATTGACGAATTTCTGTGGGTGTCTTCGGTGCCGACCAATTCTCTATAGCTTTAATCTTGGAAGGATCTACGTGAATACCCTCCTCGCTTACTACGTGACCGAGGAAAGTTACCTTCTGTATCAAGAATTCACATTTGGAGAATTTCGCATATAGTTTTTCGGATCTAAGGGTCTCCAACACTAACCTCAAGTGTTGCTTATGGACTTCTTTGCTTCGGGAGTAGACGAGGATGTCGTCAATGAACACGATGACGAACTTTTCTAAGAAGGGACGGCACACCCGGTTCATCAGGTCCATGAACACAGCCGGTGCATTGGTTAGACCGAATGGCATCACTACGAACTCGTAGTTTCCATACCGAGTCCTAAAAGCTGTTTTGGAAACATCATTCTCCTGGACTCGTAACTGATGGTAGCCTAACCGTAGGTCTATCTTTGAGAAATATCTGGCTCCCTGGAGTTGATCGAAGAGGTCGTCTATTCGTGGAAGAGGATATCGGTTCTTGACGGTCAACTTGTTCAGCTCGCGGTAGTCGATACACATCCGAAAGGATCCATCTTTCTTCTTGACAAACAGTACCGGAGCTCCCTAGGGTGAGGAACTCGGTCTAACGAATCCTTTACTGAGCAACTCATTGACTTGACTGGATAACTCCTACATTTCTGTTGGAGCCAAGCGATACGGAGACTTTGCTACGGGGGTAGCTCCAGGAATTAGGTCAATACGGAACTCGACCTGACGTTCGGGAGGAATTCCTGGAAGCTCTTCGGGAAACATATCAGGAAAGTTACAAACTTTGGGGATGCTCGCGAGGTGTCTAACTTCTTGTTTCTCGTTGATCACATGGGCTAAGAATGCAATGCACTCCTTTCGTAGGAGCTTTCGAGCTTTGATGCAGGAAATGATATGAAGATTGGAACTGGGTTTATCGCCATAGATTATGAGAGTTTGATCCGAAGGAAGATTAAGAAGGATGGCTTTTTCGTAACAAAGAATATCATCATGACTGGGACTCAACCAATCCATGCCAATGATAACATCAAAGCTCTTAATGGAAACGGGCATGAGATCTATAGGAAATGAGTGATCATTTAGGGTAAGCGTACAACCCATGAATACACTGTTAGTGCTTTCTTTCTCACCGTTAGCCATCTCGACGGTAAACGTTTCAGTTAGTGGTTGGGGATTACGTTTTAGATTATGTTTGAATTCATGACTAACAAAACTCCTTCCAACACCCGAATCTAAAAGAATACTTGCATATGAGTTGTCGAGAAGGAACATACCCGAAACAACAGTGGGATCAGCGACTGCTTCCTCCCGTCCCATAGTTAGAATCCTTCCATTGTTATTAGTAGTTGACTTCTTGGGACAGTTCCTTTTAATGTGCCCAACTTCTCCACAGTTGTAGCAGGCTTGACTAACACCTACTCCAGATGATTGGTTGGCTGATTGGGTAGGAGTTTTGCAGAATCGAACTGTGTGCCCTTTCTTACCACAGTTGGTACAAGATAATTCTCGGCAGGGACCAGGATGATGACAGTATTTGCACTTGTCACACAGAGGAAGATTACTAGCATATTTACTGGTAGGAGTTGGAGTTGTGGATCCCACGACAGAAGCGGTAGCAACAGGAGTAGTAGCAGCATGGACTGCTACCGTCTGCTGTTTCTTGGAAGATCCTTGAGAAGATTGACCCTTCTTCTTCTTCCAGAATTTTCTCTTTTCGCCACTCCTTTGATTCGGCTCAGAAGTGGTAGTGATTTCCTTAACGTCGTCACTGTGATCAATCAAAGTTTGAGCTAAAGTCTTGGCACTATCATAGGTATCCGGACGAGCAGCCAAAACATGACTATTTGTGGGCTGGGATAACCCCCAAACGAACCTTTCGATCTTTTTGTTTTCAGGAGTGACTAATCCCGGGCAGAGAAGTGCGAGATCATCGAATCGGGAAGTGTATGCAGCAATGTCGGAACCTTTCATCTTCAGGTTCCAGAGCTCGTGCTCTAGTTTCTGCATTTCACCATGGGGGAAGTTTTCAGCAATGAGGAGTTCTTTCATGGCTTCCCAGCCCATGGCATTGGCTACGGGTAAGGTCAGATATTTGACTCGGCCATTCCACCAAGTCAAGGCTTTATCAACGAAAGTACAGGCCGCGAACTTGACCTTATCAGATTCCGCGCAAGCACAGATTTCGAAGATGGATTTGATTTTGTCGAACCATCGGGATAAAGAAATGACACCTCCAGCGCCATTGAAGGAAGTTGGTTTTGCGTTCATGAAATCCTTATAGGAATCCCCTCTTTGGTGTCCCTGGCTAACTTCGGGGTTCTGGGATTAGGGACCACCTCCTGAACCACTAGGGTTCATTTGTGACATGGCCGCCATCATTGCAGCTGTCATGACCATCTAAAGTGATGCTAGCTCAAATTGGGGAGGAGGTGGCGGAGAAGAAGGATTGTTGTTGTTCTTTGAGCTCGATCTCTTTCTGGGGGGCATCTTGATCTAATAAGATCAAGAAAGGGAGGATGGTAAGTCCTCTACATTGATTCGATAGGTATGGCAGTTATATGATCCGAATAAGCGATAAAGTAGGAAAGAGTTATCGAAATAGATAATTTATCACTAAGAATAATCATAGAAAGCCACTTAAATAAGGATTTCTACAAAGGATTGGCTCGAGAAATACTCCCATGCACATGTTGGTCGTGTCTCGAATGAATATAGTTGGCCAGGCTATATTGACCCTAGACACGACTACATAATTGCCCAGGTTTAACCGTAGCACACAACACCCAATTAGTTATGTTATGTTCTACTTGTGGTTATGGATGATGACGGTTCGGTATACCTGTATACTTTTTGAAAATAGTTGTAGTTTGAAGATACTTTTAATTCAGAGCACTTAGGCCCTTTAGTGTTTATAGTTTTATACCATGTAAGGTTTGGTATACTTCATTCACTATAAACAAGGGCTCTGATACCAATCTGTCACACCCCGAAAACCGAAGGCGGAAACATTTCCGGGGCTGACTCCACGTTGAGTATCAAATCCAATGGACATAGTAAGTAAAGTAAAACAACCATTACATTACATAAGAAAAGTTTTATAGTTGTTTCAAAAGTAAAGTTTGTACAGTCGTGATACATAGTATATATATAAACAAATGAAACGGGTCTTCATGTACTCCGTCTTCTGACCAAAAAGGGATCTTCGGGTAGCTGTTCTAACGCTAACCTGAGAACATAAGCGGTTTAAAAATCAGCCTAACGCTGGTGAGTTCATAAGCGGTTTTTGTTTGTGAAAGTGTTCAAGTTTCCTTTTTGTTTCTAAAATATTACGCACACCAAGAAAATCCCATATTTTCTTAATAGTTGGTTGTTGTTTCACAAATGTAAAGTATAGTAAGTTTGTACACTGAAAACATGACTACTCATGTAAAATGTATAGTTTGGTTATCTGGTTTGTTAAACTGTTCTGTTTACCTATCGTGTATTCCCAGGAAAGTCCCATACTTTCCTTATTCAATATTACCAATTGTAAAAGATGTAATGTTATCCAGTTTTTACTCTTTTTAGTTATGTAAGTGTAACCCAGGAAAGTCCCATGCTTTCTTGCATATTGGTTTCCAATGTGAATGATGTAAAAGATGTAAAAGATGTAAACGTGGTTAGGTTCCATGTTTTTCCCAGGAAAGTCCCATACTTTCCTGAATGTTAATTATCGTACATGAATGATGTAAAAGATGTAAAAGATGTATGAAGTGGTTTATTATTACTATAAGTAAATCTCTGTTATCCTAATTGCGAGTTCCATAACCATACGATAGACTAAAACCTGTGGCAATAAGTAGTCCACATACTTATGACTTTCGTCACCCTTGAACCATTTCGGTTCGGTTGTAGCTAGCAGCAGGTGTGGGGTAGTCAGCCTCGTATAGATCTATACACTCAAGTCACGCTCACTAAATACCAGAGATTCTGGTTATGGGTGTAGTCCTCCACTCGCGTATCTCTGTGGAGTGTTCGCCGAGGACGTGTCTCCAATCATACAGGATTAACAAATTTACTAGTAAATATATGATAGTCCTCCACTCGCGTATATGTGTGGAGTGTTACCGAGGACAAAACAGTGTACAAGTATTATATTCAAATTTCTAATGTCATGCTTTTAACTGATAAAATATGGAAAGCCATTTGTGAATTATATGTAAAACATAACAGTTTAAAGACCTATTTCACAAATATATGTTACGTGTTCTGCATGTTCAAATGGTTATCAGTCGTGGTAATCAGTAATAAAAGCATGTGGAATATGAAACACCCATTTGAAAATATGTTTTGAGTACAAGAATTCTATTGTAGTTTGCTTGTGTTCCCCCCCTGAAAACAGTGAAAAAGGGTAGGGGTATGAACTCACCTGACTCGGAAATGCGTCGGTTTTGGATACTAGACGTTGGTTTGGGGTTTGATTACTCGCAATGTCCCTATGTAAAATGAAATAATTTCCATATATATACAATTACGGATACAATCACTAATCATATGGAGCATTACACTCCAAAGAGGTTAAACACCTCAAAACGAGTGTTTGGAGTGACCCGGGTGACATCTTCGGACGTGTAATGGCACTAGGGACTTGGGACTTGAGTTTACTCCCTAAGAGTAAACATTTTAAAGAGTTTACAGCCCCATAACACACTCACACATGAGTTTACGGCCGTAAACTCATGTTGGTGTGGTTTTGAGTGTTTAATGGCTTAAATGGACATGGGGATTGTTGGAATGGATTTCTAAAATGCCTTGGAATGGATTGAATGGAATTATAACACTTAAAAGGGAGTTTACGGCCACACCATAAGAGTTTACGGCTGTAAACTCACTCATGGCCAAGAGAAATTGATTTAAGCTACAAAGGATAATCACATGTGATTCTAACTAATTTTCTAAGGCTTGGTATGAATTTAGATAACCATTAAACCCATTTTTAGGAGTTTACGGCCTAGAGGCATGTTCAATGGCTGTAAACTCTCCTATACTCATGAAAACTTAGTTTTTCATGCTTAAAACAATCACATGTGATTCTAAAAATTTATGCAAGCCATTAGAGTGAATTTGATGCATCATTAACAAGGTTTTATGAGTTTACGGCCAAGGGTATGTTCCTAGGCCGTAAACTCCTATAAATGACATTTTTGATATGTTTCAAACCCTTAAACTATTTTTAGATGCATCTAGATTTTACCACAAGGCCATTGGTTGAGTTTCAAGGCATTTGGACATGTTTAAAGGCTCTTAATCCCCATTTAAGAGGAGTTTACGGCCCAGGAATGAGTCTTGGCCGTAAACTCTCTTTTGTCCCATATTATTCATGTTTAATGTGTTTCAAGTCCCAATTAGCAAGCCTTAAGGTCATATCTAAGTCCCAACTATGATTTGGAAGGGTAATTTGGCTCAAAAACCCCATGTTGAGGAGTTTACGGTCCAAGCATGATCCTTGGCCGTAAACTCATGTTCTTGGTCCCAAAACATAATTTAAACATCAATTTGAAGGCTAAAGAGGTTGAATAACAAGTTAGGGGTGTTACCTCTTTGACTGGAAGCCTTAAATCTTTGTTTTGGACCTTTGATTTTTGGATGAGGAGAGAGGTTGGGAGTGTTCTATAAGAAAATGCCCAAAGGCTTCAAATGGAGTCCTGAAACACTTTATATAGTGTCTAAATTTTGGACACGGTGGAATTCTACCCTATACCGGCGTTAGACAAGGCTTTTGGTCGTACCCGATTAGTTTGCCGTAACCCAATACGGTAAATTCTAGAAATATTGTGATCACTAAAGTTGGGTGTTCAAATGATTTCTAAATGTATTAAGACACCCATTAAGTCATTTTAAATACATACTAGTTAATGACTTAATTAAACGGAAGATCGGAAATCGAATTTGAAAACGACGTTTGGTTGTGTGAATTGTACTACAAAAGAGTTACAAGAGATGATACGGAAATTTCGGGTTGTTATAGTATGAGACTTTACAAGAGAGGGATGACATAGATCCGAGTGAACACATTCTACGATCTCCTTCCTTGTGTGTTGAACTGAACTAAACTTCACCCTGACTTGTATCCCTTGAACACAATCTTCACCAGGCTTAGCATTGCTAGCTGCATCTCCACCAAACAACCTATTTTTGCTCACATGTCCCAACTTATGATGCCAAAACTTTGTTTCATCATCATATTGATCCAACGATTAGGATATAATCATCGTTCCCCAAATAGTACAACCATGTAGAATATAAATCCCATGAGGATTTATCCTTCCCTTCATAACTATAAGAGCACCCTTAGAGACTCTTAACCATTCATCCTCTCCAAAATATTTCAATCCATCCTTCACCAAAGTGCCAAGAGAAATCAAATTCTTCCAATGTTCCAGGAAGAAACAGTAATCCAGTTTGCTGACAATACCATTATGCATCTTGATCTGCATCGTGCCACTTTCGTTAATACTACTCACCCAATCATCACCCATCTTGACTGTGCCATTTCACTCTTTAAAAGAGTCAAACCAGTCACAACTGCATGTTATATGATAAGATGCTCCAGAGTCTAAGAACCAACCATCATTAGAACTAGATGTACATATTGTTAATACTTCACCATCAGAATTTTCATGAACCACAACAACATTGTTGTTGCTTGGTCTAAAACCATTATTTCCTTTCTTTAGCAATGGCCAATCTCTTCTGAAGTGTCCTTTTTCCTTGCAGTTATTACATTTGATGTTGTATTTAGGTTTGGAACTTGACTTCCTTTTGTTACCTCCACCTCTAACCGATGTTCTTTCTCTGACTGTGAACAAACCGGAATTGAAAACTCTTTCTCCAACCGAAACTTTGCTTTTCAGTTTCTTGGACATCAAAGAATCCTTCACATTATTCACAGTGATGATTTTCCTATCATACATATGATGGTTTTTGAGCATTCTAACACCCCCAAGTGTACATGCAACCACAGAAAACCTTGGATCTATGTTTGTCGAAAATACATGAAAAATATGATTTCCAAGGTTCATAATCCTATCTAGCATACATGGGGAACTTTTAATCTAAAAGATGGCTAGAATTACATACCTTGTAGTTGATTTGATTCCTTGAAAACCTTGAGAGCCTAGCACCCCAAGTGTGATGCCTCAAATGCTTCACACAACACCAAATGCTTTGGAATGACTTTGAGAGAATACAAACACTTGTAAAAATATGCCTAGCCCTCTTGTAACTTCATGTAGCCGATTTTGGTGAGTATGATATCCTTTATATAGTGTGTCACATCTAGGGTTACACCATGTAAACCCTAATGTGACACGACTCTTTATTTCTATGACCCATGGGTTTGTAACTCCCATGGAGCATCCTATGGGTTTAACCCAACTTGTTAATCCATGGAGCCTTTTAGCCTACTATACAAGTTATGGATGATTTACATAATCAAACCATATATTTAATTAGTCATCTTTTGATCACCTAATAAATTTGAAATTAGTTCTTGATCAATACTAATTAAATAATTCTTAATTAGTCATCTTTTGATCATTTATGTGTTCTTTTAATTGTCTTTAACACAAAGAGACTTTTGGTTATCCATAACTTGAGGACAAGTTATGGACTCCATTAAAACACATAAAGATCATGAATTAATCATTTAAGCAAGTAATTCCTATGACCTATCAAAAAACTCATAAGAACATGAATATTCATATCAAAGTTTCAAGAACATATGAACACATAAAATCATGAAAAGTTGATATTAGCCATTGTAAATGGATTAGAACAACCATTACACCATCTAAAACAAGTTTTACAACACCAACACAGTATAGCGTAATGTTTCTAGTCCATTTCCAGCAACCTCGCTAACTCGTCGAGTACACGAACTAACTCGCTGAGTTGGATGCATTTTCACTTGGACTCATCGAGTCGTCCCCATGGACTCATCGACTCCTCTGTGCAGACAACTCAAAAATGGATTTTTTTCACTATTTTGCATCAAGTATTAACAAACAAGCCTAGGCTCTGATGCCACTGATGGTTTTGAGCATTCTGACACCCCTAAGTGTACATGCAACCCTAGAAAACCTTGGATCTATGTTTGTCTAAAATACATGAAAAATATGAATTCCAAGGCTCATAATCCTATCTAGCATATATGGGGAACTTTTAATCTAAAACATGGCTAGAATTACATACCTTGCAGTTGATTTGATTCCTTGAAAACCTTGAGAGCCTAGCACCCCAAGTGTGATTCCTCAAATGCTTCACACAACACCAAATGCTTTGCAATGACTTTGAGAGAATACAAACACTTGTAAAAATCTACCTAGCCCTCTTGTAACTTCATGTAGCCGATTTTGGTGAGTATGATATCCTTTGTATAGTGTGTCACATCTAGGGTTACACCATGTAAACCCTAATGTGACATGACTCTTCATTTCCATGACCCATGGGTTTGTAACTCCCATGGAGCATGCATGGAGTATCCTATTGGTTTAACCCAACTTGATAATCCATGGAGCCTTTTAGCCCACTATACAAGTTATGGATTATTTACACAATCAACCCATATATTTAATTAGTCATCTTTTGACCACTTAATTAATTCCAAATTAATTCTTGATCAATACTAATAAAATAATACTATTAATATATTAGAACTTATAATATATTAACAAACCACAAGTGTTATTTCTCTTATTTAGTCTATCCAAATGCATGATACCATGAAACCCAAATGGACCATGCCGGGTTAGATCAAGTACATACCAAATATAGTTATGGACTTAGACACCTTACCCAACAACAACATGGTATCAATGAAATTCTCATAAGAATTGGGCAGTAAACATAAGAGGATAAGTGCTTGATCTTCAATTTCAATCTTTACATTCACACCTTGTTGGTCGAAGATGATCCTATTGAATTTGTCTAGATGATCCTTCGTTTCGGCGCTTTCTAACATCCTAAGAGTATACAAACGTTGGTTCTAGTATAGCTTGTTCATCAAAGAATTGTTCTGATCCTTGTCACACAATTTCTCCCAAACCCAATCAGTAGTCTTTTGATCCACGACCTCTCTCAGTACTTCATCTATCAAACTCAACAGAGTAGTGTTATGTGCTCTTCCAAGAATATCCACCTTCCTTTCAGCCGCCATGTCCTTTGGCACTTTCGCTTCTCCTCCCAGTGTTGATGTACATCTTTGTTGAACCAGAAGTGTATTCATCTTCTCAGTACCACTACTGAAGATAAAGATGGAGTCATTATTTTCCATAAATATGACAAGGAAAACCACTTTGCCAAATACTGCAAAGAAAATGTGGTGAAAGACAGGGCTTTTTATCTCCAAATGGCTCAAGAAATGGAAGAAAAATAAAAAGCAAGAGCTTATGTTGCTCAACTGAAAAGGGATCACCAAGTTTGCTCCTCGGGTGATGAAGAAGAAGAAGCTGCCATCTACAGCATCAAAGGGAAAATTTCCATGGTGGTAACTAGTGAAGAAGAAGGATCAACAAGCTTGAAGAAGAACTATTGCTACATGGAAAAATGTGGAACTCTTAGCATCATTAAACAGGTAAAAATTATGATTCAATCTAATAATTACAACATGCAAAATTGTGATCCTTACTGTAACAACCCGAAATTTCCGTAGCATCTCTTGTAACTCTTTCGTAGTACAATTCACGCAACCAATCGTCGTTTCCAAATTCGATTTCCGATATTCCGTTTAATTAAGTCATTAACTAGTACGTATTTAAAATGACTTAATGGGTGTCTTAATACATTTAGAAATCATTTTAACACCCAACTTTAGTGATCGGAATATTTCTAGAAATTACCGTATCGGGTTACGACAACTCAATCGGGTACGACCAAAAGCCTTGTCTAACGTCGGTATCGGGTAGAATTCCACCGTGTCCAAAACTCAGACACTATATAAAGTGTTTTAAGACTCCATTTGAAGCCTTTGGCCATTTCCTCATAAAACTCTACCAACCTCTCTCCTCATCCATAATCAAAGGTCCAAAACAAAGATTTAAGGCTTCCAATCAAAGAGGTAACATCCTTAACTTGTTATCTAACCTCTTTAGCCTTCAAATTGATGTTTAAACTTAGTTTTGGGACCAAGAACATGAGTTTACAGCCAAGGATAAAGCTTGGGCCGTAAACTCCTCAAAATGGGGTTTTTAAGCCAAAATTACCCTTCCAAATCATAGTTGGAACTTAGATATGACCTTGAGGCTTACTAATCGGGACTTGAAACACATTAAACATGAATTATATGGGACAAAAGAGAGTTTACGGCCAAGGCTCCTTCTTGGGCCGTAAACTCCTCTAAAAGGGGGATTTAGTGCCTTAAAACATGTCAAAATGCCTTGAAACTCAACCGATGGCCTTGTGGTAAATTCTAGATTCATCTAAAAATAGTTTAAGGGTTTGTAACACATCACAAGTACCACATATAGGAGTTTACAGCCTAGGAACATACCCTTGGTCGTAAACTCATAAAGTCATGCCAAAAATGCTCTTAATTCACCCCAAAGGTTTGGATAAATTCCTAGAATCACATGTGGTTGTTCTTAGCATCAAAAACTAATCTTTTCTTAACCATATTAGAATTTACGGCCAGAGGGTATAAGTCTGGGCCGTAAACTCATACAAAGTTGTCAATTGAAGCCAAAAAGTGATACCAAGCCTTAGAAAATTAGTTAGAATCACATGTGATTATCCTTTGTAGCTTAAACCAATTTTTCTTGACCATGGGTGACTTTACATCCATAAACTCCCTTTTAAATGGTATAAATCAAAACAAATTAAACCAAGGCATTCTAGAAGTCCATTCCAACAATCCCCATGTCCATTTAAGCCATTAAACACACAAAATCACACCAACATGAGTTTACGGCCGTAAACTCATGTGTGGGTGTGTTATGTGGCTGTAAACTCCCTAAAATGTTTACTCTTGGGGAGTGAACTCAAGTTGTAAGTCCCTAGTGCCATTACACGTCCGAAGATGTCACCCGGGTCACTCCAAACGCTCGTTTTGAGGTGTTTAACCTCGTTGGAGTGTAATGTTCCATATAATTAGTGAATGTATTCCTAATTGAATATATATGGACATTATTTCATTTTACATAGGGACATCACGAGTAATCAAACCCCAAACCAACGTCTAGTATCCAAAAACGACGCATTCCCGAGTCTGGTGAGTTCATACCGCTGCCCTTTTTCGCTGTTTTCACTGTTTTTAGGGGGGAACACAAGCAAAGTACAAGGGAATTCTTGTACTCAAAACATGTTTTCAAATGTGTGTTTCACATTCTATATGCTTTTATTACTGATTACTACAGCTGATAACCATTTGAACATGCAGACCACGTAACATATATTTGTAAAATGGGTCTTTAAACTGTTATGTTTTACATATATTTCACAAATGGCTTTCCACATTTTATCAGCTAAAAGCATGACATTAGACATTTGAATATAATACATGTACTTTGTTTTGTCCTCGGTAACACTCCACATATATACGCAAGTGGAGGACTATCATATTATTACTAGTAAATTTGTTAATCCTGTATGATTGGAGACACGTCCTCGGCGAGCACTCCACAGAGATACGCGAGTGGAGGACTACACCCGTAACCAGAATCTCTGGTATTTAGAGAGAGTGACTTGAGTGTATAGATCTATACGGGGCTGACTACCCGACGCCTGGCTGCTAGCTACAGCCGAACCGAAATGATTCAAGGGTGACGAAAGTTATAAGTATGTGGACTACTTATTCCCACAGGTTTAGTCCATCGTATGGTTATGGAACTCGCAATTAGCATAACAGAGATTTACTCATAGTAATAATGAACCATTTTTACATCTTTTACATCTTTCACGTACGGTAACTAGCATTCAGGAAAGTATGGGACATTCCTACGGAAAACATGGAACCTAACCACGCTTACATATTTTACATCTTTTACATCGTTCACATTAGAAACCAACATGCAGGAAAGCATGGGGCTTTCCTGGGTAACACCTACATAACTAGAAAGGGTAACAAACCGGGTGACATTACATCTTTTACATTTTGTAATATACAATAAGGAAAGTATGGGACTTTCCTGGGAATACATGTTAAGTAAACAGAACAGTTTAACAAGTCGGATAACCAAACTGTACATTTTCACATGAGTTGACATGTTTTTAGTGTACAAACTTACTATACTCTACATGTGTGAAACAACAACCAACTTTTAGGAAAATATGGGATTTTCTTGGTGTGCGTAATATTTCAGAATCAGAAAGGAAATTTGAACATTTTCACAAACAAAAACGGCTTAAGAACTCACCAGCGTTATGCTGATTTTTAAACCGCTTGTGTTCTCAGGTCAGCGTTAGAACAGGTACTCGAAGCTCCTTTTTGCTTGAAGACGGTGTATGTGAAGACCCGTTTCATTTTGTTCATATATATACTATGTATCACAACTGTACAAACTTTACTTTTGAAATAACTGTAAAACTTTTCTTATGTAATGTAATGGTTGTTTTACTTTACTTACTATGTGCATTGGATTTGATACTCAACATGGAGTCAACCCCGGAAATGTTTCCGCCTTCGGTTTTTGGGGTGTGATAGATTGGTATCAGAGCCCTTGTTTATAGTGAATGAAGTATACCAAACCTTACATGGTATAAACATATAAACACTAAAGGGCCTATGTGCTCTGAATTAAAAGTATCTTCAAACTACAAGTATTTTCAAAAGTATACAAGTATATACCGAACCGTCGTCATCTGTAACCACAAGTAGAACAGGACATACGTAATTGGGTGTTGTGTACTATGGTTAAACCTGGGCAGTTATGTAGTCGTGTCTAGGGTCAATATAGCCTGGACAACTATATTCATTCGAGACACGACCAACATGTGCTTGGGAGTGACTGTGGTATGCGGCATGCCTAAAACTTACCCTAATATCCCAAACATCGAACCATTATCGTAATCAATTCATGAAATACTATGGGAGTATTTCTCGAGCCAATCTTCTGTAGAAATCCTTATTTAAGTGGCTTTCTGTGATTATTCTTAGTGATAAATTATCTGCTTCGATAACTCTTTCCTGCTTTATCGCTTATTCGGATCATATAACTGCCATATCTATCGATTCAATGTAGAGGACTTACCATCCTCTCTTTCTTGATCTTATTAGACCAAGATTCCTCCCAGAAAGAGACCCAGCTCAGAGAACAACAACAATCCTTCTTCGCCGCCACCTCCTCCCCAATTGGACCTAGCATCACTCCAGACGGTCCTGACTGCTGCAATGGTGGCAGCCATGTCACAAATGAACCCTGGTGGTTCAGGAGGTGGTCCCCAATCTCAAAACCCCGAAGTTAGCCAGGGACACCAAAGAGGGGGTTCCTATAAGGATTTCATGAACGCAAAACCAACATCCTTCAATGGCACCGGAGGTGTCATTTCCTTATCGCGATGGTTCGAGAAAATCGAATCCATCTTTGAAACATGTGCTTGTGCGGAGTCTAATAAAGTTAAATCCGCAGCCTGTACTTTCGTCGATAAGGCCCTGACTTGGTAGAATGGCCGAGTCAAATCTCTAACTTTACCCGTAGCCAATGCCATGGGCTGGGAAGCCATGAAGGAACTCCTTATAGCCGAGTACTGCCCCCGTGGTGAAATGCAGAAACTAGAGCACGAGCTCTGGAACCTGAAGATGAAAGGTTCCGACATTGCTACATATGCTTCCCGATTCGATGATCTCGCACTTCTCTACCCTGGATTAGTCACTCCTGAAAACAAGAAGATCGAAAGGTTCATTTGGGGGTTATCCCAACCAACAAAGAGTCATGTTTTGGCTGCCCGTCCGGATACCTATGATAGTGCCAAGACTTTAGCTCAAACTCTGATTGATCACAGCGATGACGTTAAGGAAATCACTAGCACTTCTGAGCTGACCCAAAGGAGTGGCGAAAAGAGAAAATTCTGGAAGAATAAGGGTTAATCATCTCAAGGATCTTCCAAGAAATAGCAGACTGTAGCAGTCCATGCTGCTACTACCCCATGTTGCTGCTACTTCTGTTGTGGGATCCACAGCTCCAACTCCTACCAGTAAATATGTTGGTAATCTTCCTCTGTGTGACAAGTGCAAATACCATCACAATCCTGGTCCCTACCGAGAACTATCCTGTACCAACTGTGGTAAGAAAGGGAACACAGTTCGATTCTGCAAAACTCCTACCCAATCAGCCAACCAATCATCTGGAGCAGGTGTTAGCCAAGCCTGCTACAACTATGGAGAAGTTGGGCACTTTAAAAGGAACTGTCCCAAGAAGTCGACTGCTGATAACACTGGAAGGATTCTAACCATGGGACAGGACGAAGGAGTCGTTGATCCCACTGTTGTTTCAGGTACGTTCCTTCTCGACAACTCATATGCTAGTATTCTTTTTGATTCGGTTGCTGAAATGACTTTTGTTAGTCATGCATTCAAACATAATCTAAAACGTAATCCCCAACCACTAACTGAAACATTTACCGTCGAGATGACTAACGGTGAGAAAGGAAGCGCTAACGATGTATTCATAGGCTGTACGCATACCCTAAATGATCAATCATTTCCTATAGATCTCATGCCCGTTTCCATTAAGAGATTTGATGTTATCATTGGAATGGATTGGTTGAGTCCCAATCATGCTCATATCCCTTGTTACGAAAAAGCCATCCGTCTAAATCTTCCTTCGGATCAAACTCTTGTAATCTATGGCGATAAACCTAGTTCCAATCTTCATATCATTTCCTGCATCAAAGCTTGAAAACTCCTACGAAAGGAGTGCATTGCATTCTTAGCCCATGTGATCAACAAGAAACAAGAAGTTAGAGACCTCGCGAACATCCCCGAAATCTGTAAATTTCCTGATGTATTTCCCAAAGAGCTTCCAGGAATCCTTCCCGAACGTCAGGTCGAGTTCCGTATTGACCTAATTCCTGGAGCCACCCCTGTAGCAAAGTCTCCGTATCTCTTAGCTCCAGCAGAAATGCAGGAGTCATCCAGTCAACTCAATGAATTGCTCAGTAAAGGATTCATTAGACCGAGTTCCTCACCCTGGGGAGCTCCGGTACTGTTTGTCAAGAAGAAAGATGGATCCTCTCGGATGTGTATCGACTACCGTGAGTTGAACAAGTCGACTGTTAAGAACCGATACCCTCTTCCACGAATAGACAACCTCTTCGATCAACTCCAGGGAGCCAGCTATTTCTCAAAGATAGACCTACGGTCAGGGTACCATCAGTTACGAGTCCAGGAGAATGATGTTTCCAAAACAGCATTTAGGACTCGGTATGGACACTACGAGTTCATAGTAATGCCCTTTGGTCTAACCAATGCACCGGGTGTGTTCATGGATCTGATAAACCGTGTATGCCGTCCCTTCTTAGACAAGTTCGTCATCGCGTTCATTGACGACATCCTCGTCTACTCCCGAAGCGAAGAAGACCACAAGCAACACTTGAGATTAGTGTTGGAGACCCTTAGATCTAAAAAGCTATACGCGAAATTTTCCAAGTGTGAATTCTGGATACGGAAGGTAACTTTCATCGGTCACGTGGTAAGCGAGGAGGGAGTTCACGTAGATCCTTCCAAGATTAAAGCGATAGAGAATTGGTCGGCACCACAGACACCTACAGAAATTCGTCAATTCTTGGGTCTCGCCGGCTACTATCGGAGATTCATTCAGAATTTTTCCAAAATCGCCAAACCTTTAACCACTCTAACACAGAAAGGTGTACCCTTTTGTTGGAGTGATAAACAAGAAACAACATTCCAAACGTTGAAGAGATCCTTATGCAGCGCGCATGTTCTGTCTCTACCCGAAGGGATATAGGACTTCGTTGTCTACTGCGATGCGTCTAATCAACGTTTAGGCTGTGTGCTCATGCAAAGAGGAAAGGTGATTGCCTATGCCTCAAGACAGCTGAAAGCACACGAGGTCAACTATACCACACATGACTTGGAACTAGGAGCCGTAATCTTTGCATTGAAGATTTGGAGACATTATCTCTACGGAACCAAGTGCATGATCTTCACTGATCACAAGAGCCTGCAGCACATCTTTGATCAGAAAGACTTAAACATTAGGCAACGGCGATGGGTAGAAATACTCAGTGATTATGAGTGTGAAATCCGTTACCACCCCGGCAAGGCCAATGTGGTAGCAGATGCCCTTAGCCGAAAAGAAAGTGCAGACCGCAAAGTAAAGAACCAAACGATGACCATCCATTCCAACCTACCCATGCATATCCGAGAAGCCCAGTTAGAAGCCCTCAAACCCGAGAACATGTCAAATGAAACCTTGAGAGGAATGGAAAAGAAACTTGAGATCAGAGGTGACGGAGTTCACTGTTTCATGGATTGAATCTTGATTCCCAAGTCCGGAGGATTCAGGGAAATAGTCATGGAGGAAACACACAGAACCAAATACTCTGTTCACCCAGGTTCTGACAAGATGTACCTGGATCTCAAGAAGCAATACTGGTGGCCAAACTTGAAAGATGAGATAGCTACATTCGTGGGCAACTGTCTGACCTGCGCCAAGGTTAAAGTTGAGCACCAGAAACCCTCGGGTCTGCTCCAACAGCCCGATATCCTGAATGGAAATGGGAGATGATTACCATGGACTTCATCATCAAACTGCCCAAGTGTTCTAGTGGGTACGATACCATTTGGGTAATTGTCGATCGTTTGACAAAATCCGCTCACTTCATTCCGATCAAAGAATCATACAAGATGGAAAGACTCACGCAAATCTACATTCAGGAGGTAGTACGTCTACACGGTCTACCTGTATCCATTATCTCTAATCGAGATAGCAGGTTTACCTCCAGATTCTGGCAGTCCCTTCAGAAATCCCTTGGAACCAAACTAGATATGAGCACTGCGTATCATCCTCAGACCGATGGACAGAGTGAGAGAACAATCCAAACCCTGGAGGACATGCTTAGGGCATGTGTCATTGACTTTGGAAAGTCGTGGGACACACATCTATCTTTGATCAAATTCTCGTACAACAACAGTTACCACACCAGCATTAGGGCTACTCCGTTTGAAGCCCTATACGGTCGTAAGTGCAGATCCCCTCTGTGCTGGGCCGAGGTGGGGGATACACAGTTATCCAGGAGTCGAGTCCCCGACAGTACTCTCACTGGTCCTGAAATCATCCGCGAAACCACCGAAAAGATCATTCAAATCCATAACCGATTGAAAGCTTCACGTGATCGCCAAAAGAGTTACGCTGATAATCGTCGAAAACTACTAGAATTCCAGGTTGGAGACCGTGTACTGTTGAAGGTCTCGCCTTGGAAAGGCACTGTACGCTTTGGTAAGCGTGGGAAACTTAATCCAAGGTACATTGGACCCTTCGAGATCCTCTCCAGGATCGGTCCAGTTGCCTATAAACTTTGTTTACCTCACGAACTCAGTAACATTCATCCTGTCTTCCATGTTTCAAATCTCAAAAAGTGCCTATCCGATGAAACCCTAACGATTCCCATAGATGAGATCGAGATCAATGCAAACTTCAACTTTCTGGAGGAACCGATCAAAATCATGGATCAAGAAGTCAAACGTATAAAGCAAAGTCGCATCCCGTTAGTGAAGGTTCACTGGAATGCCAAGCGGGGACCGGAATTCACTTGGGAACGGGAAGATTCAATGAAACAGAAGTATCCACAACTCTTTCCAGATCCATGATTTGTATCTTGTCTAGTGTTTTAAACTTTGAATTTTGGGACGAAATTCCCTTTAACGGGGGGATAATGTAACAACCTGAAATTTCCGTATCATCTCTTCTAACTCTATCGTAGTACAATTCACGCAACCAATCGTCGTTTCCAAATTCGATTTCCAATCTTCCATTTAATTAAGTCATTAACTGGTACATATTTAAATGACTTAATGGGTGTCTTAATACATTTAGAAGTCATTTCAACACCCAACTTTAGTGATCGGAATATTTCTAGAAATTACCGTATCGGGTTACGGCAACTCAATTGGGTACGACCAAAAGCCTCGTCTAACGCCGGTATCGGGTAGAATTCCACCGTGTCCAAAACTTAGACACTATATAAAGTGTTTTAAGACTCCATTTGAAGCCTTTGGCCATTTTCTCATAAAACTCTCCCAACGTCTCTCCTCATCCATAATTAAAGGTCCAAAACAAAGATTTAAGGCTTCCAATCAAAGAGGTAACATCCCTAACTTGTTATCTAACCTCTTTAGCCTTCACATTGATGTTTAAACTTAGTTTTTGGACCAAGAACATGAGTTTACGACCAAGGATAAAGCTTGGGCCGTAAACTCCTCAAAATGGGGTTTTTAAGCCAAAATTACCCTTCCAAAACATAGTTGGAACTTAGATATGACCTTGACGCTTACTAATCGGGACTTGAAACACATTAAACATGAATTATATGGGACAAAAGAGAGTTCACGGCCAAGGCTCCTTCTTGGGCCGTAAACCCCTCTAAAAGGGGGATTTAGTGCCTTAAAACATGTCAAAATGCCTTGAAACTCAACCAATGGCCTTGTGGTAAATTCTAGATTCATCTAAAAATAGTTTAAGGGTTTGTAACACATCAAAAGTACCACATATAGGAGTTTACGGCCTAGGAACATACCCTTGGCCGTAAACTCATAAAGTCATGCCAAAAATGCTCCTAATTCAACCCAAAGGCTTGGATAAATTCCTAGAATCACATGTGGTTGTTTTTAGCATCAAAAACTAATCTTTTCTTAACCATATTAGAGTTTACGGCCAGAGGGTATAAGTCTGGGCCGTAAATTCATTCAAAGTTGTCAATTGAAGCCAAAAATTGATACCAAGCCTTAGAAACTTAGTTAGAATCACATCTGATTATCCTTTGTAGCTTAAACCAATTTTTCTTGACCATGGGTGAGTTTACGGCCGTAAACTCCAAGTGTGTGGCCGTAAACACCCTTTTAAATGGTATAAATCCAAACAAATTAAACCAAGGCATTCTAGAAGTCCATTCCAACAATCCCCATGTCCATTTAAGCCATTAAACACTCAAAATCACACCAACATGAGTTTACGTCCGAAAACTCATGTGTGGGTGTGTTATGTGGCTGTAAACTCCAAACGCTCGTTTTGAGGAGTTTAACCTCGTTGGAGTGTAATGTTCCATATAATTAGTGAATGTATCCCTAATTGAATATATATGGACATTATTTCATTTTACAAAGGTACATGGCTAGTAATCAAACCCTGAACCAACATCTTGTATCCAAAACCGACACATTCCCGAGTTTGGTGAGTTCATACCCCTACCCTTTTTCACTATTTTCACTATTTTTAGGGGGGGAACACAAGCAAAGTACAAGGGAATTCTTGTACTCAAAACATGTTTTCAAATGTGTGTTTCACATTCCATATACTTTTATTACTGATTACTACAGCTGATAACCATTCGAACATGCAGATCACGTAACATATATTTGTGAAATGGGTCTTTAAACTGTTATGTTTTACATATATTTCACAAATGGCTTTCCACATTTTATCAGCTAAAAGCATGACATTAGACATTTGAATATAATACATGTACACTGTTTTGTCCTCGGTAACACTCCACATATATACGCGAGTGGAGGACTATCATATTATTACTAGTAAATTTGTTAATCCTGTATGATTGGAGACACGTCCTCGACGAACACTCCACAGAGATACGCGAGTGGAGGACTACACCCGTAACTAGAATCTCTGGTATTTAGAGAGCGTGACTTGAGTGTATAGATCTATACGGGGCTGACTACCCCACGCCTGGCTGCTATCCACAGCCGAACCGAAATGGTTCAAGGGTGACGAAAGTCATAATTATGTGGACTACTTATTGCCACATGTGGACTACTTATTCCCTTAGGTTTAGTCCATCGTATGGTTATGGAACTCGCAATTAGGATAATAGAGATTTAATCATATTAATAATGAACCATTTTTACATCTTTTACATCTTTCATGTACGGTAACTAGCATTCAGGAAAGTATGGGACTTTTCTAGGGAAGACATGGAACCCAACCACATTTACATCTTTTACATCTTTTACATCGTTCACATTAGAAACCAACATGCAGGAAAGCATGGGGCTTTCCTGGGTAACACCTACATAACTAGAAAGGGTAACAAACCGGGTAACATTACATCTTTTACATTTGGTAATATACAATAAGGAAAGTGTGGAACTTTCCTGGGAATACATGTTAAGTAAACAGAACAGTTTAACAATCCGGATAACCAAACTATACATTTTCACATTAGTTGACATGTTTTCAGTGTACAAACTTACTTTACTCTACATGTGTGAAACAACAACCAACTTTTAAGAAAATATGGGATTTTCTTGGTGTGCGTAACATTGTAGAATCAGAAAGGAAACTTGAACATTTTCACAAACAAAAACCGCTTATGAACTCACCAGCGTTATGCTGATTTTTAAACCGCTTGTGTTCTCAGGTCAGCGTTAGAACAGGTACTCGAAGATACTTTTTGCTTGAAGACGGTGTACGTGAAGACCCGTTTCATTTTGTTCATATATATACTATGTATCACAACTGTACAAACTTTACTTTTGAAATAACTGTAAAACTTTTCTTATGTAATGTAATGGTTGTTTTACTTTACTTACTATGTGCATTGGATTTGATACTCAACGTGGAGTCAACCCCGGAAATGATTCCGCCTTCGGTTTTCGGGGTGTGACACTTACCCACCGCAGACCCCATTTCAACTAACCAATACTCATCTGCCGGTTGTTCACAAATCGAGGTGGGACTACCTTCCCCTACCGTAGATGTGACAACAATCAAAATTTGTGATAATTCTAGATTTGAATAAACTTAGTTGCACGTATAGACACGACACATACTAGACTTTGTAACTAGGAGCTATGTTATAACCTACTAGAAACTTGGAAACAACTACAATCAAAGGATAATGTACATAGATTTCACATTGGTATGTGACTTCTAAAGTTACTTTAACTGTAACAACTATTCAAATTCGGGTAATTGCTTGAATTGAACACCTTTTTATTAATCATATACACACATCATGAACTTGACCTAGTGGTATAAATTAGGTCCAAGTCTCGTAGGAGCTTAAGTCAAAGTTGAAAACTAGGACTAGTATGCTTGATTCCTCAATTTCACTTGAATCTCGAAACCACTACATAGAATGCCAACAAACCGATAAAAAATAAATTACAAACATTATTTCTAACTTGAATAAGAGTTAGATAACAAACAAATAATTTAAATTCTCAAAGATTCAATTTATTTTGATATCCAAAGATGTATTAAACTCCAAAACCCTAAAAGCCCTAAAAACTCAAATTTATAAACATTAACACCTAAAACTCCATAAAATTTGTTATGAACCTTATAATATCACTTTAGAATTACTAAATTTAGGAAAATATCATCAAGCAAAATAAAAATTAAGTTATTAACATTTACCCTTAATTTATAAATCAAAAATCAAGGTTTTATGAAGAAAAACTTGATTAGGTTGTATATTTTATAAATAGTTTGATATTTTTATAATAGAATTGATTTTTTTTTTATAAAAGTAAAAGAGAGGTAGGGCATTATATACTTAAAATTAGGCCACCCTCTCTCATACTTCAAAAAGTGGATTCCCAAAACAATTAATCACTCTCTCACTCTACCTATCATTCTCTCTCATTCTTCATCACCACCACTGTATTTTCTATCTTCTTCTCTCTCAAACTCACGAAATTTTTCCAAAAAAATTAACCCAAAACACTCCTTAAACTCAAAATCTTCATCATCTTGAAGTATTTTTGAAGGTAATCCTGAATTTTTTTTCATTCCCTTTCACTTTCTTTCAAAGTTTTACATGTTTTCTTGCATTTCCTCCATCTTCTACTGTTGGATTAATGTCTAAGTCCATAAGTATAATTGGTAAGACTTGACCCGACCCGGCATGGTCCATTTGGGTTGCATGGCATCATGCACTTGGATAGACTAAATGAGAGAAATAAGACACTTATGGTTATTAATATATTATAAGTTCTAGTATATTAATAATAAGAATAATGAGATTATTTAATTAGTATTGATCAAGAATTAATCTAGCATTAATTGAGTGATCAAAAGAAGACTAATTAAATATGTGGGTTGATTGTGTAAATCATCCATACTTGTATAGTGGGCTAATGCTCCATGGATTATCTAGTTGGGCCAAAACCCATATGATGCTCCATGGATGCTCCATGGTGTATTTGAACCCATGGATCCAAGGAAATGGAAAGTCATGACAATTAGGGTTTACCCTAATTGTATAACTATATAAGCATCTTATTCTTGAGGAAAATCGGCCACTAGTATTATTCTAGAGAGGGCTAGCCGATTTTATGAAGTGTAGAATTCTCTCAAGTTATTCCAAGTGTATTTGGTGTTGTGTGAACCATTTGAGGTGTCACACTTGGGGCACTAGGCACTCAAGCTTCATGAAGACATTCTACATCAAAGAGGTATGTATTCTATCTTGTTATATTGATAGTTTTGTATGCTAGATTAGGATAATACCTTGGATGTTCATATTTGCATGTATAATAGAGAAAACATAGATCCAAGGTATTTAGGGTTGCATGTACACTTAGGAGTGTTAGAATGCTCAAAACCCAACAGTAGTATCAGAGCCTAGGCTTGTTTTCTTGTTATACCTGCAATAGAAGCTGAAAAATCGAAATTGGTGCTGTCAGCCCAGCAGACTCGCCGAGTCCATGAAGGGACTCGACGAGTCCAAGGCAAAATGCATCCAACTCGCCGAGTTGTGTTCATGCACTCGACGAGTTGGACCCCAGACAACATATTTTCGAGTTTTTTGGCTAGAAATGGACTAGGAACATTACCCTAAGTTGTCTTTGAACTTATAAACTTGTTTTTTGATGTGGTAATGTTCATGCTAATCCATTTTCAAAGATAATTGTCAATAGATTCATGTTTTGTATTAGTTTAAAGGTTAGACTAATTACATGAAAAAGTTTGATTTCAATTATCTTGTTCTTATGAGTTTCTTAGATTAATAGAAAAGTTGAATGAAATAGTTGTTTTCAATCCATTTTAATCTAAGAGTTGAGTATAAAATGTGTTTGTGTAACTTATCCTCAAGTTACATGAAGAGTCACATTAAAGACTCATAAAACTCATAAAGTTGGCAAAGGTTACAAAAATGAATAGTCTAGTTCTAATTAATTGGAGTTATGACTCCATAATTTGTCCTCAAGTTATGGAGGACCAAGAGTCTCTTCATTAAATAAATATAAAAAAAATAAATAATGTAACCTTAATTAATTTCATAAGTTATAAAATAAAGAAAAAGTTAATTCTTTATTAGTTTAAAGTCTTCCATAATTTGTCCTCAAGTTATGGAACTTGAAGAGTTTTTGGATTAAAACTACTTTAAACACATAAGTTATGGAATTAATTAGTTTTGAATAGTTTCAAAACTTGCCCTCAAGTTTTGGAATTTGTAAAGTTTTCTCTTATGAATACTTTAATTCCAAGTTAGCCCTTAGAATTTTAAAAGTTAAAATTCAACCCTTATACTTTATAATATTATAAGTTAATAATATATATATGTATAAGAGTAAAGTCGGTCTTACCGCTAGTACGCCTCATTCACGAAGCCAGTCTATAAGGTGGGTATAAGGTTGTTGCCTATAAAATGGCAACTTAATGGGTGTCCACTCTCACCTACCGCTTGCTTGACTGGTGGAGGGTCGTTAGCCGAACGGGTTTGACATGACTATAATTCTCCCTTCATTAAAAGTATTAATGATAAATACTAAGTAACTAAACTCTTAAGAATTCCCAATCTTAGTTACTTAGGAAAATGTGAATAAGGTGCTAATCCATGATATTACACTTTGCACGTTGTTTAAGTCAGTTAGTGGAGCGTGTGTGGTTAACCGGCACACTAACTCGTATTTAACAAGGTAGGCAAAGGGTAACTTAATGTTTATCATAGTGTCGATGGAGCGTGTGTGGTTAACCGGCACATCGATTGAGGGGTAAACACTTAAGGGTACCAAGTAATTTGCATGGTTACTTCACACCTTGTTTTGTGATCCTCGGCATCCCAGTCACAAAACCTGAAGGGCACACTCGAGATTGAAACATGCCATTGAACAGTTCAATGAATCTCAAAAGATCTAGGAGTTTCAAATCCAATTAAAACCTAATAATACATTTCGTTTATCTTGGTGGAAATTGGTGAATCGTCATTCACCTACCTTCAAATTGTTTTATAGCTTGGATTACGGCATACCTCTTCTAAGTTATAAAATAGTTTGTTGGGTCCTAGCCTTAATATTTCATATTGGGTGTCATATTAAGGACTTTAAATCAACTATCTTGAATATCTCCCAAAAAGCATGTCTGTTTTAGACATGTATGATCTTCCCAAATCTCTTGAAACAAGCATTCCTAATGAAGATGATGTCCCATGGATATCATACTTCTTTCACCTCCTCCAATTATTCTCCCTAACCCACAAGTTCTTGAAAAGTTAAAGGTCACTCGAGCCCTATTGGCAAGAAAAGGTCTTGGTGTGGTCACATCTTGGAGATGTAGTCACATATTGACAAGCCGGGAGAGTTGGGTGTCAAAGTCTTGAGAAAGTTGGTGGTTCAATCACTTTCTAAGTCACATAGTGAGTTCTTTTGAAAACCTATGAAAAAGACTATGACGAGACCCTTAATGATCTTATCTATTTGTTAAGATCAACTTCCTGAAACTTTATGGACATTGACAATAGTGACACAGGAAATCCAGAAAAACATTCTCTTCCCAATGGAAAGGGATCGGCCATAGTCAATTCGGTTGACCAAATGGTAAAGAGAAAAAGTCTAAGTCTGTGATAGTCTCGTGTACCATTATCAAAGGGTCCATATGTTTATATTGCCAAAGGAAGGGGCATTGGTTGCGAAGCTGCCTGATTTACCTAAGGATGTTAAAGTCAATAAGATTGACTCTACTTCAGGTAAAAGTCCACTAATATAACTCTGTTAAGTTTCTGTTTTCAGATTCCTGATACATGATGTGACTGGGTCACATGGTAATGTTTTAAGAATCAAAGAAAAGTAAAGGAACTTAAAGAAAGAATATGCTGAATCTGATCGCATAGATGGATTTCTATCGCGTAGTTTGAAAATCGGATTCTTGAGCTACTTCTTAGGAGTTATGAGATATTGCTTAGGAATAGATAACAACAAGTTTTCATATGGATTGTAAGGATAAGTTTTCCGCAAAGTTTTAAAATAAAGAAAATTTTCGATTTTAGTTATTTTAAAATATCCTTACAATGGCATTTGAGGGAAAAATTGTTGCTTATATCATTCCATTAATAGCAAGAGTGGAAGTATGAAATTGATTCTTTCATTTGTGGTAATGTCTAAATTTATCAAATAAAGGAAAGATTCTCATCACCAAGTCTCAATTGGACCGAAACTTGGAATCATGCAAGTTGTATAGCATGATGAATGAGAACTTCCAAGTATTGGAAAAAATTAAGACTAATTACTTGTTCACATGGATGTGTGAGTCAAGTAATGGACTAAGGGATCGAGTACATAGTCTTGTGCACTGATTAACTCCACCACAAAAGATATAAGGCTATTCATCATAGTTTACTAAAGCTTAGTAAATATGATTATACTTACAAGCGTAAGTGTAACTCTGAGACATTGGAAAAGGTTTCAATGCATAGCAGAGCGGATAAGAAGAATCAAATTAGGCAGAAGGATAAAAGTTTCTCAAATCTGAAAAGATGGGAGAGTACTTTAGTATTAGCTTTGTGATCATCTTAATAATTAAGAAACCATATCAAAATTAGTTCTCTAAGGAAGTCTTAGTGCATTCTTATGACTAAGAAGAAGGGATCTTGAAATTGTTGAAATGGTTAAATCAAGAAGATGAGTCATACTTCGTTCCAATACAAGTCTTAGAGTCATACTCCAAGATTGTAATATGAGTGACATGTCTTAAAGAAGGTTTAAAACACTTGTCAAATGTAAGAGTAAAAGTTTTCTACTCTTGTACATTTGAAATTGGTAAGTTGTGATGTTTTGGATAAAACAAAGACCAACTAAGGCCAATTGTGTGAAGTGTTTGTCTTGATTAGAATCCGCACTATCTCTTGGATGTTTGAAAAGGGAGTCTTATAGGTCAAGAGGACAGTGGGAGTCTTAAAGGTCTTGAAATTCTCAAGAACTAATCAAGAATGAAACCTGAAGTTCTTCACTAGCACACGACTTGAGGTTTATAACCTATCGTGTTGACATATTCTGTGCCCATTCTAGTTAAAGTTGGCTTTGCATATGAGTTCTTAGAGTTCTCAATGTGTTGCACAACAACTTGGAAGCAATGGTAGGCCCTTGAGCTGCCAGGTGGCAAGAAATTAAGATTGAGTTCAATCCATATGGTTTTGGATTTGTCATTATCCTTGTCTTGTGATTATGGTTTTGACAAATTCATATGGGTAGGAACTCATACACCAATAAATCTAAGTGTCATAAGGTTTCTCTCTGATTCATGAAAATGATGGTGAGGAAACACTTCCACCAAGTAGATTTTAGCTAGATAGCAATTGGGATATTTGCATTCTCAAAGTCGTTAGTGGAGCGTGTGTGGTTTACCGACACACTAACTTGGACTTGAAGTGGCAAAAAGGTCTAACCATTATGATTACGGCATCCCTCTTCATAATTGTTTAGACACACAAATGTGCTATCTAAGGGAAGGTGTATGTTTTTTTGATAAAGTCTTATCAAAACAATCTAGTATCAGAAATCTGAACTTTGGTCAGAAAGTCAATAAAGTATTGATTTCTAGAAGTCGAGCTTTCTGAGTACATGTCAAAGCTAGTGGGAGCATAAGTGTTATGCTAATAATCATCATGTTAGTGGGAGCATGATAATTACGATAAGTATTGCAAGCTAGCAATGTTAATTATAGAAAACAAAAGGTTTCAATTGGGAAAAAGTTGTTTTGCTATAATTAAGGGAGAGGAAATTATACTTCATCTCAAATCTATAAGCTTAGATCGTGAGGTTTTAATCATTTAGTCAAGGATATATATGAATTTCATGTTGGAATGGCTCAACATAAAGAAATTCTGTATATGGGTCCATTATTTGCGTTCTTAAATTCGATTATGATTACGGCATCCCTTTTCATAATCTGAATTATGAGAACTTGGCAAATTGAAATGGAAATGTTATAGCAAAAGACTGGTTTAGTCTTTATGTGAGACATCATGAATCGTGTCCCATATGCTTCGGATATAGGATCGATTACATGTGCTATATTCATCCTTTCTAAAAATTTCAAAATGCCTGGGGCATTAAGAAGGGAAAAGGTTTAGAACTGGATATGACTAAAAAGATTAAACAATTGTCGAGGACAATCTAAGGTTTACCAAAGGTTGGTTGCTCAAGGACAATTGGAAGTATAGTGATAATTCTGGAAGGACCATATTGACATAATCTGTAAGGAGGCAACTCTTGTTCAGAAGTGATAGTCAAAATGGAATCTGGAAATGTTTCAAAGTTAGATTTTTCAATCTGTTTAAGATTAGGAAACTTAATGCAAGAAGGATGTTTCCAAGGAGTTGATCTCCTTTGGAATACTCCGTAAATGATTGTTGCCAAGTCCTTGTGAATTTGTGCATAATCATCACAAGAGGATCAATGCATATAAGTTTAGAATCAAACAGATTTCAGTAAATGGCATGAATTTGGAATTCTTGCATTTGCAGTAAGGATTTGGGAGTGTGAAAAGAGAATCATTGAAGATTATGTTCAATTGATCTAGTTCACAAAGTAAAGATCATAGACAAACATAGTATGCATATTTGGTGTATGGCATGACTAGTGTTTAGAAAAACATAGTGTACATGCTTGGAGCATGGGACAACTATTGTTTTAAATTCAAGAATAACGTTGATAGCTGAAACAGTATACAATAAATATTTTGTAATTATATGGTGATAAATAAAAGGTGTTTTATTTATGTTCATAGGTTTTGATACCATATTGGATTCAATTATTATTGTGTTTCACTTTGCATGTTTTGACTTCCCGAATAAACTAGGTTATTCTTCCGAAATGACTAAGTTATTCAAACCATCCACAGTCGGTCATATGTTGGAAGTAGATATGAATTAAGACTGTCATGGGTTGGCTTGTAAAGGTCTAAGATGTTGGACAAAGGGCTACAACACTCATGAGTGCTCATAAGTTCTGAGTATTGGATTCAACCCGCGCTCATTGGAATCACTTCATGGATTTTATCACGAGTGATCATGAGACGATAATATCTTATATTCTTCAAACCTAGAGATATGAGTTGTTACTATGAGTTGATAGAACATTGATTACACGAAACGCATTGGTAACTCGATGTTATAAAACATGTCTTTGTGTATGATTCAACAAGTAGTAGAACAAGCCATATGAGTCGAAGTTTATCCATTCCTTTTACCTTCGGGATAAAAGCGGTATCTGTGGGCCCCTCGATGATTTGATGATGACAAATGGAAGTGCTCGGCCGGGCCAGGACTGATTTGATTTGTTCAATTAGTCAGTCGTCATAAATCGGAAATCGGGAAACAACAAATGGACAGAGAGAATGATTATAATCCATGTCTCAGTCTATATGATATCTAGAATGGAGGAATATATGATCCCTTATCTAATAGAGAAGTCATTGACAAGATCAGAGTTCATCTACAAGGTCAGAGTTCGACAGAAGCTTTTGAGAGCTACAATTGCCAGTTGGTTCCTAAAGTCATATGCAATAATAGTTTTAGACTTATCCAAGTGGGAGACTGTTGGATTAATGTCTAAGTCCATAACTATAATTGGTAAGACTTGACCCGACCCGGCATGGTCCATTTGGGTTGCATGGCATCATGCACTTGGATAGACTAAATGAGAGAAATAAGACACTTATGGTTATTAATATATTATAAGTTCTAGTATATTAATAATAAGAATAATGAGATTATTTAATTAGTATTGATCAAGAATTAATCTAGCATTAATTGAGTGATCAAAAGAAGACTAATTAAATATGTGGGTTGATTGTGTAAATCATCCATACTTGTATAGTGGGCTAATGCTCCATGGATTATCTAGTTGGGCCAAAACCCATATGATGCTCCATGGATGCTCCATGGTGTATTTGAACCCATGGATCCAAGGAAATGGAAAGTCATGACAATTAGGGTTTACCCTAATTGTATAACTATATAAGCATCTTATTCTTGAGGAAAATCGGCCACTAGTATTATTCTAGAGAGGGCTAGCCGATTTTATGAAGTGTAGAATTCTCTCAAGTTATTCCAAGTGTATTTGGTGTTGTGTGAACCATTTGAGGTGTCACACTTGGGGCACTAGGCACTCAAGCTTCATGAAGACAATCTACATCAAAGAGGTATGTATTCTATCTTGTTATATTGATAGTTTTGTATTCTAGATTAGGATAATACCTTGGATGTTCATATTTGCATGTATAATAGAGAAAACATAGATCCAAGGTATTTAGGGTTGCATGTACACTTAGGAGTGTTAGAATGCTCAAAACCCAATGAAGGATTATGAACACATAAACATACACACACACACACTCATGGTTTTGATGATGGTGGTAGGATTTCACAAAAAACAACATGCATGTTGTAGATGGTGAAATCCAATAACCAAAACCTAAGTCAAAATCAACATAATGCACTTCTCTAGAAGTTTTGGTGGAAAATCACCACATGCACCCTAAGTTTTCTTTCAAAAACGACTTTTGAACTATTCAAACTCATGAATCATCTTCAAACCAACATGCATATGAAGATCTTCAAGCTTAGATGCTAGATGATTAAAGTTTGTTGTTAAAAGCATTCAAATATGTTCATAAAGGATTTATCCCAAATAAATACCTAAAACTTCTTTTTTGTTCAAATGCGATTTTTCCCAGAATCAAAACAACAAAATAAGATGATCTATAAATTTTCATAAAATAATTCATTTTCCTCTAATTATTATTATTATTGCAAGAAAATAGAGTAATAGTTCATATAAAATACTTTATGAGGTCGATAAATCTAGAATAAATTCATGGATGACCCTTAATGTTAATAAACATCTTTCATGAAGTTACATCAATTTTATTATTATTTTCTATTATTTTTAATATTCTGTATGATTAACACAAATAAATCAAAAAATCAATTTCCAAGATATTAAAAGAGCATTTAATAATTTTGTCTTCTTTTAGGTCATGTTTCATACCAAGAAAAATATTTTGGGGATTTTTCATAATGTATTTATATTTTTCCATGATTTTTCATTTTATAAAGGACTAAAATCGGGAAAAGTAGTATTACTCATCCAAAATTCATGAACATTTATCCTAAAATCTTGTATTACATTAGGATGCTATATAAAATGTTGGATGATTTTTCTCTTCTGTATGCTACTTTTTCTATTTTCCTATGATTAAACATTCATAAATCCAAAAATCGGACTCCACTGTTTACAAACGAGTCTCGATATTTTTCCATTACATACCGTTTTCAAAGTATCTTCATTTTTGCTAAAATAAACATACAAAAATCATAAAATTGGGTTATACTATTTAAAAACCAATATTGGTATTTTTCCCAGATTTTTTATATTGTATATGAAGTTTACAAAAAGTTTGGTAATTTTCCTTAACTGTTTAATAACTATTCACAAATTAATGCTTATTTAAGTGAATAAAACAAAGAAAATATCTAAACTATTAGGAAACCAACATTTATATTTTTCCAATGTCTAATAATATTAGCACAAAACATTTGGTGAATTTTTGAAACAATTTTTTATTTACCTCTATTTTGATAAAATAAATTCACAAAAATCAGCAAAATTGTGTTATAGAATTTGAAAATCCATTTTTATATTTTTCCCAGCCTATATATGTTGCATTAAGTAACATACAAATTTTGGGAAATTGTCTTAACTAATTGGTATTGTTCATGAATTTATATCTATCTAGAGAATTAAATGCAGTTAAAATGGTTATAGATATCTATAATCCATGAAACTTTATCTGGAAGTGTATTGATACAATTAGAACCAAAATAAAAAGTTTGGTACTTTTATTAACTGTTTAGTATTTTTTATGATTTTATGATTTTATGATTATTCAAGAAATTATAATGGTGACAAAATAGCTAGCCAAATCAAAAATGAAAGAAAACTTATCTTAAGGTCTTTGACTTCAATTAAAACTGAAAGACAAAGTTTGAGAAACTTTGGAACTAAAATGACTTAGTTTTTGAATATTTAATCATTGGAACACCTCCTAAAATGTTAAATTTTAACATTTCAATAATGGGAAATTCCACTTGAATTTCTTATACAAAAGTTGATTCATAGAAATCTAAGTTTCACAAAAAAATGTTTGTAACTTAACAATATTAAATTTTGAAACAATATTAAATTTGGAAACAATATTGACACAATTTTGTTGTAGTAGTAAGTATACTAGTGTTAGATTTCGATTAGAGACTGACTAGCATATACCATTATTGTAGGAAATAGTAATGGTACAAGTGGAACAGAGTTCAAGGCACCATTTGCATCATCTTAATGCATAGTGAGTATTCACGAATCCCCCTATTTTCAGTTTTTATGTTTTGGGGTGGAAAAGGTTGTCCGAAAAACTATTTATTATTCGCTGTATTTAAATTGATTTGTATCAGAGTTGATTGTTGTATTTTGCTATGTATGTCTATGTAACTTGAAACATGTGGCCTTATCGTCTTAAGTCCCTTCCATTACACTTTAATCTAACCATTAATTCTTTGAGCCAATGGTCATTACGGATAGTGCTATTAGGAATTGAGAACTCCTAACTCGCCTGATTGGTGGAGTGCATGATACCATATAATCTATGGAACGATAAGCATAAATCTTGATAGGGAATTATTCATAGGCTTGATTGTGAACTCATTGTTTGTTCATACACATACAAACTAGCTTACTTATTATAGCAATAAACTTTTATTACTATAAACTTATATACTTTTTTTAGCAATGAAGTTTTTTTCTCCTTGTAACAACAAACTTGTTTGCCCATCATACAAATGAAGCTTGTTACTTTTTTTAATAACAAACTTTTTTCCCATGAGAATATGAGCATTGCACCTCATTTTGGTACCATACTTTATTCATCATGATGACAATGAACTTCGTTTATATAAACTTATTTACTCATTTTAATAATGTACTTCTATTTATGGAAACTTCTATCAAAACATTGATTACATTTCATTAAACCAATATAATTTTTAACGTGTGAGTACTTACCAACTATTTTTATAGTCGATGCTCGTTTTACATGCTTTTTCATGAATCATCTAGTAAGAGGCACGTAGAAACGCAACACTTATAGGAACATTTGCATGTGCTGTCTTTCAAATACATTGTAATTTATTTTAAAATGATGTTCAAAGTCATTGTAAAATATAATTCTCTTTAATACTATGGTTGGTGTTGTCTTTTATCTTTTTCTATGAAACCCATTATACTGTCGCACCTCGTGTTTCCGCTTTAGCGTGGTGTGACAACATAGTCATCAGACATAGAGGATATTCCCTCAACCACAGTTAAAGACCATCTACAATACTGACTACATGTTTAGACAAGAGATCATCCATGGCGTCAAATCATCGGTACCCCCATCCTCAGGGATTCAAACTCGAACCTCTAGTGACTTAAAAATCATTGTCATTATGCCATATTAATGTCTTCGGTCGAGCCCACGACAACCAAAGAAGCACTTATGGATCCTGACTGGATCATTGTAATGAAAGAAACAAAGTTTGGAAATTAGTACCATAGCCAAAAGGGCATACAATCGTCGGTACCAGATGGGTATACAAAAATAAGATAGATGAATCTGATGTTTCGGTGAGAAATAAAGCTCGATTGATTCTTGTTTAGATATATGTAGATGACATGATTTATGGATCAATATACAAGGGTATGGTGGATAATTTTGCAAGGCTCGTGGCTAACAAATTCCAAATGAGCATGAATATAGAGATCAATTCCTGTTTAGGACTTCAAGTTAAACATCACCCTCAAGGGATATTCATTCATCAAGAAAAATGCAGCGCTGAGTTGTTGAAAAAATACTCGATATACAATTATTTTTCAGCAAAGGTTCCTATGGCCTTTGGATATAAGATCTTAGCTGGCCCTACCAGAGAGTATGTTGACACAAAACCTATCGAGGGATGATTGGGTCGTTGATGTACCTCACTGCCAGTCGACCAAATATTATATTTGCAATGAGTTTATGTACTCAGTATCAAGCTGAACCTAAAGTATCTCTGTTAGGGCTTATTGTGTTGTGTCTTAGGTCTGTTGTATATATCCGGATTGACCCTTTCCATCCGTGATTATCTCTTAGGATTACACTATATATATATATATATATATATATATATATATATATATATATATATATATATATATATATATATATATATATATATATATATGCATGCATGTATGCATTATGGGTAGACGTTCTTTTAAAATATGCTTGAGTTTTGTAAACCTAATACACCTCTACAGTCGAAGTTCTTAATCGAGCTCTTCTGAGGTTTTGAAGTATTAATCATTCAACGTATTAAAGCCATATCCGTGTTTACTTTACGTACTTATTTGTTAGCATGTTTAGAATCAATCGATCCTGAAAGAACTAAGTTCTAACAATTGGTATCATAGCAAGAGACTGTGTGATCAATACATATTCCTTCTGTATTCAAAATTCATTAGGGTTTCCACTTTTATCGTATAAATAACACGTCATCTTCTTTGTTTCAACGGAAACTTTTTTTAGATAAAATCCTAATCTCAAGTTTACATGTTTGATTCTAAAAGCTCACCATGTCTCACGAAGATTCCCAAACAAATCCCATCAACATCTCAAAAAACATTGGATCTACAACCAGGATACCCATTCTTTACACTCAAGACTACGAAGTATGGGCACATCACTTCGAAGACTACGTGGTTGGATCAGAAGAAAACGGCTATCTCATCTGGGAAGCTATCACTCTTGGGCGTTTGTTCATTCAGGAACAAGCGCCACTATCAGGATGCAAAAGGAATATAACAAGTTGATTGCTGATGAACAGAAGATGCCACAGGATGAAAATGACAAGCTACTGTTTAATGTGAAGGCCATGAGAATGATAAGATTCGCTTTACAATCTAACACTTTTCGATTGGTTAGTTCATGCATGATGACTAAAGAAATCTAGGATAGGTTGAAGGAGCTTTCCTCGACTGATGAAGATCTAGAACACTCCATTCAAACCTTGTTGCTGTCAGAATTTGGAGTTTTCGAACAGAAACCTGAAGAGAAACTAATTCAGGCCTTTGATCGATTCAATCATCTCTTAAGTAAGATGATAAAGCATGGAATAGAGAGGAAGTTGATTGAGCAGAAAGTAACGTTCATGAACGGACTCAGACCACAATGGATGGATGTGGTTTCTACTGTGAAAGCGCATGAACAATTCAAGTCTTACTCGCTAGCGAAACTGGTTGGAATACTCAAGTCCCATAAAAGTGTTGTAACCAAAGAAGCAAAGGTGGTTTCTGGTGTAGGATCATTGGTTCTTGTCTCAAAAGAAAAAGGTGTTGCCGAAGAATAAGAAAAAGAGTCGGATTTGTCTGAGTGTGACCTTACATGTGAGGAGTGTGCCATGATGGTCACCAATCCGAAGAAGTTTGCAAGAAGAAAATTTCCGGTCAGGAAGAACCAAAACTAGTAGGGAAGTTATAGCTCTAAAAAGTTGAAGTATGAAGCGAAGATCTCTTCTCAAAAGGATGAAGACAAGAGGGAGATCAAACTTGCAGGAGACTCTGGATACAACTGCAATTACTGTCATGGAAAGAATAACTTTGCCAAGGATTGCATGCTCAGAAAGATGGTTGAGAAAAGAGATGGTGAAGATGATGAGGCGTACTACAAATGCAAGCTGGAAGAAATCAAGAACAAGAAAACAGCTAACGGAGCAAAAGGTACAATGAATGCTTTAATTGTGAAGGAAGATGATGATGATGATGAGTTCGGTGGAGTGGAAGTTTGGTCAACCGACTCGGAAGATGAAGAGGTGAGAAAGCCCTCTCATGGAAAGTCTTATGTAGCAAAGGAAGGAGGTTGGACTGGGAAGTGCTTTATGGTCACTGTTGGATCATCAACCGAAAGTGCATTTGAAGAACCAAATCTGATTGAAAACAAATTTTTTGTAGCAAAGCGAGTCAGTGAGCAGATCAACGACTGCGATCGTTTGATCAAAAAGGTACAATCCATTCTTGAGTCAACTGAAATTCCAATAACCAATTATGAAGAAGAATTAAATGAATTCAAATTTAAATTCACCAACTTAAGTGGTAGTCTCATGCAAACTCGCTTAGCGAATTCTAACCTACCTGACCAACTCAGCAGGGTGTCTTCGAAGAGTGAGGAGAGAAGGATGTGGATTGAGCTGAAGGAGGCGGAATTAATTATAGCTAGGTATGAATGTTTTTATTTACAAAAGACAATTTAAAGTTTTTAAAACAGAGGAATGTTTTTTGTTTAATTGCTAAGCGTTTATATACTAATATAGCTCAATTACATTTAAGTTGTGAGGTAGGAAAGAAAATTCATAAGATGATTTTGCCATTACTTGAATTTAAGGAAGACGAGGTAATAGCAGAATGTGAATCAGATGTTTCATCAGAAGAGACGTCCATGTCATACAAAATTGGACTGGATAAAATAGAAACCTTCATTAATTCAAAGGAACACAAATGCATGTTAAAAGACATATTAGATGAAAACGATAGATTGAAAATTTAGTCTGACACTATTTACTCATTCGACGAATCAAATGCTAAAGTAGCTTCTAAAAATAAATTAGACTTGGAACATACGTCTGAATTTGATGAATAAGTGAGATGAGCGAGATATCTGTAGAAGACGTAGTTGATTGCTCTGAGTTTATGAAGAGCAAAACTGAGAATGAGCAACCACTAATCTCAGAAAATTCAGTGGAATTTTCTTGTCTAGCAAAGGATAAGGAGAAGAAGCTCAAAGAAAAGGCTGTAGTTTATCAAAAGGTTCAAACTATGCCAAACCAGGTATATGCGACAAAAGGAGTCTCTTCTAGAAAAACAGCAGAGCTAAGAGTCTTGGTAGAAAAAGACAATGCAGAAGGGTGCAAAGATTTCTTTTGGTCTACTCCTATAAACAAACCCTCAAATTTTGACAAACCCTCAAACCCTCAAAGATTTCTCTTGGTCTGTAGGCCTATCTGAGCAGACTTCTTGGTGAGTTAAAGGAAGGTACGTAGCTCAACCTATAAACAAACCCTCCAATTTTGACAAACCAAGCACAAGTGGAACCAAAGAAATCCTTGTGGAACCAGGAGAACAACCGAAAGTTCAAGTCAATACAACCGAAACTCCAAGAGAAAAATCAAAGGCTAGTTACAATATCCACAAATCGCAGAAGGAGCTAGTTGAACAGAAATGCTTAAGAATTCAAAGATATGCAATGAATCTGAGTGAGCGAAAGATTTACTGGCATTCCCAAAATCCCAACTATATGCCTCCTAAGAAGATTTCAACAGACAAGGGAACGGAAAAGGTAAAGGAAAATTTCAGCCCAAGTTCGTATTAGTCAAAGTCTCAAAACCGAAAGTCCACTTTCGGTCCACAGAACAGATTCGATCCGAACGTCACTCAAAACAGAAACCGAAAGTCCACTTTCGGTCAGCAGACTAGTTTCGGTCCTAAGTCAACTTTCGGTCACACCAAGTTCCAAGGCAAAGCATATTCCAGGGAACACATCAAAGGAAAAGGAAAGCTAACGTATAATTCTAAGATCAATAATAAGAAGTCATCCGCTAATCCTAGGTGTCAAATGCCGTCAAACAAACTAACCAACAAATTAAAATTTAAACAAGATAAAACCAAAATCAAAGTTTATACAATTAAAAGAAAAGATCAAACTACCTTAGTAAAACGAACATACTTGGTTGATATTTCTACTGCAATTCATTTTTCTGTGAAAAACTCACAAGGACCCAAGCAACTTTGGGTACCTAAATATACTTAAATTTGCAGGTAATCAGTGACGAGTAGTTAAACGAAGAATGGTATATAGACAGTGGCTGCTCGCGTTACATGATAGGGAGGAAGGAAGAACTGAGGGAGTTTCGATCCCTGAAAGATGGTGGCTGTGTGAAATATGGAAATAACTCATATGGAACAATCAAGGCTTATGGCATGATAACAAATGGTGACTTCATGATTTGGAAAGTGGCTTATGTAGAAGGTTTGCAGTACAACCTCATTAGTGTGTCACGATTAGTTGTGGGCACAGGTCTGAAAGTATCATTTGATGATGAGGGCTCTGAGATAATTGAGAAACAATCCAAGAAGGTTCTGTTGGAATCTGAACGTAAGGGAGAGATGTATCCTCTAAATCTGAATCCCATATGAGAAAAACCAGCACTATGTTTTGTGACAAAGGCAAATACAGATGATAGCTGGTTGTGGCATAGACGACTATCGCACCTGAACTTTAAAGACGTTAATAAGTTGGTGCTTGGTGATCAAGTTCGTGGACTTCCTCTTCTCATGTTCGGCAAGCACCATCTGTGTGCAACATGTGAAATGGTCAAACAAAGTAGAAAGAGCGACCCTACTCGAATCAACACGAAGATAATTAAATCTCTTCACTTCCTGCACATCGACTTATGTGGACCTTTGACTATTGAATGATTTGGTGGAAGTAAGTATATTCTTGTAATTGTAGATGACTTTTCACGCTTCACCTGGGTTTTCTTCCTTAAACAGAAATCAAATGCAACTCCTAAGCTGAAAACATTCATCAAGCAAGTGGAAGTACAGCTGAGGAAGACGGTCCGAAATATCAAAAGTGGCAATGGTCTGGAATTCAAGAATAATGATTTTGAGAGCTTTCTGGCTGACAAGGGAATAACTCATAATTTTCCGGCCCCTTATCCACCACAACAGAATGGATTCGTTGAAACCAGAAACCGTTCTTTGTGTGAAGCTGCTAGAACCATGCTCAGTTTCGCTTCACTTTTATTATATTTCTGGGTTGATGCTATTGCAACTGCATGTTATACTCAGAATCGGTACTTTCTAAACAAAAGATTCTCAATCACTCCATATGATATCTCTAACAACCAAAAGCCAAATGTCAAATTTTTCCAGATATTTGGTTCAAGGTGTTTTATTCTCAACTCCAAAGAGAACCGAAATAAGTTCGACGTCAAAGCCGATGAAGGAATTTTTCTGGGTTACTGACTCACGTCGAAAGCATATAGAGTGTTGAATAAACGCTCAAAAAGCATTGAAGAAACCTATTATGTCACCTTCGACGATAGTTACATGATGAAAGTTCAAAGAAGTGAAAGTAACCTGGGAGACATTTTTCCAGAATCGGGACAAGTCTCGGTTCCAATAGCTAACATGTTTGAAGAATACATACACCTGTTTAATGAACTAGAGAAAGCAGCAACCTCATAAGCAAAAGCCACATACAACAAGATTGAAAGTGTCAAGGAGATTATCGATGAAGCTGCTAAAGAGATGAAGATCAACCTCCAATTGCTAAGATTAATCCACCATGTCAAGCGAAAAGCTCAAAAGCATCAGAAACAAACAAAGCATCTTTAGAGGGGGAGGATCCACTTTCGACTTAATCTCATAAAGGCTCAGAGGATGGTTCTATTGAAAAATCCACCTATCGGTAGTACAACTGAGGGGGAGAGTTATACTTCTACACTGAATGCGACCATCAGTGAAGACACAGATTATACTTCGCCAGTCGAGGGGGAGAAAGAGACTGAAGGTACAACTGAAGAAGACGGAGGTGATCTATCTGAAGATGAAGTCGAAGTGAATGTTGAATTGGATCCAACATATAACCCAAATTAGCCTCCATTGGTGAAATGCACCAAAGGCCATCCCAAAGTATAGATTATTGGTGAAACTTCTGAAAAAGTCCTTACTTGGTATCAGTTAAAAGCAAAACAAAATGCATTTTTCTCTAAAGTTGAATTTTGCATGCTTAATTCATTTGTTTCCAATATTGAACTGAAAACTGTAAATGTTGCACTTGATCATTCAGATTGGGCCCAAGCAATGCAAGATGAGCTCCATGAGTTTGAGCGGAACCGGGTTTGGAGGTTGATACCTACACCAAAGGATGCTTCTGTAGTTAGCTTGAAGTGGGTCTTCAGAAATAAGTTGGATCAAGAAGGGAATGTGATTCGCAACAAGGCATGATTGCTGGTGAAAGGATATTGTCAAGAAGAAGGGATAGATTATGAGGAAACCATTTCTCCAGTAGCTAGGTTGGAAACAGTAATGATCTTCTTGGCATATTCTGCTCATAAAAACTTCAAAGTTTCCCAAATGGATATCAAATGTGCTTTCTTGAATGGAGAATTCGAAGAAACAGTTTATGCTGAGCAACCGCCTGGGTTCGTGAATGACAAATTCCCTAATCATTGTTATGTGCTAGATAAAGCAGCCTATGGATTAAAGCAAGCATCGAGAGCCTGGTATGAAACCTTAACTCGTTTTCTAAAAATGTCAAAATTTAAGCAAAGTTCGGTTGACCCTACCTTCATTCGAAAGAAACAAGGTGAACATCTAATGATTGTTCAAATTTATGTTGATGATATCATCTTCAGCTCTACGAATCCTAGATTACCAGCTGAATTCAGAAAGTTGATGGAGACAAAATATTAAATGAGTGCAATGGGTCTAATTAACTTTTTTCTTTGTTTAAACATTAGACAGGGAACAGAAGGTATATTTATCAACCAGGAGGCTTATACAAAGACATTACTAACAAAATTCGGTATGACGGGTGACACAAAAGTGAAGGTTCCATTGGCGTTTGACACTAAATTAACACCATCTTTGGATAAACTTGATGTTGACATAACACAATATCGTCAAATGATAGGGTCACTTATGTATTTAACAGCTAGTAGACCGGACATTATGTTTTTTGTGTGTTATTGTGCTAGGTTTCAAGCTCATTCAAGAGAACCTCACATGATTGTTGCGAAGAACATATTCCGTTATCTAAAGCGTACTTCATATCCCGGTCTCTGGTTTCTTTCATTTGCTTTATGCTTATTCAAATATTTTATGTTTCTATTTTTATTCTTTTTCAGAAAATTTAAAAAAAAAAAAAAAAAAAACCAAAAATATTTTCTTTTTTTGTTTTTCTTCTTTTTCAGAAAACTTCAAAATCCAAAAATATTTTCTTTTTCTATTTTTATTATTTTTCAGAAAACTTCAAAAATCCAAAAATATTTTCTCTTTCTGTTTTTATTATTTTTTAGAATATTCCATGTCTTGAGAATATTGTTCGTTTTGTTTGTGTGGTATATTTGTTTTTATTATTTTTCAGAATATTCAGTAACAAGGGTACACGTATCACAAAATTTGGTGTCGGGAAAGGTATGATGTTAATTTCATGAATTAGTTAAGCGGCCCTAGAAGCATGTTGCTGCATGTTGACCTAAGCCTATAAGACCTAGAGCAAGGCCTTAATGATTCGATCAATACCTATCGTTTCTTCCTAATTAGGCTATTTTTATTTACTCGGTCTAGAGCTACCTTACTCTTCTCACATGAGTTAAGAGTTTCTCTGCAATGTCCTGTTTATAGCAGAAGGTACTTCCGTTTCTTCCAATTTCCTCAAACCATTCTCCATCTACTTTCGGTTCACAATTGTAACCCTTGACACTCTCGGTTCTTACCACTGAGGTTTATGGTTGCACAAAATATGTGTTTATGATCTTAGATGTGTATAGCACGTGCTGAGTGAAACCCAAAATTCAACACCCATAATGAATTAATGGTGAATTTCTATATTCAAGAACTTACTTGTTACCTAATGAAATCTCTTTTCTTTAAGAGGTATTTTATGAATTTGTCTAAAACAAAGATTATTCTTCCCCAAAAGATCTAATTTTTTTTTGAGATTTTTATACACTCTTTTGTCATAACAAAATATAACCTGCCTACTTGTTCAACAAACCACATCAGTCTCACAAGTACTTCTTCCAACACTCGGTCTTATTTTGAGAATCGTTGTTCGGTTGAAGATAAGCCACCTTGAGCCTATGTCATAAAAAGAAGCATTTCAATGTTTATTAGCAAACACTTAATCGTATTCTCGGTACTCAACAGAAGCACTTCAAGTCATTCTTGACTTTGAAGGAAGCGATTCTTGCCCGAAATCCCCTGTTTCGTGTCTGTTAATCAAACATCACTCACATCTGATACACATTTGCTTTATTACTTTATCATTTGTCACTCTAATACCCGAAAATTTTTAATTTTCCCACATTATATTGATGGTTTGTTTGAGTTTATTTGTCCTCTAGTGAATCAAGGGCAATTCAGGTTTGGCTGGTACAATCTATTTCAAATGCAGATCGTCGAAATCTTTTTGGGCACGTGAATTTGAACGGTCACTCTACGCATGCGTGCTGCCGCATACCTAGGAACACCCAATCTGTTAAATCCCGCTTTTCTAGGCTATAGTTTAGCTATAACGTCACAATGCTCAAGATTTTCTCTCTCCTAGAAACGATATATAAAGGGCTTCCACGATTCACTGTCTTCTACCAGTCACAATATTTCTACACTGTAACGGCGATTTCAACTGTTCATATTCTTCACTTGTTTAACAATAGCGACCTCATCTTCTTCATAAGATCAAATTACTTCATCTGCTTTTCTGACCATCAAACCAGATCAGAATATGATTAAAGAACTTAATATGTTTCTATATGATTCTTATATGTTACAAGTTGTTGAATGCTTGAAGTACTCTCCTTTGGTCATTGCCCTAAACCAGTTTGACGCTATTCTGATGTCCTTATTATCTCAAGTTTATTCTTATGCATCATATGACAAGAACAACGAACGAATATATTTTCAAATACACTCCAAGAAAGCCTCTATTTCCAAGGGGAGGTTTTGTTCCTTACTACATCTTGTAGTGGATTCTTCGGTTATTTCTGCAGACTTTATCACAACAACTCAAATCTTCTTAATGCTATATGAAATGGGCTATACAGACGTGTTGACTAACAATGCTAAAGTAAAGAAGTCGTGTCTGCCTTCTCAGTGGAACGGTCTTCCCACTTTACTCATTAAAGGCTTGGCGGAAAGAAGTGCTGGATTAGATGGCACGAGCAAAGGGTTCCTAACCATTCTGTATGGTCTGTATAATGGTATCAACCTGTACTATGGCTCTATCATATGGTCTCAGGTTGTGCAGAGCCTTAACACTTCCACTCGTCAATCAGAAATTTCATGTGGAAGGTTTTGGACTCTCATCACCCGAAGGGTAATCGACACTCTGGAAGTTCCAATGATTAAGGAGGCTCTCATCGCTTCCATTGCCACTTTCCATACCAAGAAGATCATTATTTCGAACCCCACAATGTTTACTCATTATGGTTCTATACCAGAAGCCATGTACATGGGTATGACAGCCGAAAGCAAAGTGATGGATGATTACAGACAACTTCCACACAAGGAGCCGAGACTTCTTACTCCTAAACAGCAGGCTGCCTTAGAATCTATTGACAAGCCGAGCAACAGGGGGAAACGGGTGGCATCAAAGAAGGAAAAAACCGAGAGGAACAACCTAAACCCTCCAAATCGAAAAAGTGAAAGTTAGAATCGGAGTCCTCTTCAAATCCAAAGAAGATAAAGAAAATGGCGAAGATATCAAAACAACAAATTCCTCCAAGTCCTGATCATTCTGAACATGATGACGAGGATAACGTTCCTCCAAAATCTCCATGAGCTAATATGTCACACCCCAAAACCAGGAACAGCGGAAACGTTCTCGGGTGGAGGACGTCATGTATAATATCAACAACAATGTAAAGTAGTAAACAAGCAACAACATCATCCATTGCATTAATAATATAATAATTATACAAATGTGCTTTGTCAAATTTTGATAAACACTAGAGCATAAATCAAAATGAAAGATAAGCCTTGATCATGCTCCATCTTCCTTTCTCCTTGCATCGGTACCTCTCCATGATGACCTGATGATACAAGTAATTTTGAAAGCGAGTATCAACTTTAAAGCTAGTGAGATCATAAGTATTTAGTGTCTTAATTTGTATGTAAGAATATGTAAGTACATGTATTGTAAGTATTGAAAGTGTATATGAATTGTAAGTGTTTGAAAAACCCGAGAATCCCTATGATTCCTACTAGTATATGAAGGTGTCTTCTACCAAGACCTAACTGTTCTGAATGTAGTCTTCTACCAAGACCTAACTGTTCTGAATGTATGTTCCTTGTAAGAGTATGTATTTTCCCAAGTATAACTATCATTATCCAAAAATATAGTTTCTACATTAATGTGTGTCGTTCGAATGTTCACGAAGTGAATGTAATGGGAAAATGAAATAATACTATGGTGTAGTGCTGTAAGAACTACAACCGTACCTATTACCTTAAATCTAGGGTAATATTTCCAAGTACTATAGTATTTAATATAAATAACTACATCGGTACTCAACAGCCTTATTTGAGGGATAAGGTATAATGTGATGTCTAGATCCCAGACTATACGCTCCCCTATCAAAGGGATTTTGGGACCTACCCACAACCTCTGCCTGAATGCAAGCCGTGAGCATCCACATTACCGAATGATCATGTATACTCGATATAACTATCACAATTGCGGTGTGATTCATCAGTATAGTTAGATCCTGAACTGGTTTCGTGCTATAGCACCTAGTGACGTCTATTCTATGTATATGTAAGTGTACTCATGTAAGTGTGATCATGTAATTGTACTCAAGTAAGAGCAATCATGTATCGTACAATAGTGTACTGTAATGTTCTACGTTTGCTAGCTGTAATGTGTGTTCTCTCTATCTAGCAAGTATAGTAATGTAATCATTCTAGTATAGCTGAATATGTTCTCGTCCTAGTATAGTTGTATATATTCTCGTCCTACTATAGTTGTATATGTAATGTACTGAAAAGTTCTAGAAAGTATTGACTCATGAATGAACTGACTCATTGTATGATATCGCATTCTAGTAATGGTTCTAGCATCTTCCTGAACTACCCATATGGTAGCTTTCTAGCAATATAAGTAGTACGTGTGGACATGGATGTATACCCTTGCTACCCAAGGGCATATGTTGAACTGGAAGGACCTTTTATGACTATATATGTACACATGATATATATAACTAATATTTAAACGACCTTCGGACAAATACCCAATATCCCACCAGACCACATCTCAAGGCGCGAAAAGGAAATATGGTGGATAGCCTTCCTAAGTCTTTTAAACATTTCTTATATAACTACACATATACAGGCATGCAATTTATAATATAAAAGCATAAATAAGTTTTGTAAGACGTTTGAAATATAAGTATTATTTTAAGAAAAGATCGAATTGATGTCAATCTATAAAACAATTTGAAGGCATAAGTTTAATAAAACAGTTTAAGTATAAGGAAGCATTTGTTTGAAACACAGTTGTGAATAAGTTTGAAAGAAAATGTACGGAGTAAGCTGTACAGTGTAAAAAGGAGTTTACAACATATAAAATGTTTATAAAAAGTCATTTGAAGGAAAACTGTTTGGTAAAACGGCTAATGAGTAGCCAAATTGTTTGAATGCTGTATATTAATCACATGTGATTGATGTAATAAGTAATATAATCCTACTTACTAATCACATGTGATTGACATAATAAGTAGCATGATTCTAATTGTATCCCCCCCCCATAAAACATTTAAAAAGAGTTTAAAACATTAGTTAAGGGGTATGAACTCACCTGCAGTAAGTGACTGGAATTGAACGGACTGTTATCGTATGGAAGGATCGGACAAGTGCTTGGTGTCAAGTGGAGACTTAGACACACACAATGATCCTAATTACATATGAAAACATATGTATATAAATAATTAGTGATTATAACACTAATTATACAAGTAATAACATTTAAGCGCTAGGATAACACTTTTGGTCAAGTGCTAGGAGGCTAAAGGGTTGCAACGAAGGAGTGCAATGCCCCTAATGTGAGTTTAAGGTCTAATGACCATATTCATTGGAGTTTACGGCCCAAGAGAGTAAGCTCCTGGCCGTAAACTCCGAACCAAGGCTTGGGATGGTCCTTTCAATTACTACAACCTTAGTGGGAATTGTTTCAAGGCTTTTACAAGTGTTTGGGCACCATATTGACTCCTTTGGGGAGTTTACGGCCCAAAGACCCTTTTCCCTTGGAGTTTACGGCCGTAAACTCCCTTGGGAGGGTGATTATGGTGCTTTCAAGTATCAAACATTTCTAGGAACAAGTCTAGGCTTTAGTACTTGGCTTTAGGAGGATTTATGGCACCGTTTGGTACCATTTCTTGGAGTTTACGGCCATAGAACATCTTGGGCCGTAAACTCCCTCAAACATGGGGTTCTAAATGTTTTAGCTAGTCCATAACTCTTCTAGGTACTTGTCCAAATTGTCCCTTGGCCTTAGGAAGTGTTTAGGGTGTCCTTTGACCCCTTTATGGGAGTTTACGGCCCAAGAATTACTCTTGGCCGTAAACTCTTCAACACTTGTGTTTTCCTTATGTTTTCTAGGTCCTAAATAGTTTAGGGTATTTGTCTAACATAAAGTCCTAAATGTTTTAAGGGAGTTTACGGCCATAGAACATTTTGGGCCGTAAACTCCTAACTTTGGGTGTTTCATGGCTGATTTCTTGTATCTAACACACTCCTATACATGTCCAAGGTAGTTACTAAGCACGGGGGACAATCTAGGCTCGGTTTCGGGAGTTTACCGCTCAAGAACACCTTGGGAAGTAAACTCCTAAATCGGATGATTTAGCTATGTAATCTATGTTATGAACACATTTAAAGCTTTCTAACACTACTAGAAAGAGTTACTCACAATTTGGGATAAAAACCCGAAGATCCGTCAGAGAGAAAATGGCTTTTCTCTAGTTGGAAATGTGAATAATAAATGAATTTGGTTCAGAAAACTATTTATAGTCCTGAAATATTTTGGCAGAAAGTATTTCTATTCTCGGAATGGATTCTAACGATCTAGGGTAATGGAATTTACAGTGTTGCACCAAATCCTAGTGTAACCACTCTCCGAATAACCCTTTTTGGTGTAAAACCTTGAAACTGCCAAACTTATATTCTATGCCTGAATTTTCACTGTAATTGATCTACACCTATTGGCTTGATATGGTTTATTCAGAATGGAAATTTCGGGTTGTCACATCATCCCCCTGTTAAAGGGAATTTCGTCCCGGAATTAGAATTTAGGCAAGGAAGTATGTTCGAATGATCGAGTCGTGAGGAGAAAACTTCCTAATCGATTGGTTCTAGCGCACTTAAGTGAAATCGGGTTCTCGGTTAGCATTCCAACGAACCTTCACTAACTGGCGACGACGTTGCTTCATCCGCCTGACCCCTCGGTCGAGGGTCACTATGATTCTAATACGAAGGTGAGGATCTTGACGAATGGACTTGCAAGAGTCCTAACGGAGAGGTATGGTTTCACGATCGAGATGCGAAGAGTAGAAAGTATGATAAGAATCTCGGAGGTCCTGTCTAACTTGGATTTAGCTTTCCACGCTTTATGAAGCGTATTAAGCCATTCCCAAAGTGAGTTATTCTAAAGAACTTGGTCACTCACTTGGAATCTCAAAAGTTCCTTTTCTTGCGTAACTTCCCAGTCAAAGGCCACCCCTTGCTGGGTCAAAATCGTACGAGTTTCTGTAGCTTGTGAGGAGTTCTAAATGTACTAAGGCGGTAGGTCGGTAAGACCTATAATTTGGTGAATGACTATCGGCGTCTCTGGTTTCGATAAATGCTCAACGATTTTGACAAATCGAAAGAGTACTCAAAATTTCCCACACTACTAGTAGTAGGTCTTAGAAATTTGACTCTTCAATTTCAAAACTCGTGCTTTGAGAACATCGTTAAAAGTTCCTCTGTTGGAGGTGTTTTCCCATGGGTTCCTTCTTACTACAAGGGTAGATAAGTAAGTCATTACATGGAGAAATGACGAACTGATCCAGGTAAGAAAGACGTACCCTACTCGTTTAGCTCATAAAAGCTATGGGTGTGTTGGTCCTATCCGAAGGGTATCACTACGGACTTGAAGTGTCCGTATCGAGTTCAGGAGATAGTCTTTCGGACATCTTTCCCTAACACTCGAACTGGTGATATTCGAATCCCGGATCCATTCCTGGAAATAGTTTCTTTCTTTGCGTTTGCTCAACCATTTTGTCTACGCGCGGCAGAGATAACGATTTCTAATGAAGAATCTCAACGGAGTCCTCAATAACCGAGGTACATGCAATGGGATCTGTCGATCTCTGGAAGAATATGACCGAGATTCTCTAGGGTGAGAAACCTAGTCTTCTAATTCTATTTATGTGTAGTTCGCTAAGTTGTCAAAACAATTCTTGTATCTCCGTGGGTGTTTAAACTATAGGGCGATTTGTTTTCGGGAGTCATACTGAGTTCTATGCTTGTTCTCATGACTATGTGATTACTCGTACTTAAGCAGTTCTCCGTCCTGAAGTTCATATTAGAATTCATACCTAGTTTCACAATCACTCTTTCGTGTATACGAGTCATATATAATTAAGGTTGAAAAGGTAGTCGAATAACTGGTTCTTCTTTAAGTTCACATCCCATCGAGGAAGAAGAATTTAAAGTGGAATCATCAATTCTAAACTTGTAGAACCTTGATTATATATCACTCTTATGCATACATTCTTCAGTGATAGGTCAACCGCATGAACCCCTGGATTAAACTTGACGTACTGCACGAGTGGTACTTCGGGGATTTTTTCGGAAAGAAATTAACTAATAGGTACTCCTGGCATGGGTACTTCGGTGTTCTGATGTGACGGTTTCACTGGAAAAGTGATCTAGAAGAAAGAGGTGTACGTATGAAGCTGTTTTCGTGAGAATAAAATTGAATCGAGTCATATGATAATGTCAAAATCATACCGAAACTTAAAGACATTAGATTTGAACATAAGACGTTTACAGACAAAACACAACCGTGCAACCATGATCAGAGTTACAGTACTTTAGGTTTAACACAAGACTATTGTTGCGAATAAGGTATACTACAAAAGACAAGTATACGCAGCACGGTAGTCCTTATACAGATAGGATCTCGCAAAAGGTAAGACTCTAGTTGCACTAGTTCTAGATAGTTTATAAGTCTGTTACAATGAAACGCCTAATTTATAATCGTGGTTCCGGAGCAGGCTCTCCTGCAGCTGTGATCCTGAGAATCTTCCCGTCTGCGCCAAAGTTCTACGTTATCGGGCAATCCTTCTGGAGATGTCCAATTTCACCGCATTGGTGACATATCTGGACAGTACCCACGTCAGTGGAGGAAGTGAAGTGTCGAGCAGGAGTTATGGGGACACGGCTACTTTCATTGATCTCCCCTTTTGGGCAATTTCTGTAATAATGCCCTGCCTCACCACAACTATAGCAAAGTAGGCTTGCTCCCGTGGTGGAGGTAATTCTATAGAAGTGAGCAATGTGTCCCATCTTGTGGCAATTATTGCATTTCCAAGCTCGGCAAATTCCCTTGTGGTGGTGGTTGCACCGGTCGCACTTCGGGAGTGTTCCTTTATATGGTCTGCTCTGCCTGGCAATTTTCTGAAACTGTTTGCGTTCTACTTTGGCTTGACGTTTTCTTTTCTTGAACTCTGAGTTGTTGTTTTGGGTGGTGGCGACTGTTACTATTTGTTGATTCCCCGGATCGTTAACACGATCAGGATCGCCAACTTCTTTTTCAGCCTTACTTGCATTGGCAGTGCTGCGGTTTGCCAGGACTGCTGTCACGGCAGCCATTACGGCAGCTGTAACGGTGGCTTGAAAAGTAGCGGCGTCCATAGGAAAAGTAGAGGTCTCGTTGCTTGGCTGGTTGTTTCCGGATGACGACATGATTCTGTTAACACGAAAAAATAAAGATTTTGTGAGCGATTCTGGTTGACCCTGATGTACTTAGATTGTTCATGTAAAGAGTAGAAGTATGTTCTCGAAAGTTGGACCTACATCCCCATGATGCAGTCCTAGTCACGGGTGGAAGTAAGTTCGTAGAATGGTCTCAAGACGTTTGTTGTTCAAGCTGAGGTATCGTGGGTTGGTGAATAGCAAGATCCAACCACTGAAAGAGACATGGAAATGTCTCTGGAGATCAATCGCTATAGTCCAATGACTTGACTCATGCATGATTCAGATAGGCTCTTATGAATGAATGACAAGAGTACTTGAAAGAAGAATGACACAGAAGTTAGCCGGCTGTCAATATCTGTGATATTCACGATGTAAGGATTCTGGAAAATGACCTTGTAAAGGTCTTACATCGTATCCACTAAAGATAGTTCCTGACAGCATAAAGACCTAACTAAAGTACTCACGGTACAAGATAATTTCATAGAAAATGCCACATCGGTCATAGACAGACTAATATGATTCCTCATTATAAGGAAATAAAGTAAAGCGTCTACTACTGGCGATGGTCATCCCTCTGGTGAACTCGTAGTTCAACCCATTGACGTTCCATGTCAAGTAGATGTCTTTTGCACACCATCTGGCGTACCCGGAGCTTTATGACTTCGGCTCGTGATTCGGCCAGTACTTGCAGCAGGGTTTCATGGCTTCTCTCTAATCTCTTGTGTGCATCTCCTAGATGAATGGTATGGAGGGTATGCATTCTAGCATAGGCGACTACTTTTGTAATCTGATGTAGGGCTATCCTGCCTTGAATCTCATTTCGGGCCACTCTGCGGACCAAGATTGGCAAGACTCTATCTGCTAAGCCCTCATTGCTCAAGTCGTAAAAGCTTCAGTCGCCATCAAATAGCATAGGCTGATCTTGTCCTTGGCTCCATATTTCCTAGCATTCCACTCACTCAGGGTCGGTCCATGAAAAGCCGGACGAGGGTTAGGAATTGGAAAGGGAGCTGCTCGGTGTAGGTTTTCAACTTCTGCTTCGAGGTTAGCATCATATGAAAAGTCTTCATCATGGTGATCATTCAAAGAGATAGGATGATCATTCTTTGGTTATTCTCCAAACCAACCAGCTATGACTTCATTCGGAAGGTACTGGTTGTCGAGGGGATGGAGTCCAGTTATGTTTTCTATGCGAGAATTTAGGGTAAGAGAATAATTATTAGACGAACTATCTAGATATTATTTAGAAAATCTTCATCAGTTACATCGCTATTTGTGAAGTGCATACTAACTATGTGTAATCTATATAGGATAGACCTTCGAATAAGTGACTTAATTCCAAATTCACACAGAATAAGGTTAAGGAAAAATTATCACAGATTCTAAGTCTATAACATCCTAATTACATGTAGCCTTAGTGTATCCACTTAGCAACTATCAACATAGTAATGAAGATCCCGTTTTAATTCTCAAGTATAAAGTACTTATAGTAACAACAAATACTCATATAGTATTTTAATTTTAATGTTATGTTCTATTGTTGTCATTGTGGTAGGGTTGGTAAGATTTTTGCATTGTTGCAACCGCACACTTAAACTTAGGCACATGCTAGTCAACCCTCGGATAATATAGGTGATCATGCTATGTCTTCCCAGTTTTGACCATATGTCTCTAAGCCCACTTGTGTTGCCCAACAAACGTAATTCTTTTATACTGTTCTAGTGACACTGATTTTAGTATGAATGCAGCACGTATACTTACTTAAATATTTTACTATTTAAAGTATAAACTCTTGGTTAGAGTATTTTTAATCCCTTATGTATTTATAGTTAGTATATCTTTTATGGGTTGATATACTTAGACACACACAATGATCCTAATTACATATGAAAACATATGTATATAAATAATTAGTGATTATTGATGGGTTTTGAGCATTCTAACACTTCCTAAGTGTACATGCAACCCTAATAACCTTGGATCTATGTTTGTCTAATTATCATGCAAAGTTGAATTCCAAGGTTATATTCCTATCTAGCATACATGGGGAACAATTTTAACATAAAGTATAGATAGAATAACTTACCTTGTTGTTGTTTGTGTTCCTTGAAACCTTGTGAGCCTAACACCCCAAGTGTGATGCCTCAAATGCTTCACACAACACCAAATGCTCTTGGAAGAACTTATGAGAGAACACACACTCTTCAAAATCGGCCAAGCCCTCTTGTTTCTTAGTGTAGCCGATTTTGGGAGGAGAACATGTTACTTATATAGTGTTGACACATCTAGGGTTAAACCCTAATGTGTCATGACTCTTCATTTCCATGACCCATGGGTTTGTAACTCCCATGGAGCATCCATGGAGCATCCTATGGGTGGAACCCAACTTGATAGTCCATGGAGCCTTTTAGCCCACTATACAAGATATGGATGATTTACATAATCAACCCATATATTTAATTAGTTATCTTTTGATCACTTAATTAATTCTAAATTAATTCTTGATCAAACTAATCAAATAATATTATTAATATATTAGAACTTATAATATATTAATAATCTCCAAGTGTTATTTCTCTCATTTAGTCTATCCAATTGCATGGTGCCATGCAACCCAAATGGACCATGCCGGGTCGGGTCAAGTACATACCAGAAATAGTTATGGACTTAGACACCTTATCCAACAGTCTCCCACTTGGATAAGTCTAATAACTATTACTGCAAGTATGACTTCAGGAACTGATCGGCAATCGTAGCTCTTTTCAAGGTTTCTCGAAACTGAGAAGATGATGGTATGCCATTTAAGATAAGTGATCATATAATCCTCTGTTCTAGATATCAGTCGAACAAATACATGGAACAATGTTTTACTTATTGTCCAACAATTTGTTTCCCGATTTCCGATTTGTTTGACAAAGAACTTCATTGAACACATCAATTTAGTTCTGACCGGGCCCGGTACATAGGTCAAAACAAAATCATTGAGGAGCCCAGATATCAGCTTCTAATCCAAGAAGGAACAGATAAACTTCGACTCATATGTTTGTTCTACTACTCATTGAATTACACACAAGAGCGCGATTTAATAACATCGAGTTACCAATGCGTTTTTCGTACAATCAATGCATAACCAACTTGTAAGTAACAAATCATATCTCTAGGTTTAAAGATTTATATGATATTACCGTCTCACGATCACTCGAGATAGAACTCCATGAAGTGATTCCAGTGAGCGTGGGTTGAGTCCAATGCTCAGAACTTATGAGCACTCATTATTGTCGTAGCCTTGTCCTAGACCTCTACAACCAAACATGACAGTCTTGATTCATACCTACTTCCGACATATGACCGACTGTGGAGGTTTGAATAATATGTTATACCAAACAAAATTATTCTGGAAGTTAAAACATGCAAAAGAAATATAGTAAACGATTAACAAGAGATAGCAACACTTTACTCATAAATAAAACACTTTTATTCATCATCAAATGTCAATTACACTTTACAAATTTCAAGGTTATCTAACTACTAAATCTAATATCATCCTTCAGCCCTATGCTCCGAGCATGCTGGAGATGCTTAATCTGAGTCAATCCCTTCGTGAGGGGATCTGCCGGATTCTCATCTGATGATACCCTCTTTGCCACGAGGAGTCCTTCTTCGATCTGATGTCTGATGAAATGGTATTTTCTGTCGATGTGTCTGGATCTCCCGTGATCCCTTGGTTCCTTGGCTAAGGCAACAGCACTTTCACTATCACAGAAAATTTCCATTGGCTCTTTAATAGCTGGTACAACTCCAAGGTCTCCAATGAAGTTCCTCAGCCATAAAGCCTCCTTTGCCGCCTCGCTAGCTGCAATATACTCTGATTCACAAGTAGAATCTGCCACTGTCTCTTGCTTGGAACTCTTCCAAGAAATTGCTCCTCTATTTAGGGTAAAGACCCAGCCTGACTGAGAGCGGAAGTTATCCCTATCAGTCTGGAAGCTAGCATCACTATACCCTACAACTCTCAAGTCATCATTCCCACCGAGGGTAAGGACCCAGTCCTTAGTCCTTCGTAGGTACTTGAGAATATTCTTTACCGCAGTCCAGTGTGCCTTGCCAGGGTTCCCCTGAAACCTGCTAACCATGCTCAGGGCAAAAGCTACATCAGGTTGAGTACACGTCATAGCATACATGATCGATCCTACAACCGAAGCATAAGGTACTCGACTCATTTGTGCTATCTCAGCCTCAGTGCTAGGGCTTTGTGTCTTACTCAGTTTGGCATTACTCTGGATGGGCAACTCTCCTTTCTTGGAGTCTTGCATTCTGAATCTCTTCAGAACCTTCTCCAAGTAGGTACTTTGACTAAGTCCAATTAGTCTTTTACTCCGATCTCTCAAGATCCTTATCCCCAAAATATAGGCAGCTTCACCAAGGTCCTTCATAGCGAACCACTTTCCAAGCCAGGACTTTACTTCCTGCAGGGTTGGAATGTCGTTTCCTATGAGTAGTATGTCATCCACATACAATACCAAAAAGCTAATTATACTCCCACTAGCCTTGACATATACACAAGATTCATCTTCACTCCTAGAAAAACCAAATTCCTTGACCTTTTCATCAAAGCAAAGATTCCATCTGCGAGGTGCTTGCTTTAATCCATAAATGGATTTCTCAAGCTTACACACTCTATTAGGGTACTTGTTGCTGACAAAACCCTCTGGCTGACTCATGTAAACATCTTCAGCCAACTTCCCATTAAGGAAAGCGGTTTTGACATCCATTTGCCAAATTTCATAGTCATGAAATTCGGCTACGGCTAACAGAACCCGAATAGACTTAATCTTGGCTACCGGAGAAAAGGTCTCATCATAATCCACTCCAGGAATTTGAGAGAAGCCCTTTGCAACCAGTCTAGCCTTATAAGTGTGTACTTTACCATCCATGTCGGTCTTCTTCTTGAAGACCCATTTGCACCCTACAATCTTTCGACCTGGTACATTCTCAACCAAGTTCCAAACTTGATTGTCATGCATGGATTGTATCTCGCTATCCATAGCCTCTTTCCATTTAGCAGACTCGGGGCCTGCCATGGCTTCCTCGTAGCTATTAGGGTCATCTTGACTTACTAGTGTCTCATCACTAATAAGTGTCTCACCTTCTGCAGTAATATGGAATCCATAGTAATGCTCAGGTGCACTCCTAACTCTCGTGGAACGCCTCAGAGGTACAGATTCGTCAATTGGCTCAACAGGAGTTTCCTCCTCAAGTTGAGGGCTAGAGTTTGAAGTTCCTTCACCACTTGACTCTTGAATTTCTTCAAGATCAACTTGCCTCCCACTGTCTCCTTGGCTGATAAACTCTCTTTCTCGAAAGACTCCTCTTCTTGCTACAAAGACCACATTGTCACTAGGTCTGTAGAAGAGGTAACCAAAGGATTGATGTGGGTAGCCGATGAAAATACACCTCTCGCTTCGAGGTTCGAGCTTATCATGAGTCTCGCATCTCACGAAAGCCTCGCAACCCCAAATCTTGATGTGGTCTAGTTTAGGTACTTTACCAGTCCACATCTCGTGAGGAGTTTTGGCAAATTTCTTTGTAGGGACTAGATTAAGGATATGGGCGGAAGTCTCTAAGGCATACCCCCAGAATGAGATTGGTAGCGAAGCTCGACTCATCATGGAACGAACCATGTCCAACAAGGTTCGATTACGCCTCTCAGCCACACCATTCAACTGCGGTGTCCTGGGAGGTGTCAATTGTGAGACAATCCCACATTCCCTTAGATAGTCGAGGAACTCTGAACTAAGATACTCACCACCTCGATCGGATCGAAGCATCTTAATGTTCCTGCCCAATAAATTCTCGACTTCCTGTTTAAATTCCTTAAAATTCTTGAAAGTCTCTGACTTATGCTTGATTAAGTAGACATATCCATATCTACTGTAATCATCAGTAAAAGTCAAATAATAACGATTAGCATCCCTTGTGGCATGTTTGAATGGTCCACACACATCCGTGTGTATAAGGTCCAACAAACCTTCACCCCTTTCACACGAGCCTGTGAAGGGTGACTTTGTCATTTTTCCAAGTAAGCATGATTCGCAACTATCATTTGACTTTAGGTCAAACGACTCCAAAACTCCATCCTTTTGGAGTTGGCCTATGCGTTTTTTGCTTATATGTCCAAGACGACAATGCCATAATGATGCTTTATCCAAGTTATTATTATTAGTAAAATCAATACACAAAACATTATTTCCTAAGTTATCTACAATAGATACAGCTTCATACACACCATCACAAGGTAATGCTTTAAAATAAAGAACATTATTAAAGAAAGCATTAATCGAACCAACTTCATTATCAAACGAAAAGGTGAAACCTTGTTTGTACAATGCATGAAAGGAAATAATATTTCTTGCCATTTCTGGCGAATAACAACATTTATTCAAATCTAAATTTAACCCACTACTTAGTGATAAAGTATAAACTCCAATCTTGGTGACGGGTGTAACTTTCCTATTCCCCATGATTAAGTTTATTCTTCCTTGCTTCACATTCTCACTTCTTCCTAGTCCCTGCAAGTCACAACAAATATGAATACCGCAACCGGTATCAAGGACCCAAGATTTCGAATGGGGTGAGTTATTAGAAATGATAGTGTAAATACCTGCATGGTTGGGTTTGACTTTCCCATCCTTCACATCCTGCTGGTACTTTGGGCAGTTCCGCTTCCAATGAGCTTTTTCATGGCAATAGAAGCATTCAGCCTCTTTTGGGTCAGAAGAAGGAGTAATGAAACCTTTCTTGGTTCCACTTGAAGAAGAGCCATCAGGGGTCCGAGCCTTGGTACCCTTCGAAGATCTCTTTCTCTTCCTCCCTCGAGTTTGCCCGATTCCCAAGACCGGAGTTGAGTCCGGAGTAGGAGTGATAGCAACCGACTTCCCCTTAAGACCTGTTTCTGCGGTCTTGAGAAGTCCCTGAAGTTTGTTGAGGGTGACCTCTTCCTTGGTCATGTGATATGTCATGCGGAATTGATCATAGCACGATGGTAAGAAGTGCAAAATGATATCTATTGCAAGCTCCTCAGGGAAGTTCACATTGAGCTTCAGCAAACGATCCACATACCTTTGCATTTTCTGCATGTGGCTCATGACGGACTCTCCGTCCTTCATCATGGTTGTTATCATGGAGCAGATGACTTCGTACCTCTCTTGTCGTGCACTTTGATGGTATCTTTCCATCAAATCTTGGTGCATTTCATAAGGGTAGAAATCCTCATAAGACTTTTGGAGTTCAGCTGTCATTGGGGCCAACATGATGCAAGCCACCTTGGTTGTATCTCTTTCATGAGTATGAAAGTCAGCGATCTCCTGTGGAGTTGCAGTGGACTCATCAATTTCCTTAAGCTCCTTGTCAAGGACATATTCTTTGTCCTCGTAGCGGGTAATCATCCTGATGTTTCTGATCCATTTATTGAAGTTGGATCCATCAAAGGTGACTTTCCCACACAAACTCATAAGAGTAAAGGAGCCATTAGGATGCGAGCCAGAAGCATTATTTGAAGACATCTGAAAGAGAAGAACAAGTTTAGTATAGATTTAAGAGAGTCCTTAATAAAACACCCAAATGTAATATTAAGGCTAGGATCCAATCACAATATAATATAACTTAGAAGAGGTATGCTGTGATCTAAGCTATACCATATTTGAAAGGTAGGTGAATGACAATTCACCAATTTCCACCACGAAAACCGAAATATTAGATATTTAGTTTTTATTGGTTTTAGAAATTCCTAGATTCTTTGAGATCCAATGAACTTTTCAAAGGCATGTTTCAATCTCGAGAGTGCCCTCCAAGTTTTGTGACTGGGATGCCGAGGATCACAAAACGAGGTGTGAAGTAACCATGCAAATCACTTGGTACCCTTAAAGTTTATCACTCAATCGATGTGCCGGTAAACCACACACGCTCCACCGATACTATAATAAACCTTAAGTCACCCTTTACCTACCTTGTTAAGTCCAAGTTAGTGTGCCGGTTAACCACACACGCTCCACCAACGACTTAGACAAAGTGTAAAGTGTAATTTCATGGATTAGCACCTTATTCACATTTTCCTAAAGTAACTAAGATTGGGAATTTAATTAAACATTTTAGTTACTTTATAATATTCATCATACTTTGAATGAGAATTTATAAGTCCTTGTCTTACCCGTTCGGCTAACGACCCTCCACCAGTCAAGTAAGCGGTGGGTGAGAATATACACCCATTAAGTCACCATTTTATAGGCAACAACCTTATACCCACCTTATAGACTGGCTTCGTGAATGAGGCGTACTAGCGGTAAGACGACTTTATTCTTATACATATATATATAATTATTAAATCATCATAATATAAGTATAAGGGTTGAATTTTAACTTTTAAAATTCTAGGGGTTGGAACTTAAAGTTTTAACTTAACTTTACTTGTTCCAAAACATGAGGGCAAGTTTTGTAACTTTCAAAACTTTTCATTTCTTTTAACTTATGAGTTTAATAGAGTAATAAAATGAAGACTCTTCATTTTTCTAACTCTTGTATTTGTTTTAATGGTTTTAACTCAAGTGTGACTCTTGGTTTTCCATAACTTAAGGATAAGTTATGGACTCCATTAAAACAACTTATGATCAAGAATTAATCTACCACATAGGTTACAAATAATTCCTATGATCATCTAAAACATCATAAGAACAAGAACATGGATATGAACACAATCAAAAATTACATTTAAAACTTTGTAATTTTGATAACTAGTTGTTGTAAATGAATTAGCAAAGACATTACACCACCAAAAACAAGTTTTCAATTACCAAAACAATTTAGGGTAATGTTTCTAATTCATTTCCAGCAACTGAATCAAAATTCTGCACTCAGTAAACCCTACTCGCCGAGTGCATGAACTGACTCGCCGAGTTGGTTGAAGATACTCATGAACTCGACGAGTCCCCCCTATAGACTCGACGAGTTCATTCGCAGACAGCAAGATTCCCGATTCTGTTTTCAACTTTTAAGCACAAATAAGAGCAAACAAGCCTAGGCTCTGATACCACTGATGGGTTTTGAGCATTCTAACACTTCCTAAGTGTACATGCAACCCTAATAACCTTGGATCTATGTTTGTCTAATTATCATGCAAAGTTGAATTCCAAGGTTATATTCCTATCCAGCATACATGGGGAACAATTTTAACATAAAGTATAGATAGAATAACTTACCTTGTTGTTGTTTGTGTTCCTTGAAACCTTGTGAGCCTAGCACCCCAAGTGTGATGCCTCAAATGCTTCACACAACACCAAATGCTCTTGGAAGAACTTATGAGAGAACACACACTCTTCAAAATCGGCCAAGCCCTCTTGTTTCTTAGTGTAGCCGATTTTGGGAGGAGAACATGTTACTTATATAGTGTTGACACATCTAGGGTTAAACCCTAATGTGTCATGAATCTTCATTTCCATGACCCATGGGTTTGTAACTCCCATGGAGCATCCATGGAGCATCCTATGGGTGGAACCCAACTTGATAGTCCATGGAGCCTTTTCGCCCACTATACAAGATATGGATGATTTACATAATCAACCCATATATTTAATTAGTTATCTTTTGATCACTTAATTAATTCTAAATTAATTCTTGATCAAACTAATCAAATAATATTATTAATATATTAGAACTTATAATATATTAATAATCTCCAAGTGTTATTTCTCTCATTTAGTCTATCCAATTGCATGGTGCCATGCAACCCAAATGGACCATGCCGGGTCGGGCCAAGTACATACCAGAAATAGTTATGGACTTAGACACCTTATCCAACAATTATAACACTAATTATACAAGTAATAACATTTAAGTGCGAGGATAACACTTTTGGTCAAGTGCTAGGAGGCTAAAGGGTTGCAACAAAGGAGTGCAATGCCCCTAATGTGAGTTTAAGGTCTAATGACCATATTCATTGGAGTTTACGGCCCAAGAGAGTAAGCTCCTGGCCGTAAACTCCGAACCAAGGCTTGGGATGGTCCTTTCAATTACTACAACCTTAGTGGGAATTGTTTCAAGGCTTTTACAAGTGTTTGGGCACCATATTGACTCCTTTGGGGAGTTTACGGCCCAAAGACCCTTTTCCCTTGGAGTTTACGGCCGTAAACTCCCTTGGGAGGGTGATTATGGTGCTTTCAAGTATCAAACACTTCTAGGAACAAGTCTAGGCTTTAGTACTTGGCTTTAGGAGGATTTATGGCACCGATTGGTACCATTTCTTGGAGTTTACGGCCATAGAACATCTTGGGCCATAAACTCCCTCAAACATGGGGTTCTAAATGTTTTAGCTAGTCCATAACTCTTCTAGGTACTTGTCCAAATTGTCCCTTAGCCTTAGGAAGTGTTTAGGGTGTCCTTTGACCCCTTTATGGGAGTTTACGGCCCAAGAATTACTCTTGGCCATAAACTCTTCAACACTTGTGTTTTCCTCATGTTTTCTAGGTCCTAAATAGTTTAGGGTATTTGTCTAACATAAAGTCCAAGCTTTAGGTGCCTTAAAAACACCATTTGAGCATGTTTTAAGGGAGTTTACGGCCATAGAACATTTTGGGCCGTAAACTCCTAACTTTGGGTGTTTCTTGGCTGATTTCTTGTATCTAACACACTCATATACATGTCCAAGGTAGTTACTAAGCACGGGAGACAATCTAGGCTCGGTTTCGGGAGTTTACCGCTTAAGAACACCTTGGGAAGTAAACTCCTAAATCAGATGATTCAGCTATGTAATCTATCTTATGAACACATTTAAAGCTTTCTAACACTACTAGAAAGAGTTACTCACAATTTGGGATAAAAACCCAAAGATCCGTCAGAGAGAAAATGGCTTTTCTCTAGTTGGAAATGTGAATAATGAATGAATTTGGTTCAGAAAACTATTTATAGTCCTGAAATATTTTGGCAGAAAATATTTCTATTCTCGAAATGGATTCTAATGATCTAGGGTAATGGAATTTACGGTGTTGCACAAAATCCTAGTGCAACCACTCTCCGAATAACCCTTTTTGGTGTAAAACCCTAAAACTGCCAAACTTATATTCGAAGTCTGAATTTTCATTGTAACTAATCTACACCTATTGGCTTGATATGGTTTATTCAGAATGGAAATTTCGGGTTGTCACATAATACTCCTCCTAGCTCACCTTCACAAATGGAATCTCCACCTCATAAAATTCCAACCCCACCTCCATCACCGAAACAGACACCACCAAAGTTGACACCAAAAGTCTCAGTTACGGTTGTTCCCATTAGACCAACATAAACTACTCTACCACCTCCACCAGTTTCTTTTCTTTCCATTTCTCTAACAACTTTGTCAACTCGGATCATTAACCAGCCCATTACCACTACACTTCCAGAACAATCAGCAAGGATCAACGTATCTGATATGGGGGCACCTACTGAAACCGAAAACCCTGTCATCACTAAGCATATCTCTCCAACCCACTCAACATAGTCTGGTGCTACTCTCGGAGGTGACAATGCTGAGTTTGACTCTACGTACTTTAGTACCTATTGGCTTCAGTTTGATGAAGACACAAATTCTCCTATCAACCGCCAACATTTACAGAGCATTCACGAGAAGTTGGATAAGCTGCTTGCGGATAATAAAGCTTATAGAGGGGTTGTTCTCAATGCCTTTGTGGAAACAGCTATAGAGCAATATACACAAGCTATGGATAAATCAACCGACGCCATCAAGGAATCCACTTCAACTTGCAAAAAAGCATCTGCTAATGTTACTGAAGTTATTCGCACCACGCAGATATTCTTAGATTCCTTGAAAGGGCATGCTGATATGAATGCTGCCAAAATTCATGAATCGGTTGAATCACTTTCCCAGTCATTAAATGAAGAACAACAGAAGTTTGATGAAGTTTATACCTCTATCTAAGTTGACAATGCTTCTCTGATAGGTTCGGTCTCTTCTCGACTGGATTCACTACATGCCAACATTGCCAAAGAGAGTGCCTAGAAATAGGAGATAGCTCATCAGGCCTCTACAATTGCAGTTTAGGAAGTTCAACTTGCTCAATCAGAGAAGGAAATTTCATTGTTAAAAATAGAGTGACCTATCTTTCGTAGATGTGCAAGTGATGTTAAGGACATGTTGACCAATCTCCTTGGTGCTCATGATCCGATTCTTACTCTCACCATTCGCAATCATTTAACAAGCAAACTGGTCCCTGCCCTTGCCATTCTTCATGAGATGAATGGTGTTTCGGAGCCTTTCATTACTCCAAAACAAGGGGAGAGGGATCGCAGAAAGTTGTTGTCACAAAAGAAATGAAGGTTAATGTAAGTTCAGGTTCTGGTCCAACTGAAAAACTGAAACAAGTTATTGACTACTCTGATAGTGAAGAAGAAGAAACTATCACTGATGCACTTAAACAAAAGAAGGGAGACAAAGAATTAGATGAAAATTTAAAAATCACAAAGGAGGCTGGGGAGACAGAGAGACGCAATAAAGAACAAGAAGATATCTTGCAATGTAAGAAGGATCTGTTTCCTTAATGGACGAGGGATGTGTTGATTAGTTAAGCAATTGAATCACCAAGAATCTATTGGTTGGAACTGATTGCTTCTTTTGACTACGATAACTCGAAGGACTCACAGTTTGATATGCCGATTACAAGAAAGGCATTTACATTTCATTGTTTTGACTCAACTATTGAGGTTCCTTTTCCAAACCCGAAGGTTGACCGAGAGCTCATAGACTTTTACTTGAAGTATGGCCAACCCCAATACTTGACATGGAGTGCCCAGAAAATTACAACTGTCAAGGTATTGAAACTGAATCCCTCCGGAAAATTTGTGAATGTAAATTTCAAGATCACAAGAGGGTCTGCACACTCTGTCTCGATGATATCTTTGGCAGATTTTCCCAATCTCAATCCTCATGATTGGATATTGCTATACAACATTCTGCTCACCAATTCTAAGGAGTATGAGCTGATTTTGGAGCACATGAAAAGAATGTTGGCCTCCTACATCTTTGAAGTTGCAACAATGGATCAGGAGATAGCAAGAGTGATGAATAAGAAGCCAACGGTCAAGACTAATCAAAAGTCGGGGGATGTGAACAAGATGAAGATCGGTCAGATTGATTCTAAGCGTCTGATTGTGATGTTTATGAAGGGAGAAGCTAACAAGTTCTTGTTCTCTTTGGTAGATAAACATCTGTTTTATACTGATTGCTTGGAGCACATTATCAATTTGATACGTCGGTGCAAGCAAAACTCGGATGTTGATAAGAAAATTTTTACTGATATGCTTCGGTGGTACATTACCTTTCGGTACCATTTGTTAACTATCATACCAAGAGTGTTCAGGACGGTGAAGAAGCCCTCGGTTGCTAAATAGGGTTGAAGTCGCGGTCCCAAAGATGCAAAGGGGCGGGGGATTGTTAGGGCTTATTGTGTTGCGTCTTAGGTATTTTGTATATATCCGGATTGGGCCTATCCATCCGTGATTATCTCTTAGGGTTAGACTATATAAATGCATGCATGTATGCATTATGGGTAGATTTTCTTTTAAAATACGCTTGAGTTTTGTAACTCTAATACACCTCTACAGTTGAAGTTCTTAATCTCTTAGGCCTATCCATCCATGATTATCTCTTTGTGTTTACTTTACGTAATTATTTGTTTGCATGTTTAGAATCAATCGATCCTGAAAGAACTATATTCTAACAATCTCACTTGACCACAGTCAAGAAAATCTTAAGATATCTAAAGGGAAGTAAAGCAATGGGCCTCTAGTACCCTGCAGGCAGTGACTTCAGTCTTCAAGCTTTCACAGATATGAATCATGTTGGGTGCATATTAGATAGTAAAAGTACTTTGGGTGGATGTCGGTTCTTAAGAGGAAGAGTAGTTAACTGGTCTTCAAGAAAAAAAAATTATGTTTCTTTGCATACTGCATAGGTGGAATATATGGGCTCAGCCAGCTATTGTTCGCAAGTCCTTTGGATGAAGATGTTGGATAAGGTGTCTAAGTCCATAACTATTTCTGGTATGTACTTGACCCGACCCGGCATGGTCCATTTGGGTCGCATGGCACCATGCAATTGGATAGACTAAATGAGAGAAATAATGCTTGGAGATTATTAATATATTATAAGTTCTAATATATTAATAATAATATTATTTGATTAGTTTGATCAAGAATTAATTTAGAATTAATTAAGTGATCAAAAGATAACTAATTAAATATATGGGTTGATTAAGTAAATCATCCATATCTTGTATAGTGGGCTAAAAGGCTCCATGGATCATCAAGTTGGGTTCCACCCATAGGATGCTCCATGGATGCTCCATGGGAGTTACAAACCCATGGGTCATGGAAATGAAGAGTCATGACACATTAGGGTTTAACCCTAGATGTGTCAACACTATATAAGTAATATGATCTCCTCCCAAATCGGTTACACAAAAGAAATAGAGGGCTTGGCCGTTTTTTGTGAAGTAAGTATTCTCTCATAAGTTCTTCCAAGAGCATTTGGTGTTGTGTGAAGCATTTGAGGCATCACACTTGGGGTGCTAGGCTCACAAGGTTTCAAGGAACACAAGCAACAACAAGGTAAGTTATTCTATCTATACTTTATGTTAAAATTGTTCCCCATGTATGCTAGATAGGAATATAACCTTGGAAATCAACTTTGCATGACAAATTAGACAAACATAGATCCAAGGTTATTAGGGTTGCATGTACACTTAGGAAGTGTTAGAATGCTCAAAACCCATCAGTGGTATCAGAGAGCCTAGGCTTGTTTGTTCTTATTTGTGCTTAAAAGTTGAAAACAGAATCGAAAATTTTCTGTCTGCGAATGGACTCGTCGAGTCTATTGGGGGGACTCGTCGAGTCCATGTGTATCTTCAACCAACTCGGCGAGTCATGTTCATGCACTCGGCGAGTAGGGTCGAATGAGTGCAGAATTTCGATTCAGTTGCTGGAAAATGAATTAGAAACATTACCCTAAACTGTTTTAGTAAATGTAAACTTGTTTTTGGTGGTGTAATGTCTTGCTAATTCATTTACAACAACTAGTTATCAAAAATTACAAATTTTTATGTAATTTTTTGATTGTGTTCATATTCATGTTCTTGTTCTTATGATGTTTTAGATGATCATAGGAATTATTTGTAACCTATTTGGTAGTTTAATTCTTGATCATAATGTGTTTTAATGGAGTCCATAACTTATCCTTAAGTTATGGAAAACCAAGAGTCACACTTGAGTTAAAACCATTAAGAAAACACAAGAGTTATAAAAATTAAGAGTCTTCATTTTATGACTCTATTAAACTCATAAGTTACAAGAAATGAAAAGTTTTGAAAGTTACAAAACTTGCCCTCAAGTTTTGGAACAAGTAAAGTTAAGTTAAAACTTTAGTTCCAACCCCTAGAATTTTAAAAGTTAAAATTCAACCCTTATACTTATATTATGATAATTTAATAATTATATATATATATGTATAAGAATAAAGCCGTCTTACCGCTAGTACGCCTCATTCACGAAGCCGGTCTATAAGGTGGGTATAAGGTTGTTGCCTATAAAATGGTGACTTAATGGGTGAATATTCTCACCCACCGCTTGCTTGACTGGTGGAGGGTCGTTAGCCGAACGGGTAAGACAAGGACTTATAAATTCTCATTCAAAGTATGATGAATATAATAAAGTAACTAAATGTTTATTAAATTCCCAATATTAGTTACTTTAGGAAAAATGTGAATAAGGTGCTAATCCATGAAATTACACTTTACACTTTGTCTGAGTCGTTGGTGGAGCGTGTGTGGTTAACCGGCACACTAACTTGGACTTAACAAGGTAGGTAAAGGGTGACTTAAGGTTTATTATAGTATCGGTGGAGCGTGTGTGGTTTACCGGCACATCGATTGAGTGATAAACTTTAAGGGTACCAAGTGATTTGCATGGTTACTTCACACCTCGTTTTGTGATCCTCGGCATCCCAGTCACAAAACCTGGAGGGCACTCCCGAGATTGAAACATGCCTTTGAAAAGTTCATTGGATCTCAAAGAATCTAGGAATTTCTAAAACCAATAAAAACTAAATATTTAATGTTTCGGTTTTCGTGGTGGAAATTGGTGAATCGTCATTCACCTACCTTTCAAATATGGTATAGCTTAGATTACGGCATACCTCTTCTAAGTTATATTATATTGTGATTGGATCCTAGCCTTAATATTACATTTGGGTGTTTTATTAAGGACTCTCTTAAATCTAAACTAAACTTATTCTTCTTTTTCAGATGTCTTCAACTAATGCTTCTGGCTCGAATCCTAATGGCTCCTTTACTCTTATGAGTCTATGTGGGAAAGTCACCTTTGATGGATCCAACTTCAACAAATGGATCAGAAACATCAGGATGATTACCCGCTACGAGGACAAAGAATATGTCCTTGACAAGGAGCTTAAGGAAATTGACGAGTCCACTGCAACTCCCCAGGAGATCGCTGACTTTCATACTCATGAAAGAGATGCAACCAAGGTGGCTTGCATCATGTTAGCCACCATGACAGCTGAACTCCAAAAGTCTTATGAAGACTTCTACCCTTATGAAATGCACCAAGATTTGATGGAAAGATACCATCAAAGTGCACGATAAGAGAGGTACGAAGTCATCTGCTCCATGATAACAACCATGATGAAGGACAGAGAGTCCGTCACGAGCCACATGCAGAAAAATGCAAAGGTATGTGGATCGGTTGCTGAAGCTCAAAGTGAACTTCCCTGAGGAGCTTGCAAAAGATATCATTTTGCACTCCTTACCATCGTGCTATGATCAATTCCGCATGACATATCACATGAACAAGGAAGAGGTCACCCTCAACAAACTTCAGGGACTTCTCAAGACCGCAGAAACAGGTCTTAAGGGGAAGTCGGTTGCTATCACTCCTACTCCAGACTCAACTCCGGTCTTGGCAATCGGGCAAAGTCGAGGGAGGAAGAGAAAGAGATCATCGAAAGGTACCAAGGCTCGGACCCTTGATGGCTCTTCTTCAAGTGGAACCAAGAAAGGTTTCATTACTCCTTCTTCTGACCCAAAAGAGGCTGAATGCTTCTATTGCCATGAAAAAGCTCATTGGAAGCGGAATTGCCCAAAGTACCAGCAAGATGTGAAGGATGGGAAAGTCAAACCCAACCATGCAGGTATTTACACTATCATTTCTAATAACTCACCCCATTCGAAATCTTGGGTCCTTGATACAGGTTGCGGTATTCATATTTGTTGTGACTTGCAGGGACTAGGAAGAAGTGAGAATGTGGAGCAAGGAAGAATAAACTTAATCATGGGGAATAGGAAAGTTACACCTGTCACCAAGATTGGAGTTTATACTTTATCGCTAAGTAGTGGGTTAAATTTAGATTTGAATAAATGTTGTTATTCGCCAGAAATGGCAAGAAATATTATTTCCTTTCATGCATTGTACAAACAAGGTTTCACCTTTTCGTTTGATAATGAAGTTGGTTCGATTAATGCTTTCTTTAATAATGTACTTTATTTTAAAGCATTACCTTGTGATGGTGTGTATGAAGCTGTATCTATTGTAGATAACTTAGGAAATAATGTTTTGTGTATTGATTCTAATAATAATAACTTGGATAAAGCATCATTATGGCATTGTCGTCTTGGACATATAAGCAAGAAACGCATAGGCCAACTCCAAAAGGATGGAGTCTTGGAGTCGTTTGACCTAAAGTCAAATGATAGTTGCGAATCATGCTTACTTGGAAAAATGACAAAGTCACCCTTCACAGGCTCATGTGAAAGGGGTGAAGGTTTGTTGGACCTTATACACACGGATGTGTGTGGACCATTCAAACATGCCACAAGAGATGTAATCGTTATTATTTGACTTTTACCGATGATTACAGTAGATATGGATATGTCTACTTAATCAAGCATAAGTCAGAGACTTTCGAGAAGTTTAAGGAATTTAAACAGGAAGTCGAGAATCAATTGGGCAGGAACATTAAGATGCTTCGATACGATCGAGGTGGTGAGTATCTTAGTTCAGAGTTCCTAGACTATCTAAAGGAATGTGGGATTGTCTCACAATTGACACCTCCCAGGACACCGCAGTTGAATGGTGTGGCTGAGAGGCGTAATCGAACCTTGTTGGACATGGTTCGTTCCATGATGAGTCGAGCTTCGCTACCAATCTCATTCTGGGGGTATGCCTTAGAGACTGCCGCCCATATCCTTAATCTAGTCCCTACAAAGAAAGTTGCCAAAACTCCTCACGAGATGTGGACTGGTAAAGTACCTAAACTAGACCACATCAAGATTTGGGGCTGCGAGGCTTTCGTGAGATGCGAGACTCATGATAAGCTCGAACCCCGAAGCGAGAGGTGTATTTTCATCGGCTACCCACAGCAATCCTTTGGTTACCTCTTCTACAGACCTAGTGACAATGTGGTCTTTGTAGCAAGAAGAGGAGTCTTTCGAGAAAGAGAGTTTATAAGCCAAGGAGACAGTGGGAGGCAAGTTGATCTTGAAGAAATTCAAGAGTCAAGTGGTGAAGGAACTTCAAACTCTAGCCCTCAACTTGAGGAGGAAACTCCTGTTGAGCCAATTGACGAATCTGTACCTCTGAGGCGTTCCACAAGAGTTAGGAGTGCACCTGAGCATTACTATGGATTCCATATTACTGCAGAAGGTGAGACACTTATTAGTGATGAGACACTAGTAAGTCAAGATGACCCTAACAGCTACGAGGAAGCCATGGCAGGCCCCGAGTCTGCCAAATGGAAAGAGGCTATGGATAGCGAGATACAATCCATGTATGACAATCAAGTTTGGAACTTGGTTGAGAATGTACCAGGTCGAAAGACTGTAGGGTGCAAATGGGTCTTCAAAAAGAAGACCGACATGGATGGTAAAGTACACACTTATAAGGCTAGACTGGTTGCAAAGGGCTTCTCTCAAATTCCTGGAGTGGACTATGATGAGACCTTTTCTCCGGTAGCCAAGATTAAGTCTATTCGGGTTCTGTTAGCCATAGCCGCATTTCATGACTATGAAATTTGGAAAATGGATGTCAAAACCGCTTTCCTTAATGGAAAGTTGGCTGAAGATGTTTACATGAGTCAGCCAGAGGGTTTTGTCAGTAACGAGTACCCTAATAGAGTGTGTAAGCTTGAGAAATCCATTTATGGATTAAAGCAAGCACCTCGCAGATGGAATCTTTGTTTCGATGAAAAGGTCAAGGAATTTGGCTTTTCTAGGAGTGAAGATGAATCTTGTGTATATGTCAAGGCTAGTGGGAGTATAGTTAGCTTTTTGGTATTGTATGTGGATGACATACTACTCATAGGAAACGACATTCCAACCTTGCAGGAAGTAAAGTCCTCGCTTGGAAAGTGTTTCGCTATGAAGGACCTTGGTGAAGCTGCCTATATTTTGGGGATAAGGATTTTGAGAGATCGGAGTAAAAGACTAATTGGACTTAGTCAAAGTACCTACTTGGAGAAGATTCTGAAGAGATTCAGAATGCAAGACTCCAAGAAAGGAGAGTTGCCCATCCAGAGTAGCGCCAAGCTGAGTAAGACACAAAGCCCTAGCACTGAGGCTGAGATAGCAGAAATGAGTCGAATACCTTATGCTTCGGCTGTAGGTTCGATCATGTATGCTATGACGTGTACTCGACCTGATGTAGCCTTTGCCTTGAGCATGGTTAGCAGGTTTCAGGGGAACCCTGGCAAGGCACACTGGATTGCGGTAAAGAATATTCTCAAGTACCTACGAAGGACTAAGGACTGGGTCCTTATCCTCGGTGGGAGTGATGACTTGAGAGTTGTAGGGTATAGTGATGCTAGCTTCCAGACTGATAGGGATAACTTCCGCTCTCAGTCGGGCTGGGTCTTTACCCTAAATGGAGGAGCAATTTCTTGGAAGAGTTCCAAGCAAGAGACAGTGGCAGATTCTACTTGTGAATCAGAGTATATTGCAGCTAGCGAAGCGGCAAAGGAGGCGTTATGGCTGAGGAACTTCATTGGAGATCTTGGAGTTGTACCAGCTATTAAAGAGCCGATGGAAATTTTCTGTGATAGTGAAAGTGCTGTTGCCTTAGCCAAGGAACCAAGGGATCACGGGAGATCCAGACACATCGACAGAAAATACCATTTCATCAGACATCGGATCGAAGAAGGACTCCTCGTGGCAAAGAGGGTATCATCGGATGAGAACCCAGCAGATCCCCTCACGAAGGGACTGACTCGGGTTAAGCATCTCCAGCATGCTCAGAGCATAGGGCTGAAGGATGATATTAGGTTTAGTAGTTAGATAATATCGAAATTTGTAAAGTGTAATTGACATTTGATGATGAATAAAAGTGTTTTATTTATGAGTAAAGTGTTACTATCTCTTGTCGATCATTTACTATATTTCTTTGCATGTTTTGACTTCCAGAATAATTTTGTTTGGTATAACATATTATTCAAACCTCCACAGTCGGTCATATGTCGGAAGTAGGTATGAATCAAGACTGTCATGTTTAGTTGTAGAGGTCTGGGACAAGGCTACAACAATCATGAGTGCTCATAAGTTCTGTGCATTGGACTCAACCCACGCTCACTGGAATCACTTCATGGAATTCTATCTCGAGTGATCGTGAGACGGTAATATCATATAAGTCTTTAAACCTAGAGATATGATTTGTTACTTACAAGTTGGTTATGCATTGATTGTACGAAAAACGCATTGGTAACTCGATGTTATAAAATCGTGCTCTTGTGTGTAATTCAATGAGTAGTAGAACAAACATATGAGTCGAAGTTTATCTGTTCCTTCTTGGATTAGAAGCTGATATCTGGGCCCCTCGATGATTTTGTTTTGACCTATGTACCGGGCCCGGTCAGAACTGAATTGATGTGTTCAATGAATTTCTTTGTCAAACAAATCGGAAATCGGGAAACAAATGTTGGACAATAAGTAAGACATTGTTCCATGTATTTGTCCGACTGATATCTAGAACAGAGGATTATATGATCACTTATCTTAAATGGCGTACCATCGTTTTCTCAAGTTTCGAGAAACCTTGTAAAGAGCTACGATTGTCGATCGGTTCCTGAAGTCATACTTGCAGTAATAGTTACTAGACTTATCCAAGTGGGAGACTGTTGGATAAGGTGTCTAAGTCCATAACTATTTCTGGTATGTACTTGACCCGACCCGGCATGGTCCATTTGGGTTGCATGGCACCATGCAATTGGATAGACTAAATGAGAGAAATAACGCTTGGAGATTATTAATATATTATAAGTTCTAATATATTAATAATAATATTATTTGATTAGTTTGATCAAGAATTAATTTAGAATTAATTAAGTGATCAAAAGATAACTAATTAAATATATGGGTTGATTAAGTAAATCATCCATATCTTGTATAGTGGGCTAAAAGGCTCCATGGATCATCAAGTTGGGTTCCACCCATAGGATGCTCCATGGGAGTTACAAACCCATGGGTCATGGAAATGAAGAGTCATGACACATTAGGGTTTAACCCTAGATGTGTCAACACTATATAAGTAATATGATCTCCTACCAAATCGGTTACACAAAAGAAATAGAGGGCTTGGCCGTTTTTTGTGAAGTAAGTATTCTCTCATAAGTTCTTCCAAGAGCATTTGGTGTTGTGTGAAGCATTTGAGGCATCACACTTGGGGTGCTAGGCTCACAAGGTTTCAAGGAACACAAGCAACAACAAGGTAAGTTATTCTATCTATACTTTATGTTAAAATTGTTCCCCATGTATGCTAGATAGGAATATAACCTTGGAAATCAACTTTGCATGAAAAATTAGACAAACATAGATCCAAGGTTATTAGGGTTGCATGTACACTTAGGAAGTGTTAGAATGCTCAAAACCCATCAGAAGACTCAACTTATGGACTATGGTTACATGATGTTGTGGGTGTACATTTATGGTGATTCAGATAGTGATTTCACATAATCCTATTCATCACTCTAAGACGAAGCACATTGAACTATGTACCACTTCATCAAAGACCACATTCTTAAAGGTAACATCGAACTCATTTCGTGCCCACTAACGAAGAAATAGTTGATGCTTTTCAAGGCACTCGATGCTACAAAGATAAATGGATTTTTGGAAATGTTAGGAATGATGAATCGAGAAACGAAGTTCTTTTTTAAATAATAAGTATCAAAGACCATATCAGGTCTCCAGGGTGAATGAACTGCCTCTTTTCTTTTAAAATAATACTCTAGAAGCACTTCCTTCACTACAGTTCTTCTCAATTGAATAATATATTCTTCATATTTTTCTTATTATACTTTGTATACAGAAATCATATATGATCAATATATTCTTCAGGTCTTTTATTTCTTTCATTTCTAACCTTTCATGATCGAGTTTGTATTCAACTAATGCTAACGCATGCTACCACTGTCACTTTGAATCCTACTGCAGTTGAATTAAAGGAGTCTATTTTCATCATTTCATAAAAACCTCATAAAGAATGTTGTATGCTATTTAATGGAATTTAATTAAATCACTCTTCAAAACATTCATTTTATCGCACATGACCTTTTCTGTCTTTTTCAAATGACTTTCCGCCGTCAGATTCATTTTGGGATAAAAATCAAATATATTGTTCTTCCATAAAATGCAATGTTTTGAAGAAAACATTTTTCTCAACAGTCATGTCACACAACTGTTAGGTGTCTAATCTGTTCCACTTCTCTAGTTTACAACGGATAATGGCACATCCCACCCCGCATTTATCCGGCGTGTGATGGTACTGCAAATGCATTAAATGTTCCTTTATTCCCGGAAATAGTTTATTTTTGATTTATTTCAATTTCAACTAATAATGGTAAAAACCCAAGGGTTTTTAACTTTAAAAGCTGTAATTAAAGTGATTTCAATAAGTTTTTGAGATACGGAGGTATAAAAACCTCTAATTCCTCCCAATATAGCTTTCACGCTATCTGAACTCTCTCGACGATCTTCGTCTTCACAATCTTCTTGCTAAAACATTTTCTACAAGTTCTCAAACCTTTTTATGTGCAACAATGGTGAAGTCTGGAATCTCCAAGAAACAATCAATAGCATATGGCTCAACCTATTAAGTCGGTTCATAATCCACAATCAAAGATCAAACACCATTGATTGCTTCAAGAAATTTCACAACAATCTTCGAAGCTCATCCATCCTACAATGAAGCTGTAAAGTTGAATATCAAGTTCCCCCCTTTCGCCCACTATTTGGCACTTTTGATTCCTTCACAAAGGTTGTTTCTCTATCTCTGCAGTTCAAGTCTGCCTTCTCAGCGTTTCGACCTAACAACAGTTTGCAAGAAGTTCATCTGAGCCTGGTAAATGATTCTTTGGTGGTGTTAACGAATGAAATGTTTCTAAATGCAATCAATCTCATGGATTTACTGTCAACGAAGTTTTACACCCCAAGCACAATCGGCGTGTTGTCTACTCCATATGAAATGGGTTAACAGAAGAAGCTTAAGGATGTTGGTGAATTCAAAAAGAAGCAACTCCCAGCTGTTTGGCAGTTCATGTGTCATTTTGTGATAAGGTTGTTGGATAAGGTGTCTAAGTCCATAACTATATTTGGTATGTACTTGACCCGACCCGGCATGGTCCATTTGGGTTGCACTTCATCGGAACAATTTGTATGGATAGTTTTTTGAGAAAAGTATGTTTATGGTTTATTAATATATTATAAGTTATAATATATTAATATGAAATCAAATTATTTAATTAGTATTGATCAAGAATTAATTTGGAATTAATTTAATGATCAAAAGAGACTAGTTAAATATAGATTTTGATAGTATGGGCCAATTGATTATTTAGGATGGGCTAAGCTTACATGGAAGCCCATGGATAGTACATGGTGCATTTGACCCATGGATCTTAGGTATGTGAAAGGTTATGGGTATAAGTGTTTACATGGATGTAAATCTAATCCTCCGAACTATATAAAGAAGTCCAAGGCTCTAGAAATCGGTACTAGTGTGTGAGATAAGTAAGGATCGCCGATTTCTAAGAGTGCAACATATTCTCTCAAGTTTTCCAAGTTGTTGTGGTGAATTGTGATTCCACTTGAGGCATTCACATTATTGGTGCTAGGATCTTAAAGCTCCAAGCAATCAACTACAAGAAGAGGTATGCATTTCGATCTAGTTTTATTTGTACAAGTACCTATGATTACATGCTAGATAGGACAATGCTTCGGAAATCATTTTTGCATGTATAATAGAGAAAACATAGTTCCAAAGCATCTAGGGTTGTATATGCACCTTAAGGTTGTTAGGATGCTCAAAACCCATTAGTGGTATCAGAGTCTATGCTTGTTTTCTATTATATTGTTGCTTATATGTGATTTTGCAAAGCTGAACTTGCTGTATGACTGCTCAACTCGGTGAGTCCATGAACATACTCGACGAGTTGATACTTTTAGCCTTGGAATCGGCAAGTCTGATGAGAAGACAGCAAGCTTTTGAGTTTTTGGCCAAAATTAGGTTAGGATCATTAAATATAGCAGTTTTTAATCATTCGAACTGTTTGTTTATGATATTCTAATGTTTATCCTAATCTAATTACAATATAATTGTCATAATTTAAAGAATTAGTTAATATGATTATGCTTAAATGTCCTGAAGATTGATGATATGAATTGCTTTGTTCTATGAGTTTGAATATGATCATGTGTTTTGATGGACTCCATAATTTGCCCTCAAGTTATGGATTACCAAAAGTCTATTCTTTAAAAGAGTAGTTAAGAACTCATAGGTTATAGAAATGAAGAGTATTCATTTTTAATACGCCATTAAACTCACAAGTTATGAATTGAAAAGTTTTGAAGAGTTTCAAAACTTGCCCTCAAGTTTTGGAATTTGTAAAGTCTCACAAACTAATACTTTAATTACAATCCCTAGAATTTTAAAAGTTTAAAATTCAACCCTTATATATATACACACACACACACACACATATATATATATATATATATATATATATATATATATATATATATATAAGATAATTCAGTCTTACAGTTAGTAGGTCTCATTCATGAAGCCGGTCTATAAGGGGATATAAGGTTGTTGCCTATAAAATGGCATCTTAATGGGTGTCCACTCCCACCCACCGCTTCCTTGACTAGTGGAGGGCTATTAGCCGAACGGGTATAATAGGACACTAATTCTCATTAAGTATAATGACGATATAAAGTAACTAAATGTTTTATAAATTCCCAATCTTAGTTATTTTAGGAAAATGTGAATTTGGTGCTAAACCATGAAATTGCATTTTGTACCTTACCAAGTCGTTAGTGGAGCACGTGTGGTTAATCGGCACACTAACATGGATTAGTAAGAGTGGAAAAGGGTAGCTTAATGTTTATCATAAATTGGTGGAATGTGTGTGGTTAACCAAAACATCGATTAGGTGATAAAATTAAGAGTACAAAGTTAATTTTCATGGTTATTCACACCTTGTTTTGTGATCCTCGACATCCTAGTCACAAACTTTAAGGGCACAATCGAGATTTAAATATGCCATTGAAATGTTCAATGAATCTCAAAAGAATCTAGGAATTTCAATTCATTTAAAACTTAATAATATATTTTGTTTTTCATGGTGGAAATTGGAAAATCATCATTTAGCTACCTTCAAATATTTTGTAGCTTGGATTACGACATCCCTCTTCCAAGTAATAAAATATTGTGTTGGGTCCTAGCCTTAATAATTTAGGTGTCTTATTAAGGACTCTTTATCTAATCTAAACTTGTCTTTTCTTCTTTTTCAGATGTCTTCCAACAATGCTTCTGGCTCAACCCTTCATGCTCCTTCTCTCTCGTGAACCTTTATGGGAGAGTCATTTTTGATGGAACTAATTTCAATGACTAAATTAGGAACATTGGAATGGTCACTCATTATGAGGACAAAGAATATGTCCTTGACAAGGAGCTGAAAGTCATTGATGAGTCTTCTGCAACTCTAGAGGAGATTGCTGAGTACACTACTCATGAGAAGGATGCCACTAAGGTATCTTGCATCATGTTAGCAACTATGACAACAGAACTCCAAAAAAATCCTATGTGGATTTCTACCCCTATGAGGTGCACTAGGATCTGATGGAAACGTACCATCAGAGTGTGAAGATTCATGGACAGGTTGCTTAAGCTGAATGTTAACTTTGATGAGATAGACATTATTCTACACTCCTTACCCGCTTGTTATGTTCAGTTTCGTATGACTTATCATATAAACAAAGTGGACATCACACTTGGAAAACTTCATGTACTTTTGAGAACTACTGAAAGTAGTCTCTGATGGGTTTTGGTCATAAGAACATCCTATGTGCTCATACAAACCCTAATGCTTGGATCAAGGTTTCTCTATTGTACATGCAAGTTATCCAAGACTATAAACCCTAATTCTAGCATTCAAGTAATCATATTAACATGAGAATAGGTTTATGATCATACCTTGATTGTTATGTAGCAATAACAATCTCAAATCTCCTTGTATTGACTCTAGAAAGCTTAGAGTCACAAATTTCACTCCTCTAATGGTTCACAAACACCATAAGCAAGAGGATGAAGAGGAGAGAGGATGGAGGCTGCCCAAAAACCGTGTGAAACCCTAAAACAAAGCTTAACCACGTTTTTGGTCCTTAAGGGGTCTATATATAGTGAGGCTACTAGGGTTATCTAACAAGGAAACCCTAATTTGGATGCTTAAGCCCTAAGCAACCCATGGACTCCTTTCCTTAAGGCCTTGGACGATTTCCCCATGGGTTTCCCCATAGAATTCTGTCACACCCCGTTAAAGCGGAAACGCAAGGTATGACACCGATAACGGTTTCAATGCAAAAGATAAAGATACATCACCATAGCAGTATTTAAAAGTTTACAACCCATAGCTTCAAAAGAAACAAAATACAAGTTTTTCAAAATAACATTGTTCAAAATATAGCTTCATAATAGCTTCAACACGATGCAGCATGCTCTATGATGATGAATCTTTACATCCACTTACTAATTACTTCCTGAAAAAGCATGTAAAACGAGCGTCAACTATGAAAATAATTGGTGAGTATCACAAGTTTATAAAAATCGAGCGTACAATAAGGCTTTTCGTAAATACAAGTACATTGCTTCAATGATAAACAAGTTGATTGCTATTAATGAATACAAGTTTATTGCTATAACGAGAAACGAGTTTGTATGTGTATGAGCAAACAATGAGTCTCAACCAAACCTATGACTGAAGCCCTATCGAGATCTATGCTTATCGTTCCATAGATGTATATGGTATCATGCACTCCAGCGATTCGGGCGAGTGAGGAGTTATCAATTCCTAATAGCGCTATCCATAACGACCATTGGCTCAAAGAGTTAATGGTTAGAGATAAGGGAAGGGCCTTAGTACGATAAGTTCTCATGTTCCGTGTTGCATAGACATACATAAAGAAACATAGCATTACAATAGCAATCATGTTTGATACAATTCAATTTAAATACAACATGCAAACAGTAGTTTTTCTGGACATGCTTTTCCACCCCAAAACATAAAAACCGAAAATAAGGGAGTGCGTGAATACTCACGATGTTTTGTGTAGACACAAGCGGTACTTCGGGATGCACCAACGTCTTACTACCGGGATCCTACGACATCAAACACACGCACTAGTGAGTTTCCATGTCGATATCTAATGCTAATATACTAAACTCTACATATAGGGAAATGCCAATTTATGTTTTAGTATTGGATTTTATATCAATTAGTTACACTTTTTCTGAAGTAATGAAATTCTATATATCGGGCGATTAATTACAACCTTGGAATATAAACTTTCCAAATTTTTAAGTCTTTATTACAACATAAATTCACGAAAATAGCATTCGAGGGATAAAAATTCTCAAACTTTTTATTTAACTGTTATTACACAATACTAAGCTGGGAAAATTATAAAAATGGATTTCCAAGCTGTTTAATTATATTTTATGATTTTTGAGCATTTACTTCAATAAAAATTGAAATAAATAGAAAACAGTTTCCAAAATTACCCAAAATTTTTATTTAATTGTTATTATACATAAATAGGCTGGGAAAAATATAAAAGATATTTTCAGTGGGTATTTCTATGTTTCCTTGCTTTATTCCTTTAAATAGTCATTAATTAAAGAAATAATATTAAACAGTTAAAATAAATCACCATAAATTTTTGTAACATCATTTACAGTATAAATATCTTGGGAAAAATATCAAAAGTGGTTTTCATAATGTATAAACTGGTTTTGGGTATTTATGTATATTTAAGTGTATTTTAGTGCAATTAACTTTAGAAAATAAGAGAAAAATAGTTTACAATAGAGAAAAATATTCAAAATTTTTATGTAACCTCCTACTCTATAATATTATATCCTGGTAAATTTTCATGAATTTTGGATAATCAGAACTATTTCTCCCATTTTTAGACCATTATAATTACCAAAAATTAGGAAAAATAGTAAAACATGATGGAAAATGATTTTCTGGACTCACCCATCACAGTTAAAGTATGCGAAAATTGTTAGTTACAATTTTCACATCCTATAAAGTGGTTTTGTAATTTATCATGTCCTAAATAAAAGAAAATTAGAAGTAATATGAAACAGTAACAAAAATTGCTGAAATTTGGTGAGGGGTCATTATTCCCCATAAGGATCATCCATGAATTTATTTAGGATTTATTGACCTCTGGAAGTGTTTTATATGATTTATGCCCTTGGTTTTAGCAATAATTCTAATAAATCAAAGAAATAACAAAAGCTCTTGAAATTTTCCAGATTATCTCATGCATGCAAGGGATTTCAAAAGGAAAAATGTAAAAAAATGTATTCAGAAGAGAAATGAGGGTAATGATTCCAAACAATTTAAGAAAAGTTGCATGCAATAATGCATGAAGTGTAAATGTGGCTGAAGTTCATGAATTTGTGTAGCCCATTCAGTGAGGGTTTAAGCCACGAAATTTCAACCATAATTCACTAGATATGTTAACTTTCTAAGGTATTTTTCCTCAAATTTATGGTTGGGTTTAAGGCCATTGTTTAAGCAAGATAAAAATAGTGATCACAGAAAAAGAGCTGTATGCGCAACCTTTTTGTAAAAACGGCTAAAACTCGGATATTTAATATTTTACAGTGAGACCAGTTGGGTATGAAAGTTAACTCGTATAACTAACCAATACAAAAAGAATATCATGATTTGGTTAAGAAATGACTGAGTTATGACTGTTCAAAGTCGAACAAAGTAATCTGGCAGATTGCATGTTTGCTTGTGTGCATTATTAGGGTATTTCAACAAGAACATCATGCATGTCTTTGGTAAGGCCCGATTTCTAACACATGCATGGAATGAATGAGCATCCAAGATGTACTAGAAATTGTTTAAATGCTTTTTTTCATGCATGAACACAAAAGAAATGGAGAAGAACATGAAATATTAGGTTTTGATGTCACATGATCATATGTGCATCTTTTCCACTCCTTGCATGGGTTTGATCCCGGATTTTCACCATCTCTAACACATGCATTGTGTTATGGTGAGAATCTACAAACCACAAGGGGAGAATAAAGATTTCTAGCCATGGAAAGGCATAGAATCCGAAAAGTAAAGAAGACTAAGAAGAAAAAGAGGTTTAACCATGAAACTATGGAAGAAGATGTTGTTGTTTACCTTGGTTTTGACCTTGAGAGAAGTAAGAACACTTCAAGGGCTTCACAATCTCGAAATTTTGCAGAGAAATGAGAGGATTTTCGTGAGTTTAGAGAGAGGGAAGAAGAGAGTGAAGTGTGTGAAGAGAGTGAAGTGAGAGAGTGAAGAGGGAAGAGGTGGAGTAAGGGTTTAAGCTTAATGATTGTGTTTTGGGGAAGAGAGAGGGCATGGGGAGAGGTGATGGCCGGTTTTTGCATGCATTTTGGCCTCCTCTCTCCTAAATTTTAAACTTTATAAACTTCCCTCCTATATTTTATATAAAAACATTCATTATTATAAAATGTTTATTAAGCAATTTGATTTATTTAAAAATCTTGTTTTCAACAAATAATTTATGATTAATACTTGTAATTTATATTTCTAGTTCATTGGTATAATCCATAATTTGATTAATAAAATTTGATATTAGGAAGTTTATAGCCAAATTTTATAAAGTTTTTAAGCTTTATAATTTATAACTTTGGATTTTTGGCTCTTTAGGGTTTTTGGAATATTGTTTGATATTCAACAACATGTTGAAGTATAATTAGAATGTTTTAATTTATTTTTAGAGTTTTATACCCTATTTCAATTATAACAAAGCTTGAAGATTTATTCTAATTATAGTATTGGCATTTCCTATTGTAGCTAAGCAACTTACTAGAATTGTAAGTATCAAGTACATTAGTCCTAGACCTTAGTTGGATCCTAGTTTATGCAAGATTTTTGACCTAATTTATACTACTAGGTCATGGCATGTTGTGCATGAATGGTTATTATAAAGATGCATGAGTCCAAGAATGACCTGAATTGGCAGTTGTCACAAATTCATCAACTCCTCAATACAAGACAATCCATTGCCCAAATTGCAATTATCTTATAATTACAATTCCAGTCCCTTAAGTTTAATTAATCTCTTTCAGTCACAAAACTAATTACCAATTAATTATTGACTAATATTAATTAAACAATTTGATTTCTCCTTTAATATATTATTCTCATAATATATTATTCTCATAAAATATTAATAAATCATATTTAATCCTTTCTCTCGATAATTCATCCTATCAAGTTGCTTTGATGAAGGCAACCCAAAAGCACCATGCACCATCGGGTCAAGTATATACCAAAATAGTTATGGACTTAGACACTAATCCAAGAGTCTCCCACTTGGATAAGTCTAATAACTATTATGCGTATGACTTTAGATCCTGATCTGCAATCGTAGCTTTCCAAAGCCGTTGTTAACTCTGATCCTATCAGATACGTGTGTCCTTTAGATAAGGGATCATATATTCCTCCATTCTAGATATCGTATGAGACATGATTTCAAATCATTCTCTTTGTACTATTTGTCGACTTCCGATTTATGATGACTGACTAATTGAACAAATCAAATTAGCCCTAGCCCGGCCGAGCATTTAGGTTTGTCATCACTAAACCATCGAGGGGCCCAAAGATATCGCTTTTATCCTACTTTGGATAAAAGGAACGGATAAACTTTGATACAATGCTTGCTTGCACTCACTCACCGAATCACACACAATAATATGTTTTATAACACCAAGTTACTAGTGCGTTTACATATTATCAACGTGCAACCGATTTGCAAGATACAACTCACACATCTCGGTTTCAAGAATATAAGATGTTATCGTCTCACCAATCACTCATGATACAATTCACGGAGTGATCCAAGTGAGCATGGGTTTAATCCAATGCTCAAATCTTAATCATAAGCACTCATGAACGTTGCAACAAACATTTACTTAGGTCTAATACTCTTTTAGACAATCCACACACCAATTCATGATAGTCTTCATTCATATCTACTTCCAACATATGAACGATTGTGGCCCGTTCACATAATTTGACTGTTCTAAACCAATTAAATTATTCAGGAACTCAAAACATGCAAAGTGAAACACAAGAATAATACTAATCCCATATGGACTCAAACCGTTGAGCATAAATAAAAACACCTTTTATTTATCACCATATCGATTACTCATTATTTGTCGTTTCTGATAATCAACTTCTTACTTGAATTATTACACTTGTCCCATGCTCCTAGCATGCACACAATGTTTACCTATGGTTCTTACTTTGCGAAATAGATCAAATTGAACACATTTCCAATCATTCTCATTTCACAACTCTAAATCCTTTTTCATATGTGAAAGAATATCAAATTCTTTCTACTTATAGAATATGCTAGATTCAAACATTCTATTCAATGATCCTTTCGTAATATCACTACACCAAAGTCACAAAGACTATTGCAAATGAAATTACAAAGTCTTTTATCGGAGATTGTTACAAGCCAACTCCATAGATATGATTTCTCTCATTCAAAGTACATTCCTTTGAACATCCTTTTGCATAAATGTTTCTAATCTAGACATAGATTTTCAATATTCAATTCCCAATATGGACATGTTTCCATATTTTCCATATGACAACTTATTCTTAATAGAATCTTATCTATTCATAATAATGTCGATATAGTCCATCCAATATGGAAATATTTCCATATTTTCCATATGACAACTCATTCTTAATAGAATCTTTTCTATTCATAATAATGTCAATGTCACACCCCAAAACCGATAACGGCGGAATACGTTTCGGGGTGGATGACGTAGTGTACAGTATCATCACAATTGTATAATAGTAAAAGCAAGAAACATACAACCATTTCATTTACATAGTAAGTGTATTTACAAGTGTGTTTTGTAATGTTTGACAAACACCAAAAGTAAACAAAAATAAGAGATGGGTCTTGCATCCTCCATCGTCTCCAAAATATGTTGCGGCTGTACCTGTCTATCTTTGACCTGAAGATACAAGTTATTTTGAAAAGAGTATCAGTATAAAGCTGGTGAGTTCATAAGAGTTTAGTGTGAGTACTTGTATAAAAAGCATTAGAGTCATTAGTATGAAAACTGATGTTTGTAATCATAAATAGTGGTAAAATCTAGAAAATCTTGTATTTCCCAGAACTGTATAGTAAATGAAAATCTTTAAGAAATGTTGTTTCTATCTTTGAGTGTCATTTATCATAGAAGTGTAATAGTGACTCACCATTAAGTAATGCAATATAGTGAGTTATTCTTGGAGTGCATAATAGTGGTGCAGCATCTTTTAGTATTAGATACTTATTTACTTCGGGATATTACTTCATCTTTCTTTTAGTATTTTAGTGCGGTTATAGTGTCTTTCTTGTACGTTACCAATAGTGTGAGTAATAGCGAACCCTCATGACCTTCCCAGTCATGCACAGTGTGGTAGAGTAAAGGCATCCCTGGGCCTGAGCGGCTCGGACTGAAGTTATCAGTCGGGATGTAATAGCGTCTGCCCCGTATAGATCTATACATATAGTGTCGTCTTCCTATCGGAAAACTTCGGGCGTAGTGTGTAGCGTATAGAGTATCTCGTAGTGGATTAGTGAATTATCTCATGATTAGTACATTCTCTTGTATTATAGTGTAGTAGTCTTTTGTATAACTTGTATTGTATTCTCTTATTAGTGTATTGCTTCATAATAGAGAGAATTATAGTAGCGTAGAGTAGTAGTTGAAACAAGGGATAGAATCCTTAACTATACCTATTATAGTTAAATTAGAGTGTGTAGTTCTAATCAGGTTAGTGATTTAGGCATCTAATGAAATAGGAAGTACTCGTAATCTGTAATAATATACGAGATATATAACTAAGAAATCAATGACAGTCGGACGGATAAACACTACCCTAAGCCCACAATCAAACAAGAAACAGGAAATAAGGCGAGCTATCGGTCCTAAGTCCTTCAAGTCTTACTTATATAAATATATTAGTATGGTTACATTCTTATGAGGAGTTTTATTAAACAAAAGTGTTGTACGAAAGAAACATTTAGAACTTGTTTGTTTATCCAAAATAGTTTTGAAAACAATTGATTTATTTATAAAGCATAGTGATAAATCACATGTGATTTGAACTACAGGTTGTGAATCACATGTGATTAATTCTATAATCTGAAAAATAGTCTTGTATAACTTTTCATAAGCATGTATATTCAACTTGTATCTCCCTCCTAAAACATATAAAACATTTGAAAGGTTCATTTAAGGGGTATGAACTCACCTGAAATCGCGGAAATCGGGTGAATCGGGTAAATCGGGTAAAAGTGTCGATTGAGCGTTTGGTACCCAATAACCACTTGAGCACCTCCTAGGACCCTAATGTCATATGAAATATGTATTTTATAAGAAGTTAATCATCTTATGCTTTTCATTATAGTATTTGGACATTCTAGCATCGTTTTCGGGGTTTTAAGGCCTAGAAAGGGTTCCCGGGAGTGGTACAAGGTCATGAATGATTTACGGGAGGGTCCACGAGCTCACTCCCTTGGAGTTTATGGCCCAAAGGCCATCCTTTGGGAGTTTACAGTCGTAAGCCCCCTAGGCTTGGCCGTAAACTCTTGTGACACTCCAAAATGTATGATTAGGGCCTTATTTCACTTCCTTAATTTAATGGTATGTGTCTTGGACTATTAGAAGGGATTAAACATCATAATTTGTGACATTTTTGGGGAGTTTACGGCCAAGACTTGTTCTTGGGCCGTAAACTCAATTAAACCCTTCAGGATGTATGTTTTAATGGTACAACATGGTCTCATACACCTTAGATAAATCCTAGAAGGCCCTATAGTGAGTTTTGGGACAATTTGGCATGCATTTTTGGGGAGTTTACGGCCCAAGAACATCCTTGGCCATAAACTCTTCATTTTGTATCCAAATGTGAAGTTAAATGGTACAACACACTTCCAAAGGCCTTAGATAAAATCCTTACATGCATTTGAGGGGTTTTGGGACTTGTTTGACACAAAAACATGGGTGTTCACGGCCCAAGCTTAGCCTTGGCCGTAAACTCCTCTTTTTGCCATGAAATGATGTTGTTTGATGCATTTAAGCCTTCCTTGTTGTCAAGTCTAAATTGCCAAACACCCTAGATGTGTTTTTAGGGCTTTAAACAAGTGTTTTTGGGGTGTTTGAGGTGTTTACTGCCTAAGCACAAGCTTGGGCCGTAAACTCCTTTTTAGGCTCTAATTCCTTGTGTTTTAGTGTCCAAAGTCCCCTAGGTTTATGCCATAACTAGTCCATGAGCTTAAAGGAAGGAAAAACAAAGTCTTTGGCATGATTTTGGGGGTTTACAGCCTAAGGAGCTTCTTAGGCCGTAAACTCCTTTATGGCCCTTGATTTCTATGATTTTGGACTCTAAATGCAGTAAAGTATGTTTAGATTAAGATAGGGGATGAGTCCTTACGTTTGGAAGTCGGAAATTCGCGGATTTAGGGTCGATTTCGGGTCTAGAGAGAGAAAGTAGTAAGAGAGAGGTGAAAGTGTGGTAAAAGAGTTCAATTGTAGTGTTCAAGCGTTTTTATATGTCTCGGGTATTGTACCCGATACACGGCTACCCGATGCTAAAGTTTAACTGGGTTAAAACTTTTTACCCGGGTGAAGTGGTTGAAAAGTAATATAACTTTATTTAGTTAAACGGGGTTAACATTTGCAAGTTATAATTACTCATGATAATACCGGAACATATAATTAACTAAATATTTATTTATTGATGACCCGAACAATACTGAGAAATAACATATAATGACACATTCCATTAGTGAAAATAGGGTTTGTAACGGGAATAGATTTGGGGTTGTCACATCATCCCCCCGTTAGGGGAATTTCGTCCCGAAATTTTAGAATTCATACATATAAGAATTACAGTACAACTAAGCGAAGAGATGGGGGTATTTGAGTTTCATTTGGTCTTCGCGTTCCCAAGTGAATTCCGGTCCTCGCTTGGCGTTCCACCAAACTTTCATAATTGGGATACGACTTTGCTTCGTTTGTTTTACTTCTCGATCCATAATTTCCACGGGCTCTTCCACGAAGTTGAGGCTCTCATTGACCTCGATCTCGTCAAGGGGAATTCTGAGTGTCTCGTCTGACAGGCATTTCTTCAAGTTAGAGACGTGAAAGGTAGGGTGTATGTTGCTTAGTTCGTGAGGTAAGTTGAGTTTATAAGCTACGGGGCCGATTCTGGCGAGAATCTCAAAAGGCCCTATATACCTTGGGTTCAACTTTCCATGCTTTCCAAAGCGTATCGTGCCCTTCCAGGGTGAGACCTTCAACAGGACTCGATCTCCCACCTGGAATTCCAAGGGTTTTCTTCGTTTGTCGGTGTAGCTTTTCTGTCGATCCCTAGCGGCTTTTAGTCGTTCGCGTATCTGTACAATCTTCTCGGTCGTTTCTCGAATGATCTCCGGACCAGTGAGAGAGCTATCAGGAACTCTTCCTTTAGCTAGTTGAGTGTCACCCACCTCAGCCCAGCACAGAGGGGATCTACACTTACGGCCGTAGAGGGCTTCGAATGGGGCTGCCTTGATGCTCATATGATAACTATTATTATAAGAAAATTCCACAAGAGGTAAGTGTGTGTCCCATGACTTACCGAAGTCAATCACACAAGCTCGCAACATATCCTCTAAGGTTTGAATCGTGCTCTCACTCTGTCCGTCGGTCTGCGGATGGTAGGCTGTACTCATGTCCAGCCTCGTCCCTAGTGCCTCTTGCAACGATTGCCAGAACCTAGAGGTGAATCTACTATCTCTGTCTGAGATAATAGATATAGGGACGCCATGTAGTCGTACTATTTCTTTAATGTACGTTCTAGTGAGTTTCTCTATCTTGTCCGTTTCCTTGATAGGTAGGAAGTGTGCGGACTTAGTCAACCTATCGACAATGACTTAAGTAGTATTTAATCCACCCACTGTCTTGGGAAGTTTGGTTATAAAGTCCATTGTGATCCGCTCCCACTTCCATTCTGGTATCTCAGGTTGTTGAAGGAGTCCTGAAGGCTTTTGATATTCAACCTTAACCTTCGCGCAAGTAAGGCACTTACTCACAAAAGTGGCGATCCCCGCTTTCATGTTTGGCCACCAGTATAGCTTTTTGAGATCCAGATACATCTTATCTGAACCTGGGTGGATGGAGTAGCGAGTGTTATGCGCTTCCCTCATAACCAAATCTCTAAGAACTCCATGGCGTGGAGTCCAGATTCGGTCCATGAAGTAGTAGGCTCCGTCACCCTTAACATCCAGATTTTTATCCATTACACGCAGAGATTCTCCCAACACGTTCTCGGGCTTTAAGGCTTCCCGCTGAGCCTCTTTGATCTGCGTGGAGAGGTGCGAATGGATAGTCATCGTCAACGATTTGGTCTTTCGACCAGTATACTCCTTCCTGCTCAATGCATCTGCTACTACATTAGCTTTTCCCGGGTGATATCTAATTTCACAATCGTAATCGTTAAGTAGCTCGACCCATCGACGCTGCCTCATGTTGAGCTCTTTTTGGTTCTTTATGTGTTGAAGGCTTTTATGATCAGTGTACACCACACTCTTCGTCCCATATAAGTAGTGTCTCCAGATTTTTAGTGCAAAGACAACCGCTCCTAATTCGAGGTCGTGCGTAGTGTAGTTCGCCTCATGGTTCTTTAGCTGTCTCGAGGCATATGCGATAACCTTACCCCGTTGCATCAAGACACAACCGAGCCCCTGATTGGATGCATCACAATATACAACAAAATCTTTTGTCCCTTCGGGAAGGGATAATACTGGTGCGGTGCATAGGGCTCGCTTCAGGGTTTGGAATGCCTTCTCCTGTCTTTCTTCCCAGTCGAACGGTACTCCTTTCTGTGTCAGCATAGTGAGAGGCTTCGCAATCCAAGAAAAGTTTTGAATGAATCTACGGTAGTAGCCAACGAGGCCTAGAAATTGACGAATTTCCGTAGGCGTCTTCGGTGCTGACCAGTTCTCAATAGCTTTAATCTTGGACGGATCCACATGAATTCCTTCTTCACTAACCACGTGACCTAAGAATTCAACTCTTCGGATCCAGAACTCGCACTTAGAGAACTTCGCATATAACTTTTCGGATCACAATGTTTCCAAGACTCGTCGTAAGTGATCCTTGTGTTCTTCCTCGTTCCGAGAGTAAACAAGGATATCGTCAATGAAGACGATGACGAACTGATCCAGGTATGGACGACACACTCTATTCATCAAGTCCATGAATACTGCGGGGGCGTTGGTCAGTCCAAAGGGCATCACTACGAACTCAAAGTGTCCGTAGCGGGTTCGGAAAGCTGTCTTCGGAACATCTTCCTCAAGTACCCGTAACTGATGATACCCAGATCTAAGGTCAATCTTGGAGAAGTAACTTGCTCCTTGTAGTTGATCAAACAGATCATCGATACGAGGGAGAGGGTAGCGATTTTTAACCGTGAGTTTATTGAGTACTCTATAATCGATGCACATCCGAAACGATCCGTCTTTCTTCTTCACGAACAAGACCGGAGCTCCCCAAGGTGAGAAACTCGGTCTTATAAAGCCCTTGCTGAGCAGTTCGTTGAGTTGACCGGATAGTTCTTGCATTTCGGCGGGCGCTAGACGGTAGGGCGACTTAGCTACGGGGGTAGCTCCTGAAATTAGGTCGATTCTGAACTCAATCTGACGTTTGGGAGGTAAGCCGGGAAGATCCTCCGGAAAGACATCAGGGAAGTCGCATACTACGGGAATGTCTTTTGGATCTTTCGATTTCTGGTTAGTGTCAACGACATGGGCAAGAAAGGCGCGATATTCCTTGCGTAAGTATTTCTGAGCCTAAACACTGGAGATGATACGAAGGCTCGTACTCGGCTTATCCCCATATATCAAGAGGGTTTCGTGATTCGGAAGGTTCAGACGAATGGCTTTGTCAGAACATAGGATATCGGCGCAATGGAGACTCAACCAATCCATACCAACAATGACATCGAAATTTTTGATTGAGACTGGCATAAGATCGATTGGAAATGAGTGATCGTCTAACATGAGAGTGCAACCTATGTAGATTTCGCTAGAGCTTTCTATTTTCCCATTAGCCATTTCTACGACGAATGTTTCTTTTAGTGGTTGAGGGGTTTGTTTGAGTAAGTGTTTAAAGTTATGATTTACGAAGCTTCTTTCTGCACCACTATCAAATAAGACACAGGCATAGGAGTTGTTGAGAAGAAACGTACCCGTGACTACTGTGGGATCTGCTACCGCTTCATTGTGACCGATAGCGAGTAGCCTTCCAGTTCCTCCAGCATTTGTGGTCTTTGGACAGTTTCTCTTGAAATACCCGCCTCTCCACAGCTATAACAAGTTGGGGTCACTCTCGTACCAGGAACCTGCGTGATAGGTTTGGGAGGGGCCTTACAAAATCGGACAGTATGGCCCTTCCGACCGCAGTTGGAACACTGCAGTTCACGGCAGGGGCTGTTGTGGTGGAAAGGGCACTTGGGACACTTGGGCAAGTTTCCACTGTAAGCTTTCGGCGGGGCTGGAGCAGCTGGAGTAGTCGGGGTGGTGGCAGCATGGACCGCCACAATTTGTTGGTCCTTTGAGGAGGTGTGAGTTTTCTTGCCCTTCATCTTATCCCATCGCTTCCTCTTTCTGTCAGATGAAGCGGGTGGTGCAGTGGTTGTTATGGTTGCTGTCGCTGGAGTGGAGGAGATTTCGTGGTTGATCAGACTCTGGGCCAATTCCTTGGCGCTATCAAAAGTTGTAGGGCGTGAAGCTAGAACATTTCCTCGATACGGAGGTACTAAACCCTAGATGTACCGTTCAATCTTCTTGTTCTCCGAAGGGATCATATTGGGGCACATAGCTGCCAAGTCGCAAAACCTGGCCGTATAAGCCGTTATATCGGTCCCCTTCATCTTGAGGTTCCAGAGTTCTTCCTCAAGTTTCTGAACTTCGCCCCTAGGGCAGTACTCTCCTCTCATGAGGTCCTTTAGAGTGTCCCAGCCCATAGCATTGGCTGTGACCAAGGAAAGTGAACTAACATGGCCGTTCCACCATGTCAAGGCCCTGTTGGTGAGGGTAGCAGTAGCGAACTTGATTTTGCTCTCCTCGGGACAAGAGCACATCTCGAACACCGCTTCGGTTCTTTCGAACCATTGGGATAATGCCAGAATTCCTCCAGTACCGTCGAAGAAGGTAGGTTTACAGTTCATGAAATCCTTATAAGTACATCCCTGCACTCGATGATGGACTTCACCGAACCTGGAGTTACCACCGCTCGCATCCCCAGAATTCATTTGGGCCATGGCTGCTGTTACGGCCGCAGTCATTGCTGTTTGGAATAGCACCGGATCGATCTGTGGAGGAGGGGGTGGTGGAGTAGGGGTTTGAGTTGCAGGCCTTCGTCTGGCGGGACGCTTTCGTGGAGGCATCCTTTACTGGAAGAATTATAGAAATGATAGCACTAGTAAGAGCCTATTGCGAATATAAATAGAGTGTTTCGTGGACTAAATCAACATAATCCAAGATCAAGATGAGAGTTATAGCAATAGAGAAATCAATTGCCAATATATTGGTATTCATGATGCAACACAAGTTCATGAAAATTTGACCTAGCAATAGGTCTTACATCATACCATAGAGAAAAGGTTTGGCAGTTTAGAGGTTTAACTAGAGTACTTTCAAGCTAGGAATGTTTACAGATAATAGATCTACAGAACATAGAGTGAATAGGTTAATTCGTTAAACAAAAGATTGAGGTAACTAGACGTCCTCTACTGGCGACGGTTACTTGTCGGGTGAATCCTCAGTTCTGCTAGCTGACGCATAACTTCTTGAAGGTATCGATCATGAGTCCTTTGGCGTGCACAGAGTTCTCCAACTTCGGCTCGGGATGCAGCCAGCTGGTGCTGCAGAGCCTCGTTAGTCCTCCTTGTCCTGTCCATGGCTTCTTCGAGTTGGCGGACGTGAACTGTGTTGAGATTTGAGTTGGCATCCACTTCTACAACTCGACCTATTGCAGCTTGACCTTGCTCGACATTCCTGGCAATCCTTCGGATCATGATGGGCAGAACCTGATCTGTTGATCCTCCTTCGTTTATGTTGTAGAAACTTCGGTCTCCATTGTATGGCATGGGCTGACCCTGCTCTTCGCTCCATCTGTGCAAGGATATGGCCCACATAGGAGTGGGGCCCTGAAACATCGGACGGGGGTTGGGTTTCGGAACTCCAGGAGGTAGGTTATTAACTTCTGGCTCGGAGTCGGAGTTATCCGGAAAGCCTTCTGCTCGGTGGTCATCCAAGGGGATTGGGTGATCATCATCCGACTCTTCACTGAGCCATCCCCCATTACCCTGGTTTGGGTAGTACGGGTCGCCATGAGGGTGGAAGCCAGCCATGGTATCTATGCGAGAAAAGGGGAAAAGAAGAATTAATAGGCGTACTAACCTAAATTATTTATAAGATGGTCGTCACGAGTGGGACCAATACTTGCATAATGCATACTAATTACATGTGATTGGGGCAGGATAGTCCGTCGAATAAGTGAACCTAACTCTAAATCCACAACCAAACAAGGAACAGGAAGTAAAGCAAAGATCACAGATTCTAAGTCTATAACGCCCTAGTCACATGTAACCGGAAAGTATCCATTTAGCAACTATTGCTCCATCAGTAACGACCCTTTTTAGTTTTTCACAGATGTATGTTTTTAGAGGTGCAGAATACTCCTATAGTATTCTATTGCTAACGTTATTGTGGTAGTGTTGGTAAGTTTTAGACTTGTTGTAACACCACAACCAAACTTAGGCACATGCTAGTCACTCCCAGGAAAACGTAGTTGATCAGGCTACATCCCCCTAAATGTGACTATATGTCTCTAAGCACAATTGTGCTATCCAACAATCTTAATAGTTTTGTTTTGTTCTAGGACGATACTGACTTCTGTGTTTTATAGTGGTGTGTATATATATACTTAGTTAAATCTTTAAGATACTTAACAGTATATATTCTTGGTCAGAGTGTTTTAGTCTCGAAGTGTTTATAGTTCGTATATCTTTTATAGGTTGATATACCTGATTCACTATAAACAATGCTCTGATACCAATCTGTCACACCCCAAAACCGATAACGGCGGAATACGTTTCAGGGTGGTTGACGTAGTGTACAGTATCATCACAATTGTATAATAGTAAAAGCAAGAAACATACAACCATTTCATTTACATAGTAAGTGTATTTACAAGTGTGTTTTGTAATGTTTGACAAACACCAAAAGTAAACAAAAATAAGATATGGGTCTTGCATCCTCCATCGTCTCCAAAAAATGCTGCGGCTGTACCTGTCTATCTTTGACCTGAAGATACAAGTTATTTTGAAAAGAGTATCAACATAAAGCTTGTGAGTTCATAAGAGTTTAGTGTGAGTACTTGTATAAAAAGCATTAGAGTCATTAGTATGAAAACTGATGTTTGTAATCATAAATAGTGGTAAAATCTAGAAAATCCTGTATTTCCCAGAACTGTATAGTAAATGAAAATCTTTAAGAAATGTTGTTTCTATCTTTGAGTGTCATTTATCATAGAAGTGTAATAGTGACTCACCATTAAGTAATGCAATATAGTGAGTTATTCTTGGAGTGCATAATAGTGGTGCAACATCTTTTAGTATTAGATACTTATTTACTTCGGGATATTACTTCATCTTTCTTTTAGTATTTTAGTGCGGTTATAGTGTCTTTCTTGTACGTTACCAATAGTATGAGTAATAGCGGACCCTCATGACCTTCCCAGTCATGCATAGTGTGGTAGAGTAAAGGCATCCCTGGGCCTGAGCGGCTCGGACTGAAGTTATCAGTCGGGATGTAATAGCGTCTGCCCCGTATAGATCTATATATATAGTGTCGTCTTCCTATCGGAAAACTTTGGGCGTAGTGTGTAGCGTATAGACTATCTCGTAGTGGATTAGTGAATTATCTCATGATTAGTACATTCTCTTGTATTATAGTGTAGTAGTCTTTTGTATAACTTGTATTGTATTCTCTTATTAGTGTTTTGCTTCATAATAGAGAGAATTATAGTAGCGTAGAGTAGTAGTTGAAACAAGGGATAGAATCCTTAACTATACCTATTATAGTTAAAATAGAGTGTGTAGTTCTAATCAGGTTAGTGATTTAGGCATCTAATGAAATAGGAAGTACTCGTAATCTGTACTAATATACGAGATATATAACTAAGAAATCAATGACAGTCGGACGGATAACCACTACCCTAAGCCCACAATCAAACAAGAAACAGGAAATAAGGCGAGCTATCGGTCCTAAGTCCTTCAAGTCTTACTTATATAAATATATTAGTATGGTTACATTCTTATGAGGAGTTTTATTAAACAAAAGTGTTGTACGAAAGAAACATTTAGACATTGTTTGTTTATCCAAAATAGTTTTGAAAACAATTGATTTATTTATAAAGCATAGTGATAAATCACATGTGATTTGAACTACAAGTTGTAAATCACATGTGATTAATTCTGTAATCTGAAAAATAGTCTTGTATAACTTTTCATAAGCATGTATATTCAACTTGTATCTCCCCCCTAAAACATATAAAACATTTGAAAGGTTCATTTAAGGGGTATGAACTCACCTGAAATCGCGGAAATCGGGTGAATCGGGTAAATCGGGTAAAAGTGTCGATTGAGCGTTTGGTACCCAATAACCACTTGAGCACCTCCTAGGACCCTAATGTCATATGAAATATGTATTTTACAAGAAGTTAATCATCTTATGCTTTTCATTATAGTATTTGGACATTCTAGCATCGTTTTCGGGGTTTTAAGGCCTAGAAAGGGTTCCCGGGAGTGGTACAAGGTCATGAATGATTTACAGGAGGGTCCACGAGCTCACTCCCTTGGAGTTTATGGCCTAAATGCCATCCTTTGGGAGTTTACGGCCGTAATCCCCCTAGGCTTGTCCGTAAACTCTTGTGACACTCCAAAATGTATGATTAGGGCCTTATTTCACTTCCTTAATTTAATGGTATGTGTCTTGGACTATTAGAAGGGATTAAACATCATAATTTGTGACATTTTTAGGGAGTTTACGGCCAAGACTTGTTCTTGGGCTGTAAAATCAATTAAACCCTTCAAGATGTATGTTTTAATGGTACAACATGGTCTCATACACCTTAGATAAATCCTAGAAGGCCCTATAGTGAGTTTTGGGACAATTTGGCATGCATTTTTGGGGAGTTTACGACCCAAGAACATCCTTGGCCGTAAACTCTTCATTTTGTATCCAAATGTGAAGTTAAATGGTACAACACACTTCCAAAGGCCTTAGATAAAATCCTTACATGCATTTCAGGGGTTTTGGGACTTGTTTGACACAAAAACATGGGTGTTCACGGCCCAAGCTTAGCCTTGGCCGTAAACTACTCTTTTTGCCATGAAATGATGTTGTTTGATGCATTTAAGCCTTCCTTGTTGTCAAGTCTAAATTGCCAAACACCCTAGATGAGTTTTTGGGGCTTTAAACAAGTGTTTTTGGGGTGTTTGAGGTGTTTACGGCCTAAGCACAAGCTTGGGCCGTAAACTCCTTTTTAGGCTCTAATTCCTTGTGTTTTAGTGTCCAAAGTCCCCTAGGTTTATGCCATAACTAGTCCATGAGCTTAAAGGAAGGAAAAACAAAGTCTTTGGCATGATTTTGGGGGTTTACGGCCTAAGGAGCTTCTTAGGCCGTAAACTCCTTTATGGCCATTGATTACTATGATTTTGGACTCTAAATGCAATAAAGTATGTTTAGATTAAGATAGGGGATGAGTCCTTACGTTTGGAAGTCGGAAATTTGCGGATTTGGGGTCGATTTCGGGTCTAGAGAGAGAAAGTAGTGAGAGAGAGGTGAAAGTGTGGTAATATAGTTCAATTGTAGTGTTCAAGCGTTTTTATATGTCTCGGGTATTGTACCCGATACACGGCTACCCGATGCTAAAGTTTAACGGGGTTAAAACTTTTTACCCGGGTGAAGTGGTTGAAAAGTAATATAACTTTATTTAGTTAAACGGGGTTAACATTTGCAAGTTATAATTAATCATGATAATACCGGAACATATAATTAACTAAATATTTATTTATTGACGACCCGAACAATACCGAGAAATAACATATAATGACGCATTCCGTTAGTGAAAATAGGGTTTGTAACGGGAATAGATTTGGGGTTGTCACAGTCGATATGGTCCATCCAATACCATGCTTCCAACTAGTCACAAGCAACCAATCCTCGTCGAACTTTGGATTGTCCTTTAATAGTTGTTTAATTGTTTTAGTCAAAACCGATTCTAGTTCCTTTTCCGTCTAAATGCGCTAGACATTTGGGAAATTTTAGAATGCTCAAATATTAAAGCATTTGCAATCTATCCTATACCCGAAGCGTATGGGACACAATACATAATGTTTTATTTGCCATGTTCTCAAAATTCAAATTGTGAAGAGGAATGTCATAATCATAATCGAAATTTTAAGAACACACTATGTACCTTTGACTAAATTTATCAACATTTCTCAACCTAAGCCTTTAGATTTGAAATGAAGCATTATATGCTCTCCCTTAATTACAGAAAAACAACTTTACAACCCTTACGACTTTGTAAGGTATAACTCTTGTTTTCTATACTTAATATTGCCAAATTGCAATACGTGCCTTAATAATCATACAATCATAACATTTATGCTCCCACTATCATGATGATTATTATAAAACATAACACTTATGCTCCCACTAGCTTTGACATGTATTCAGAAACAACTTAACTTTGAGAAAAAACAATACTTATTGAATTTCTTAAGTTCATGTTTCTAATACTTAGTGCTTTGATAATCTTTTATCAATGCTTCTTGAACTTATACACCTTTTCCTTAGATAGTTCATATGTGTGTCTAAACAATTAAGACTAATTGCCAAACCTCACAATTCGAATCATGGAAAGGGATACCGTAACCATAATCGAATTCGAGAATGCAATTTTACAATCACTATATTCTTAAAATCTTTCTTAGTGAAAGCATTTTCTCACAATCATTTTCATGAAGGAGGAAATCTTATGACACTTAGATTTAAACAGTATATGTGTTCCTATCCATGTGAATTTGTTAAAACAAAGGTTTACGACAAAATCAAACTCATATGGACCGAACTTTCTTAATCTTGATTTCTTGCCTTATGGTAGCACGGCTGACCACCATGTCTTCCAAGTAGTTAAGCAACTCACCTTTTCCTATCAATGTACTTTCCATTGATCAAGGTCCTTTCCTTTTATGCATTCAAATGAGAACTCATAGGACTCACATGCATAATTAACTCAATTGGAACAGAAACAAAATAATGTCAACACGATAGGTTGTTAACCTCAACTCGTGTGCTAGTGATGATCAATAAGGTTTATTTGATTTGTTCTTGAAACCTTTCAAGATCATTAAGACTCCCACTGACTCCTTGACATATAAGATTCTCTTGTCAATAAACATTTCTTGAAAACCAAATATTCAAGAGTTAGTGTAGTTTTTATCATAACACTTCATAAATGGTCCTAGTTGGTCTTTGTCTTATCCAAGACATCACAACTTTCCACATTTGATGAATGTTAAAAACCTTCTTAATACTAGTCACTTATTGCCACAATCTTAACTTTAAGACTTGTTATTGGAACTAAGTATGATTGACTTTTTGTTTTAACCATTTCTTCAATTCTTGATTCCTCTTCTTAGACATACAATTGTACTAAGACTCACTTAGAGGATCAATTAAGATATGGTTCTTAATCATTAAGACCTATCATAAAGCATAAGAGGTACTCTCCCTTCTTCTTAGAATGGAGAAACTTTTATCTTTCTGCCTACTTGATTCTTCTTATTCGTTTTTCTATTGATTTAAACTTTTTCAATCAATTTAGAATTACACTTAATCTTGTAAGTATAATCACATTTACTAAACCTTTAGTAAATTATGACGAATATCTTCGTTACTTTTATGGTGGACTTGATCAACACACAACTTTGTGTACTCGATCTCCTAGTCCTTCACTTGACACTTTGCCAATGAATTAGTATAATTTCCAAATATGAAATTTCTCATTCTTCGTGCAACCAAGTTGCATGATTCCAAATTTCTGTCCAATTGAAATTTGGGCGATGGGAAACTCTCCTATTTGGTAAATTCTCGACATTTCCATAAATAAGAATCATATCCATTCGTTGTAGAAATAGGTAAACATCATTTTTCATAACGATTTCATTGCAAGGAAATAAACAAATAAATAAATAAGTCAAACAAAATTTATTTTATTTATAAAAGCAGCGAAAAACATTTGTCCTTACAATCCAAAATCCATTGAAAACTATGTCGTCGAATATTCCTAACAATTCTATTATAACTATCTAACCTCAAAATCTAATCTTCAAGTCCATGCGATCAAGATCCATTTCTTATGATTAGATTCATCTTGCTCTTTCACCAAGCTTCCTTTCTTTTCACCAATCCTACAAAAACATTCAAATGTAATCTTATCACATCATGTATTTTGAATCAATGAATAGGAACTTAACGAATTTAGATAGTGGCTTTTACCTGAAGCGCAGTCATACTCTTTGACTCTCCCATCTTTGGAATTTTCAGGCTCTTGGGGCAGACTTCTATCCAACGCCCTTTCTCTTGGCAGCAAACGCATGTCGCTTCTCTTAGAACGTCCTCGGAAGCATGGTCGGTTGAATTTCCCAACAAATACACTCCATTGCTTCGCCAAATCATTTCTGATTCAGCAGCAATGAGCATGGAAGTTAGGTCAATGAGGTTATCGTCATGATCCATCATATAATACTTTCTTTTGAACTCATTATATGATTCAGGGAGTGACTGCCAAACCCAATTTACAGCCAACTCATTCGGGAATGACACACCCAACATTATCAACCGATCAATGTGTGATTTCATTCCTAGAACGTGGGCACACACGGGTTTACCATCTTCATGTTTCATTTCCAATAGGGCTTTAGTGATGTTGAACCTTTCAATTCTTCGATCTTGTGGGTTAGGGAGAACAATTGGAGGAGGTGGTGGAAGTGAAGCATGCTATCTTGTTCCTCGAACGAATTGTGGAATACCATCTTCATGTGGAATGCTTGTTCCACGGGATTTGGGAAGACCATAATTGTCGAACTTTGACATCTACAACACGGGAGAAAACGAATTCAAGTTAGTTGATTGATTGAGTCCTTAGTAAATCACCCAAATGAAATACTAAGGCTAGGACCCAACACAATACACTACAACCTAGAAAAGGGATGTCGTAATCTAGTTGCAGAATATTTGAAGGTAAGTGAACGACGATTCACTAATTTCCACCATGAAAACTCCTAGATCCTTTGAGATTCATTGAACATTTCAATGGCATGTTTAAATCTCGATATGCCCCTCTTGTTTGTGACTGGGATGGCGAGGATCAAAAAGCAGGTGTGAATAACCATGCAAACTTACACGGTGCCCTCACATGTTACAGTCACCTATTCGATGTGCCGGTAAACCACACACGCTCCACCGAACTATGACAAACATTGAATCGCCCTTTGCTACCTTTTCTTAGAACCATTTAGTCTGCCGGTAAACCACACACGCTCCACTAACGTCTTCGCAAGGGCACAAAGTGTAATTTCATGGAATTGCATCATTCACTTTTGCCTAAGTAACTAAGATTGGGAATTTGAAAAACATTTAGTTACTTTGTATTTCCTTATACTTATAATGGAAGGTTTCGTCCTATCCTACACGTTCGGCTAACGACCCTCCACTAGTCAAGAGTGCGGTGGGTAAGAGTGGATACCCATTCAATCGCCATTTTATAGGCAATTTCCTTAAACAACCCTTATAGACCAACTTCGTGAATGAGACCTACTAACGGTAAGACTGACTTTTACTCATACATATATATAATGTTAGACTTTTAATGTTATATATATATATATATATATATATATATATATATATATATATATATATATATATATATATATATAGTATAGGGTGTATTTTACACTTTTAAAATACTAGGTGGTCAAATTTAATAATTATACTTTTAATTCAATTAACTTGCAAAGCAAAACTTTTATGGATTTATTAAACTTCTTTTAATTATACACCTTAATTAATTAATAAAACCATAAGGGTGTGAATTGAACTTTTCAAAACATTACTAGGGTTTTAGAATTTAACATTCCTAATTAAACTTTTAATCAACTTTTAAATTCCAAAACTTGAGGGCAAGTTTTGAAACATTTCAAAAACATTAGGGTTTAGAATTTAAATATACATCAAAATTAAACTTTTAATCAAAAATTAAATTCCAAAACTTGATGGTAAGTTTTGAAACATTTCAAAACATTAGGGTTTCAACTATTTAAATTTCAAAACAACAAAACTTTTGGGTTCAAATTTAGACTATAAAACCTAAAGGGGAAAATATGAATCTTTTCATAACAACAAGGATCAAATAACAAATAATCTAAATTAACATTTAATCATATAAGTATCCATATTTGATTTATTTAATGATTTCTTGCAAAATAATTTACCAATTTAATCAAAATAAATAATCAATTATCACATAAGGAAACAAATATTTTATTACTTGATAAATATCTTCAATTAGATCAAGAATATAGTCATATATATATATATATATATATATATATATATATATATATATATATATATATATATATATATATATATACATATCATAAAATCGGATTTATATTGATCTAATGTGATAAAGGCAATTATCTCAAAGATAAACAACAAGAAATCCCGAAAATAGCTCCATCTGACGCTCAAACTCGCCGAGTACCCCCATGGACTCGCCGAATAGGGGGCAACTCGCCGAGTCCACAGTGGGACTCACCGAGTCCATCATGCAGAACCACAAAAATCAATTTTTTTTTTCAACATACAAGGCATCAGTACAATAGAAACTAATCTAGGCTCTGATACTACTGATGGGTTTTGGTCATAAGAACATCCTATGTGCTCATACAAACCCTAATGCTTGGATCTAGGTTTCTCTATTGTACATGCCAGTTATCCAAGACTATAAACCCTAATTCTAGCATTCAAGTAATCATATTAACACGAGAATATGTTTAAGATCATACCTTGATTGTTATGTAGCAATAACAATCCCAAATCTCCTTGTATTGACTTTAGAAATCTTAGAGTCACAAATGTCACTCCTCTAAAGCTTCACAAACACCATAAGCAAGAGGATGAAGACGAGAGAGGATGGAGGCTACCCAAAAACCGTGTGAAACCCTAGAACAAAGCTTAACCACGTTTTTGGTCCTTAAGGGGTCTATATATAGTGAGGCTATTAGGGTTATCTAACAAGGAAACCCTAATTTGGATGCTTACGCCCTAAGCAACCCATGGACTCCTTTCCTTAAGGCCTTGGACGATTTCCCCATGGGTTTCCCCATAGAATTCGTCCACTCCTCAATACAAGACAATCCATGGCCAAAATTGCAATTATCTTATAATTACAATTCCAGTCCCTTAAGTTTAATTAATCTCTTTCAATCACAAAACTAATTACCAATTAATTATTGACTAATATTAATCAAACAATATGATTTCTCCTTTAATATATTATTCTTATAATATATTAATAAATCATATTTAATCCTTTCTCTCCATAATTCATCCTATCAAGTTGCTTTGATAAAGGCAAACCAAAAGGACCATGCACCATCGGGTCAAGTATATACCAAAATAGTTATGGACTTAAACACTAATCCAGCAGTCTCAAAGGTAAGAATGTTGTTACCACTCCTACTAGTACTTCCCTTATTCTGGAAATTGGGCAAGCAAAATGGAAAAAGAGGAAGACCCCTTCGAAGGGCACTAAGGGAAAGTCTCTTGATGGCTCTTCTTCAATTGGAACCAAAGGTGGTTCTACTACTCCCTCTTCCAACCCAACAGATGCACAATGCTTCCATTGTCATTAAAAGGGGCACCAGAAGTGAACCTGCCCCAAGTACTAGCATGATATAAAGGATGGGAAGATCAAACCTTTATTTGCAGGTATTTACACTATATTGTCTAATAACTCACCACATAAAAATTCTTGGGTCCTTGATACAGGGTGTGGAATTCATATATGTTCTGCTTTGCAGGGACTAAAAAGAAGTGAGGATGTGAAGCACGGGAAGATAAACTTAATCATGGGGAATAGGAATGCATCACATGTCACCAAGATTGGAGTTTACTCTTTGTTGCTAAGTATTGGGGTAACATTAGATTTGAATAAATGTTGTTATTCGTCTGAAATGACAAGAAATATTATTTCTTTTCATGGCTTGTACAAACAAGGTTATAGTTTTTCATTTAATAATGAATGTGGTGTTATTAATGTTTTTTATAATGATGTATTTTATTTTTAAAGCATTACCTTACAATGGTGTAGATGAAGATGTGAATGTGATAACTTAGGAAATAATGTATTGCATATTGATTCTTCCACTAGTTTGGATATGGCATCCTTGTGGCATTGTCGTCTTGGACATGTTAACAAGAAATGTACAGTCCAACTCCAAAAGTCTTGAGTCTTGGAATCATTTGACTTAAAGTCGGATGATAGTTGCGAGTCTTGTTTGATTGGAAAAATGGCAAAGTCATCCTTCACTGGTACTTGTGCAATGGGTGAGGGTTTGTTGGATCTCATACACACAAATGTGTGTGGACCCTTGAAAACCACCACTAGGGATGCTAACCACTTCTATGTGACTTTTACTAATGATTATAGTAGATATGGCTATATCTACTTAATCAAGCATATGTTGGAGACCTTTGAAAAGTTTAAAGAGTTTAAACAGGAAGTAGAGAATCAGCTGGGCAGGAACATTAAGATGCTTCAATCTGATCGAGGTGGTGAGTATCTTAGCATAGAGTTCCTTGACTTTCTTAAGGAATGTGGAATTGTTTCACAATTGACACCTCCTGGGAGACTACAACTTAATGGTGTGGCTGAGAGGCACAATCGAACCTGTTGGACATGGTTTGTTCCATGATGAGTTGAGCATCATTACCAGTCTCATTTTAGGGGTATGCCTTAGAGACTACCGCTCATATCCTTAATCTCGATCAAAATAAAAATGTTACAAAAACACCTCACAAGATGTGGATTGGGAAAGCTCCCACTTTAGACCACATAAATATTTAGGTTTGAGAGGCTTTCTTGAGGGACGAGACTCACGATAAGCTCGAACCTTGTAGTGAGCGGTGTATTTTAATTGGATACCCACGAAAATCCTCTGGTTACCTCTTCTACGGACCCAGTACAAATTTGGTCTTTGTGGCAAGGAGATGAGTCTTTATGAGAGAATTCATAAGCTAAGGAAATAGTGGGAGGCAAATTGACCTTGAAGAGCTTCAAGAGTCAAGTGGTGAAGGAACCTCAAACCATAGCAATCAACCTGAGGAGGAAACTCTTGTTGAACCGACTGACGAGTCTGTATCTCTGAGGCGTTCAACTAGAGTTAGGAATCCACTTGAGCATTACTATGGTTTCCATATTACTATAGAATGTGATACATTTATCAGTAGTAGTACACTGATAAATCTGTATGAAACTAACAACTATAAGGAAGCCATGATAGGCCCTGAGTCTGCAAAATGGAAAGAGGCTATAGACATCAAGATGTAGTCCATGTATGACAATCAAGTTTGGAACTTAGTTGACAATGTACTAGGTCGTAAGACAGTTGGGTGCAAATGGATATTCAAGAAGAAGACCAATATAGACAGGAAGGTACACACTTATAAGGCGCGACTGGTTGTGAAAGGCTTCACTCAAACTCTAGGAGTTGACTATGATGAAACCTTCTCACCAGTAGCGAAGATTAAGTCTATTAGGGTTATGCTAGCCATAGTTGCATTTCATGACTATGAAATATGGCAATTCGATGTCAAAACCGCTTTCCTTAATGGAATATTGGCTGAGGATGTTTACATGAGTTAGCCAGAGAGTTTTATCGATGCAAAACACCCAAATAAAGTGTGTAAGCTTGAGAAAACCACTTATGGGTTGAAACAAGCATCTCGCGGATGGAATCTTTGTTTTGATGAGAAGGTTAAAGAGTTTGCTTTCTCGAGAATCAAAGATGAGTCTTGTGCATACGTCAGAGCTAGTGGGCGTGTAGTTAGCTTTTTGGTACTGTATGTGGATAACATACTACTCATAGGCAATGACATCCCAACGTTGCAGGAGCTTTAGTCCTAGCTTGGGAAGTGTTTCTCTATGAAGGACCTTGGATAAGCTAACTATATCCTAGGGATAAGCATATTGAGAAACAGGAGTAAAAGATTAATTAGACTTAGTCAAAGCACATACTTGGACAAAGTGTTGAAGATGTTTAACATGCAGAATTCCAAGAAAAGAGACTTATCGATACAAAGCAATGCCAGACTGAGTAAGACTCAGAGCCCGAGTACAGAGGCTGAGATAGCTAAGATGAGTCGATTACCATTTGCTTCCGTTGTTGGATCGATCATGGTTGTTATGACTTATACTCGCCCTGATGTGGCCTTTGCTTTCAGCATGGTCAGCAGATATCACGGTAACCCTATCAAATCCTATTAGACTGAGGTAAAGAATATTCTCAAGTACCTGCGAAGGACTAAGGACTGGGTCCTTAATTTCTATGGGAGTGATGACTTGAGAGTGACAATATATAGTGACGCCAGTTTTCAGACCGACGGAGATAATTTTCGCTCTCAGTCGGGTTGGGTATTTACCCTGAATGGAGGAGCAATTACTTGGAAAAGTTCCAAGCATGAGACAGTAGCTGATTCAACATGCAAATTGTAGTACATAGCAGCAAGCGAAGTGGCGAAGGAGGCGATATGGCTTAAGAACTTCATTGGAGACCTTGGAGTTGTACCAGCTATAGTGGAGCCCATGGAGATTTTATGTGATAGCAATAGCACGGTTGCCTTAGCCAACAAACCAAGATATCATGGAGATCTAGGCACATTGACAGAAATTATCATTTCATAAGTCACAAGATAGAAGAATGACTCCCCGTCGGAAAGAGGGTATTGTTGTCACACCCCCAAACCAAGGATGGCGGAAACGTCCGGGGGTGGATGAGTTCATGTAGAGTATCACAACAATGAGTATAATAGTGCTCAAAGTAAATACAACCAACACAAATATAATTGAAAACGTTACATCAAAGCACATGTTTACATGATTCACATCAATTACATTATGATACAAAATGAACTATTTGACGATTTATCGTCCCATCCTCAAAACGTTGTTGATTTCCTGTTTTCACTGAATTCCTGAGAATACAAGTAGTTTTGAAAACTGTCAACACAAAGGTTGGTGAGTTCATAAGAGATTTCGTTAGAAAAGTAAATCGTTTTCCTTGTAAAAGCGTTAGAATATGTATCCAGAAAATCCGATATTTTCTTTAAAATCTGTGTAATGTAGTCTTATGAGTGAAGACCAAAATGTATAAGTAACCTTTCTTATTAATAGAAAATGTTATGTATTTAAATGGACATGGACGCGTTTGAATTAAATGAAATTTCTGTATGTTCTCATGTTTGTTAATACATTATATATGTAGTCCTAAATTAGAGGACCGAGTAATAACAAGTATTGACCATACTTAAAGGTATGAATGTGGTTTCAAATGATGTGTAGTCCTAACTACCAAAACCAAAAGTGTACAGTAATATCTGTACTCATAGAGATAAAAAGTTATTTTAAATCGACATAAAAGTCATTTAGGTTTTAAAAATAAAATCCCGTAAACTTATGGATTGTTATATCCCTATATGAGTCACTATAATCATACTATGACTATGTGAACCTGCCACGACGTTCTCAGGCGTCGCGAAAACTGAAATGACATTTGTCACCCGTAGACCTGCAGGTCCCACTGTAGCTAGCAGCAAGGTGTGGGGTGTCAAACCCAATATAGATCTATATACAAGTATCACGTTCTCCCTCAAGGAGATTCTGATTATAACTACCAGGAATTATATCACGCACTCGGACGTACGGGGAGAGAGAGAGAGAGAGAGAGAGAGAGAGAGAGTCTCACAATATAGGATAACAAGTTTACGTGAAATGTGTGTGAATATAAATCTATTCTGTATGAATGTACTCTTTCTGTACGAGTGTGTTGAGTGATGTATCATAAACTATACCTATTATAGTTTATCTAAAATGTATGTAATATGTATGAACTCTTTTATGGAAATGTATTAGTGTTATGAATTTATTAAACTATACTTTTATAGTTTAATATACGTGTTCTAAAATGAATAATCAATATTTATTATGAATGACTTAGTTTCAGTTCATGATGACAAAGTAACAAGGAAACACATTCAATAATTAGAACTTAGGATTATACACTTTGCTCAACATAATACAAAGTGTTATGATATTTACATGCTGTTGGCTAACTTTAGCCATTCTGCCCTGTTTTGGAAAAATCATACGAAGTCGAAAACTAGATCCGTAAATTCTAAGAGTTCACAAAATGTATGTAGTTTACTCATAATTTTTATCACGATTTTTAATGACCTCCAACTTGGGTGAAAAAGTCCATAATCACAGACTGGTCCGGGTTGTTGTTTGAAACGATAGGCAGTTTTGTAAAAATCACCATAAATTGTAGACAAATCGTATGGAGTTGTGCAAGTAGTCATTCTAAAGCTAAAAACTTGAACTATTTGCACCTTGTACAGTTTTGTAAACAAAAATGTTTAAGATGCCCAAAACAGTCCGTGAATGGAGTTGAACTTTTCTGATGAAGGCTGTTAGAAAATTTTAGTTATGTTCTTAGTGTTTTAACTTGTATTCCCCCCCTGAAAACTTGAGAAAACATGAAAATGTAGGGGTATGAACTCACCTTGAGTGATTTCATTAGATAAGTGTTGAAGAAGAGAAGTGTTCAACCGAAGAACACTTGAAGAATCACTTGAAGATTCGAAGCTCTATCGCAAATATGATGGAGTTTGTGTAAGATATCCATGATTTGAGTAGAATGAAGTGAAATAATCATAAGGAGGATGAATCGTACTTACTAAGAGTGGAAGAACACTTGAAGATCAGCCTTGAATCTCGAGATTGGAGTGGAAAAAGTTTGAGAGAAAAGTGGTGTTTGATACTTAGTGAAATGAGAGAAAATGAGAGAAATGAGGAGAGAGGATGTTTGTTCCAGCTCTAAAAACGTGGGAATGAGTGTAAATTGAGTGTAAGGTACATTGAAGTGACTTAGGTAAGGTGGGGAGGTGTGGTTAGTCAAAGAGTGGGTGTGGGGTGGTTGCTTGTGACATTGGATAAGGCAAAGTTAACACCCCACCTTTAATAATTCACCAATTTGATTTTTATTATTTAGATAATGATTTTCATCAAAATATGTTTAAATTATGAATATTTGGGGTTTATTATGTTAAAATATAATTTCTGGAGAAAATCCCGCTTTAAAATCACGAAAAACGGGCTTAAAATGTTAAAAATATCAAAAAGGGGCTAAAAGTGACAAATTTCCGAAATCTGGCCGAGGTTCGGCCTTCTGATGCTGAAACCGAGAGGAGGGAGGGTAGAAACCGAGAGGGGAGAAGGGAGAGAGTAGGAACCGAGAGGGAAGAAGAGAACAGAGAGGCGAGTAGAGGCAAAGAGGAGAGAAGGAGCAGAGACCGAGAGTAGGGAAGAGACAGAGAGGGAAGCAAGGGAACCGAGAGGCGGAGCAGGGAACCGAGAGGGGAGACCCAGAGCAGAGGCTCGGTCCTCGCGTGCCTCAGCCAATAGAGGCTCGATCCTCGCGTGCCTCAGCCAACAGAGGCTCGGTCCTCGCGTGCCTTAGCCAACAGAGGCTCGGTTCTGGTCCTAAGAGGCCTCTCTTCTTGGTTTCGGTTCCTAAAGCCTATTTTTCTCGTTTTCGCCCCGTTTTGAGCCGTTTTTGACCCGGTTAAGGGTCGGAATGACCCGAATGATCCTAAGAAGTTACGGGAACTATTTGAGGGAGATTTGGGAGAGATTTCTCATACTTGGAGAGATTTGGGAGAGATTTGACATTCTTGGAGAGATTTCTCATACAAAGAGATATTTGAGAGAGGTTTCACATACTTGGAGAGATTTGGGAGAGATTTGACATTCTTGGAGAGATTTCTCATACAGTGAGATATTGGAGAGAGATTTGGGAGAGATTTTTCATAGAGAGAGATAGAGTGAAATCGATTGAGAGAGGTTCCATGTGTGACAATTTTGAGTGTTTGGCTTCGCAATGCAAGGTCCGTAAACATTGTTAAGCCTTGTTTAAGGATCTTACACACTCCCGATGAGTATGCAACATTGATTTATCGGTTTGGCTTGCCACGTACCACAGTTTTAGGTTAAGGAGATCTAGGTGTTCGCACTTTTTGCTTTATGATTTCTCATTAGAATAGAGAGTTATGTAGAAGTTTCATAATGTAAATTCTAGTACCCACGGGCAAATTCAGTCAAACGGTTTGACTTGCTGACTTTAGTTGACTTTGACTTGACCGAAATTTGACGGTTGTCACATCATCCCCCCGTTAGAAGGAATTTCGTCCCGAAATTTGAATTTAAGCAAGGAGTAGGCATGAATAATCAAGCCGAGAAGTGAGGATACTTCCTAATCGACTGACTCACGCGCTCCCATGTGACTCTAAGTCCTTGGTTAGTATTCCAGCGAACTTTCACTAATGGGAAGTGGCGTTGTTTCATCCGCTTGACCTCGGTCCATGGTCAGCATGGTTCTTCCAAGAAGGTGAGGCTCTTGTGGAACTCGATCTCGTCGAGGGGAATTGCTAGAGTGTCGTCGGATAGATACTTCCTGTAAATTTTGGGACGTGTTGGGTAGGGTGTACTTTACCTAGCTCGCGGGAGTAGATTGAAGTAGCGAGTTACAGGGCTGATTCTGACAAGAATCTCGAAAGACACAATTATTTGGGGTATTGGCTTTCCACGCTTTCTGAAGTGTACTAAGCCTTCCCAAAGTGAGTGTTTCTAGAGGAATTTGGTCGGTTATACTGGAGTTCTAAAGGTTTCTTCTTCTTGCTTCTCTTCCTATCAAGGGTTGCTCCCTTTAGGGTCAAAGTTGGGAGGGAGGTCTGTATTTTTCGAGAAGTTCCAAAGGAACTAAGACAGTAGGTCAGCGAGACCCAGAATTTTGGCGTATTTCTAGTAACGCCTTCGGTGCTGACTGTTTCTCAATGGTTTTGATCAGTTGAAAGGGTCCTTATGAATTTCCACCTTGGTAACGATGTGTCTTGAGAATTGAACTCCTCAATTCCAAAACTCGTATCTAGAGAACTTCGGGTAATACTTCTCTGATCATATTATTTATGTGGTTTGTTGTAGCTGCTCTCCTTGGTTTCCTTCTCACTACGAGGGTAGATAAGTAAGTCATTTGTAATGACGATGATGAACTGATCCTAGCAAGAATGGTATATCCTATTTATTACGTTCATGAATCCAACGAGTGGGTTTGGTCCTAACCGAGGGTTATCACTACGAACTTTCAGCGTCTGCATCGAAATTGGAGGATTGTTCTCGGACATCCTTCTTCAATACTCGTGACTGGTGATATTCTGATCTCAGGTCCAAATCCTGAAGGGTACCTCGTTCCTTGAGGTTGGTCGGCCTATTCGTCTATGCGAGGCAGATAGTAAAGGTTTCTATTAGAGATGTTGTCGGGGCCTCTGAAATCGATGGAATTATGAGCAATTTGTCTTTCTAATTTGAAGAATAAGACCAGAGCTTTTCAGGGTGAGAAGCTTGGTTCTTCAATTTCATTGTTGAGTAGTTTGATAGGTTTTCCTTGATAGCTCTTGTAGCTCGGTAGGAAGTATGTGGGTTTGGTTCACGCGACAAGGACTTTTTTTTGAATGGTAGGAAATTTACTCGTCCTTCTGGGCAACCTTAGCCCGAAGCTCATGGCAGGACTCGTACCATATCTGTCCCAAGCTTCTATGCTTGAATCTTGTCTACTACATGCGCGACATTCCCGAAGGTCTCCTGTATATACATGTGATAAGGCTTCGGGAAGTATAACACTCCTCTGGTGCGTGTTTTGGAGTTCCACAGCGAGAGATGACCCAAAGGTCCGTGCTTGGATGTTTATGAGAGACGATAGTTTCGGTATTCGGGGGGTTAGGCGAAGGGCCCTTTTGTAGTCGTTAAATCGGGAAGAGGAGGGCTATATCAATCAAAATTGAATAACGACAACACTATCTTTTTAGATAACATGAGATAAGTTGTATTCGAAGGAAGAGATCACTAGAGTGATAGAGTGTCCTGTATTTCTTTTCTGTGTGTTCCGTTTTGTTAAATGTTATGATTATTGCAGATGGTTCATACCACAGTGTCTAGCACTAGTAGCAGGTGTGTTTTCGATAGCCAGTAATGATATTTGATATCATGATTCCTGACAGGTCTCCTCACGATCGAGCGGTATATGATCGTCGTATGTAAATTGATATCGTGTAATCGTCGGGTGGGTGACCCCACTCAACCCCTAATACTAGACATGGAATCAGAGTCAGGATGGAATTATCTGTTTCAAGACTTTAGTATTTTGATTCTAAATTAACCCCGATGTATGGACAAGGTCATCACAACCTACAAGTAATACTTTTTAGAAGGAAGGTTACTTTAGTAAGCATACCAAATTCATTACAAACATATAGTACTTAAACGTTTTGTCATTGGGAACATTACAAAAGTCCTAACATGGTTCCCTTGCTGCTCCTGTTGGTGTGTTCATCACATTCCTTCTGTTCCTTCGTCATTCTTCTCAGTTGGACATTCTCTCTTGAAGTGTCCCATTTCACCACATAGGTAGCATACTGGGCCTACCTTGGTGCAGTTGATTGAAGGGAGGTGATAGGCCGAGGCACTACAGAAACGGATGGTATGCCCTTTCCTATTGCAGTTTTTACAGTGCATCTCCCGGCAAGCCCCATGGTGATGAAAGCCACATTTATTGCACATTGGGAGTCATCCCTCGTATGGTCTAGCAGACATTTAGGTGGCAGACCCTGAGGCTAGTGTCGAGGCATGTGTCATGACTGTTGTTGTAATGGTAGGAGCGGCCCTAGGTTGTTGTCTTTTAGTGTATCCTTTAGATTGGTGGAGCTCTTTCATGTCCCAAAACTTTCTCTTCTTGTTCGTAGGTTCGTGGCCTGAGGTATTTTTGTTGGTAGGTACCCATTAGTGTCCCTGATTGTTACCACAATTTGTATTGTTAGTACCGCTTCCACCCCTGTTGACGTTGTTAGTATTGAAATGCACCATGACGGCTGCCACGGCTGCCGTGACTGCAGCTTGAAAAGTAGCGACGTCTATCTGAAGTGTTGGCGCCTTGCTAGTTGGTTTGTTGCCTCTTGGTGAAGACATAGCTCTGTTTCCTGACGAAAAACGACTTCGTTAGTGGAAATGATTGTCTTAAGTGCATCCCTATAATTTATATTTACGCATATAAATTTTGCACAATACTGTACTATTCTTAGTGTTTCTGCTAACGCTCCCGAGATGGAGTTATGGCAGTAGGTAGGAGTAGGTGTCATATGGACGTTAAGCTTTACTCCTCTTAGAATCATGTTTGTCCGAACACCTTGGCTGAGGAATTTTGATGGGATCTGGTGCATTAGTGTTGGTATGATCGCACCCATAGGTCTATGAAGAAGAAACTTCTCAACAAATGTTTAAAGGTGAGACGATAATGAGTTTATAGAATGGTTATATGTCGCGAGTTTTCTAACTAAGTTTATCTCATATCGATTTGTATCAAAGTTCGGTTGTTTAGGGTGTTCTGAAAACAATTTATAACGAGATTCTTTGTATAATAAACTCATGTATTTTAGTAGCTCGGTATCCAAGTGAAACCTTATACTTGACCCAAGCTAGGTCCTTATCACGACCTATTGATGTATGCTTAGTTATATAATTAAGGCTAGATAGACATTTGAGTCGGATAGGTACATCCTAAGCCCATCTTGTTAATATGACTCTAGAAATCATGGTTTCAGTGAAAATTTTGACCTCGATGCAGGTCTACTTCACATTTGTGCATGGGCGGGTTTTGATAGAAGATAGATTTCTCGATTAGTATGACCACTTAATTTGTAGTGTCGTGATTTTTACTTACAATAGAGTAGCACCAGCGCATACTTATGAAGCTAATTTACCAGGTCTAGTGAGCGGCATGAACTCTACTTACGGTGATCCATCCCTTGTGATGCCTGGGGCAAGGTCGATGCCATTTTGTAGCTTTGCCAATCGACGCTTGGCTACAATCATCCTTTCTTTGAACGCTGTGTGTCCTACCCTGTTACTCTCTTTCCTCTTCACGAGTGGCGATAAGGTCCTAAAAAGAGAGTTAGTCTCGGGAATAGTAGTATAATTCCGAGTCACCGGTACATGAGATGGTGGGGTCTATAGTAGTGTGCAGTTTTCTGAACTCAAATTGTAGTCTTCCTATTTTAATCCCCGAGGATCGCGATCCGTCGGGTCCTTGTTGGGAGGGTTCTGTCCGTCAGTCCCCCGTGGTTGAGGTAATAGCACCCTCGTTGGTCTCCACATAGTGGTTGTTTTCATTGTTGTGGATATTCAACCCTCGATCACGATTGCCCAACGGGTCACAGGTTCATTATAGTCGAAACGGTTCGCGGAACCCTTGCTATGCATGGAGGATTGATTACCTCCGGTCCCGCTTATGATTCTTCTCATAACCATTCACCATTCCTCGAGTTCGGATTAGGAAAGTAAGGGTCATCCGGTAAGTAGGATTTTTGCTATGCCGTATTTGCGAGAATAGAAGTGGAGGAGATAAGTACTATGCGTCTAACCCTATCCTCAATTACTTATAGGGGTAATCCTTATTAGTTACTTCTATAATGACATAGTGCATAGTAATTACATATAACAAGATACGATAGACCTTTGAATAATTGATCCCACTCTAGGTCCACATCCAAACAAGGAAAAGGAAGTAAAGTAATGACCACAAATTCTAAGTCTATAATTTCTAAGTTATATATAACCTTAAAGTATCCACGTAGGGACTATAGACCTATTATTAAGGATCTATTTAGTTTTCATATAAGTTATGATATCACAAAATACTCCTATAGTATTTTAAACTCATGTTCTGTTCTAATGTTCTCATTGTGGTAGTGTTGGTAAGTTTTAGACTTATTGCCATATCACAACTATTCTTGGGCATGTGCTAATCACTCCTCGGACCAGCATAGTTGATCAGGCTATGCCATTCCCAAGACTGACCATACATCCCCGAGTTTACATGTGATATTCAACAATCATTACTTTTGTTTTATTCTAGAGTGGTGCTGACCTTAATATGTATGTATGCAGGTATACCTTTAATAAGAAACTATTTATTTCTAAAAGTATAGTTGTTTTGAAACTTTAAATCAGAGACTTAGTCCCAATACATTTATAGTTTGTATATCTTATGTGGTTTGATATACTGAGTTCACTATAAACAATGCTCTGATACCAATGTAAGGCAAAGTTAACACCCGATGTAAGGCAAAGTTAACACCCCACCTTTAATAATTCACCCATTTGATTTTTATTATTTAGATAATGATTTTCATCAAAATATGTTTAAATTATGAATATTTGGGGTTTATTATGTTAAAATATAATTTTTGGAGAAAATCCCGCTTTAAAATCACGAAAAACGGGCTTAAAATGTTAAAAATATCAAAAAGGGGCTAAAAGTGACAAATTTCAGAAATCTGGCCGAGGTTCGGCCTTCTGATGCTGAAACCGAGAGGAGGGAGGGTAGAAACTGAGAGGGGAGAAGGGAGAGAGCAGGAACCGAGAGGGAAGAAGAGAACAGAGAGGCGGGTAGAGGCAGAGAGGAGAGAAGGAGCAGAGACCGAGAGTAAGGAAGAGACAGAGAGGGTAGCAAGGGAACCGAGAGGCGGAGCAGGGAACCGAGAGGGGAGACCCAGAGCAGAGGCTCGGTCCTCGCGTGCCTCAGCCAATAGAGGCTCGGTCCTCGCGTGCCTTAGCCAACAGAGGCTCGGTCCTCGCGTGCCTTAGCCAACAGAGGCTCGGTTTTGGTCCTAAGAGGCCTCTCTTCTTGGTTTCGGTTCCTAAAGCCTATTTTTTCTCGTTTTCACCCCGTTTTGAGCCGTTTTTGACCCGGTTAAGGGTCGGAATGACCCGAATGATCCTAAGAAGTTACGGGAACTATTTGAGGGAGATTTGGGAGAGATTTCTTATACTTGGAGAGATTTGGGAGATATTTGACATTCTTGGAGAGATTTCTCATACAAAGAGATATTTGATCATGTAAATTCTAGGTGTTCGCACTTTTTGCTTTATGATTTCTCATTAGAATAGAGAGTTATGTAGAAGTTTCATAATGTAAATTCTAGTACCCACGGGCAAATTGAGTCAAACGGTTTGACTTCCTGACTTTAGTTGACTTTGACTTGACTGAAATTTGACGGTTGTCACAATTGTCAGAAGATAACCCAGTAGATCCCTTCACGATGGGACTGACTAGGGTTAAGCATTTGTAGCATGCAAGGAATATCGGGATGAAGGACGATATTAGTTGTAATAATTAGATAGCTATTTCTAAAACTTGTAAAATGTAATTGATGTTTGAAGATTAAAAAAGTTGTTATTTATTTATGAGTAAATTTATTATCTTATGTCAATCGTTTACTATTTTTTCAACTTTGCATGTTTTGAATCCAGAATAATTATATTATTCAAACTTTCCAGAATCAATCATACTTTGGAAGTAGGTATTGAAAGAAGACTGTGATGAATTGGTTTTGTAGATTTTTCTGAATTGTATTAGACATAGCAATGGTTGCTACAACATTCATGAGTGCTCATAAGTTCTGAGTATTGGATTAAACCTACGCTCACTTGTATCTGTAACACCGTAAATTTCCAAAAGAATTTTCTGCATTTATAAAAAAATAATTCATTTGTAAATCATAAAAACATCACTGTTTGAAACTCAATTTATAACATATAACAATCCCAAGATCTCATAGCATAAAAATCTCGTGTGTGTACTGATCAAGCCGGCGCCTTCCCGCGATCCTCACTAGTACCTGAAACACATAACACAAAACACTGTAAGCACAAAGCTTAGTGAGTTCCCAAAAATACCACATATAACACATATTAGCCACTCGATACTATAACTTTGTGGGTCCGTGCACCCAAACTCTGTGAACCCTCAGGTTCTAACTCTGCAAGCACGCACAACATAAATCACATAGAAGAATGTAGTGCAACAGTAATATATATAAAACACTGTATCACATAACTCTACTTACCTACTCAAGGTAAAGTATATTGAGAAGACTCACCCGTGTATCTCGGTAAATATTTGTCTCGGAATAAATGTGATCTAGCGATTACACAAAGTAATACACTCATAAATACAACTGAACTAAACCCTAAAGGTCAACAAGGTCAACGGTCAACTTTGACCGGACTCGGCGAGTGCACTAGGGCGACTCGGTGAGTCTATATGTGTCAACTGACTCCCTTGGATCCTCTCTTGACACGCCGAGTGCTTCTTTGACTCGACGAGTTTCACCTGGCCTAAATCGCAGGGCCACCACGACTCAACTCGCCGAGTCTCAAGAACAACTCGGTGAGTTCCGGCTTAACTTAGTCCCCCCTGACTCTCCCTGACTCACTAAGTCGACCCCTCAATTCGAGAAGACCACTCGCTGATTGGTTACCGGAAAACATCATGCTACTCACTGGGCTTATTCGTCAGACTCGGCGAGTCCATGCCATGCATAAACTCAAACTCACTTCTGAGGTCAGATCTGTTCCATACAATCATAGATCTGGCCTCCCCAAGCATGATAATCACATAAAGTCCAAACCTTGGTGCTCAAACAACAACTATTTGATCCTAAATGATGTTTTAGCCCCATATCTCATAACTCTAGGTCAAAACTCCCATGAGTCCACATAAAGCTTAAGGAATAAAGCTTCCGTGGACCTCTATGGATCCCATCTCAAGCTTCATCATAAATAGGGACGAAATGGATATCAAATCTAACCAACAAAGGGGTCAAGAAACCCTAAACCCCCATGTTCATCATAACAACATAAAAGGAAGCCACAATCTACCTCCAAAATGATGCTCTGAGCTCCAAAACCGAAGGATGTCCACCTCCCTTGCCTCCTCTTAGCTAGAATCTCCTTCTAGGGTTTCTCTCGGGGGTTGGTGGCCGCAAATGACGGCCATAAGCCCCTTTAAATAGGTCTCAAACCTTGGAAATTAGGGTTTCATTAAACAGCATGGACTCGCCGAGTCCAGATGCGAACCTGTGCATGAGACTGCGATCCTACTTGGCGAGTCTAGACTCCAACTCGTCGAATCCCTCACAATCACCCAAAAATAAAAGAACAAAAATAATACCTGGGAATCCGAGGTGTTACAATTCTCCCCCAGTAGAATTAGACTTCGCCCTCGAAGTCTCACTCCGCAAATAACTCCGGATGCTGCTCACACATCTCACGCTCCGACTCCCAAGTTAACTCTGACCCCTTCCGATGCTGCCACTGGACTTGCACCAGTGGCACCTCTTTATTCCTCAGGACCTTAATCTTTCGATCTCTGATCGCCACTAGTCTCTCAGCATAATTCAAGCTCGCATCCACCTGAATATCCTCTAGTGGCACTACTGCTGACTCGTCGGCTACGCACTTCTGTAATTGCGACACGTGGAAAGTGTCGTGAATCTAAACCAACTTTGCTGACAACTCCGAACGATAGGCTACCCTGCCTACCCTCGCGACCACCCTGAAGGGACCAATATATCGGGGCCCCAACTTTTCCCTCTTCCTGAATCGAATCACTCCATTCCAAGGAGAGACCTTAAGGAGCACAAAGTAGCCGACCTGAAACGCAAGCTCGGACCGGCGTCTGTTCGCATAACTCTTCTGACGAATCTGAGCAGTCAACAACCTCTGTCTGACCTGTTGGATCTGCTCTGTCATCTGAAGCACGATCTCGGTACTACCCATCACGCGCTGCCCTACTTCTCCCCAGCAGATAGGAGTCCAACACCTCCTCCTATACAACAGCTCAAAGGGCGGCATGTCAATGCTCGAATGATGGCTATTGTTTTAAGAAAACTCTTCCAAGGGAAAATACGTGTCCCAACTCCAACCGAAATCCAACACACATGCCCGAAGCATATCCTCGAGCATCTAAATCATCCGCTCGCTCTGACCGTCAGACTGGGGGTGGTATGTGGTACTAAAATGCAGCGTAGTACCCAATTCCTCATGAAATTTCTTCCAGAATCTAGAAGTGAAATGCACATCTCGGTCTGAGACAATCGAGATCGGAACCCCCTACCGCGATACCACCTCCCTCACGTACACCTCGGCTAACTTCTCTGCGGAAGAGTTCTCGCTGATAGCAAGGAGGTGGGTGCTCTTTGTCAACCTATCCACAATCACCCAAATTGCATCGAATCCCCTAGCATTCCATGGCAATTTAGTGATAAAATCCATGGTAATCTGTTCCCACTTCCATTCGGGAACCTCCAATGGCTGCAACTTAGCATGCGGCCTCCGGTGCTCGGCCTTAACCCTACGATAGGTCAAGCACCTCTCAACAAACCACGCGGCATCTCTCTTCATATAGGGCCACCTATACTCTCTTTTCAGATCTAAATACATCTTAGTGACTCCGGGATGGATCGAGAATCTCGATTTATGTGCCTCCTACATCAAGATGGTACGTGTTCCTCCAACAAACGGTACCCAAATCCAACCCTGGAAGGTCATAAGCCCTCTGCTATCAGTCACGAGCTCCGTCACTTGCCCTATAACTCGTTCTCTCTTGCAGTTCTCCGGTCTTACTACCTCAGCCTGAGCCCCTCTGATGTTATCCAATACCGGAGTCATCACTGTTAATCTCATACAAATATCCCGAATCGGGGCGCTCTCTGCTCTACGACTCAGGGCATCGGCCACCACATTAGCCTTGCTCGGGTGGTACAGGATCTCGCAATCATAATCCTTTACCACGTCCAACCACCTCCTCTGATGCATGTTCAGATTCTGCTGATCCATCAAATACTTCAAACTCTTGTGATCTGTGTATATTGTACACCGAACCCCATACAGGTAATGGCGCCAAATCTTGAGGGCGAACACCACAGCCCCCAACTCTAGATCGTGAGTGGGATATCTTGCCTCATGGGGCTTTAGCTGCCTCGATGCATATGTGATCACATGTCCCCTCTGCATCAACACTTCACCCAACCCAGATATCGATGCGTCACAATACACCACGAAGTCCTCCATCCCCTCTGGAAGAGTCAACACCGGGGCTTCGCATAATCTCTAGCGAAGATTCTCAAACGAGGTCTACTGCTCTGGGCCCTAGCTGAACACCACACCCTTCCAGGTCAATCTGGTAAGAGGAACAACAATCTTGGAGAAATCCCTGATGAACCCCCGATAATAGCCGGCCAACCCTAGAAAATTCCTGATCTACGAAGGAGATTTTGGCACCTCCCAACTCATTACCACCTCGATCTTGGCCGGATCAACCAAAATCCCCTCTTGGTTAACGAGGTGACCAAGGAACTGTACCTCCTGTAACCAAAAATCGCACTTGGAGAATTTGGCGTAAAGCCTCTAAGATCTCAGCACGTTGAGGATCTCCCGCAGATGCTCCTCATGATGCTCCCTGGACTTAGAATACACCAAAATTTCTTCAATGAACACAATCACTGATCGATCCAGCATTGGTCTGCATACCCTGTTCATGAGATCCATGAATGTTGTAGGTGCATTGGTGAGCCCGAATGGCATCACCACGAACTCGTAATGCCCATAACGAGTCCTGAACGCAGTCTTTTGGATATCCTCCTCGCGCACCCTCATCTGATGATATCCAGATCTCAGATCAATCTTGGAAAACCATGATGCTCCCTGCAGCTGATCGAACAAATCATTGATCCTTGGCAAAGGATAACGGTTCTTGACCGTTAACTTATTCAGCTCTCGATAATCTATGCACATTCGGTGCGAACCATCCTTTTTCTTCACAAACAGAATCGGTGCTCCCCATGGCGAGCTGCTCGGCCGTACAAACCCTTTCCCCAGCAGCTCCTGAAGCTGTGAGGATAACTCCTGCATCTCTCGAGGGGCAAGGCGATAGGGCATCTTAGTGATAGGTGCTGCCCCTTGAATCAAATCAATGCAAAACTCCACCTGCCTCTCGGGAGGCACACCCGATAACTCCTCAGGGGAAACATCCGGAAATTCACACACTATCGGGACCTCCTCAACCGCACTCGGTCTCCCTGCACCAACCCTCGTATCTATCATATATGCTACAAAACCACTACAGCCCTGCTGTAGACTTTGCCTCGCTCTAGCAGCCGAACAAAATGTTAAATCGGGATGGGTACCCTCACCGTACACAATAAGAACTCCCCCACTTGGGTATCGTATAGTCACCAGCTATCGCTCGCAGTCGATAACTGCTCCAAATCTACTCAACCAATCCATGCCTACGATGACACAGACATCCCCCATCGCAATCGGGACCAAATCAATAGGAAACTCTACACCGAAGATCTCAAGTAGACATCCTTGAATCACCTCTGTGGCATATACTTCTCTCTCGTCGGCGATGGAAACTCTCAGAGGTCGACTCAACGCCTCTCGACTAATGCTGATGTGCCGACTGAAAGCCAACGATATAAAAGATCGACTCGCACCCGAGTCAAATAACACCAAAGCAGGTACAAAATTCACATGAAAAGTACCTATGCATATCATAATATAAGCATAAAATCTTAAACATTAAATAATTACATGAAAGAATACATACCAGCCATGACATCGGGCGCTGCGCGGACCTCCTCCACGGTCAACTGGAAGGCTCTCCCTCGCGCCTTTGGTACCTCGACCTTCATTGGCCGGCTCTCAGTAGCTCTGATAGCAGCAGGGGCAGATCCCTGTGGTGCTCCCTGGGTAGTCCCTCGCAATAGCGAGCACTATGCCTTTCGGTGTCCGGTCTGGTTGCAGTGAAAACACACTGGCAACACCTTTGGGCAATCCTTGGCCATATACCCCTCCTTGCCACACTTATAGAAAGATCCCGATCTACAGACTCCATCATGACCCTCTCTGCACTTCCCACAAGTGCGACCCTTCTGGCTCCCTGCTCTAGGATCAGCAGGCTTGGTCCGCTTGGCTGCTGGTTGAGACTGTGTCGGTCGCCGATACCTCCCTGAGACTCCGCCTCCTCCCTTGCCTGAGTCTCTTGCTCGATCTCCCTCTACTGAGCATTTTCCTGAAGCTCCGCAAATGTCCGATACGAGGAGTTCGCCACGAACTCCCGAATGTCTCTCCTCAAGATACTCAAATAACGGCTTATTCGTGCCTGCTCAGTAGACACGTGTTCAGGGCAGAACATTGCCCTCTCATGAAACATCCTGGTAATAGCCATGACAAACTCTGTACCCTGCTTGAGGGTCAAAAATTCCTGTGCCAACCGATCGCGTTCCACCGAGGGAACGTACTCATCACGAAACATGGTGGTGAACCTCTTCCAGGTCACCACAGCAAACTCTGCTGGAGAATAGTGTGTTGTCGTGAACTTCCACTAGTGCTTCGCCCCTAGGTGAAGCTGGTTCAGCACAAACCGAACCCTCAAGTGCTCCGAACACAAGCAAGTATAGAAACATCCCTCAATGTAAGATACCTATCTCATCGTTGCAATCGGATCCTGCGTCCCATCAAACTCTAGTGGCTTCGTGTTGCTGAACTCCCTAAACAACAACGAGTCACCCCCTTGGGACCTAGCAACAGCGACGGCTGCAGTGGCTGCTGGGATAGTAGTAGAAAGAGCAGCAAAATGCTCGTCAAAAGTCTCAATCAGTGTGGTCTTAATAGACCCAAACATCTATGGTATCTCTGCCCTGATGGCCGCAGCCACCTCCTCATGTATGATCCTGCGGATCTCCTCATCAATAGCCTCACTGCTCCCTGCCATAAGTCGTGTCCTCACCATGATCCACCTCTGAAATACAACATACGATATATTAGAAATTCATTCGAGCATACTCGCACTCGATAACGCATCCCTCCTTGATCTCTGGCACCCCAAAGATTCTTACTTGAATTGTACACCACCCCGGTGTTTTCAGTAGTATGAGCCCAATACTACTGTCCACACCATATCAGTGTACACCCCAAGTCCTCCTCTTAGGATCCCAAGTCCCAAGTACTCTATTATGCACAATCCATTCTCTATAGATCTCTCATAGCTCCTCACTGCTACCTATTCACTCTCAAGCATCTCATAGCAGCTCACATTCCCCTAGGCTAAGGCATCACAAATCAGGCCACCCTAGTCCTAATAGGAATACCTAGCCCACTCTAGCAAGAGGATATATCATATCAATCTCATAAACATATAACATAAGGGTATTTTAGGAAATCAGCGTTCGGGCGCTGACTCATTGTACACACATCTCTGCTCTATGTTTCTCTACCAAAATCTTTTACTTCCTTTAGAAAACTTGGTTCTCTTTTGAAAATATTTTCCAAATCCTCATTTTGAGTTCAAATACTCCCGAAGGTGTACCCGAATCCCTCAAACCAAGGCTCTGATACCAACTTGTAACACTGTAAATTTCCAAAACAATTTTTCGCATTTATAAAAACATAATTCATTTGTAAATCATAAAAACATCATTGTTTAAAACTCAATTTATAACATATAACAATCCCAAGATCTCATAGCATAAAAATCCTGTATGTGTACTGATCAAGCCGGCGCCTTCCCGCGATCCTCACTAGTACCTGAAACACATAACACAAAACACTGTAAGCATAAAGCTGAGTGAGTTCCCCAAAATACCACATATAAGACATATTAGACACTCGAGGCTATAACTCTGTGGGTCCGTGCACCCAAACTCTGTGAACCCTCAGGTTCTAACTCTGCAAGCATGCACAACATAAATCACATAGAAGAATGCAATGCAATAGTAATATATATAAAACACTGTATCACATAACTCTTTTACCTACTCAAGGTAAAGTATAGTGAGAAGACTCACCTCGCGTATCTCGGTAAATATTTGTCTCAAAATAAATGTGATCTAGCCTCCGCCTAATCACACAAAGTAATACACTCATAAATACAACTGAACTTAACCCTAAAGGTGAACAAGGTCAACGGTCAACTTTAACCGGACTCGACGAGTGCACTAGGGCGACTCGGCGGGTCTATATGTGTCCACTGACTCCCTTGGATCCTCTCTTGACACGCCGAGTGCTTCTCTAACTCGACGAGTTTCACCTGGCATAAATCGTGGGGCCACCACGACTGAACTCGCCCAGTCTCAAGAACAACTCGATGAGTTCCGGCTTAACTTAGTTCCCCCTGACTCTCCCCGACTCTCCCTGACTCACTGAGTCGACCCCTCAATTCGACAAGACCACTTGCTGAGTGGTTACGGGCAAACTTCGTGCTACTCGTCGAGTCTATTCTTCAGACTCGGCGAGTCCATGCCATGCATAAACTCAAACTCACTTCTGAGGTCAGATCTGTTCCATACAATCATAGACCTGGCCTCCCCAAGCATGATAATCACATAAAGTCTAAACCTTGGTGCTCAAACAACCACTATTTGCTCCTAAATGATGTTTTAGCCCCATATCTCATAACTCTAGGTCAAAACTCCCATGAATCCACATAAATCTTAAGGAATAAAGCTTCTCTAGACCTCTATGGATCCCATCTCAAGCTTCATCATAAATAGGGACGAAATGGACATCAAATCTAACCAACAAAGGGGTCAAGAAACCCTAAACCCCCATGTTCATCATAACAATAGAAAAGGAAGCCAAAATATACCTCCAAAATGATGCTCTGAGCTTCAAAACCAAAGGATGTCCACCTCCCTTGCCTCCTCTTAGCTAGAATCTCCTTTGCCTTGCCAAACCAAGCTTCAAAAGTCAACAATGGCCTCTTATCTCTCCCAAAACACTCAAAAGCTCTCTAGGGTTTCTCTTTGGGGTTGGTGGCCGCAAATAACGTCCATAAGCCCCTTTAAATAGGTCTCAAACCCTGGAAATTAGGGTTTCATTAAACCGCGTGGACTCGCCGAGTCCACTTTTGGACTCGCCGAGTCCAAACGCGAACCCGTGCACGAAACCGCGATCCTACTCGGCGATTTTAGACTCCAACTCGCCGAGTCCCTCACAATCACCCAAATATAAAAGAATAAAAATGATACCTGGGAATTCGGGGTGTTATAGTATCACTTCATGGAATTTATCTCGAGTGATTGTGAGACGGTAATATCATATAAGCCTTCAAACCTAGAGATATGAGTTGTTGACTATGAGTTGATTGTATATTGATAGTATGAACCACATCAGTAACTTGATGTCATAAAATGTGCTATTGTGTTTGACCTATGTGTCGGGCCCGGTCAGAACTGAATTGATGTGTTCGATTAATTTCTATGTCAAACACATCGGAAATCGGGAAACAAACTGTTAGACAAAAAGTATGATGTTGTTCCATGTATTTATCTGGCTGATATCTTGAGAACGGAGGAGTATATGATCACTAATCTAAAATGGCACTTCATAGGTCAACAAAGTTTTAAGAGCTACGATTGCTGGTCGATTTTTTAAGTAATTCTTGCAACTATAGTTACCAGACTTATCCATGTGGGAGACTGTTGGATAAGGTGTCTAAATCCATAACTATATTTGGTATGTACTTGACCCGACCCGGCATGGTCCATTTGGGTTGCACTTCACCGGAACAATTTGTATGGATAGTTTTTTGCGAAGAGTATGTTTATGGTTTATTAAAATATTATAAGTTATAGTATATTAATATGAAATCATATTATCTAATTAGTATTGATCAAGAATTAATTTGGAATTAATTTAATGATCAAAAGAGACTAGTTAATTATGGATTCTAATAGTATAGGCCAATAGATTATTTAGGATGTGCTAAGCTTACATGGAAATCCATGGGTAGTCCATGGAGTTTTGGTCCCATGGATCTTAGCTATGTGAAAGGTCATGGGTATTAGGGTTTACAAGGATGTAAACCTAATCCTCCATACTATATAAATAAGTCTAAGGCTCTAGAAATCGGCACTAGTGTGTGAGATAAGGAAAGTAAGCCGATTTCTAAGAGTGCATCATATTCTCTCCAGTTTTCCAAGTTGTTGTAGTTATATGTGATTCCACTTAAGGCATTCACATTATTGGTGCTATGCTCTTAAAGATCCAAGAACTCAACTACAAGGAGAGGTATGTATTTCAATCTAGTTTTATTTGTACAAGTACCAATGATTACATGCTAGATAGGACAATGCTTTGGAAATCAATTTTGCATGTAAAATAGAGAAAACAAAGTTCCAAAGCATCTAGGGTTGTATGTGCACCTTAAGGTTGTTAGGATGCTTAAAACCCATCAAAGGTATCTCTCTGAAAGAACTACTGGTACTAACAACATCGGAATCAAGCTATTGGAGATCATTTAGATAATCTACATGGGCAATGCAGTTAACTATGCTCAGATATGATGGGATTATTTATTGTAATACATCTCCAAAGATGCCCCAAGAGAAGGAATGAGTGAGCTCACCTTTGTTCCATTTTGTTCACTTTTCATTTTTGATCTTCACAAGGAGGTCAAGCTAAGTATGGGCAATGACACCAATCTATTTTCAACCTGCAATCTCAAAAGGTACACTGCTTCTAAAGATCAAACCATTTTTTGACCCATTCGACGTGTACCGATGTACATTTTGGAGTCCATTGGACTCACAAACATTGAGGTAGCTAACCACATCATGGTTACGAGTGATATTGCCCCATATCACTCTTCCCCGACATAACCCAGTCATCTTCCTGCAACCCCTACTGCAACATAGGACCCCCAAGACTAGCGCAGTACAAGATACTCAACCAAAACCCAAAAGAGTTAAATCTATTGTTATCTCAAGGAGGACTCCCAGGAACGTTGTGAAAAGGGGAGTTGTCCCATCTTAGAAAAAGAAACCCAAGACCACAGACTGTTTTGCTGCGGCTCATCAATCTCCTTCCATGGCCTTTGACCTTCCGGTCAATGTCATTGATGACACTCATCATGAGTCTCCAGGTCTAGGAAATGTTTTTAGAAGGAATAGACTCAAGTTAACAACCAATCATGACCAGATGCAAACCACGACACATACTGAAGTCTCTCATCAGACTCCGGTAGTCGTTCGAGTCACCGCAGACACACCCTCTAAAATCCAAACTCACCACTCAAATACAAAAAGTGTATCTGTTTCATCGCATCATGGAGACATGCCCCCAGTTGGATCTAAGTGGATCTAATGGCTTTGAGTCGCCCTAAGGTATCCAAGGAATCACGACTGCACTTATTTGATCCTGAGTAGTTGAACTCCATTTTACTTTGTGTCACACACACACACTGGATACAAAAGTTACACTGCAGGGCACTTCTTTCCCAGCCCTAGTCAAAACTGAGTTCATGCCAGACTTGACTTTGGGTCAAGGAGACTGAGGAAGCTGAAGAAATCTTATTCCATTGACATTACGATCAAGTGGTCTAAGCGTGGGGAGCACAGATATGCAAGGAACCACAAACTTGAGGGACACCTCGACGAATGAAGGATTTGATGGCTACGCATCAGAAGATTATTGGTCCCGTTATCGTCTACCAAGTGAATCGGTCATAAGGAAGTTTAAGGCATTCAAGAGGGTTGTGCAAGAACACTAGGCGCAACAATTGCAACAACAACAACAAAAGAAGGAGGAAGAAATTCAACCTATAGCAAAGTATTGTTCTGAAGTCTTCGGCAATGCTAAAACGGTTCATGACATCCGTTCCATTCAACAATGGATGTGTACCATGGAGGCAACTATTCAAAACACTCAACAACTGGCGACTACTATTGGCACCTCAAAGTACCCCCCCCCCCCCCCCCCAGGTTCAAAAGATCACGAATAAAATGATGAAGAAACTACCATTGAAATAAGCTCAGTTCCGATGTTTGGACTTCATGAAGACAACTTTATGATGTTCAGCAACCCCTTTATCACAGATGTCTTCATAATGATGCTAGATAATGAAGAATCAAGTGGATATCAACACTCCACCCTCCAAACCAAAGAAACAGAAGAAGAAAAAGATTGCGGTGTCCAGAAAAGAATTTCTTAGTTTGCAAAACAAAATCGACCAAATCTTGGCTGCAATCTCTACCAATCAACCGCAGAACACTAAATTTGTAACCCCACAGTCACTCATTGAATGAGTTGAATGATTAAAAACATGGGACATAATAGACATGGAGTGAATAATCCTCAGGGTTGAAATGGATATAAGAGACCTCGACAATAGAAGAACCGCAGATCATAAGGAGTTCATCTCCACTACTGAAAAACTCATCCAGGAGATAACTGAATTAAAGAATGATTTCAATCAAGATCTTGAAAAACAAGCAAGTCATTCCAAGAAACATGTTGAAGAGACCCACACATCATACGAATCGGGCCTTTCAGTTATACAAAACACAATCAATAGGTTACGGTAATCACTCATTGCTAATTCGAGTGTTGATGAAATGCTCTGTCTTACGAAGGAGATTTATCACCTACTCTCCAACAAGGACATCCCCAACAATCTCTAAGTATGTGATCAAATAAAGTCTCAATTCAATGAAACCTTCTCAAAAATTGATGGGCTCAAGCAATGGTTTGAGGTGTAATAAGAGGTTGCTTCCTTAAAAGGGGGAAATGGAAGCCCACCTAGAATTCATCAAGAACAAGGTCCTTCAATTCATCAAGAACAAGATTTTTCCATTCATCAAGAACAAGATCCTTCATGGTCAAATACCCCTTCGGTTCATCAACATCAAATACCTCCATGAATTCAACCTTCTCTTACTGAAGAGCACAACAAACCACCAACTCCAAGATCTTCACCACAAAATTCCCCACAAAAATCAACTTCTCAAGGCTCTTCACAACAAAATCCCTTGCATTTCAAGAACCTTGCCCCTGAGATGTCATCTGAACACTCTGATGACTCCCCAGCCACAACCCAAAAAAACGTGATCGGAGGGCAACAAAATTTGTTGAGCATATTTAGAGAGCTCATGGTTGCAATACGATGATAGATGAATCCTTAGTCAACTCTTGGGTAAAACCTACCCGCAGGCTATTGGATGATGATTACAGGCTAATTGTCACTTACACTATACCTCCCTCAGACGGCTACTAGGATAGTCCAATATCCCCAAAATCCAGGTTCTTTCTGGTCTTCCAAACCATTGATTCTAGTCTTCTAAATGAAAAGAGATTTCCAATGGAGTTTGAGTGCCTAAACCTCTTCCAGGCCAAGCATGGTTCCGTGTTCAATAAAATCTGGTCTAACGATAGACCAGATGGGGTCAAAAAATACAAAGTGTGAAAGTTTATGAAAGCTGATTTCTATTAGTATACCTTGACCTGAAGAGGAGATGAATACACTTGAACTCAAGCAGATTTTGTGAACATGAACCCAGAGGAAAGTTTCTTCTTAACTCGAGTGTTTTAGGTCAAAGCTAAAAAACATCCTAAGATGATGATTGCTTGTGAAAGAGCTTATGAATTTCTCAAGCCTTTAGTATGCGATTTCAGAAAGATTGATACAGAAATCCATCCAGTCCTTGCCAAGAAATTTGATTTTCCTGAACTGGAGCCTGTACAAACTTACACTAACTAGTTTCAAGAAATGTCACTTGGTGCAACGAACAATCCATAGCTAGGAGTTGTTTACAAAAGGGCTCAAGATAGGCCGAAATATTCCATTCTGGTGACCGTAATCCATTGACTCACCAAGAAGCAACTAGACACCACTTTATCTTTAGTCCAAAGATCAAAGCATACTACGGATGAAGTCAGGTTTGAAATCTCAAGAAGAATTCAGTGGTTGTTTGAAATTAGAAAATTCTGGTGGATTCTTATTCGGTTCCTCAAATTTCAAAAATGAAGAAGATAGCTAAGAGGTTACTTTGGGGGAAATTGTTGATAGAAAAAGTGACCCTCTTTAGCTAAAGGAACCGCAACGAAGAAGTGTTGGTGATACCTCAGTAGGATTTAACTACCGAAATTGAAGAAGTTTTTTTGTGAACCGCAATCACAACTGCAACCGCAACCGCAACTTCTACTGAAGAGATGAATGGTGAAGACTTTCTTGTTACTTTACTGACTTAGCGTGTTTATTTTATTTTGTCCAGTGAACCTTGCACAGTCATTGAATTCAGTAGAATAGTAAATGTATATTGTCAATGTAACTTTCCGGGACTCTATAAATAGAGACTCCCTCTTCTTGTATCAAACATACCTTCACAATCTTGCTGAAACATTATTGCAATACAAAGATCTTTCATATTTATCTGTTATCTTCAATCAACCGAGTCCCTCTTCACGCTAAGTTGTTCACATTTACTAACTTATGTTTGAATGCAAACCTCGTTAAGAAACAACTTGGTGTCTACTTGATATAACTTGCTGTCATTTATATTTCCTTTACATTTTCACACCTAACAAATCTAACACTTCTAACTTATTAATGTTTAGCTAACAAGATTCTGGAGATTTACTTATTACACAACTCATTGACTTGTACTAATGTTTGTTCAAGTGTTCTTCAAAGTTTTCCTCTCAACGCCTATGGGTGATCTTATCAGCAGACTTCCTTCTTCTTTTACCCCAAACAACAAATCCTAAATGAATAACTTATATCTACTTGTGTTTCTCCCTTCTGGTAATTGTCGTAGAGAATTAAAGTCGAAATTCTCTTCACACTTTTGTCTTATGGGTTTGTTCTCCCCCACTTGGGTTCGACCCATTAATTATTGCTACTTATCAATGATTGAAGCCCAAGCTGGTTTTTTCTAGGCAATCTGTAGCTTCCTCTAACATTGAAGAAACTTGTCTTTTTCATATCAATTGACCATTAATATTCCTATTGTACAACTACTACTTGTGCCCAATGCAAGTGATCTTCTCATAGAACGACCAAAACAAGATAAGATCACGACAAGGACAACGTTGTCTTAAAATATACTAACTTAATATTAGTAATAACATATAGTTAACATTCATCTTTATTATAATATCATCATTGTACATTTATTACATAGGGTTCTAGTAAAAGTCTAAAAGTACTATTAATTTGACATGTTCGTATTCATGTTGGGGCTTTTCCTCGATCAGACCAACAACCACCTATGACCTCTAGTGCTTCCCTCATTTCATCTACTATGAGTTGAAAGGTGCTCCCTTTAGCCTTTGGGGATTCAACTATTCCCTTATGCCCATCGGTTATCCTTAAAGTTTCAAGTGTTAGAGCTTGTACAGTACCTGTTAAATTTAGAAGAGGATAGTTGGTCGTGATGTGACCTATCTGGTTACAGTGGAAAGAGATACACACTCCCTGTGCTTCTTGATTATAGTCTTGGTTGTAATGTCCCTCTTTATGACCCTTGAAGCATATCAAAGCACGAAAAACTCCTTTGTGGGACTTCCCATACCTGTTATATCATGGACCTTTCAGTCCTCTAGACCTTGATTCATCGGGCTTAAATTTCTTGGTCGTTGGATGAGATGGAGCTGGAGTGCGCCTTTTTTCCTTTCGTTCAGTTTCTAACTTAATTTCCATTCTCATGGAATGCTCTTGTATCTTTACTAAGGTCTTGTATTGATTGTTCGAAATGAACTCCCTGATTTTAGCCTTGAGCATACTAAAGTATCGAGACATATACACTTGGTGATCTCAGTCACTAATTCAGTGGTCTATTTGAGTGACAAATATTCTTGAGCGAGTCGCTCCCTCTCTATTAGTGGAACATACTCTGGCTTGAACTTCTCAACAAATTGTTCCCACATCAACGTAATCCTCTCAGTAGGTGAATAGTTCTTGGTGACAAAGTTCCACCGGTCTTTTTCTCATAGACAAAGAAGATTTTGCGCATATATGAATTTCAGGTTCACCGAACAAACACAAGTGTAGAAGCATGTGACAACCGAGAAAATTCCATCACCATCCACCGTTAGGAGAGACTAGGAAAATGAATGTAATAGCTTAGTATTGTAATATTTGATTTACGAGATAATAAAATCAAATATGCTGTTACATTAATGATGAATCGGCTGTTAGGCTAAAAAATAAGCGTCCAAAAAGTTGTGTCGTCTTATATTTTTACTTCAAATAGGCATAAAATTGAAATTTAAAACTAGCTAAAACAACCTAAAGGAAAGTTGTATTACTCTTTGAGATCATCACATAAATATAAAGAGAGCATGGATCAGAGCTCATACGAAATAGTTATGATATTTACAAAAACATTTCATGCTCGCGTGGTGCGTGCCTATGCTTGTAGAGCACGTGACACCGAATTTGAGTAGATTTTTAGTGACATGGAAAAGTGGAGAAATGACACGTGGCAACTTCTGGATGGGGCCACAATTATCATTTCTGATGCACACGGATCTTTGTGTCGTGCACACCCCAAATCATTGCCTGTAAATTGAAGGCAATGTAGAGCCCTTCTGCACAACTTTTTCCAAGTCTCTCTCTCCTTCTCTCTCTCTCTCTCTCTCTCTCTCTCTAAGTCTCGAAGTTGCTACTATCCAAGGTGGTCCCCGGAGTGCCAAGCCTGATCCAACTGTACATCCATAGTCTCACGTGTCAAGGGTGAATTCACGGCCCCATTTTACTATTTTAAAGGTATTAAGGAGGAATACATGCTTATCAAACTGCTTTATATATATATATATATATATATATATATATATATATATATATATATATATATATAGACACACACACACACATAAAGCATGTAAACTTTATGATAATGTACCCATAGATACTCTACCAATTTTTAAGCTACGACATTATTCCTAAAAGTTATGATGCCAGATATACTAGGAAAGGATTTTACCTAGGGGTTATACTGGCCAATTTCCTAGGATAACATAGTACCTCGAAGTAGTGCTAGTTAATTATATGGAAATGTGCCGTACCTAGTTGTTACTCTACCCGAATATAATGTTTTCGAATCAATCTTAATAAGGGTGTGTGTGTGTGTGTGTGTATATATATATATAGATATATATATATTTATATATACCCTTACTATGATTGATTTCAAAACATGATATTCGGGTAGAGTAACTATAACACCCCCCTCTGGCACGTATCACAATATTGTCCGCTTTGGGCCACTCGGCACGAGGACTTCCCAGGGGGTCACCCATCCCGGTACTACTCCCGCCCGAGCACGCTTAACTGCAGAGTTCTTATGGGATCTGCTGCCCTCACGGCTTTAAAACGCATTGTGATAGGGAAGGTATCCACACTCCTTATAAGGAATGCTTAGTTCTCCTTCCCAGCCGATGTGGGATCAGATCTAACCCACTTTCACCCCCCATTATAGGGTTCGACGTCCCCATCGAACACATCGACCCGTGCCCTAGCTCTAAGCAAATTTTCAAATAAATTTTTCATTTTAAATAAAGTGAGTTCATTCAACCAATAATATTTATTTCATGTTTCAAAACAAATACATATGTAAAATCCCCAAGATCTCAAATATCAGCAGTGTGTATGCATCATGCCGGCGCCTTCCCACGGTCCTCGCTAGTACCTGAAACACATACATAACAACTTTTAAGCATAAATGCTTAGTGAGTTCCCCAGTATACCACTTACACATATACACCTTTCCAGGCCCGGACCTTCCGGTCCATAGTACAATGCCTTCCGGCCAATATGATAATCGCCTTCCGGCCCATAAGATAATTGCCTTCCGACCCATAAGATGATTGCCTTCCGGCCCATAAGATAATTGCCTTCCGGCCCATAAGATAATTGCCTTCCGGCCCATAAGATAATTGCCTTCCGGCCCATAACATGATTGCCTTCCGGCCCATAAACATATATAACACATAATACATTTACTCTAACACATATATCACATATATCATATATCATACCTGACCTTCCTGTCACATAATACATTGCCTTCCGGCCCATAGAAACATACATAGCATGCATAGCAACTATTCCTTTCAATTATAGCATATATATAACACATAACATATCCGACCTTCCGGTCACACAGTCAAACCCTTCCGGGTACAGTATAGTGAGAAGACTCACCTCGTGGTAATGTAAGCTATCAACTCTTGAAACTACTCGCGCTCGATCCGCCGATCTGCAGACTCCCTATAATACCATATACCCTTATTAATACTCTTATCATTCAAGACAACTGACCCTAAGAATTACATGCAGGTCAACTCTGGTCAACGGTCAACTTGACCGGACTCGTCGAGTGCAAAGGCGACTCGGCGAGTCTAGACGTCCTCCCCAATTTTCCCTGTTGTTCTCCTTTCTACTCGTCGAGTATCCCTCTTGACTCGACGAGGTCCTCGTGGAAGAATCGCGGGGCCACCCCGACTCCACTCGCCGAGTCTGAAGAACAACTCGGCGAGTCCCAGTGAATCTTCAAGCTACTCGCCAAGTCTGCTCATCCGACTTGGCGAGTCCATGCCATGCAGTCGATCAACTGCTTCCTGAAACACGTATGATCCCGAAATACACACTCATGGGACTATCTGGACCTCTAAACATCCTATTACTGGGGTATAAACACTTGGGTAACAACATAATAATCCCTCTAATCATCAAATGGGTTCTATAAACCCTAACTTCATATACACATCAATCACAGAAGAACGAAATCCGAGATATTACCTGATTGATGCAGTTTCTGTGTCCCCAATCCTCAGAACGTGATTCTCTTGCTGTTCCTTTAGCTAAACCTTCCTCTTCCTTGCACACAACTCTTCCAAACCCAACAATGGTCTTCAATCCTTGTTCCAGATGCACACAATCGTTCTAGGGTTCTTCTCAGTAAGCAAAAACGAACAATGACGGCCTAAGAGGCGTTATAAACGATCCAAAACCAAACGGCTAGGGTTTCTGCTGAACAGCGTCGACTCGCCGAGTCCCTAATGGACTTGTCGAGTCCAGTCGCGAATCTGCGACCAAGTCTGTGGTCCTACTCGGCGAGTCAGGCACCAACTCGCCGAGTCCCTTCCTAAAATGTCCCCAAAAATAGTTTTAAAACAATACCTTAAATTCCGGGCTGTTATAACTCTCCCCCACTAGGTCTTGACTTCGCCCTCAAAGTCTCACTCTGCGAATAACTCCGGATGTTGCTCCCGCATTTCACGCTCCGGCTCCCAAGTCATCTCCGATCCCTTCCGGTGTTGCCACTGAACCAACACCAGAGGTACTTCCTTGTTCCGTAGAACCTTGATCTTCCGATCCCTAATAGCTACTGGTCTCTCGGCGTAATTCAGGCTCGCATCCACCTGAATATCCTCTAACGGAACCACCGCCGATTCATCGGCTATACACTTCCTCAACTGTGATACGTGAAAGGTATTGTGAATCTGTCCCAATTCTGCTGGCAACTCCAACCGATAAGCTACCCGACCTACCCTTTCAATTACCCGAAATGGACCTATGAACCGGGGCCCCAACTTGCCCCTCTTTCTGAACCGGATCACTCCCTTCCAAGGAGAAACCTTCAGGAGAACGAAGTCACCGACCTGGAATTCCAGCTCGGACCGGCGTCTGTCCGCATAACTCTTCTATCGGCTTTGGGCGGTCAATAATCTCTGCCTAACCTGCTGAATCTGCTCTGTCGTCTGGAGTACGATCTCTGTACTACCCATCACTCTCTGACCCACCTCTCCCCAGCAAATGCGGGTCCGACACCTCCTACCATACAACAACTCAAAAGGTGGCATACCAATGCTCGAATGATGGCTGTTGTTGTAGGAAAACTCTGCCAAGGGTAAATACGCATCCCAGCTACCCCCGAAGTCTAACACACACGCTCGAAGCATGTCCTCCAATGTTTGAATCATTCGCTCGCTCTGCCCGTCGGTCTGGGGATGGTATGCGGTACTAAAATGCAGTTTAGTACCCAGCTCCTCATGAAATTTCTTCCAGAACCTGGAAGTGAAACGTACATCACGGTCTGAAACAATCGAGATCGGCACTCCATGCCGAGATACTACCTCTCTCACGTATAACTCCGCCAACTTCTCCGCTGATGAACTCTCGCTAATGGCAAGGAAGTGTGCACTCTTCGTCAATCTATCCACAATCACCCAATTTGCATCGACTCCCCTAGCAGTTCTTGGCAATTTGATGATGAAATCCATAGTAATCTGCTCCCACTTCCACTCAGGAATCTCCAAGGGCTGCAACTTACCATGCGGTCTCTGGTGCTCGGCTTTAACCCTACGGCAAGTCAAACACCTCTCAACGAACCATGCGACGTCTCTCTTCATACAAGGCCACCAATATTCCTTCCTCAAGTCCAAATACATCTTCGTAGCACCGGGATGGATCGAGAATTTTGATCCATGAGCCTCCTCCATCAAAATAGTACGCGTACCGCCCACGAATGGTACCCAAATCCGACCCTGAAACATCAAAAGTCCTCGTCCGTCCTTAACGAACTCTGAAATTAACCCAACGACTCTCTCTTTCTTCTGCATCTCGGATCTCACAGCCTCAGCCTGCGCCCCACGAATAGCATCCAATATCGGGGTCATCACTGTCAGTCTCAAACATACGTCTCGCAATGGAGTGCTTTCCGCTCTACGACTCAATGCATCGGCTACCACATTAGCCTTGCCTGGGTGGTATAGGATCTCACAGTCATAATCCTTAACCACGTCCAACCATCTCCTCTGACGCATATTTAGGTTGGGTTGATCCATCAAATACTTCAAACTCTTATGGTCCGTGTATATAGTACAACGAACCCCGTACAGGTAGTGACGCCATATCTTGAGAGCGAACACCACTGCCCCCAACTCTAAATCATGTGTGGGATATCTCGCCTCATGAGGCTTCAGCTGCCTCGACGCATAAGCTATCACATGACCTCTCTGCATCAACACCGCACCCAGTCCCGAAATCGATGCGTCGCAATATACGACAAAATCCTCCATCCCTTCCCCAGCAAATCCTGGAGTTGCGAGGACAACTCTTGCATCTCTGGAGGTGCAAGACGATAAGGCACCTTCGCAATAGGCGCAGCCCCCAGAATCAGATCGATACCAAACTCCACTTGCCTCGCAGGAGGTACTCCCGGCAAATCCTCGGGAAAGACATCTGCAAACTCGCGCACCACTGGTACCTCCTCCACTGTCCTCGGTCTCTCGGAAGCCTCCCACATATCCATCACATACGCCACAAAACCTTTACATCCCTGCTGTAGACATTGCCTCGTCCTAGCGGCCGAACAAAAAGCTGATCCCGAACGAGTACCCTCTCCGTACACCGTAAGAACTTCCCCACTAGGGTCTCGTATAGTCACCAGCTGGCGCTCACAGTCGATGACGGCGCTGAATCGGCTCAACCAGTCCATGCCCACGATGACACAGACATCACCCATCGCAATAGGAATTAGGTCAATCGGGAACGCAACCCCAAAAATCTCTAGCACGCATCCCCGAAGAACCTCCGTAGCACAAACCACCCTCTCGGCCGCTATAGAAACGCTCAGAGGCCGACTTAACGGCTCACGACTAATGCTAATATGCTAACTAAAAGCTAAAGATACAATAGATCTACTCGCACCCGAATCAAATAACACAAGAGTAGGCATAGAGTTCACAATAAAAGTACCTACACATATATTAACATAAGCATAACATTTCAACTTTAAATAAATACGCGAATTACAGTATACCTACCACAACATCGGGTGCAGCGCGGACCTCCTCCGCAATCAGCTGAAAGGCTCTCCTGCGAGCCCTCGGAGCCTCGACCTTCGCCGGTCGTGTCTCGGTAGTCCTGGTAGTAGGTGTAGATCCCTGACGAAGCTGCGGGCACTCGGCCTTCCGATGGCCTGTCTGGTTGCAATGAAAGCAAACCATAAACCCCTTAGGACAATCCTTGGCAATGTGTCCTTCCTTGCCACACTTGTAGCAACCACCCGCTCTACACGCCCCTCATGACTCTTGCCGCACTTTCCGCAAGTGCGGCCCTTCGAACCTCCCATCCTCGAATCAGCGGACTTGAACCGCTTGGCTGCCGGCTGAGACTGAGTCGGTCGCCGGTCCACCTGCCGAGATTCGGCCTCCTCCCTGGCCTGGGTCTCCAACTCGATCTCGCGCTTCCTGGCATTCGCCTGAAGCTCAGTGAAAGTACGATAGGTGGAGTTTGACACAAACTCCCGGATATCCCTCCTCAACACGCCCAAGTACCGGCTCATCCGTGACTGCTCTGTAGACACCAACTCGGGGCAGAACATCGCCCTCTCATGAAACTTCCGTGTAACCACCGCAACGGAATCAGTACCCTGCTTAAGGGTCAAGAACTCCTGGATAAATCGTTCCCTCTCCACTGGAGGAACGTACTCGTCCCTGAACATCTCAGTAAACCTCTCCCATGTCACCACTGAAATCTCCGCCTGAGTGAAGTTCGCCGTCACGAACTTCCACCAATCCTTCGCTCCCAGATGGAGCTGGTTCAAGGCGAACCGTACCCTCAGGTGCTCCGGGCATGAACAAGTGTAGAAGCACCCCTCAATATCGGCGATCCACCTCATCGCAGCAATCGGATCCTGCGTCCCATCGAACTCAGGGGGTTTCGTGTTGCTGAATTCCCGGAATAGCAACGAATCACCCCCTTGCGGCCTAGCAGCGGCCACAGCTGCGGTAGCGGCAGCGACTGCAGCTTCAGTCAGTGCGGCGTACCGCTCCTCAAACTCCTCCATCAGGGTGGTCTTAATGGACCCAAACATCTCTGGGATCTCAGCCCGAACCGCCGCAACTACCTCCTCCTGAATCATCTGACGAATCTCCTCGTCACTCATACTGCTCGAACTCGCTCCGTGGCGTGTCGTAACCATGATGTCTCTGAAATACAACATAAAATTATCAGAGACTCCATCAAGTACAATTGTACTCGATAACGCAACCCTACTCAGTCTCCGATATCCAGGGATTCTTACTTGGGTCTTCCACCGACCCGGTGTCTTCGGTAGTACGGGCCCAATACCACCGACCACACCGTGTCAGTATTCGTCCCAAATCTTCCTCCCCAAACCCCGAATAGTGAGTACTCTACTTCTTGTATGCACTATCTATCTGCACGCTACCGAATATCTCATACAAGCAACCTCCCTAGACTAAGGCATCACAAAACAGGCCATTCTAGTCCTATCATGTATACCTAGTCTTCTAGCATGCATAACAATTCATAATTCAGTGCATAACATAACATTGTAAGGTATTCTGGGGATCTTTACCGTTCGGGCGCTGGCTGATCGTACACACTGCATCTTTCTTGTTTACCACTTTACCATTTATAAAAGTTTATGTATTTATTATTTTTAAAAGATTTTTCCTCAAATCCTCGGTTTGAGTTCAGTTACACCCGAAGGTACACCCGAATCCCTCAAACCAAGGCTCTGATACCAATTGTAACAACGCAAATTTTCAAATAAATTTTTCATTTTAAATAAAGTGAGTTCATTCAACCAATAATATTTATTTCATGTTTCAAAACAAATACATATGCCGGCGCCTTCCCACGGTCCTCGCTAGTACCTGAAACACATACATAACAACTTGTAAGCATAAATGCTTAGTGAGTTCCCCAGTATACCACTTACACATATACGCCTTTCCAGGCCCGGACCTTCCGGTCCACAGTACAATGCCTTCCGGCCCATATGATAATCGCCTTCCGGCCCATAAGATAATTGCCTTCCGGCCCATAAGATGATTGCCTTCCGGCCCATAAGATAATTGCCTTCCGGCCCATAAGATAATTTCCTTCCGGCCCATAAGATAATTACCTTCCGGCCCATAACATGATTGCCTTCCGGCCCATAAACATATATAACACATAATACATTTACTCTAACACATATATCACATATATCATATATCATACCTGACCTTCCTGTCACACAATACATTGCCTTCCGGCCCATAGAAACATACATAGCATGCATAGCAACTATTCCTTTCAATTATAGCATATATATAACACATAACATATCCGACCTTCCGGTCACACAGTCAAACCCTTCCGGGTACAGTATAGTGAGAAGACTCACCTCGTGGTAATGTAAGCTATCAACTCTTGAAACTACTCGCGCTCGATCCGCCGATCTGCAGACTCCCTATAATACCATATACCCTTATTAATACTCTTATCATTCAAGACAACTGACCCTAAGAATTACATGCAGGTCAATTCTGGTCAACGGTCAACTTGACCGGACTCGTCGAGTGCAAAGGCGACTCGGCGAGTCTAGACGTCCTCCCCAATTTTCCCTGCTGTTCTCCTTTCTACTCGTCGAGTATCCCTCTTGACTCGACGAGGTCCTCGTGGAAGAATCGCGGGGCCACCCCAACTCCACTCGCCGAGTCTGAAGAACAACTCGGCGAGTCCCAGTGAATCTTCAAGCTACTCACCAAGTCTGCTCATCCGACTCGACGAGTCCATGCCATGCAGTCGATCAACTGCTTCCTGAAACACGTATGATCCCGAAATACACACTCATGGGACTATCTGGACCTCTAAACATCCTATTACTGGGGTATAAACACTTGGGTAACAACATAATAATCCCTCTAATCATCAAATGGGTTCTATAAACCCTAACTTCATATACACATCAATCACAGAAGAACGAAATCCGAGATATTACCTGATTGATGCACTTTCTGTGTCCCCAATCCTCAGAACGTGATTCTCTTGCTGTTCCTTTAGCTAAACCTTCCTCTTCCTTGCACACAACTCTTCCAAACCCAACAATGGTCTTCAATCCTTGTTCCAGATGCACACAATCGTTCTAGGGTTCTTCTTATTAAGCAAAAACGAACAATGATGGCCTAAGAGGCGTTATAAACGATCCAAAACCAAACGGCTAGGGTTTCTGCTGAACAGCGTCGACTCGCCGAGTCCCTAATGGACTCGTCGAGTCCAGTCGCGAATCTGCGACCAAGTCTGTGGTCCTACTCGGCGAGTCAGGCACCAACTCGCCGAGTCCCTTCCTAAAATGTCCCCAAAAATAGTTTTAAAACAATACCTTAAATTCCGGGCTGTTACAGTAACAACTATATATATATATATATATATATATATATATATATATATATATATATATATATATATATGTATATATATATATATATATAAAGATAATTATGAGGTATATAGATTTTAATTATCAAATATAATGTAAAATGATTATATAGTGATAATTAAGATTTTATAAAAAATATATAAAGAAAAGATATAATACCTAAGGCTAACGTGTTAGTGAGCTTTTATTATTTATCCTTAGCGTAATTAAATTCGGCTACCCCGAACCTATAATTGTTAATCTTGCGAGAGAAAGAAATATATATACAGATCTATAAGGGAGTGACACCCCCACTTGCGATTTCTAGCTAAAACCCCGAAGGGATAACTTTAATTATATAAAAGTGTTATTAGACATTCCATGAAGTGTTGTGCAGGGAAATTATTAGTCCACAACGTTGATTATGGGGGCTCATGGTAATACAACCTGAAATACTTAAGGAACAAACAACCTAGATGGACGCCTTCGATTAGTTAATATTATAATTGTTTAGGATCGGTAAAATATCATAAAATATATAAGAATAAATTAGGATCTCTACAATATCCTGGAATTTATTTTAAGTTAGGATTGGTAAAATATATTAACAAGGAAAGCAAGCTTTTTCTATAAGAAAAAGGATTCTGAATTAAAACAATGAAATAAAGCACAAAACTATAAAAACATGTGAACTCACCAACATTATGTTGACGTTTTCAAAATACAGATCAATGTGGAGGATAGAGGTACGGAGGAGGATGTCAAGGAAGCTTACTAGTGTTTGTTTCTATCTATTTCTTTTCTAGTTATGTTTAGGTTATGTGGTTGTTCTACCAAACAATGTAACTCCTGAATAAATTATAATAAATAAAAGTATTGTTTGTGTTATATTGATGTGTATTGTTCAGTATATATATGTTTGCCTTGATCTAGTTATCCCCACGTCGCATAGCTCGGCGTTTCCGCCATCAGTCGGGGGGTGTGGTTGATTGGTATCAGAGCTACATAATATAGTGAAATATTAATTCCTTAGGGACTGCGACTATAACCTAGCACGTACACTCTAATTTAGTTAATTGTAATAAAAAGCTTTATGATTAATTAACAAATGGATAAACTACTTATGGAAGAGGTGTCTAGTTTGAATTGTTGCTTGGGTTGCTGGATTTCCAAATGACTATATGCTAAAATGGTCCTGCCCTTCGACACTTCTCACCTGGCCGATCCTTACTTGATGTTCTTGAAGTACAAAATATAGAATTAATTAGATACCCTTGATCAAACACTAAACATATAAATAGTTATACAAACTCTTATAAATATACCTACATATCATAAAGATCATCCACTCAAATCTCAACTTAATGTTTTAGGCAAAAAATGAATCCTAGGGTGAATAGAGTACTGCGGCCGTACCACAACTAGACCTAGAATGTGCAACTAAGTTTTATTATAGCTTGTTTGGATGCAACCCAATCCCACATCAACAAAAAGAAAAATTATATGCTAGCATATAAGGCAATGGGTAATCCCATCTATCACTAATTGGTTTTAGAAAATGGAACCCCGTTTTTCTTCTATGTTGAGCTAGTAGCGATCCTAAAAAGTGGTATCAAATTTGCGGTTGGTGTTCTGCTAATTGAAGATGGCATATTACAAGTTCGATTTGCAGAAGTTCAATGGTTCGAATGATTTCACTTTGTGGAAAAGAAGTGTTATTCGGTTGTGAAGGATGATGAGGATTTCTGGGATATCTTGGATGGTTATTATGTGGGTTGAAGTTGCGATTCAAAGGTGGTTTGATGAAGTGTTGGTTTTTTCGAAAGGATGGCAGTGGGAGTCTATTGAATTGTTGTCTGACCAAAGCAATGGCGTATTGGAACTCTTCTTCGTCATCTAGTTCAGCATCGACTTTATATGACTAAGGTGGGTTATCATTTAAATGTTGGGATGATGATTCTGTGGTATATGGGTACTGAGGAGGATTGAACAATGGTGTTTGATCCATCAAAGCAAGTGGTTCTCCCAAATCTGCATAATCCTTTAATACGGTTGATTCTTGTGCTTGTAATTTACCGTAGAGTTTGAACAGTGAAAGAGTGTGAATCTTTCTATCTCCTTGGACTATTATCTTTGCTATCGTCCAGTGTTTACCCAAACCATTCAAGAATTATAGATTTGTCTCGTGATTTCTTAGAATTGTACCAGTATTCGATAGCATTGTGACGATAAGGTTGAACCTTTTGAATGAATCTTCAAGACTTCCACCAGGAAGAGCTTTAAAGTTGTTGAACTCATTTAATGCAATGGTGAGTTTCTTGTCTTGAGCTTGTTCAGACCCTTGATAAAGGTTTTTGAGCACATCCCAGATCTCCTTGGAAGATTTGCAATTGATGATGATGTCGAAGTTGTCTGGAGCAACACCACAGGAGACTTCATAGAAGGTTATGGCTTCTTTCTCTATTTGGTCAAGATCATCATTTTTTAGTCAATTCAAAGCTGCATGAGCTCCACCATGTCGTACCAGAGCACCATTTGCTTGAATAAGAGCGAGAACCTAGACATGAGGCCCTTCTCCCACAGAACTCCATACATCTCCACTGAGCCTCTTAAGATACCTTTCCATTCTTTGAGACCAATGGTCGTATTTACTTGCAACAACTATTGGAGCTCTGTTAGAGCCTCCAACACTGTTGGAAACATTCAATGATAAACTTGTGCCATATTTCCTTTTTTTAAGAATGAGCTTCAGTGGTATAAAAGGCTTTCTCAAATAAGATATTTTACAGTAAACACACTAAGTCAACAAAGTAACAAGAAGTCTTCGTCATTCATCTCTTCGGTAGCAGATATGGTTGTCGTTCACACAAAAACTTCTTCAACTTCAGTAGTTAACTCCTACTGTGGTATCACCAACACTTCTAGGTTGCGGTTCCTTTAGATAAAGAAGGTCACTTTTTGTATCAACAATAAGCTATGAGTTTCTTGCTTCTAAAGGTAAGATTGGTCTTTCCTTGCAAGCATCTAATAGGATTTAACAATTAACCAAATTCCCGAGTGCAACTCAGATAGCTAAGAGAACCCGATAGGTTCATACCCTCAAGAACATGGGATTTATCCTGGAAGCATAGGAGTTGCTACACAAGAAATCCAGTAGGTTGCTTAGTTTGCCAATAGAAAGCGTCAAAGATTCAGTTGAGGAAGTACCTAAAGGAAGCATGATAACAAGAGAGATCAAGCATCAACACCCTAATAGTCGGCTAATATTACGACGAGTCATGATCAGGTATAAAAACAAACTATGCGAGCAACAGTCATACCTTAATATTGGTGAAGTAGTGAGAGCCCTATGAGAAGCCTATTGGTGACCTAGTGTTCATTATGATCTAGTAAGTTGAAAAAAGAGAAAACCATATAATAAGTCCTTCACCAATATTAGAGTATTCGTTATAGTATTTTCAAGCCAATAAATCCATTATAGTAGTCTTGATTAAGTTTCACGATGTTAGAACATCTTAACTAGGTAAATAAACCAATTGAAATCTAGCCTCATGTATGTTTTAAGGATATTTCAGAAGCCTTTTAAAGGCACATTCCAAAAAGAAGGGATTTCGTTACGATGTTGTAGATGAATTCTCGTAGTAAAATCACTTCATTATGAGTCGATTGCGTCGACATTTCACTTCTCAAGGCGATAGTTCGTCATAGAACATAAGATTTTGGAAGTCCAGGCCGACAAATTACCAGTTTGGAAGACTTCGCGAGGAGTTCAAGAGTATGTCTAAGGAAGGAAACGAAGTTTTACGAGAAAAGTTGATACAACAACCCCAGCTAGATCATGAGTTGATCTTGATAACTCAAATAAGATAACGTCTAGGTGCGTTAGGAGAAGGAATTTTGGGGAAGAAATATTTATAAGTGGAGGAGAGTTGTAACACCCCATTTTCACCTTTCAGTAGGATTAATATAAACCGTTGTTTATAAAACTTGAAGTAGAGTGTAGCACTAGGTTCCTTGTATGTATTTTAATCTATGTATTTTTGGCATTTTAGCTGGGACTCGGCGAGTTGTAAGCCCGACTCGCCGAGTAGAGACGAGATTTTGAGCACGTTTAAGTTGGAAACTCGACGAGTCCATACCCTGGACTCGACGAGTCCGCCAGTCTTCAAGAAACCCTAGATCCACTGGTTATGAATCCTATTTAAACCATGTTATGAGCACCAAACTCGCCTCCTTCACCCTCAGAGCATCATTTAGAAAACCCTAACCATTCCTTGAGTATTTGAGCATTTCTTGTGTGAATCTTGAAGTTTTGAAGAGAATAGGGAGGCTAGATCGAAAGGAATAGAACAAGATCCAAGATCTTGCACCCACTACAGAGTTTATTGAGGTAATAATCGGATTCTTTCTGTTTCCATGATTGATTCTCCATTATAAGCACATTTAGGCCATTTTATCCATTTCTTAGCTTGTTTATAGTAGAGAGATCACATTGGGTTGATTAGCCTTCGGATCTAGCCATGTTTCAGTTCCAAAAACGTAGATCTAACACCTTTATGGAGCCATTTTGCATGAAAGCCCTAGATCTACTCTTTTAAGTGTCTTTTGAGCCTTTAAATCCCTTTTCATGCATATGTACACATAAAGTTGGAAACTTTACATGGTAAACAAGCCTTAGGAACCCAGATCTATAAATTCTATGTAGTAGTTTTGAGCAGAATCGATTTTATAGAAGTTGCATGCAACCGATTCAACGAGTCGTTTTTCAGACTCGGCGAGTCGGGTCGCGAGTCCTCGAGTTTTCCCCTTCTATGTATTGTACCGAGTGGAACCAATGAGTTTTAGGTGGACTCAGTGAGTCGAAGATCGGACTCATCCATGGAGGGACTCGGCGAGTCAATGCCCTGACTCGGCGAGTCCAAGGCAATCATTATATCTCAAGAATAGACTCGGTGAGTTGTTCATACAACTCGACGAGTCCCAGTTGGAGTGTTCATATGATGAAGGAGAACTCAACGAGTTGTTCATACAACTCAGCAAGTCGGATGCAGATTGACTAAGTGTTTGTTTCAAAGACGAACTCATCGAGTCTATGCCAAACTCGATGAGTAGTAGCGAGCAGAATTGAGAAATGAGAGTAGAGACTCAACGAGTTGGTGGCCCAACTCAACGAGTCAGGTCAACTATTTCTTGACTTTAACCAAGAGGTTGACTTTGACTAGGGGTAAAATAGTTATTTTACCTTCAGTATAGTTATCAGTATTTGATTAAGTGTACTTATGGAAATTGTAACCGGGGTGAAACTGGAGCAGCAGCAGAGAGATTTGAGAGCAGTTCATTCAGCAGCTACACTACGAGGTGAGTCTTCCTTCCAGTAGGAACAGGTCTACGGCCACAATGCCGACCCATTTAGTTAGCAGTAGTTTCGGATCTCGGTCCGATGCAGTAGTTAGATTGCCTAATGTCTTTGTGATTCAAGCGTGTTTTGTATTATGGGTTCCGGACTTCGGCCCGATGCAGTATGCAGTATATGTGTCTATGCTAGCTGATGTGTTATGCTATGATATGTTATGCTCAGTCAGTTTCCGGACTTCGGTCCGATGTAGGGGACAAGGTCCCAGTCAATTCCAGACTTCGGTCCAATGCAGTTTCTGGAATTCGGTTCGATGCAGGGGACAAGGTCCCAGTTCGGGCTTCGGTCCGATGCAGTGGGCAAGGCCCTAGTTAGTTCCGGACTTCGGTCCGATGCAGTTTCCGGACTTCGGTCCGATGCAGTGGGCAAGGCCTAATATGTGTTTATATGTTATTGTATGGTATGCGGTAGTTTGGGGGGAGCTCACTAAGCTTCGTGCTTACAGTTTCAGTTTTGGTTTTAGGTACTTCCGCAAGTAAAGGGAAGAGCTCGGGATGATGGCATCACACAGACCACAGATTCAGTTTTTTGTCCTAGGAGTTGATTTAGCTTTTCATTGACATGATTTGATACAGTCTTGAAACAGTTTTCTTGTGATACTTTGTTATGGTTTTGATACATTCACGTATGGGTTTTGTTTTATGGTATTAATCTAATGATTTTAGTAATGATTAAACAAAAAATTTGGTGTCGTATTTTAGGATGTTACATAGAGATATACCACTTTTAGCTCAAGTAATCATCATAAACATGTATAAAATATCGATACAATTTTCATATATATGGAACACTTAAATCCGACTTTCTATGATGAAGTTATGCTTCTTCGAAGTTTCATGATTAAACTGACACGGTTCTGCATATCGTAAAAAGTGAATTTTCGATAGATTAATTATTATCCTAACAGATCAAAACGAAAGTTGTAGTAGCCGTAAAATCGAGAGCATGCATTAAAAGAATGTCCAACTCTGACTTCGTGAGAGGAAGTAATGATATTTCAAAGTTTCAATGTAGCAGTGTGGGCCTAGAAATCAAAATTCAAATCGGTTGATTGTTAGCCAAAAAAAATCTAAAAGAAAATTGAATATCTCATAAATATGAACTCATTGATATAAAGACAGTCGAGAACGGATTTCATATGAAGGAGTTATGAATTTCACACGGACTTTAACAGTCTAAATCGGTATAAATATTAATTTTTGCTAGAGCAATAATTAGGTGTTCAAACCTTAATTAAAGTTGTAGAGCTCATTGAGAGTAATCTGTAGATATAAATAATATCAAAAATGGAGCTTGTATGCGAAAGTTATGGTCATTCAAAGATCTGTGAAAATTTCACTGTGATGATGACATGGCACATTCTCTAGACGACACATGGCATGCTCAGGTGGCTGGCTCTCTTGCGAGACAATGAGATGTGGTGTAATGTGGACTTCACACGTAGGACCACGAGCATCGACAATGGGACGCCTTCAATAAGGGAGTGAGGTTGACCAAGGATTTGGCAACACATGTCACTAGGTGAAGGGATCATCATGGCTTTTCGTGTGGCGGGCCTATGCTCGGTTCGCGGAGTGCGCCCACTGCAACTATATATATCCTATGATGTTTTCTATATTTTCTCACAATTCATACCAATATCTATATAACCTCTATAACTTTCGAGTTTAGATTTCTTCGCAACTGTTAGAATAGTTTAGTAGAACCTCTGGACCTCTACGAGTCCGATAAGGATGAGTATTCGGGTCGGGATTTTCTCTGTCCAATTTCCTAGGTTTTGGTGAATTTTCTGTAAGTTAAGCTACACTCGTTTTACTTCAAGTGTAACTTATATTTATGCTCATAGTCATTATTATGAACCTTCAAATAAGGTTTATCATTAATTTCAGTTATAATATTCATTGATCTACTTACAAGAGAGGTGCCTAGAATGGTCATGTTGGCTTGGTTGTTAGATTTTAGAAAATGCTATATGCTGAAATGATCTTGCCTCCCAACTGTGATGCCTCACCGATCCTTATTTGAGAGAAATCTTGGTATTCATTAGCATTAGTGAAAGATCCAGCTTTTATTACCAGATTATCATAAGGATTAATAAGTGGTATTATTATAGGCGTGTTGCCCGCCCCTTGAATCACCAGTAGGATTGCCTAGATAACTGCAAATCTTCTTAATAACTGACCATGTGATTTATCTCACTATACCATATGTTATAATATATATTCATGTCGGTTAGGACATAGAAGTTAGTAAAGTAGAGCCGTTAGTAAAGATTCTATGTGCTTGCATCAGTAGAACTTAAGATGTAGTCTTTATGTATGGTTTTTTTATGTCAGGCGGGGCGCATCACATAGTTTACACGAGGCCCGTTATATATGTTAGGCAATGCCGATTAAGTAGTTCGACGAGGCCCATTGTATAGTTTGGGGTGGGGCCCATTTGTACGCAGTTATATGTGTTGTGGTATATGGTATCTTGGGGAACTCGCTAAACCTCATGCTTACCCAGTTGAATAAAAATGTTTTTCAGGTACTCTAGTGGTTCATGAGAAGGGAAAAGTTTGACTATATACATGCGCATTTGCAATATGTTTCTGCACAATGTAATCACACTCATATATGTTTTAATAAATAAAACGAAAATTTTTCAATGAAAATACGGGCGTTACAAGAAGAGCCGAAAACCAAACCCTAAGTCCATATTATCACCTTTAGCTAAAGAACTCATGCATGGATAGAAAAAAAGTGTCTAAACTCTCATTTTTATGACTCTTCCAACTCAAAGACATTAGAAATTGAAAGTCACATGGTTTGGAGTAATCCATACCATGGTTGTAGAACTCGTTACTCGGTACCTGTTTGGCCGTCTACCGAGTAGCGAGTACTCAGGAGTACTCAGGGAGTACTCAGATTCGGTAATTCATGTAGAAATATTTTTAGGGACTTATATATGTCAAAATCATAAGTTAAAATCTTAAGTTTATTGAAATATATAACAAAATTAGATACATGTGAATACACAAAACTAAAAAACACATAATTGTCTCACTTTGTGAATAATTACTAAAAATTTAAGATATATATGTAGTAATAATCACATGTGTGTGTGTTAGATAATAAATCGTTAAGTATATTATACATATTAATCACCGAGTTGACCAGGTTTGTCAACATTACTTAGTTTAGTTAGGGGTCGATCGGGGAGTACTCGGGATTCCCTAACTCGCCTTGGTAAGGGGCAAAGTAGCAAGTACTCAGAAGAGTAATCGGCCAACTCAGCGAGTTTTACAACACTGATCCATACTCACAAAAACCAGGATTATGGGGGAAAAAGATTATAATCAAAATACCAAACTAGATATAACATAAATAAGTATCAAGATAGAAACTTTATACCTTATAAAGATGGATGGGAGATGCAAATTCCAGATCTACACTAATTTGAGCTCCCATGTGGTTCTACAATACTCCTCTTCCTTCAAAAGTGAACAAAAAACAACCCAAAAGATCAAAACTCATGAATGGTGACTATGGTTTCAAGGATGTCGTTTGGGGAGCATGTAGGCTTATCATGGGTAGGATCCTAATAAGTTAGCCTTTATATAGGTCTTACAACCTTAGGTTTAGGGTTTCGGTCTATTGTGGCTACGCTTATTGTAGCCTATCCCCCGCTCAGCATAGGTCATTAAATTCGTGTCCAATATTCTTTGCCTACGCTCACCGTAGGGGCTTTCCTACGCTCAATGTAAGTAAAAATTCCTAATTTCCATTTCAACTTCAAACAATCATAACTTCTTCATTTCAAGTCCATTTTCGATGATCTTTATATCGACATCAAGGTATTGACAACAACCAAAATTCTATTTATTTACTTTTAACTTAAAACATATCGAACTAAATTTATTAAGTTGTTCAATAAATCGAAAATATCATTTCTCCCAGTTTACATTTTAGCTCTGAAGCATAATTAATGGCCTAAATCACTTATCTAACATAATCAACATCCAATAAGGTCTAAACACCATTCCTTTCAAGCCCAATACCTTTTCATGATTGAATTACGGTCCAAAATCCTGAAATAAGAAACATCTTGATAAATCTTCGATCAAAATCAGTAAGGAGGTACTAGTTATTTCTTAGCTTATTTTGATCTATTCTAACATTTTTAGCTTATTTTGGTCTATTCTAACATTCTGATTTTTTTATGTTTTTCAAATAGGCAAAACTCAATAAGGAGGTACTAGTTATGTTTTACTTTAACATATATATCTTACATCTAACAACATTCAAACACTTTCAAACTTGTTTTGCAAGAAAACTCTCCCAAAGCCTCTTAAAGTCTCCCAACAACACAAAACCTAACACCATCTCAACCACCTACCTCTGCCACATGTCGCCTACTATCCCTGTCATCTACCGCCTTCCATCACCGGAATATCGAGTAACCAAGGTTTTCACTTCAGATCCACTGTCCACCGCCACTGATCTCAAATCTAGAGTGAAAAGCTCCATCATCGAAGGCCACCATCAACAAAGCATTAGTTCTTCGGATCTATTAAGATCAAATGTAGTGGGATTTTCACCAAAAACCTTCAGATCTATTGTCAAAGACTACCGCCGTTACATCCTTCGTCATTTTCTACCTCCACTCCACCATATTTACAACCACATCCAAATCTTTTTCTTTGTGATCTCTAGAGAACCAAAAGTTCTACATCAGATCTCACTAAATCTGATGTGTTTTTTCCTTTTCGGATTAGATTTGACTAAGCATCACCGATGAACCATCCTTTCTTTCTCATACAATCGGCACACCAGATCTTAATGAAGTTCTGAACACCGGATCCCCTTCCTAACACCATATATGCATCAGATATGATATCTACGATGCATTTCATGAATGGATCTGGTGTATCTAGTGCATTTTCATGTTGCCTTGCATCAAATCTTATTTTTGAAGATAAATCATCGATCAAAATCAGGTATGTCGATTTTTATAGATAAATCTTCTTTATGTTTTGTTTTCTACTTGTTTTTCTGCTTACAGGTGTTGTCGATCTTTATGATGAAGCTTTTCTTTTTTGATTTTTTTTCTGTTAAAGTGTGATTTAATCTCTCATTTTTCATATAATTTTTTTAATCTTAGTTTTAATTGCTATTAAGTTGTGAATGTATAGTTTTTTTGAATTAAACTTTGAATTTATTATACTAGTCTATGAATTTTCTGTATTAAATTGTGTATTAACTATAATAAGAGTTTTAAATGGATAATATGGATGTCAATACTACTTTTTATATATTAAAATGTGAATTTAGTATACTAAGCTCTGGTTTTTTTGTTTTAAACTGTGAATTAACTGCGTTAATCTCTGAATTTTCTTTTTAAACTACGAATTGACTACATTAACGTTTGTATTTTCTGTTTCAACTGTAAATAGACTAGATTAAGCTATGAATTATATGCATTAAAGTATGAAGTCAATTGTATTAAGCTATGAATTTTGTGTATTAAACTATGAATTGACTATATTAAGAGTGTTAAGTTGATAATATGGTTTTAGATGCATACTTTTTGTGTATTAAACTATAAATTTTCTTTTTAGACTATGAATTGACTATATTAAGCTATCAATTTTGTGTGTTAAACTATCAATTGATTGTATTAAGTTATGAATGAATTGGCATTAAGTTTTGATTATTTTATATTTTTTTTGTTTGATTTTGAAATATAAGATGAAAAGAAGCATTATATACATGTATGATTTTATCTAATTTTGATTAAAGTATGTAAAATTTAAATTGTGAAAATTTATATAAATAAACTTTGAAAGAATCATTAGCCTATAGATGTCTAGGTATACGTGTAAGTTTTAAGTTAAGTATATGATTGTGAATGTATAATTTTTGTGCAACAAATTGTGAATTTATTGTATCAAGTTATGAATTATGAGTACATAACTGTGAGATTCCACAACTCTCCAGGGTAACCATTCCTAGTCATAGCGTAGCTAAGTCGTTGAATCTATCGGTGTAGGCATCTATGTCTAATCCTGCCATAGTGAGATTCCACAGCTCATGCTCTAGTTTCTGTATTTCACCCCTCGGGCAGTACTCTTCTAGCATCATCTCCTTTAGATTTTCGCAACCCATTGTGTTTGCTATTGAAAGAGTTAATGACTTGATGGCTATTCCACCATGTAAGGGATCTGTCGGAGAAGGTGCAGGCAGCAAACTTCACTTTGCTCCCTTCTAGGCAAGCGCATAATTCAAAAACCGATTATGTCTTCTCAATCCATTGCATCAGGGCAATGACTTCCCCTACTTCCATCGAAGGATTTGGGTCCACAGATCATGAAGTCTTTGTATGAGCACTCCCTTGTGCGTTCATGGTTAGTATTGTTGGTACCACTACCTGATCCACTGGTACCACATGTATTGAGTTGAGTCATGGTCGTCCTCACTATGGCTGTTACTGTTGCCTGGAAGACAACCGGGTAATACTGAGGAGGCGGTGGTGGTGCATTGTTTTTGTTTTTGTTTGACTTCTTCGGTGGCATCTTGCTGCCAAAAGGTTAAAAGACGAAACGAGAATAAGTCCTTAGTGGTTATAAATCGAGTGTATTCTGAATAGAAGTTATCTTAGTTCTGAGTGTTTTCATGTTCTAATGTTTGGAATTAATTTATAACAGAGGTCTATGCAACATAGACTTATGAATTTGATGGAGACTACCCTCTTGTCGAAGTTATGAGACCTGGCTTACTATTACTAGTTGATATGATAAAGGCGATAAGCCTAACACATAGTGTGAGCAGTGTAACCACTGACTCACTAGATTATATTAATTAGTTATGTATTATTATGACGTATACAATGCTTTACCACATTGCGTGCCTCTGGAGGGGTTTCGTGTCCTGGTTATGTTGACCTAAATTCAGCTGTGAGGGTTTGTTATTTATGTGATTTCTTATGGTTTTCCTATTCACTATAGATCATGCTTCAAGTTCTATCACTGATCTCCACCACTCTCTGATGGAAGATCTGACTCCTCGAATGATTCCTACTAGGAATCCTCTTTATGAATCCTCTATGGTTCCTTCTTAACACCTTTGTTGGTGGTTGTAGTGAAATCGCTATCTATTTCTAGGTTGTTTGCACAAGAATGGGAATGTCTAAAGAATCCTGGGAGATTAAGTAGTACATTTCTTCTGTAGTTATTAATGATCCCGACTGGGTCCTCCTATAGTCAAGCAGTGCATACAAGTTGTATATAACCAAGATCAAATAGACCTTTGAATAGGTGATCCAACTTTGAAACCACAACCAAACAAGGAACAAGTAATAAAGCGTAGATCACCATTCTGATTCTATAAGATCCCAATTATATACAACCCTGGAAGCATGCACTTCACAACTATAGACCTTCCAGCATGGGACTTTTAGGTCTTATGTAAGTTTGTTGTTGTGCCTAAAATATTCCTATAGTATTTTATTTTTATGTTTTGTTCTAAGGATACCTTTGTATATGGAGCTAGGTAAGTTTTAGACTCATTGCAACACCACCATCACTCCCAAACATGTTGGTCATATCTCGAATACATATAGGTGATCAGGTTATATTTATTACAGATATAATTACATAACTGCCCAGGTTTGACCGTAGTGTCCAACATCTAAATACTTTTGTTTGTTTTGTTCTTATTTGATCTTATTATGATGCTTGTTCTTACTATGTATGCCTATTAGTATACTTCTTGTAAAATACTTTTATTTTAAAAGTATACTTTCAGTCAGAGCACTTCGGCCCCATTTTATTTATAGTTGTATATCTTTTACTGGTTGATATACTAAGTTCACTATAAACAATGCTTTGCTACCAATCTATCACACCCCCAAACCGAAACGGCGGAAATGTTCGGGGGTGGAGGACGTCATATGTAGTATCACAACAATTGAATATTAGTAATCAAAGCAATAGCAACCATTGTATTAATAGTATAATGTTTACATTTCATTTGAATTATACATGTTTGACACCAAAACTAAATAACAAATAAAGACTCAAAGCTACTATGCTCCATCTTCTCGAACCCGATGTGTGTACCTATCTACAAGTGTCCTGATAATACAAGTAAGTTTTGAAAGAGTATCAGCATAAAGCTAGTGAGTTCATAAGCATTTTGTTTTGGAAAAATCTATTCTTTGTTCTTTCGAAAAGTACATTATTTTCCTCCAGAAAACCTTACATTTTCTGATATAGTAAAAATTAGGTAAAAATGATTTCTGCCAATTCTTCCTACGAATACTTAGTGTATACAAATCATATACAATCCAAATTTAACAAACAGTCGATTGTATGGTTCTACCCCAAGCCCACAGCTAAACAAGGAATGGGAAAAGAGGCGGAGAGCACACATTCTACTGGTTGTCAAATTCTCATGTACATAATCCTGAAGTATTCACTAGGTACTTACAACATTAACCAATATTGATCTGTTGTTATTGATCCTCAAGAAAATCCCTTATCTTCTTATGAAAAGTATGATTAACCAAGTCCTTCTATGACTTCTTAGTTCATACTAGTTATGTATAAACCAACATTGGATAGATAGATAATTGTGTGGATCTGCCCTAAACCCACAACCAAACAAGGAACATGGAACGAGGCGGAAAACCACACATTCCATAGTCTACCGGATATTTTTGATACGTAACCTGGATGCATAAATTAAGGAATCGGTGAACTAAAAATGAAAGTTAGTTAGTTGAATGGTAGACCATCTGTTTATAAAATATTAATGATTACCCTGGAAATCCTACATTTCCCTTAAGTGAAAACTTTTGAATTACTTGTTTAAATCAGAAGGTATACGTATCTACCATACTTATATACATTAAGATTAGTTCCTTTTTGAAAACCCTGGCTATCACTAGTAAGAGGTTGAGGCTGGGAAAATCCCTTATTTTCCCTAAAATACGTGAGGTTTTAGCTTTAACAGTTCCGAAATCGTAAGATATAAGTACTACACTTATATTATTAAAGCAGTTATTTAAGAGAGGTATATTATTATTACGTAGAAGCTTTGTCCGATTGGCGAGTTTTATGACCATACATTAAACTTGATATGACGTGAAATGGACGTCGATATCCTTTATGACATTTGTCACCCGTAAACTTGCTGGTCCGACTATAGCTAGCAGCTACGTGCGGGATAGTCAGTCCCGTATAGATCTATACACAAAAGCCACGCTTTCCCTCCAGGAATTCTGGTTCATAAGGGTAGTTCTGCACTTAGTTAACGTTGTAAGAAACCAAGGACGTGTCTCCCAATTTAGATGACGACTTTACGAATAATAATACAGGAAACCCCTTTTTGTTATTAATACAAATATTTGATAAGATAGAATCTTTGGTTACATGATTCCTAAGTTCATTCTTTAGTTTTGAAAATGACCTTTGCATGGTTTATAACCTAACTCGTTATGTCAAATCGATTTCTAGATTTGATGTATATTGATATCAATAATATATTAAACGAAATAAGATATTTGAACACAAGATTACTTGTGCTCCTACTTGTATTCCCCCCCCCCCCCCCCCCCCCCCGAAAACGTTTAAAAACTCGGAAAAATGTAGGGGTATGAACTCACTATTTTGACGTAGGATCTGAATGTAAGATCGTTATGGGTGTTGAGTGTCAACTGAAGCCTCGAACACAATTGGACCCTATTTAACATGTAATGACACATATATGATTCAAATTAGGGTATTTTACAACTAGACATGTTAGGAAACCACTCTAAAGACTTGGAGTCACTTGAACTAAGTGTCAGAACCATATACGATCGAATGAGGGAGGTCTATGGCCACCCTTTGGGTGTGTACGGCCATGGGTGTATAGCGCATGAGTGTACGGCCATACACTCATGATAGGGAGTGTTTCCATGGTTCTACAAGCATCCAATGAGTGTTCTAGGCCCCATACTTATTGGTTTTCCAAGTTTAAGGCCAAATATGAACATCAAAGTGGGTGTACGACCCTGAGGATGTGTGTGTGGCCATACAAAGGGGTGTGAGGCCGTACAAAGGGGTGTGAGGCCGTACAGAGGGGTGTGCGGCCATATAATCTTCATCTATGCCCAAAATGTCGATTTTCAAGAGAATAAAGGTTAGGATCATGTCCAACCAGAAGATAGGGGCCAAATTCTCACTTTGGAGGGCCTTTAAGGTTTGTATGGCCAACCTTATGAAGTTTTGCAGCCGTACACCTTTAAATGATGAAGAACAAGGCCTAAAACATGAAGAATCAAGGGATCTTTCAAGTATAAGAAGCTAGGGGATGAATCACTTACGTTTTTTATGCCTTTGGAAGGCTCTTGGATGAAAATTCTACAGAGAGAAAGTAGCAGTGTGCAGTCAAAGGAAGAAAAGAAAGAATGAGAGGAGGTCTCCTCATATTTATAAGGGTGGGTGACCCACTACCCCGAGTGTGCGGTTGAGGGGTGGGTGTGCGGCTGCACACCCATGTGTACGGTCGTACACTCCTCCCAAGAGGTTGTATGGACCGATTTTGCTGCTTTACGACTTTATAGTACATCCCTAATCTCAAACTTGGTTGTACTCAAGCTTAGAACACTTAAAAGAACCCTTAAACGATGTTAAAAGGTGATGGAGTCGAGTTTAATATTGATAGAAGTTCCGGGTTGTCACAATTTTACTATGTTATTTTGTGAGTTTTATGTATTAAACTAAAAATGAATTGTTTTAAATTGTATATTTTATATAAATTATGTATTAAATATGAATAAATGTATGCATGAATATATTAAATTGTGTATTAGTGAAGTACTATGTTTATTAAACTATGAATATATCTTATACACGATATACTTTTTTTTAAATGTACAATTTCGAAAAGAGAAGACTGAAATTGTCAAGGCATAATACTGTATTTTTTTAATAAAATCTTTTAAATTTTGACTAGAAAACTAAAAACTATTACCAAAGAAATGGGAAAAAGAATCATTGTTATGTTAACGTGCCGATACGACCAAAAAATATTGAATATTAATAATAATCCAGTGGTGGTCCGGCGATGGTCCAATGACAAGTGCCAAAACATTTCTAAATTATGGAATGAAAAAGTTTGATTAATACAACGTAAATGTTGGATTTCTCCAAAATACCCTTTATGAAAACATTTAAAAAAATGATTCTTAGAGTTCTTAACGTTTTTGAGTTCTTATTCAAACCACTCCATATATATATATATATATATATATATATATATATATATATATATATATATATATATATATATATATATATATATATATATGCTTAGGTTATTCTATCCTAACTAATTATTGTGTTGTTGTAGGAATGATTGTGAGCCAGTCATTTTAATTGTTTTAAGAAAGTGATTAATATATATTATTGAATTAAATATAATTGAAAAATATCATCTAATTTAATTACAACGGTATTTTAGTCACTCAATATAGATTTAATAAAGGAAATTTGTATATTTTAAGGGATCATGGATTCTATTAATTTTAAAAATCCAATTTTACGAATTATAATTCTTTTAATTCGGACATTCTAACTGAATATGTTTATGACTATATTCAAAAATAAAAATATTCTTGAACCCTAAATAATAAAAATATTCTTGAACCTCTTCCTTTATCATGACTTTAAACTTCTTGTAGAAAAACAAATTCTGGAACCATCAATTGAAGAATAAAAAAAAATTCTATTAATTCTTATAGAATGTGGGTAACAATTGCTAAGAATTACATTTATTGGTAAAGAATAAAACTAAAAAAACCTTCAAATCGGGAAAGAAAACATTAAAATCTAACAAAGACACTAATATATTCTAAAAGAATAATGATGTTAAGAATCGCTTTCAATTTTGTGGTCTGTTCTTCAAGCATCAACTTTTGTGAAAACAAAACCAAATTGTAGTTTAGAATCCAATAATACATTAGTAAATGAAAATAAAAAACTAAATTCCTTTGGAAAAATATGCGGACTTATGAATTGCACCAAAACCAATAACCAAGAATTGTAGAACATGCATAAATCAGTGAGAAAATATCCATATGCCATTCCAACAGAATTGGAATTCGTGATTCCACTCCAGTAGAATAGGAATACAATATTCAATTACCGTATGCATTCTATTGGAATTATAAAGAAGTTTTACTTAACCTTATCATTATGTGAAAGGAGAGTCTCTTGGCCCAACTCATCATGGTGCAATGTAGCTACACAGTGCAAGGAAAGGAGATTACTGGAAAAATAAATGAATAAATAAATGTCATGATTTGAATCAACACAAAAAACTGGTTATGAACAAACATTACAATATTACCCTATGATTTCAGATACATCGCCAGTGAGTTCATAGCTGAGAGAGTAATAGAAATAGAGCCTGGATGCAAGAACATAATTGTTCTTTTGTTTAAGTTTTTTAGACGGATAATACTTGCTGAGGAACAACCCTTGGCCTGCGTGTGATTGAGTATAATAATTGATGTTAGTTAGTTGGCTATAGAGATTTATTTAGAACTTAGAAGGGTAAAATGGGAAAGTTAAAGATGCTGACCTCGCTGTATTTTTTGTATTAAATTAAAAAGATTAGAACAAGCAAATAACAATAGATTTTAAGCTCTAGGGAATGCTTCACGGTGGTTTAAGTTGCAAATGATGCAGTGTCAACTTCCATGTTATTCTCATTATCCTTTAGAGAACAAAAAAACATATCAAGCAATGGAATTAAGCTGCAATTTATCAAAGTTTATTCTTAATTCAATTTTAGTTTATTTCATTCCTTATATATCTAGAAACACTGATTGTCATACATGAGATAAATTGAGCTACAATTGATTGTGTGTCTAAATGTTCATCTAGAAATTTGTATCTACTCTATAGTTGATGATTTATAAATATGTACCCTAATCATCTATGAGTTAATCTTCAAAATCATAAGGCATTGCATAATCGGGGAAATTAAGAACAGGAATGTCCAACTCTGTTCTCTCAACTATATACATATAAAAAGTTTGTTTTCATTCAACATTTTGTAATTCATGAACATTAAACAGCTAAATAGTATAAAAAAATGTTGCCTTTCATGATATAGCAGAGAAGCTAACCTTTGGGAGATATGAATATAATCGAGTGTGTGCTTCGGATCCAGGTGCTAGAGCAAAATTGAGGAAGGAAGAAATTATATAAGCTTTTAACTTCCTCCTCAATGCGATTGTCAGTCGAACAGCCCTCAAAATCGGACGAACATCACGAGCCTAAGATCCCATCTCAATCAGTGTTGCGATTTCCTTCAAATTTGAATGTCAAATTGACCTTGCCGACCCCGGAGACGACGACCTCTGCTTGCTATCTGATTGGAAGCCTTCGTATTTGGGTTTTGGTAAGATGATGTTGTGGTTGGCGGCCAATATTTGGGTATTGGAAAACGGCAATAGATATATACGGGCAGAAATTATGTCAATCAATCAATACCATGATTATAGGAAGTATTTCTGGAAGTTATTAAACAAATTACTAAATTAACCTTATTTA